>NC_080682.1:36952769-37619157 GCF_030445035.2 Dasypus novemcinctus
CAAGATATATAATGACCTGCATCAGTCATTGCAATGTCACTCAAGACAATTCTCAAGTCCCAAAATTGCCCCCATATTACACCTATTTTTCCCCTCTTCCTCCCCTCAGAACCTTCAGTGGCCACTACCTCCACATCAATAATAAAAGTCTTCCATTGCTGCAATCACAATAAGTCTATGCTAAAATACCAGTATGTCTATTCTAGTCCACCATTCATTTCTGAATCCTGAGGATTCTGGAATGGTGATGCCTACTCCACCTCTAATTGAGAGGGAGCTTAGATCCCATGGGGAGAATGGATGGCACTATTTTGCTTGCAGTTGTAGATATTCTGTTCCTTGGGATGGTTATTGCCCATCATCATCTTCTTTAGTTGTCCAGAGTGAGCCCAATGAACTGGAGAGTAGGTGTTGCAATTCTGTTGAGATTCAGGGACCAGCTGTCATATGGACAGCCCAAAGATTTAAGCCTCTTGAACATGCACCTATCAATTCTAGTACTAACTATAGTACTAGAAGAAGCAGAATAACCATGTATAGGGAAACCACAACTGTGTCCAACTCTGTCTCATTGGAGAGCATAAATTCCCAAGTACAGCTCACTGGCAATGCATTAAATTCCTGAGCTGTCATTCCTACCCACAGTCTGGAAGTCTCAAAACCATTTTTCACCAGAGGAACATGTGTTAGGAAATGGTCAAGATTTAAGTAGTACTGGGTCTCTGATTATATCACAATAAAATAATCAAGAGTTTGTGCCAATATCTAACTAATAGATTGACCAATTGCCTAAGTGTGTACAGGCCTGGAAAGAAATCTAAAACAACAAATATGAAACTAGGAGTTGTGTTTATCTCTGGAAAGTGGTTAAGAGAAAGGGGAAGAAAGAAGTTTTATTTTATCTCATACAGTAAATCAAATTATTTGAATTTTTGCAAGAGAGGCATGTATTATGTTTAAAATAAGATAAGTAAGATAGTCCAGTCGCAACAATTAAAACTAGATTGGCAATTATAGAAAACGAAATGATTGTGTTACAAAATGAGCTACATTTTTTTTTCTCCTAACAGGGAGGAACAAGGATAGGGAGATAAAATGATGTTAGAAAAGGGAAACTGGAGAGGAAAAACTAATTCATTGCATGCATATATATATATATATATATATATATATATATATATAAACTATATATATATATAAACTTCCAGAAAAGGAAAGACAGGAAAATGGAAGAGAAGCAATAATTACAACTAAATTTGAAATCATGTTCCCAGAACTGAAAAAAGACTTTAGCCTCAAATTAGAAAGTGCCAAACGCAATGAGAATTACACCAGAAACACTCTAGTAAATATTCTCATTTTGTGAATAAAGGAAACAAACAATGCCTTAATGAAAGAAAAAAAAGTGTTTCATATTCTAAAACAAAGGATTAAAGATCAGTTTGGTATCAGTCTTCTCCACAGAGGCCAACAAAAAAGGATTTATCACCACTTTATCAAGTCCCCTAGAAGGATCCTGTGGTCCTGCTCAGGCCTGATCTAGAGGCTGTGCCCAGGGTGTCTTGTTCTCTAACCTTTTCTCCTGGGTCTAGTGCCCATCTCTGTGATTTGGGCAGGCAGAGCCAATGACAGGCAGTCTCACCAGGTGGGTGAGTTTCCCTAAAGGATCAAAAGTGCTGCCCTGGACAAAAGAAAGGAAAATCATATTTGATTGGAATGACCAACACATTTGGAATGTGGAACTTTGAAAGAAAGGAGAGACCACTTTCACATCTTCCTATTCCCCACCAATCAAAGAAACAATCTTCAGGGCTGGGGTGGGGTGGGGAGTACACTTCAAACTTTATTATTTCATTACTTTATATTGATTTAGAACCAGGTGGTGTGCATGTGTGTGTGTGTGTGTGTGTGAAAGAGAGAGAGAGAGAGAGAGAGAGAGAGAGAGAGAGAGAGATTGTAAATATGTGAATGGCACAGAAATATTCAGACTCCACAAGTAAGATTCTATTGCAAAACTCAAAATAAAAGCTAAGATATAATATTACAGATAATTTAAACAAAAATTGAGAGACAGTTGTTGAGGAAGTATAGTGAAATCACACTGAACATTTTATCTTTCACTGGAAAAGAAGAGCTTTATAAAAGAGCTTTGTTCTTGAGTTTGTCAAAAAATATATAGGCTTAAATAAAGTTTTTTATATCAGTATTACAGGTCAGCTCCAGTAGAAAAAGTCTTTGATATATTATAAATTAATGGAGAAATTAAAAAGCAAAGAAAATTTAAATAGTCTTGCATAAGTTATGCAATAAATGTGAATAACTTAACAACTACAATAGTCATATTAATTAGCATGAAATCCCTTTGTGTTCAAATATAATACAATATAGATGGCAGTTCTGGTGAACAAACAAAGTAATGGTTTCTTCTTATGGTATGATTAAACTGTGACACTAGATGGCACCATCAACTCATCAATCATAATAAGATTCCCCAATATGGTTTCTTTTAATACCTGAAAGTGTTATTAAGATAGGCTGTGATGGGGCAAGATGGCATCTGAGTGAGTGCACCTTATAATCTCTCCTGCAAAAAACAGCTGAGTAGGGTCAGAGTCCTGCCAGAGTGGGCTGTTTTGGGGACTTGCAGGGCAGGAGGTGTCTGGATGTCAATTTGGTGAGACAGTGACAGAAGAGGTTCTTGCAATAGGTAGAATATTGGGTTTTTGACATGGAGGTCAGAAGTTGTGGGCAGGAACCTTCCCCCTAGGGCTAGTGGCTGTGGCAATTCCTGAAAACTGTTGGCTGAGTGGCAGTGTTCCCAAACCCCATGTTTACCAGATGTGTGGTTCCCAGGTCCATATGCCCTAAACCTCTATAGCCAATGCTCCACAGATTCACATACCTTGAGTCCACAATATCCTGGACTTCCCATTCCCAAATACAGTGCATCCTGAGGTCCATCTGAGGTCCATGAATACCCTACTCTCTGCTTTACTTTTTTTTCTTTTGCACTTGGAGGAGCTCCCCAGCTGGCTTGGGGAGAGCCTGGGAAGAAAGGAGGGGTGAATTTGCTGAGAAAGCCCAATTTACCAAAATGTCCTGTGATAGGAAAACTTCATTTGGGAGAAGGTGGAGTACGAAAATCAATTAACCCTCCCCTAACACATCTAAGGAGGAGGGACTGTAGGACATGCTTTCCAAGCTTCCAATAGCATATTTGAGGTTTCTGGTGAGGTGTAGGTGCTCTCTCACTTGAAATAGTCATTGTCTTCTGTGTTGAATTGTTTCACCAAGGATCCACTTGAATCTCCTACTGAACCCTTCATGCAGCTTTCCTTCTACCCTGGGAGAGAGGGAAGTGAGGAAGGGAGAAAGGGGGAGCATCATATCCCTAAGCATTATATTTAACAGCAAAGAGGATTCCTAACTTGAAACTTTGTTTTTGTTGTTTTTGTTGTAGTTCTTGCTCCATTGTTTCCTGTTTTTTCTTCCTCTTTATCCCCTCAAGGCCCTTTTTCTTTCTTTAGTATAACAATGAAATAACCCCACAGGAAGAGAAAGAAAGAATTAACAAAGATCAGAGCAGAACTAAATGAAATAGGAAATAAAAAAGCACTTGAAAAAATAAACAAAACCAAGAGCTGGTTCTTCGTGAAGATCAATAAAATTGACAAACCCTTAGCTAGACTAACAAAGAAAAAAAGAGAGAAGATGTGAATACACAAAATAAGAAATGAGAAAGGAGATATCCCCACTGACCCCATAGAAATAAAGATAATCATAAGAGCATACTTGGAAAAACTATATTCCAACAAGAAGGACAATTTAGAGGAAATGGACAAATTCCTAGAAACACATAAGCAGCCTATATTGCTGAAAGAAGAAATTGATGATGTCAACAAACCAATCTCAAGTAAATAGATAGAATCAGTCATTAAAAACCTCCCAAAAAAGAAGAGCCCTGGGCCAGTTGACTTCACAGGTGAATTTTACAAAACATTCCAGAAAGAACTAACACCAATCTTGCTGAAACTTCCAAAATATTGAAACAGAAGGAACATTACCTAACTCATTCTATGATGCCAACATTACCCTAGTACCAAAGTGAAACAAAGACACCACAAGAAAGGAAAATTACAGACTATTTTCTCTAATGAACCTGTATGCAAAAATCCTCAAGAAAATGCTTGCTAATTGTATTCAGCAACACATTAAACAAATTATACACCATGACCAAGTGGGATACATTCCAGGTATGCAAGGATGGTTCAATATAAGAAAATCAACCAATGTAATATGCCATATAAACAGATTCAAGGAAAAAAACACATGATTATATCTATAGATGCAGAAAAGCATTTGACAAAATACAGCACCCTTTCTCAATAAAAATACTGCAAAAGATCAGAATACAAGGAAATTTTCTGAACCTGATAAAGTGTGTATAGAGTCTTGTGTAGGGAAACCATATATGAGGACAGCTCTGTCATACTGAGGACAATAATTTCCAAGGTAAGGCACACTGTTGGGGCACCAAATTCCTGAGCTTTCTGACCTGCTAATAATGTCTGGATGTCTCTAGAGCTCTCAGGAGACCTGCTGTTTCAGGCAATATTTACTGTGGCAGTCAATGGGATCTTACTGAGATGAGCAAAAGTGTAACCTCTGGATTGACCTCCTGACTCACTTTGAAATCTCTTAACCATAAAAACTCATTTGTACTTAACCTTTCATTCTTTTGGTCAAGGTCTTTTTCCAGGTGTATTGCTATTGGGCACTGGGTAATAATAATCCCTCAGTGCCAGGGAGGTTTATCCCCAGGAGTCATGTCCCATGCTGTGGGGAGGTAGCACATTTATAAGCTGAATTTGGCTTATAGAGAGACCACATTTGAACAACAAGGAGGCCCTCATGAAGTAAATCTTAGTTAACTTATAATACAAGGCTAAATTTTAATTTTAAAAAAAGGTTGATAAGTATAATCAATATCAAGGGACTGTTGCAATAGTCCAAATGGTCCATCCTCCTTCTCTAGGCACCAGCCCTGTACTTGGGGGATTCTTGTTGTCCCATTAGAGAATGTAGCAGAGCTTCCCAGGATGGGAATTCAATATTCTTTTGGTTATTGTGTGAATCTCCATCCACTGTAACAATGCCCCATGAACACTTGAACACATTCATGTTCCTTAGAGGTATGCTCCAGCTTAACTCCATTTGATACACCCCTGCATCCTGAAACCCCACACACAGTGATCCTCCCCTGCCACAGCTGCGGCCCTTCTGTGATTGAAAACCTCTCCAAAAATGAAGCCAACAAATAACCAAATAAAATTAATAAGAAAATGAAATAATGATAGTTTAAAAAATAACAAATAAAAAAGTAAAAAAATTGAAATAATAAAACATTTTTAGATATTATCTTTCATGATTGTAAGATCTGTTTTCATGTGTGTACAGTGGCATTTCTTCTGTATATTCCTCCAGTGTCTTATTTTTTCATTTTATCTTCAAAGAAGATTTAGTTTACAGAAAATTCAAATTCAGAATATAGGGGATTCCCATATACCAAACACTTTCTCCCTTTTCCCTTCTTCCTTATTAATACCATTTTAAATGCAAATGGTAAATTTGTTACAACTGATGTGCAAATATTGAAACATCATTAATAACCACAGTCTATGGTTTATAATATTTACATTTTGAACAGTATACTTTTTATAAGCTTTGGTGAAATTTAAAATGGCCTCTCTATGTTATTGCAAGACAGTGCATAACATTTATAATACCTTTAAAATGCCCTATGTTCCATCTATTTTCTTTTTCCTTTCCCTTCCCCCTGGGACCTATGGTAGCCAGTAAGTTTCACTTTTGAAAATCATAGTTACTTGTAATAATATTGAGGGTTTGACATATTGGTCTGTTATCTCTTATTAGGCACTTCCTATGTCCTCAAGAAACTCTTTGCCCTTCTATTTGAGAAAATAGCAGGACTCCCCAGAATGGGAGTTTAATATTTTCTTGTTTATTGTGTGGGTGTCCACCCATTGAAATAACACACTATAACAAGAGGAACACTTACATATTCCATAAGGTGCACAGGTGCACCTTATACTGTATGTCCCCCACATCCAACACCCTACACCGGTGACATTCCCCTGTCACATTTTCCAAAAGAACATTCCCGACATAGTTTTAACCACAGACCTGAAAATCCTGAGTTCAACTGCTCCTTCCCCAGCCCTCCCCTGAGTTCCATGGATACTCCCACCCAAACCCCCACCCTACTCCCCTCATAGACCAGTGCTGCTGAACCCAATAGCATTGCTGCACTGTCACTCCCATCCCCTGCACAACTTCACCCTTCTACCTTATTACAGATTTTGCCCATATGGGCTTTGGCTCACAGTCTTCTACTCCCTTACTGTTTTCTTAAAACCTATCTGTTTTCTTTAAACCTATCTTAGAGACTCTAGCTCTGAAAGTCTGCTCAATTTGCTTAATTCATATCAGTGAGGTCATGTCATGTTTGCCCTTCAGTGCCTCATTTACTTCACTCAACTTAAGGTCTTTAAGATTCATCCATGTTATACTGTGTGTTAATAATGCATTCCTTCTTACATCTGAATAATATTCTATTGTATGTATATACCACAGTTTGCTTATCCATTCATCTGTTGATGGATACTTACTTGAGTTGCTTTAAATTTTTGTCAATAGTGAATAATGTTGCTATGAACATTGCTGTGCATATATCTATCTATGTCCCTGCTTTAAATTCTTCTGGGTTTATACTCAGCAGTGGGATTGCTGGTCATATGGCAGTTCTATAATTAGCTTCCTGTGGAACTGCCTAATTGTCCTCAACAATGATTGCAGCATTCTACATTCCCACCAGCAGTGGATAAGGGTTCTCTTCCCTCCACATCCTATAGTCCTCTATTTTTTTAATAGCCACCAATCTAATGAGTATAAGATGATATATAATTGTTGTTTTGATTTACATTTCACCAATAGCTAGTGATGTTCAATATTTTTCATGTGCTTTTCAGCCATTTGTATTTCTTCTTTAAAGAAGTCTATATTGCCCATTTTTTAAATGTTTATTTGTGTCTTTTAGTTTTTGACATTTAGTTTTCTTTATATATGCTGTCTTTTAGGTCCCTTTCGGATAGATGGTTACCAAATATTTTCTCCCATTGTGTAGTCTGTCGCAGTGTGGGCTCGCCCGGAGGGCTGCTGCAGGGCGGTGTGGGCTCGGGCGGAGGGCTGCAACACACAGAGGGGCCTTCCGAGAAGGCGCTCCGGGGCCGGCAAGGTACGGAGGTCACGCGGTAGGAAGAAGACTACCGAGGAGACCAGGATCTGTGCGCAAGTCTGATTTATTCAGGAAGTACAGTGGTTAATATAGGGCGAAGATGGGGGAGGGGCAGGGGGCATGGCCGGGGGGCAGCAGACGGCTGATAGGTTCGTGCAGGGGTGCATCACTGGTTGCAGGCAGAAGACGGGGTAGCCAGGGTTCTCGGCGGCAGCGAGGTGGGGCTGTCATGGCACGGCGGTGGCCCTCGGGGGAGAGGCGGGGTTAGGCCACCGAGGGGGAAGTGGGTGCAGCTGGGCAGAGGGGTGGGCAGTACGCCCGAACCCCAAGCGGAGGGCCTTAACGCCCATTCCTGCCACCCGGGTCTGCCTCGCACCGGCGCCTGGAGACGAGCCGACACTTGCTGTCGCCGCGCTCCCACACGGTGCCACCCTACAGTAGTCTGCCTTTTTGTTTCTTGACAAACTCATTTGAAGTGCAAAAGTTTTTAATTTTAAGGAGATCTTGTCTATTTCTTTTCTTTTGTTGTTTGTGCTCTGTAGTAAGTTTTAAAATCAGGTAGTGTGATTCCTTCAATTTCATTTTTCTTTTTCAGTATGACTTTGGCTGTTTGGGGCCCCTTGCTCTTCCAAATAAATTTCAAGTCAGCTTTTCCAATTCAGTAAAAAATGCTGTGGTAATTTTTATTGTATTATTGTTAAATCTGTAAATCAGTTCAGGTAGGATAGACATCTTGATGATGTTTAGTCTTCCTATCAATGGACAGGGAATATTTTTCCATTTATTTAGTTATGTGATTTCCTTTAGTACGATCATGCAGTTTTCTGTATACAAGTTCCTTACATCTTTATTTAAGTTTGTCCCTAGGTATTTAATTCTTTTATTTGCTTTGTAAATGGAATTTTTAAAATTTCCTCCTCAGATTGCTCTTTATTTGTGTACAGAAATGTTACTGATTTTTGTGTATTGATCTCATATCCTGCTACCTTGCTGAAGTCATATTCAAGATTGAGAAGTTTTGTTGTAGATTTCTCAGGGTTTTCTATGTATAGGAGCATGTCATCCGCAAATAGTAAAATTTTTACTCCTTCTTTTCCAGTTCGGAAGCTTTTTATATGGTTTTACTCCTCTAAGTGCTTTAGCAAGTACTTCTAACACAATTTTAAATAAGAGCAGTGACAGTGGGTATCCTTGTATTATTCCAGATCTTAGAGGGAAAACTTTTAGGATTTCACCATTATATATGATGTGAGCTGTGCATTTTTCATATTTAGATTTTATCAGTTTGAACAAGTTTCCTTCTTTTCCTAGCTTTTGAACTATTTTCAAAAGGAAAGGATGCTATACTTTGTCAAATGCTTTTTCTGCTTCAGTAGAAGAGATCATGTGATTTTTTTCTTTTGTCTGTTAATGTGGGTATTGCATTGATTGATTGATGTATGTTGAACAACTCTTGCAAACCAAGGATGAAACTCACTTGTTCATGGTGGATAATTCATTTGATGTATTGTCAAATATGATTAGCAAGTTTTTTGTGGGTGTGGATTTTAGCATCTAGGTTCATTAGAGAGATTGGTTGATAGATTTTTAAAAAGATTTATATATTTTATTTATTTCTCTCCCCTTCCCCACCCCCACCCCAGTTGTCTGTCCTCTTTGTCTATTTGCTGTGTGTTCTTTGTCCACTTCTGTTGTTGTCAGCGGCATGGGAATCTTTTTTGTTGCTCATCTTATTGTGTCAGCTCTCCGTGTGTGCAGCACCATTCCTGGGCAGGCTGCACTTTCTTTTGTGCTGGGTGGCTCTCTTTATGGGGTGCACTCCTTGTGCATGGGGCTCCCCTACATGGGGGACACCCCTGCAAGGCATGGCATTCCTTGTGTGCATCAGCACTGTGCATGGGCCAGCTCCACATGGGTCCAGGAGGCCCAGGGTTTGAACCGTGGATCTCCCATGTGGTAGATAGACACCCTAACCACTGGGCCAAGTCTGCCGCCAGTTTTTCTTTCTTATTACATATTTTTGTAGCTTTGATATTAGGGTGTAGTTAGCATCATAAAGTGAGTTAGGCAGTATTTCCTCCACTTCTATTTTTTGGAAGATTTTAAACAGGATTGGAAATTCTTTCTGGAATGTTTGGTAGAATTCAACTGTTATGCAGTCTGGCCTTGGGCTGTTTTTAGATGGGAGGTTTTTGATGCCTAATTCGATCCTGTTACTTGTGATTCATCTGTTGAGTTCATTAAATTCTTCACTCATCAATATAGGCTGCTTGTGTTTCTGGGAATTTGTCAATTTCACCTAATTTATACATCTTGTGGGCATTCTATTTTTCAAAGAATCCTCTTATGATAATCTTTATTTCAGTGGGGTCAGTGGTGATATCCCCTTCTTTTTTTCTTACTTTATGTATTTGCATCTTCCCTCTTTTTGTTATCTAGCTAAGGGTTTGTTAATTTCATCAATCTTTTTGAAGAACCAAGTTTTCAGTTGTTAATTTTTTCTATTTTGTTTTTCAATTTCATTTAGCTCTGCTCTAATCTGTGTTATTTCCTTGTTTCTATTTGCTTTGGGAT
Organism: Dasypus novemcinctus; assembly: GCF_030445035.2. Classification (NCBI taxonomy): domain Eukaryota; kingdom Metazoa; phylum Chordata; class Mammalia; order Cingulata; family Dasypodidae; genus Dasypus; species Dasypus novemcinctus. The sequence goes on from NC_080682.1 coordinate 36,962,659, forward strand.
TAGTTTGCTGTTCTTTTACTAATTCTTCCATGTATGCAGTTAAGTCTTTAATTTAGCTCTTTTTTTTTTAGTGTAGGATTTTATGGCTATCAATTTCCCTCTTCACACTGCTTTTGCTGCATCTCATAGATTTTGATACACTGTGTTTCATTTTCATTCATTTCAAAGTACTTACTGATTTCTTTTGCAATTTCCTCTTTGACCCACTGTTTGAGAAATTTTATTGAAATTCCATATCTTTGGCACCTAATATAATTCTCTGCCCTTTACTGAATTACAGACTCATTCCACTGTGACCAGAGATATTACTTTGTATAATTTCAATCTTTCTGAATTTTTTGAAAGTTGTTCTGTGGCCTAGATGTGTTCTAACCTGGCAAATGATCCATGTGTGCTTGAGAAGAATTTGTAAACCACTCTATTTAGGGTTAACGTTTTACATATATCTGTTTGGTTTAGATCCTCTAATATATTATTCAAAGTCTCTGTTTCTTTTTTGATTCTCTGTCAAGGTGTTCTGTCTAATGGTGATACTGATGTATTAACATTCCCCCTATAATTGTAGAGGTATCTATTTCTCCATTTAGTTTTTCCAGGGATTGCCTCATGTATTTTGAGGTGCCCTAGTTAGGTTCATAAATGTTTATGATTGTTCTTTCTTCCTGTTAGATCACCCCTTTTATTAATATATAGTGTCCTTCTTTATCTCTTACAATAGTTTTGCATTTAAAGTCTATTTGTCTGATATTAGTATAGCTACTTCTGCCCTTTTTTGGCTACTGTTTGCATGTAAAATTGTTTTCCAATCATTCACTACCAACCTCCTTACATTCCTGGGTCCAAGGACAGTTTCTTTTTGGCAGTATATAAATGTGTCATATTTCCTTATCCATTCTGTCAATCTGTGTCTCTTCTTAGAGAACTTAATCCACTAACATTCAGTGTTATTACTGTCAAGGAATTACTTACATTAGCCATATTTTCTTTAGGTTTATGTAAGTCATATGCTGGGTTTTTTTTTCTTTATTTTAAAATTTTCATTATTCTTACCCATAATTTTCTTTCCTACAGTCTTCTCCTAACCACTCTTTCCTGTTTTTTCTTTTTAACCTACAGAACTTCCTTTAGTATTTCTTGAAGGGTGGGGTATTTTTGATAAACTCTCTTAATTTCTGTTTATCTGTGAATATTTTGAACTCCCTCATTTTTGAATACCAGCTTTGCTGAATATAGAATTCTTGGTTGGCAGGTTTATTTTGTTGTGTTGTTGTTTTGTTTTTTTTTTTTTTTTTTGCACCTTAACTATGCTGTACTATTGCCTTCCTTCCTCCGTGCTTTCAGATAAGAAATCATCACTTCATCTTCTCTAGATTCCTTTGTATGTGATAGATCTATTTTCAAATCCCTAAGTCCCTGCTGGAATTTTTTCTGTTCTACTATCTGTTTGATTTCAGATTTACTGTCTTTAACATTGCTGATTCTTTCCTCTGCCTTTTCAAATCTGCAGTTATGTACTTCAAGTGTATTTTTTATTTCTTGCATTGGACCATTCATCAACATTATATCAATTAGCTTTTTAAGAATGTTTACAATTTCTTCAGTATGTTCTCCCAGTATCTTCTTAATATCCCTTAAATCTTTCCTCACTTCATTAAGTTGATTCTTGATATTTGTTTGGACATCCCTGATTAGTTGGCCCACAATCTGCATCTCCTCCTGTGTTTTAGATTGTTAGACTGGGCCATGTCTTCTTGCAAGTTTGTATGGCTTCTAATTTTTTGTTGGTGTCTAGACATCTGTTTATCTTGATGAATTTATTCAGTTGGTTAGCTTTTCTTTCTACTCTAGGATTTTGTTTTGCTATTTCTGTTTTGTTTTTTTTTAAATTTTCATGTGTGGTAAGGTGCTTCTTTGACACTTTGTTCCTCTTATTTTATTTCCTTGCAGTTGTCTGTGTTCTCTAGAAAAATAAACATTAGGACCAGAAAAAGGAGAGAGATAAGAAGAGAGAAAGAATAATATCAATAATTTTAAAAAAGGGTAGAAGAGGAACTGTAGAAAAGCTAGGAAAATAAATAAGTAATATAAGTAAAAAAATCATAAGAACTACAAAGGAATAAGAATAAAATGTGAACAGAAAAAAAAATAAAACAAGGAACAAGATGGAGAAAAAGAAAAACATACCAAGAATTAAAAGGCTGGAGTGTAAGAAGAATGGAAAAGCAAAAAACAAAAAACAAAACAAAACAAAAAAGCAGAGTGCAAAATTGAAAAAAAAAAAGGAAGTCCAAAAAGGTGGAATTAAAGAAAAAGAACAGAAAACAGAAGAATGAAAAATGAAGTGATGAAAAGAAATAAAGTAAGTAGAAAAATAAGTAAAAGAAAAAAGGAATCAAAGAAAGAGGAAACACAACAAATGAGAAAGAAAACATGACTAAAAAAATAAAACAACAATCCAGGAAAATCGCCCTTCCTGTTCACCCCTAAGGAGCTTCACAGGCTGCCCATGCTTATCCATTAATCACCCTGCAGCCTTACATCTGCAGCTGATGAGTAGGGTTTAGCAAATAAAATATAGAAGGAAAAAAAGAAAAAGAAAAGAAAAAAGGAACTGATAAAAGTTTAAAAGTAACAAGTCTAAGAAAACATAAAACAACTACAAAAAAAGCTGTCTCTATGTCTCCTTTCACAAGGTATCAGCTGAGTGCCTGATAACCCAGTGGATCAGTCTTTGGATCATTTCTTTAAGGAGACCCAGGAATTGAACCAGTTATGCAATGCAGAACTTACTCCACTGAACTACACTGACCCCACTGGATAACAGGCTCCAAAAAGCTTATTTGGTTCTATCTTTCCCGTTTGCTCAGGCAGGTTAGATTTTGAACACTTTGCCAGAGCCTGACTGATTAGGTTTCTGTCTCCAATCCCTTTCTAAATTAGTTCCTCTATCTCTCAGGGTGGCTGCACTTGATAGCCTGCATGATCAGATTTCCCTTCCCCTCTTTCCATGGCTGCTTCAGTGCTTGTCAGGGTGCTTTCTGAGATTGAAAGAGGATTCAGCTGACCAAACTCCCAAAAACTAACCACTCTTCACCCTCCACTGGACCCCTCTTCCTCCTGTGGCATGTTCTCTCCTACTCAGCTTCAGTGAGTCTGGGCCTTTACCTGGACTATTTGCCTTGGGGTTGGGGTATATGTGCATTGACAGCCACAGGCAGGGGCAAGTAATTCAAGGTTTTCCTTTGGCTTCTTGTATTAGCCATCCAATGGGGTGCTGATACAAAATACCAGAAATTGGTTGGTTTTATAAAGGGTATTTATTTGGAGTAGGAGCTTACAGATACCAGTCCATAAATCATAAGCTATGTCCCTCACAAAAGTCTATTTGGAGCAAGATGGCTGCCGACATCTGTGAGGGTTCAGGCTTCCTGAGTTCCTATGTTCCTGGGGTTAGCTTTACTCTGGCTTAAAGTTTCCTTCCTTCCTAGGGCTGACTTCTCTTTTCTCTGCATGCTGACTTCCCAGAGCTCCAGTTCCAGTCTTCAGCATCAAACTGCAAAATCAAAACTCCAACATTAAAAGCCCCTCACATCAAAAGCCCCAACTCTGTCTTTTGCCATGCCTTTTATCTGTGGGCCCTAATGATGAGGCCCAATCAAAGCCCTAGACATAACTCAATCATGCCCAGGAATACCCCAGATTACAAACATAATCCAATATCTATTTTTGGAATTCATCAATTATATCAAACTGCTGCACTTCTTTATCTGTCTAGTTCACTTTTGGATCATATACAGCACTTTCCCATTCTATATTGCACCAAAAAGTCCCTCAAATAAGGGGACTTTCCCCATTCTTTTTTGGGAGGGAATTGGGCTCTGCCTACCTACTTTGATGCCATTTTCCCAAAAGTCTCTCCCAATATGATTTTTATGTTCAAGAGGGATGCAATATTTCTACAGAATTTTGAGGGATCCTAGATAAGGCAGCAGGGCTACAGCAGAAGAAGACATATTTTGAGAGCCATTTAGATCCGATATTGTGGGTAACTTTTATTTTACATTCACATATTAATTGAATTTATTTCAAATTCAAGATGGAATTGATATCTTGAGTTACCTCTTTTACTTATTCTTCCTTCTTGCAGTTTTATGGTAAATGGAGCAGTGAAAGTTCATTTGAGAGTGGAATTTCTCATGTGTTCTTCCTGGAAATATTTATAGAGTGCCAATTATTTACTAGGAACTGTTCAATGTGCTGAAGATAAAAAAAACTTTAAAAATGTTCTGCCTTTATATTGCATTATGGTGTGAGAAAATATAATAAACGTAATAAACAGGAGTTAAAAGAATATAATAGACTTCAAAGAACATAGAATAAGTTCTGAGCCTTGTAATAAGGATGAAGTGTTTAAGTGGAAGTGGGCATGGTGTTTTAAACAGAGATTTTGGGATGAGAAAATGGCATTTTAAAGGAAGTTAAAGGAGATGTGGGTAAGCCATTCTACTATTTGAGAGAAGAGTGTTCCAGGAAGAAGGAAGTGACAGTTCAAAATCTCTGATGCCAGTGCATGGGTGGAATTTTTGACAAACAGTGAGAAAACCAGCAAAGCTGAAGGAGAGTGAATATTGGGGCAAATGTTAGGAGATGAAAATGCTTATTAATGGAGGGCCAACTTAGAGAGGAACTTGGGGACATTGTGTGGAATTTGACTGTAGCATGAAATGGGAGTATGTTCAGGGTAGAGGAGGGTTATGACCTAACATTTCATGAAAGGACTGTAGACTATAGAGAGCAGGGCAAAGAGAGTGTGGTCCAGTTAGGGCATTATTGCAAAATGCTTGGAAAAAATAATGTGTTTGGATGCAGTTGGTTAACAGTTGAGGTGCTGGGAAATGGTCAGATTCAAGATATGTAATAAAGGTAATTACACCAGGATTTCCTGGAACATTGAAGAGAACTTAGGGGGGAAAGTAAGTATGATAATGCCAAAGTTTTACCTTATGAAGGTTCAAGTGTGGAATTTTACTAGCTTATCTGGGGAATGAGCAGACCGATTAATTTTTCTAAGTGAAATGTAGGAATTTTGTTTTAAACATACTAAGTTTGGTATATTTACTAGTTATCTCTTTTAAGTATAAAATATTATCCCTGGAAATAAATTTAGGCATCTTATAAGAGTGTAAATTTTTTACACATATCATAACTGGAATACTATGGGTAGATTTCTGTTATTTTGCAATCACTCAAACATTTATGTTTATACAGATGTGCATTTGGGTGGGGTTATCTTTGCTTTTATCAGGTTATTAAATATATCTTAATTCCAGAAATGATAAGAGCCATTAATTATTTGCAGAAAAACAAGTCAAGGAATCAGGAGTTAGAGAATATAAATAAGCTCTTGTGAATGATTTTTTTGGAAAGCAACTATAAAAATTCATATCTTGAAGTAAAAACAATGCTGTTATCTTCAGTAAATTGTGTCTCTCACTTCAAGTAAGATGATGATAACTTCCATCTATCCAAAAGTATATGAATATGAAAGGATTGCTAATCTCTTCTCCACAACACATTGGCATAGTTGAATTTCTCTATTCTTATTTTAAAATGGATTCTGCTTGAGATGTTAACAAATTGGAATCAGGAACACTGGATTTATGATCATCCAAACTTTTCATGAGTGAATTGTGTTCTAGAGAGGAATAGGGAGGTTCTTTAAATAATACAGGCAATTAGTGACTGGACCGATTCTCAAACAAAGGACTTCTTTGTCCTAGGCCAGTTAACTACCTACTTCCAAGCCTGAACCTCCTTTCTCAAATCATAGAAAGTATGTACCAAAATATTAAGCTAAATATTTTAGGAAGATTCTGAATGGCATCCTCTATTGGGCTTCTACTGTTATTAATAGAAACCTGTTCTTATATTTTCTTACTTAATCTTAGTTATAAATAGATGTGGTATTATTCTTTTCAATCATATTTAAAAGAGCTACCGTTTGTTGAGTATTTTATTTAAGACATTGGAATATGCATTCTGCCTACATTTTCCTTAATCCTTACTATATCTTATTACATAGATATTTTTCTCACCTCTTTAAGGTGAAGAAATTTAGGTGGAGGTGTTGTTAAGAGACTCTCCCAGGATTACAGTTTCCATGTGGTGAAATCAGGTTTGATCAGGAGTTATTTCAATTGTTCATGCTGCTTGTGCCAGACCTGTCTGCTCTCACCTGGGCTGGCTCAAGGGTCTGTTCACTCAGTTGGAGTTGGATGATCTAGAATGGCCCCCACTCACATGTCTGGAGCCCAGCTTGCTATCAGTTAGGGAGAGAGTGAACCTGACCAGATGCCTAAAAAGCTAACCCAATTCTGTTTATGGAATGAAGGCAGAATTCAAAAAGGGATAAGAAAAGTATTCAAAACCTGTGAGACCCAGGCTGGCTGGGAATTTACATGACACAGATTTTGTTACAAACTATTGGCCAAAGGAAACCAAAATTCCATACCTGATTAAGGGGTGGAAAAGCAGACTATTATTAAAAATGCAATTTTTCTCTCTCTCTCTGTACCCTCACAATGAATTGGCATCTGGATCAATGCATCTCATTTTTTTTTGAGGTTTCATTAAAATAATTTTTCCTCTGGGAAGAATTTTTGAGCATTTGACCAGAAAATTAATTTTATCCATTATTTGCTTCTTTAGAGACAAAACAAAAGTATAGTCATTGGCTTTGTCTAGACATTTCCAGTTTTGCCCAAATTAAATTTAAAAATGAACTTTGTGAATACATCTTAGATATATTTCCTTGTATAAACAAATTATGGTATGGCAGAGAAAGATGAATCAATCCAGACACTGTATTAGTCAACAAAAAGGATGTTGATGCAAAGTACCAGAATTCTGTTGGCTTCTATAAAGGGTATTTATTTGGGGTAGAAGTTTACAATCACAAGGCCCTAAATAGTCCAACTCAAGGTACCATAAGAGGTACATTCTCACCCAAAGTCATTTGCCATGTGTTGAAACAAGATGATGGGTGATGTCTGTGAGGGTTCAGACTTCCTTCTTTTTCCTAAGGCTCCAAGGTCCCAGCTCCTTTCCATCTCCACTGTAGGCTGACATAAAGTATGTCTCTCTTGATGGGGCTCCTTTCTTTCTGGCTCATTTTTTCTGTTCTCTTCACAAGATCAGCTGTAAACTATCAGGCTCATTTCTCTTCCTGGGTCCTCTATCATGTCTAATGAGCTTTCTCTCTTCCTCCATGTAACTGCTCTGTATGTTTATTCCTGTATGAAGGTCTGTTTTATAAGCCCACTAAGGGAATGGGGACTCAAACCCACACAACCTAATGACTTTGAAGAATTGAAGCCCTAATCTTAACATAATTTAATCAAAGACATCTCAGCTGAATCTAATACAATCAAAGGGTATCATGCCTAGAGGAACCGACCTGTTAACAAACATAATCAAATATCTTTTTTGGAATCCATGAATAATATAAAACTGCTTCAGGTACTGTCTTTGCAACCCTACTTTTTTTTTTTTAATTTTTTTATTTTTTATTGACTTTGTAATAATATTACATTAAAAATATATATGTGAGGTCCCATTCAACCCCATCCCCCACCCCCCCTCTCCCCCCCCCCCCCAACAACACTCATTCCCATCATCATGACACATCCATTGGATTTTGTAAGTACATCTTTGGGCACCTCTGCACCTCATATACATTGGTTCACATCATAGCCCATACTCTCCTCCATTCCATCCAGTGGGCCCTGTGAGGATTTACAATGTCCGGTGATTGCCTCTGAAGTACCATCCAGGGCAGCTCCATGTCCCAAAGACGCCTCCACCTCTCATCTCTTCCTGCCTTTCCCCATACCCTTCGTCCACTATGTCCACTTTTCCCATTCCAATGCCACCTCTTCTATGTGGACATTGGATTGGTTGTGTCCATTGCACCTCTATGTCAAGAGGAGGGTCAGATTCCACCTGGATGCTGGATGCAATCCTCCCATTTTCAGTTGTAATCACTCTAGGCTCCATGGTGTGGTGGTTGTCCTTCTTCAACTCCATCTTAGCTGAGTGTGGTAAGTCCAATAAATCAGATTGTAGGTGCTGGAGTCTGTTGAGGCTCAGGATCTGGCTATCACATTGTCAGTCCAGAGATTCAAATCCCCTAAATATATCTTAAACCCCAACATTAACTGCACCTCCAGCACATTGGCATGAAAGTCTTATGAAGGGAGATCCCATCTGAGTCCAGATTCATCACACATAAACACCATTTCCAAAGAGGGGCCATCTGCCCTGGTAGTTAACCCCATCGGCCATGACCATAACTCCCGTGGGTCTCTTTAGCCCTCAAAGGAACCAATATCTGGGGGTTGTATCTGCTTTATCTGTCTCTCTGACTCTGCTCAGTTGTGCATGGGGGCAAACCTTCTGCCAGCCTCCAGACTCTTTTTTAGAACCTCGTAGCCATATAAACTCATTTCTCCTTTCCATTTCCCCCTTACTTTAGGTCAAACAGCATTTTAAAGTCATGGTATTTTATGTAGACATGGATATTCTGCTGATCCGCATTGAACCTTCCGTATAAGGTCATTTTCCAGTTGCATCATCAGTTGGTAGTTGATAGTGGTCCCTCGTTGCCAGGGAGGCTCATCCCCGGGTGTCATGTCCCACGCTGGGGGGAAGGCATTGCATTTACATGCTGAGTTTGGCTTCGAGACTGGCCACATTTGAGTAACATGAAGGCTGACAGGAGGAAATTCCCAGGCACAAAGTTGTTCTAGGCCTTGTTCTTATTTTGGGTTTATCAGCTCACAAGCATAGTCATTAGCATCAGGGGCTCACTGTTGAACCCTCACTCCCTCCCGGTCCCCGCCACTGTACCTGGGAGACTGTCGCTGCTCCCCTAGGGACCACGACAGAGCACCACTGGCCAGGAACCCAGTACTCCCCCTACTGTGCAACCCTACATTTTGTATAACATGTGTGTAATAATCATAAATTCCTGAGAAGGTAATATGATTTCAAGTTTGAGGAAATTCAGGGAAAGATTTTAGAATATAAATAGTGATAAAACAATGTTGTATATCCAACTCTGAGCTCTTAAGTTATTCAGTATTAATTATTAATGGGAACCCAATTGTGTGAGCAATCTACTTTGGTTGAATCCTGAGTGGATGAAAACAAATAGATGGAAGCTTGTAAAAGGAAGTTGAATACATGTCATAAAGAACTTGGGGTTTAGGGCTAAACAATAGTACTTTATATTCTAAGGAGGTAAAGTCTCATATATATTTATAGTTAGAGGAATGGAATGCTTTTCAGGATTCCAGATTGCTTTTACCCAATCACATCCTCTGCATACATTATCATTATATTTGAAAAAAAATGAGGACACCCACGTCACATTTCTTGATTTGTCAGAAGAATAGATTTCAATTTATAGACTTGGGTTTGCATTTTAGGTACAGTCTTTTCTGCAATTGAGTTAAAGGGTAAATATTTTAAAAATTGAAATACATTATAAACTTGTCTTCATCTCAGTGTCCTTTCACTGCTATTATATTCAGGGGGAATGTCAGCTAGCTACCACGACCTTCAGTTCTTATTTGCTAGTGATATTGTTTTCACCTAGATGCCTCCTCTTAGTTTCTCTGGAGAGTTTTTAAGTTACAGGACATAAACTTTGAAAGATTCTTGTTTTTCATGCCATGGCATCAAAAGGTGGTTTCTCCCTAATGTTCAGCAGCCGTGGTATAAAAAAAAATGCCCTAATTACACATGTAAATGTCAAGCAACTACAGGACAGTGGAAGACAAACTCTGTTAAGGAAAATATTTGTATAGCGGTTTTTAATAGGAAAACTAATTTTAATTGTCAACGTGTTACTAGTATTGCCTATGCCAAAAGAATAAGAGAGAAAAACATTCATCTATAAGAAGGGAGATAGCTTGTTTCTTGAGAGCACAGACCCTAGATTTCTAAAAAAAATCTTCATAGAAATACCAGCTCTATGTAATTTACTAGCTCCATGATTTTGGACATGTCCTTCAAGGTTGAGGTTTCAAAAATTATGCCTGTGTGTAAGGAGATCTGTGCTAGCCAGGGTATCAGGTTCAAGGCCTTTGTGGTTATCATGGACTAGGAAGGCCATTTCAGTCTGGGATATAGGTATTCCAAGGAGGTAGCCACCTCCATTCATTGGCCATCCTTGTGGTCAAGTTCTTCATTTTTCCTGTGTGCTGGGGGTACTTGGGGATCAGATAGAAAGTCCAACTGTATCCCATGCAAGGTATCAAGATGCTGAGAGGCTCTGTGCTGGTGCACATCTTCCTCATTCCCAGAGGAATTGCTATGGACTGGACAGGGCCTGCTTGGCCACCCTGCGCAATTTGGCAAAGGCCACCCAATGGCATCTACAAGATCTAGTTTTCTCATTCCAGAACTTTGGAAAGAGACCATGTTCACCAAGTGTCACTCTCATCAGGCACCTTATAAAGACTCACATCAGATCCTTTGTACAGAGGACCATTAGCATTTTTCTATAAGAAAAATAATGTGCTTCACACCTGATCTCTGTCATGTTCTTCATGTACTCAAGGCCTAGCTCCATCTATCCCTTGGACAGTCAAAAGTAGCTGTCCTCTTCTACAATTTGTTAAACAAATTCAAAGTTAAAATTGTAATGCAGCATTAGGTATTTCGACATTGCATTAGCTTTGACATTTCTGATCTTTCCTTTCACCTTCATTTATTTTCTAATTCCTCATTGTCCTTTCTTTTTTCCTTGCAAAATTCTTAACATTTATCATTGTTTTATCATTATAGATTCTCTGAGAGTACTTGACTGGAAGGATTTGGGATATATTCTACAAATCTCAATAATTCTTTCAATTTTCTTTTGACATTCATTTATTACCCATAGAAGAAAAAAGTACTGGGTTCATCTTAGAGGACAAAACCAAATAAAATATAATTCATTTTGATCTCAGATGTATTTTAGCCCTTGTTTCCCAACCTTGCACTGAACAGTGTCCATTATATCTTAGCACTGATTTTAAAACAATTATATCAACTTAGATTTAAGATTGTGTTATCTTGAAGAATTTTTTCCTTAGCTTCTTTCACATTTTTATTCCTCAAATCATAGATCATGGGGTTCAACATGGGGGATACCATAACATTTAGAAGCCAATTTAGCTCTCTCAAGGGAATAGCTAGAACTTAGGCAAAAGTAGATGTGGAGAATAGAGCCATACTACAAGATGACAAAAGTCAGGTGGGAGGAGCAAGTGGAGAAAGCTTTGGGGCAGCCCTGTGTGGAGTGGATCCTCAAGATAGTGGCAATGATGAAGAGGTAGGAGGCCAGTATGAACACAATGGGGGCAATGACATTGGAGTCCATAAGGAAGAACAACATTGGTAGATCTCACTCACATCACACGCCAACTTCACCAAGGGTTGCTCATTGCAGAAAAAAATAATCAGTAATATTGTCACCACAACACTCCAATGTGATTGTATTGCTCCTTTGTGTTACTGCTTTGATAAAGCCTTCAGTGCAGGAAAATATGACTAAACAGATGCACAATTTCCCTCACATGCCTTGAACATAAAGCAGGGCATTGGGAATGGCCACTTAATGGTAATAGGCCATAGTAGCTAGCAGGTAACACTCAGTGTAGCCCAGCCAAGCAGAGAAGAAGAACTGACTTATGCAAACTGCCAAGGAAATGCTCTTGTTTTCAGATTTGCAAGTCACCAGAATCTTCAGAGTTTAGACTGAGGAATACCAGGCATCCTGGAAAGACAGATTCACAATGAATGAAGACATGAGCATGTGGAGCCCAGAATTATTACACGATCAACATGATGAGAGTGATATTTCCAAATATAGCCACAGAGTACACACATAGGAACACCACAAACAAGATAGACTGCAACACAGGGTCTGTGGGGAAGCCCACCAAGATGAACTCATTCATGGTATGATTGTTTCTCTCCATGGCTGAAATAGATCTCACCTGTAAATGGAGGAGAGTATGTCCCTTAAAAGATATTAAGGGACTGTGCCCCAGAACCATGTGTTGTGGTCAAGACTTTAGCTATCAGAAGCAGGGTAATTTGACTATGAATACATCCTGATTTGGGCTGGTGAAGGGAATGCTGTTAACCTCAATATTTTCTCTTCTGTAAAATGTGTTTAATAACAAGAATGCCATAATTATGATGGAGGTCCCTTTGGTTTCTCAGAAAAATTTTCTTGAGCCCCACGTTCTGGTCTGTGATAGAACAGTGAATATAACAATGTGGGCTTTATTCTTTTTCAGATCTTATTCTGGAAGGGGTAGTTATATAATTAAGAAACAAACAGTATAGAAAGATGATCAAGCAATGTCAAATGTTTTTAAGAAAGCAAATTGGTTTACGTGAGAGGAGTTAAATAAATTTTTACACATTAAAACAGCCTTTTCCCAATTTCTCAGGTAGGATTGAATAATTCTCACAGATTTCCTGAGAGTTATGTGGGTGTTCATGATTCCCATGATTCCACTACTCTCAGTATTTAATTGAACATCTTCACATAGGATAAAAAGAAAAAAAGAACTTGACTACTGTGATAAATGAACTAGACCTAACGGATACCTATAGAGCATTGCACCCAAAAAGAGCAGGATATATATTCTTTTCAAGTGCTTATGGATCCTTCTCCAAGATAGAACATATGATGAGTCCTAAGTCAAGTCTCAATAAATTTTAAAAGATTGAAATCATATGAAAATTTTTGATCACAATGGAATAAGCTAGAAATCAATAATGGATGAAAGAAGGGAAAATTAAAAAATATTTGGAGATTAAACAATACACTTTTAAATAATCAGTGGGCCAAAGAAGAAATTGTAAGATAATTCATTCAGTAGATATCTTGAGATGAATGAAAATGAGAACGCAACATATCAAAACCTTTGGAAACCACAAAAGAAGTCCTGGAAGGGAAATTAATAGCCCTCAATGCTTCCATCAAAAAAGAAGAAAGAGCTACAATTGAAGACCTGATTGCACACCTAGAGGAACTAAAAAAAGAAAAGCAAACTAATACCAAATCCAGGCAATGGGGGGCGGGAATAGTAATGATCAGAGCAGAACTAAATGAAATCAAGAACAACAACAACAAAACAACAGAATCAAGAAAACTAAAATTTGGTTCTTTGAGAAGATCAACAAAATCCACAAACCTTTAGCTTTACTGACAAAGAAAAAAAGTGAAGGCACAAATAAATTTAATCAGAAAAGAGAGCAGGGCCATTAAAAACCATACACATTATTGGTGACCCAGAAGGAGAAGAAAATGGAAAGTGGCAAAAAGAATATTTGAGAAAATAGTGACTAAAAACTTCCCCACCCTTATGAAAGACATAAATATCAATATCCAAGAATGACAATGCACCCCAAACTGAATAAGCCTGAATAGATTTACCCCAAAACACCTACTATTCAGAAATTACTACAGTGACCATTTAAACCTAACCTCAGTGCCACTGGTAAAGTTGAAGTGAGAAATGTGTGTCTTTACTATAATAGTTGGAGACTTCAATGTACCATCCTGAGTATTGGATAGAACATCTGGATAGAGGATAAATAAACAGAAAGCTTGAACGATATGATAGAAAAACTAGCCCTAACAGTCATCTATAGAGTATTGTGCCCCAAAACATCAGGCATTATATTCTTTTCAAGCACTCATGGATCCTTCTCCAAGATAGACTGTATGTTGGGTCACAAGACAAGTCTCAATAAATTTAAAAAAGTTAAAATTATACAAATAATTTTTCTGATCACAACATAATGAAGCTAGAAATCAATAATGGAAGGAAAAAGAGAAATTAATGAATATATGGAGATTAAATGACACACTCTTAATCAGTAGGTCAAAGAAGAAATTGCAAGTTAATTCAGTAAATATCTTGAGATGAATGAAAATGAGAGCACAACATAAAAAAACTTTGGTCACAACAAAGGCAGTGCTGAGAAGGAAATTTACACCCCTCAGTGCTTACATTGAAAGAGAAGAGAGGAAAATTTGAAGATCTAACAGTGCACCTGGAGGAACTAGAAAAAGAACAGCAAACTAATCCCAAACCAAGCCAAAGGAAAGAAACAGTAAACATCAGAGCAAAAATAAATGAAATTGAGAATAAAAAACAGTAGAGATAATCAACAAAAGTAAAAGTTGGTTCTCTGAGAAGACCACAAAATTAACAAACCCTTAGCTATACTGACAAAGATAAAAGAAAGAAGACACAAATAAATAAAATCAGAAATGAGAGGGGGGACATTACCACTGACCCACACAAATAAGAGAGGTTTTAAGAGAATACCATGAACAAGTGTATGCCAAAAAACTGGAAAATGTAGATGAGATGAACAAATTCCTAGAAACATGCGAACCACCTACATTGAGCCTGAAAGAAACAGAAGACCTTAACAAACAAATCACAAGTGAAGTGATTGAAACAGACATCAAAAACCTCCCAAAGATGAAAAGCCCAGGACCAGATGATTTCACAGGTGAATTCCCAATCATTCAAAGATGACCTAATACCAATCTTGCTCATGATCTTTAAAAAAATTGAATACCAACAAACTCATTTCATAAAGCCAATACCACCTTAATACCAAAACTAGATAAAAATACTATTGAAAATGAAAATTATAGACCAATTTCTCTAATGAATATAGATGCAGAAATCCTCAACAAAATACTTTCAAGCAGAATCCAAACGCACATTAAAAGAATTATACATGATCAAGTGAGTTTTATCCCAGGTATGCAAGGATGGTTCAACACAAGAAAATCAATTAGTGTAATAAGCCACATTGATAAACTGAAGAAGAAAAATCACATGATCTTATGCACAAAAGGCATTTGACAAAATACAGCACCCTTTCTTGATAAAAATGCTCCAAAAGATAGGAATAGAAGGAAGCTTCCTCAATATGGTAAAGTGCATATATAAAAAACCTACAACCAGCATTGTACTTAATGATGAAAACTGAGAGCTTTCCTGCTGAGATGAGAACAAGGCAAGGATGCCCACTGTCATCATTATTATCCACAATACAGCTGCCAGAAATAATAGACAAGTTCAAAGAATTGGCAGGATATGAAATTAACAAGCAAAATTCAATAGCTTTTCTATACACTACTGATGTACAATCTGAGGAGGAAATTAGGGGGAAAATCCATTTACAATAATGACTAAAACAATCAAATATATAGGAATAAACTTAACCAGGGACATAAAAGACCAAGATTCAGAAAACTACAAAACATTTCTAAAAGAAGCCTAAGTAGACTTAAATTAAAGGAGAGACACTCTGTATTCATAGACTGGAAGACTCAATATCATTAGGATGTCAAATCTATTCAAATTGACTTTCAAATTCAAAATAATCCCAATAAAAATCCCAACAGCCTTTTTTTGCAGAAATCAAAAAGCCAATAATTAAATTTATTCTGAAGGAGAAAGGGTCCCAAATAGCCAGAAATATCTTTAAAAAAGAACAAAGCTGAAAGACTCTCACTTCCTGACTTTAAAGTACATTACTTAAGTACAGTGGTTAAAAACAGTATGGTACTTGCAAAAGGACAGTTTGACCAATGGAACTGAATTGAGAACTCAGAAATTGACCCTGACATCTACAGTCAAGTGACTTTTGAAACAAAGCTGTTAAGCCCACCCAGCTGGGCCAGAAGAATCTATTCAACAAATGGTGCTGGGAGGACTGGATAACCATATCCGAAAGAAAGAAGACCCTTGTATCACATTTTATACAAAAATTAGCTCAGGATGAATCAAGGACCTAAATATAAAAGCAACAACCATGAAGTTCCTGATAGAAAATGTTGGAACACATCTTTAAGATCTTGTGGGAAGTGGTTTCTTAAACCTTACACTCAGAGCACAAGCAATAGGAGAACTAGATGGATGGTACTTCCTTAAGGTTCAACAACTTTGCACCTCAAGAGACTGTGTAGGAGGGATGAGAGGGCATCTGACTCAACAGGAGAAAGTATTTGGCAATCATATGTCTGGTGGGGGTATAATGTCCATGATATATTGGCAGATTCATACATGTCAGTAATGGAAAGACAAAGTATCTGATTAAGGGGTGGGCGAAAGATTTGGGAGACAAATCCAGGGAAGAAAGGCAGGTACCGAAGGACATGAAGGAATGTTCAGCATCACTGGCAACTGGGGAATGCATCAAGGCTACAAGAAGATGTTTTTTCACACTTACTGGACTGGCTGCTGTTGAAAGGTTGGAGGACTGTAAATTTTGGAAGGGATGTGGAGAGATAAGAACCCTTGTTCACTGTTGGTGGGAATGTAGACTGTTACATCCACTGTAGAAGACTGTTTGGAAGTTCCTAAGGAAGTTGAATATAGAATTGCCATGGGATCCAGCAATACCAATGCTATGTGTATACCCAGAAAAGCTGAGAGCAGCAACACAGGTAGAAATCTGCACAATGATGTTTGTAGCAGTGTGATTCATTATTGTCAAGGGTTGGAGGCATCCCAGCAGTCCACCACTGATGAATGGATAAACAAATTGAAGAGTATACACATGACGAAATATTAGGCAGTAGTAAGAAGAAATGAGGCATGAAACATATAAAAACATGGATGAGCCTGGATTTGTTTTGAACGAAGCAAGCCACGCAAAAAAGGGCAAATACTCTATGATTCCACTATTATGAATTAGATATATTATGTGAAATATGAATATGAGTAAATTTGCAATTTTTCTCTGAAGCTGAACAAATGTAGGTTAATAATGCAAAATGTTAATATCAGACAAAAAATAATTATGCTACTTGAAGGAGACCAGAAACAGAGTACTACATATTGTAAGATTCCATTTATATATAAAGTAAGTGTTGATCAATTTGTAAAGATGAAATTGGATCAGTGGTTAATAGGGCTGAGAAAGAACTGCTAAGGGGTGTGGATTCTTTCTTTCTGGAGTAATAAAATTGTTCTAAATCTTGAGATGATGAGTGTACCGTATTGTGATTATACTGGAAGCCATTGATTGTATACTTTTGATGGATCATACAGTATGTGAATATATTTCAATAAAACTACTTGGTAAACAGATGAATATTTATGTAGGAGTGGCCAGAGATGGCAGCTCTATAGAGATTGGGAGGTGAGGAGTTTTCATGTTTGTCTGGTTTTCGTTTATTGTTGTTTTTGAAATGTTTGAGAATCCTGTGGTGATGATTGGAATGATGAGTGCATGGCTGTGTGATTGTGCCAAGTGTCATTGGTTGTCAACATTGGATGATTGCTATACTTTGTTAGTATGTATCAATGGCATTAGTTTGTTTGTAAAAAGGGGAAAAAACAAGAAGTGGTTACTGATGGGGTAAAAAACATACCTGTGAAAGTCTGCCAGTTTACAGCCTTATAATATCTTGGCTGATAAGTGTTTCATTCCCTATGGGAAGGGATTCTAAACCAACTTGCACACTGCACATCTTCTTTAAAGACTTCTCTTTGAGATACTGCAGCTGTTTACCAGTTTAATCCTACATTTTTGTAAAAGGGAAATGCCAATTTCTTCTTCAGGGTATTGGTTACTGGCAGTCACTAATTTCCACAGACTAGAAAACACCACTGAGGCCCACACCCCTAATTGTGGCTAATGCTTTCGCCTGAGTGCATCTCCCAGTGGGTCCAGTGAAACCAGCTGTACAGGCTGTCATTATTTACTCAAGACCAGAAAATATTTTGGGGATAGATGAAGAGAATAAAACAGAATCTTCATATTAGATCTGTTTTCCTGATCCTAAGAATGAGGTTTATTATTTTTGGAAGGGTTCAAGTGAAAGTACTAAAATTGTTTCCTTTAGAATCCATCTTTCAAATAGTAAATAAAAATGAAATTCTGCCTCCCTAGGGAAGTACAGAAGTACAGTTTTCATCTGAGACTTGATTGAATGAACTATCTATACAGAAACAACCATTGTATCTTGTATTTGTGCAGCCCCCTTTAATTTGTTGAGCTGTTTTTCTACTAAGGGTTTCCATGTTGTTCAAATACAGGAAATAATTTTCACATAGAATGTCTTCATCTGTCTAGACTTATGTAAAAGTAGTTCGGCCTGGTCTAAAAGGAGTTAAAACAAGTTTAAACCCTCAAATATGGTAGAAATAAATGTGCTCACAGTAGTGTTAAATAGTTTCAAAAGATGAGGTATAAATAATGCAGTTTGAAGTTCCTGGGTTTGTGGATTAAGCTGAGAAATCATCATATTTTATTCAGTCTCAAAACTCTGTCAATATTTAGAAGTATTGGGGGCAGGGCAAGATGGTGGCTGAGTGAGCATACCTGATAATATCTCCTGCACAGAAGCGGCTGGGCAGTATTGGAGGTTCTTTGGGACCAGGCTGTTTCAGGATTTTTGCAGGGAAGGAAGTGTCTGGACATCAATTTGGTGGTAAGGTAACAGAGAAAATTCGTCTAGAAGATAATTGTCATTCTATTACACAGAGGTGGGAGCTTCACGCAGGATGCTCCCTCCTGGGGTGGGTGGAGCTGCGGCACCAGTGCTGCGGTGGCAATTTCTGGGGACTCTGTGGTACTGGGGAATTCATAAGCCCTGAGCAGGCTATTGGGGGTTAGCAGGACAGGAGGCCTTTGCAGACTGATTTGGGGAGACAAATGGGAGATTTATTGCGAAGTGGGGAATTTTTGATTGCAGACACAAATAATAGCGCTTCCGCGTAGAGCTCCGGCCCCCCAAGCCCGGCTGCCAATCTGCAGCAGACTTAAATTGCTAGCAATAAAGAGACGCCACCAGGAGGCTGTTTCAGGGTCTGGCAGTGTGAGAGACGTATGGAAGCCAATTAGGGGAATATTTTGCTAAGCGTGGGAATTTTGGTTTTGGACTCTGTTATCAGTATTTCTGGCTGGAGCCCCACCCCCAGGCCTGGCTACTGATCTGCATCATTAAATTGGTTGCAGTGTAGAGGTGCCCCCAGGTGGCCATTCCAGGGGCTTACAGGGTGGGTGGTGTCCTGAAGTCGAAATGGTGATACATCCACAGAATAGAACCCAGTGAGTGAGTGAATTGCGGGGTTCAGACACACAGGATAGAGTTTGCGGATGTGATCTCACCCATAGGGCTGGCACCCAGCTGCGGGGATCCCTGAAGGTTGTGTTGCACTGCGGTGCTCCCAGGCTCCCTGTTAACTGGACTTGAGGTTGACAGATCTGAGTCCCCTAAACCTTGGTGGCCCACTACCCAGAGACACACAACTCTTGAGTCTTCAATATCTCAGACTTTCCATCCCTGAATCCATCACACCCTGAGGTCCATCTGAGGTCCTTGAATGTCCTAGCCCTCAATGTTTGCATATTTTCTTTTTGTTTGGTTTTTATCCTTCTTTTCTTTTCTTTTTTATTTTTTTAATATCCTGATTGCTAACATTGCATTATCTCCTAGTCTTTTCTCCCAGCATATCGTCCAAAGTCTTTTTTTTTTCAGTTATTTAGGTTTTTTTTTTTGTTGTTGTTGCTGTCATGGTTGTTCTATATATTTTTTTTCTCTTCTCTACTTGTTCCCCACCATTTACACACCCCCTTTTTCTTTCTTCCTTTCTTCTCTTATTTTACTCTCTCGTCCCTCATTTTCTTCTTATTTTATTTTATTTTAATTATACAATAGGTGCTGCAGGGAACACCCCACATTTTCTGGGTTTCCTCATCCTCTGCTGCCTCATTTCTGTGTGAAATGATTTTTGCTACCTACACTATCCACTTTCCCCTACATCTTGATATCCCCCCATCATCTAATGTCTCTCCTATATCCTACCTCCCTTTCTTTGATCCCCAAATGTCTAACTCTTAATTTCTAATACCTTTGTTTTGTTTTCTGTCTTTTACCCACTCTTGAAACTATTGCCTTTCTTTTCTCTTTCCCTCTCTCACGAAAACAATAGCTTTTTAATTGATACCATATTCCTCTCATATTTGGTCGACTACCTCATTACAGGTACTCAACCTACTGCTATAATTCTACACAACTTACATGAATCTAGTATCCATCCTCCCAGATCTCATATTGTTGCTCTTTATCATTTATCACCAATACTACTTTACACTTTTTCCTTTCTTACACAATTGCCTTTCCCTGGCCCTCATACTTTCCTTTACAGTGAACTCAACCAGCAATAAGAAATTAGAATAAGAAGAACAAAGTGACAAAGAGAAGATATAACACTTATGCAAAAACAACAGCTAATTAACCCCCAAGACTAGACAAAGAAGCTAAGGAACTGATTAAACCCGTCAAGATAAAATGATGACCAGACAGCAACAAAAATCTACAAACCAAACCAGTAATCAGGAAAACATGGCTGAATCCAATGAACAAACTAAAAACCAGGAAGGGGAGCAGAACTTCACACAAGTAATTAAAGATCTCAGAACATTTATCATCGACAAAGTTAATGAAGTAAAGGAAGAGGTTAACAACATGAAGACAACAATTGGAGGGGAAATTGCAGACATACACAAAAAGATAATAGATATGATGGGAATGAACACCACGGTTCAAGATATCAAAAATACACTTGCAGCAAATATTAGCAGACTAGAAGAGGCAGAGCATAGAATTAGTGATGTGGAAGACAGTACATTGGAAATCAAACAGATAGCAGAATTGGTCGATAAAAACATAGAAAAAATCCAGCTAGGACTTAGGGACCTGAATGATAATGCAAAATGCTCAAACATATGTATTACAGGCATCCCAGAAGGAGAAGAGAAGGGAAAGGGGTCAGAAGGAGTGTTGCAGGAAATAATGGCTGAAAACTTCCCAAATCTACTGAAAGAGACAGATGTACATATCCAAGAAGCACAGCGCACCCCAATCGTCATAAACCCTAACAGGCCCACCCCAAGACATATACTTGTCAAATTATCCAACACTTAAGACAAAGAGAAAATTCTAAAAGCACCAAGAGAAAAGAAAACCGTCACATACAAGGGAAGCTCCTTAAGATTAAGTGCTGATTTCTCATCTGAAACCATGGAGGCAAGGCAGTGGTATGATATAGTCAAGGTACTAAAGGAAAAAAAATTCCCAACCAAGAATACTCTATCCAACTAAGCTAGTGTTCAAAAATGATGGAGAGTTCAAAATATTCACAGAAAATGAAGAGTATGCCAACAAGAAATCTCCCCTTCAAGAAATTCTAAAGGTAGTTCTGCAGGAAGAAAGGAAAAAACAGGACAGGCAGAGTTGGAGGAGAGTGTAAGAGCAACAAAAAGACAAAAAGAGAAGGGGGAAAAATAAACAAAGAAAATATGACAAACACAAGGCCAATCAAAATATGGGTAAAACAAATAATTCCTTGAAAGTAATAACACTGAATGTCAATGGATTAAACTCACCTATCAAAAGATTCAGACTGGGACATTGGATAAGGAAATATGACCCATCTATGTGCTGTCTACAAGAGAAACATCTTAGACTCAGAGACTCATGGAGGCTGAAAGCGAATGGTTGGAAAACAATCATACAAGCAAACAATAACCAAAAAAAGGCAGGAGTAGCTATATTAATATCAGACAAAATAGACTTTAAATGCAAACAATTGTGAGAGACAAAGAAGGATACTACATATTAGTGAAAGGGACAATCTGTCAAGAAGATCGAACAATCATAAATATTTATGCTCCAAAGAAGGGCGCCTCTAAATACGTGAGGCAAATGCTGGAAAAACTATGTGAAATAATAGATGCATCTACAATTATAGTGGGGGATTTTAATACACCACTATCAACTCTGGACAGAACATCTCTGAAGAGAATCACTAAAGAAACAAAATATTTGAACAGTATATTAGAGGAGCTGGATCTAATAGATATATATAGATCATTATACCCAAACACAGCAGGATATACATTTTTCTCAAGTGCACATGGATCATTCTCTAAGATAGACCATATGCTAGGCCACAAAGAAAGGCTTAATGAATTCAGAAAGATCGAAATTATACAAAATAATATCTCTGACCACAGTGGAGTGAAGCTGGAAATTTGCAAGGGCCAGAGGCCCAGATTTCACAAAATGATTTGGAAATTAAACAGCACACTCTTAGAAAAACAGTGGGTCAAAGAGGAAATCTCAAAAGAAATCAATGACTACCTTGAAACAAATGATAATGATAACACAACATATTAAAATTCATGGGATGCAGCAAAAGCAGTACTGAGAGGGAAATTTATAGCCATAAATTCATATATCAAAAAAGAAGAAAGAGCAAAATTGAAGAACTAACTGCACATTTGGAGGAATTAGGAAAAAAACAACAAAGTAATACAACAGGAAGAAGGAAGGAAATAAGAAAGATAAGAGCAGAACTAACTGAAATAGAAAATAAGAAAGCACTTGAAAAGATAAATAAGACTAAGAGCTGGTTTTTTGAGAAGATAAACAAAATTGACAAACCTTTAGCGAGACTAACAAAGAAAAGAAGAGAGAAGAGGCAAATACACAAAATAAGAAATGAGAAAGGAGATATCACCACTGACCTCACAAAAATAAAGGCTATCATAAAAGGATATTTTGAAAAACTATATTCCAACAAAAATGACAATTCAGAGGAAATGGACAAATTCCTAGAAACACATAAGCAGCCCATATTGACAAAAGAAGAAACTGATGATCTCAACAAACCAATCACAAGTAAAGAGAGAATCGGTCACTAGAAACCTCCCAACTAAGAAGAGCCCAGGGCCAGATGGCTTCACAGGTGAATTCTACAAAACATTCCAGAAAGAACTTACGCCAATCCTGCTGAAACTCTTCCGAAAAATCAAAACAGAAAGAACATTGCCTAACTCCTTCTATGATGCCAACATTATCCTAGTACCAAAGCCAAACAAAGACACCACAAGAAAGGAAAATTACAGATCCATTTCTCTAATGAACCTAGATGCAAAAATACTTAGCAAAATACTTGCTAATTGTATTCAACAACACATTAAACGAATTATACACCACGACCAAGTGGGATTCATTCCAGGTATGCAAGGATGGTTCAACATAAGAAAATCAATGTAATACACTATATAAACAGATTGAAGGAAAAAAATCACATGATTATATCTATAGATGCTGAAAAAGCATTTGACAAAATACAGAACCCTTTCTTGATAAAAACACTCCAAAAGATCGGAATACAAGGAAATTTTTTGAACATGATAAAGAGTATACATGAAACACTTACAGCCAACATTGTTTACAATGCAGAAATCCTAAAACCATTCCCTCTAAAATCAGGAACAAGACAAGAATGCCCACTGTATCCCTTTCTATTTAACATTGTCTTAGAAGTACTTGCTCGACCACTGAGGCAAGTACCAGATATAAAAGGCATTCAAATTGGAAAGAAAGAAGTCAAAATTTCATTATTTGCAGATGACATGATCCTATACATAGAAAACCCTGAGAGGTCTACAACAAAGCTTCTATAACTCATAAATGAGTTTAGTAAAGTCACAGGTTATAAGATCAATGGGCAAAAATCAGTAGCATTTCTGTACGCCAACAATGAGCAAGATCAGGAGGAAATCAAGAAACAAATATCATTTACAATAGTAAATTAAAAAATCAAATATTTAGGAATAAATTTAACTAAAAATGTAAAAAACTTATACACTGAGAACTGTACAAGAATGTTCAAGGAAATCAAAGAAGACCTAAATAAATGGAAGAATATTCCCTGTTCATGTATTGGAAGACTAAATATTATTAAGATGTCTATCCTACCAAAACTGATCTACACATTCAATGCAATTCCAATAAAAATCAACACAGCCTTCTTTAAGGAACTAGAAAAACTAACTATGAAATTTATTTGGAAAGGAAAGAGGTCCCGAATAGCCAAAGACATATTGAAAAAGAAAATCGAAATTGGAGGAATCACACTACCTGACTTCAAAACATACTACAAAGCTAGAGTAGTGAAAACAGCATGGTCTTGGCATAAGGAGAGACACACAGACCAATGGAATTGAATTGAAAGTTCTGATATAGAACCTCATATATATAGCCATATAATATTTGATAAAGCCACCAAACCCTCTCAACTGGGAGAGAATGGCCTATTCAACAAATGGTGCCTGGAGAACTGGATATCCATAAGTAGAAAAATGAAAGAGGATTACCATCTCACAACTTATACAAAGATCAACTCAAGATGGATCAAAGACCTAAATATAAGAGCCAAGACCATAAAGATCTTGGAAAGCAGTGTAGGGAAACATCTACAGGACCTTGTAATAGGAAATGGCTTCATGAATATCACACCAAAAGCATGAGCAGCAAAAGAACAAATAGATAAATTAAAGCCTTCTGCACCTCAAAGGAGTTTGTCAAGAAAGTAAAAAGGGAACCCACACAATGGGAGAAAATATTTGGCAACCATATATCTGATAAGAGACTTATAATTGCATATATAAAGAACTCATATATCTTGAAAATAAAAAGATAAACAACCCATTTAAAAAATGGGAAAAAAATTTAAACAGACACTTCTCCAAAGAAGAAATACAAATGGCTAAAAAGCACATGAAAAAATGCTCCAAATCTCTAGTTATCAGGGAAAGGCAAATCAAAACTGCAATGAGATACCATCTTATTACCGTAAGATTGGCAGCTATGAAAAAAACAGAAGAATACAAATGCTGGAGAGGATGTGAAGAAATGGGAACACTCATCCACTGCTGGTGGGAATGCAGAAGGATCCAACCATTCTGGAGGACAGTTTGGTGGTTTCTCAAAAAACTAACCATAGATTTGCCATATGACCCAGTAATATCACTGCTGGGTATATACCCAGCAGAACTGAAAACAAGGACACAAACCGATATATGTACACCAATGTTCATAGCAGCATTGTTCACTATCGCCAAAAGTTGGAATCAACCCAAATGGCCATCAACAGATGAGTGGATCAATAAAATGTGGTATATACATACAATGGAATACTACTCAGCTGTAAGAACAAATACACTACAAACACACTTGATAACATGGATGAATCTTGAGAACCTTATGTTGAGTTAAGCAACCCAGGCATTGAAGGACAAATACGACATGACCTCAATGATAGGAAATAAGCAAGCTGCCTCAGAGAGCTAGAGACTGGAAGATAGGCATACAGGAAATCGGCGGATGGAGGAAGGATGTGAGCTGACATCTGCAGGGGTCGAATCTATGATGATCTGGAGGTAAGTATGAGCACAAAGAAGAGATAAAACGGGGGCAAGGGGTAGCCTTTGGGTGGGACTTTGTGGGTTTGAGGGGGAGTGGGGAAGGATGGATGGGTAATAGTGCCCAAAAAATTGGGGGGAGGGAGGGGCAACATACGAACATAGGAGATTGTCAGGTGTTGGTTGAGATTAAAATGCTGAGAAAACCGTAACAAAATATAATTAGGAGGGTTACCTGTTTAGGATGCTCGGAGGGGATAGTCTGACACGGGACGGACCCCTGGGGAATGTCTGAATGCTAATTTTGCTAGGGTGGGTTGTACCATTGGGTAGAGACCCAAGTAGTGAGAGTGGGGGTGGACCCACATCCTGGGGAAGACTAATACCATCAAATAGAGGGAACTGTATCTCTCGAGATAAAGGGTGGCTCCCAGGGCATTAGGGCAGTTGAGCAAGTCAGGCCCTGAACACTGTTGCAAGTATGTCTGGATGTGGCTCCTCAGGAAATGGAGATTGGCTGTCACTGTGGGCCCCAAGGGGAGGGGAAAATGGATGTTCAATGGATGGAACCAAGGTAAATGTGGGGGCAAGAGAGGAGTTTCGTGAGAGTACACAAGGATGGATATAAAACATGTAACATTACACCAAAAACATATAGTGCATGACAGACTAATAATGTAAACCATAATGTAAAACATAGGATAATTAAAAATTTAGAAAACTGGATATCCTAAAGTGTGGACTACAATGTAAGCACAGATGTCACCTTGTTTGAAAGCTATTGTCTCGGAGTCTGTACATCAGTTTTGTTAAATATGATATGAATAAGTTAAAAGATTATCGCTGTGGAAGGGAAAAGGTTTTACGGTGGATGTGTGGGAGTACTGTATATTGTATATATGAATTACTGTGATCTAAGGCTCTTGTGAAGAGAAGCTCAATAATTAGGAAAAAAGAAAAGAAAAAGATAGGATGTAGAATTTTTCCAAATCAATATGTATTCTATATCTAACCTTTAAACTCATCGCTATATTCCATTTTACTAGAAAGGGAACCTGACATTATATTGGGCTTCACTTTTTAGGAAGTTTAGGATCACAGAGTGGTTCAACAATGGCAGCAGAGGAATACTGGTATGGGATGTTATTGACAGGCGATATATGGTTGACAGGGAGTTATACAGGGCATATGTCTAGGGTACATGGTAATGTTTGGATATACTCATAGTGGAAACAATTAAAAACAACAGCTGGGGGGGTACTGGGTTCCTGGCTGGGGGGGGGGGCTCTGTCATGGTCCCTAGGCGAGCAGTGACAGTCCCCCAGGTGCAATGGTAAGGACCAGGAAAGAATGACGGTCCAACAATGAGCCCCTGATACTAATGACTATGCTTGTGGGCCTATACACCTGAAATAAGAACAAGGCCTAGAGCAGCACTGTGCCTAGGAGTTTCCTCCTGACAGCCTCCATGTTACTCAAATGTGGCCAGTCTCGAAGCCAAACTCAGCATGTAAATGCAATGCCTTCCCCCCAGTGTGGGACATGACACTGGGGGATGAGCCTCCCTGGCACCGAGGGATCACTACAAGTATCAGCTGATGATGCAACTTGGAAATGACCTTGAATTAAAGGTTCAAGATGGACCAACAGAATATCCCTGTCTACATATAATAACAGGAGTTAAAAATGCTGTTTGACCTAAATTAAGGGGGAAATGGAAAGGACAAATGAGTTTATATGGCTATGAGTCTCTAAAAAATAATCTGGAGGTTGTCAGAAGGATTGCCCTTATGCACACCTAAGCAGAGTCTCAGAGACAGATAAAGTAGATACAACCCCAGGTATTGGTCCTTTTGAGGGCTAAAGATACCCACAGGTTCTATGGTCATGACAGATGGGGTTCACTGCCATGTCACAGTTGGCCCTTCTTTGGAGCTGGTGTTTCTGCATGATGGAGCTGGACTCAGATGGGATCTCTTTTCAAAAGCCTTTCGTACTACTTTACTGGAATTGTAGTTGGTGCTGGGGCTTAAGATATATTTAGAGGATTTGAATCTCTGGCTGACAATATGATAGCCAGGCCCTGACCTCAACAGACTTCAGCTCCTACACTTTGATTTATTGGACTTACTCCACTCAGCTAACATGGAGTTGAAGAATGTCAACCACCACACCATGGAGCCTAGAGTGCCTACAACTGAAAGCAGGAGGATTGCATCCAATATCCATGTGGAATCTAAATCCCCTCTTGACATAGATATGGAATGGACACAACCAAGCCAAGATCCACAGGAAGGAGGAATACAGTAAGGATCAGAGTGGACTTAATGATATTCTATTCATGAACTATTGTGGTTAATAATCAAGAAAATGTGGCATTGATGTGGAAAAATGGTCATGGTGGCTTCTGGGTGTGGGGAAGGGGAAGAAGAGAAGAGATGTGGAGGCATTCTTGGGACTTGGAGTTGTTCTGGGTGGTGTCCCAGGCACAATTGCTGGATGTTGTATGTCCTCCCATGGCCCACTGGATGGAACGTGGGAAAGTGTGGGCTATGGTGTTGAACACGGGACATGGGGTGCAGCGATGCCCGGAGATGTACTCACCAGACACAATGGATGTGCCATGATGATGGGGGAGAGTGTTATTGGGGAGGGGGATTGGTGGGGTGGGGATGGTGGGGGCAAATGGGGACCTCATATTTTTTTTAATGTAATATTTTTTTAAAAAATGAATAAATTGAGAATTTGGAAAAAAAATATTTAGAAGTATTTATTTTCATGTACTTGTGTACAATTCTGCCCACAAATGCATACGTCTTCTCCATCTTATAGGAGATAGTCAGACATAGTTTTCAAGGATGCTTATATTCTTCCCACTTATGCGTTTCACTGACTTGGTGAAAGGAACATTCTCTGGGCACTTTCAAAATATATATTTATAGTAGATGTTCTCAAAGTGTATCTAGGGATGTTTTTGTGTCCTGGAAATCATTTCAAGCATCCCACATGTTGAAACTATGTTCACTATACCCCAATACATTACTGATATTGAATTTGTATTTTACATTGAAATTAATCCTTTAAAAAATGCTATATTTTTAGTTCTGTTGATTTATAAATGAGAGTATCATGATGGTCTGAAAAGGCTATTTAAATATTCTCCTGGTTTCCAACTGCATATCTTTCGAGCATAGATTTTCTTCTATACTTTCCATTCAAAAACATATTTTAAGACTTCTGGAAAAATGGCATTGAAGTAAGTAGGTAAAGTCCCACTCCCTCACAAAAAAGAATGGAGAAAGAGCAACAACCTAACCATGGAGGCTGCTTGGAGATATATAGAACAGGAAAGTGCTACACATCCACAAGAAGAGACTAGACAGATACAAATGCCAAAGAAAAACTTTGAGTTATGTGCCCCTTTGGCTGGAACCAGCATATATACCCATCCCCAAGGTAAATAGCCTGGGTAAAGAGCCTGACTCATTGCACCCAACAGAGTGAGACTGAGCATTCCCTGGGAGGAAGAGGGGTCTGGCAAGGGTAGAGAGTGGTTTCCTTTTGGTGAGTTTGGTCAGCTGAGAACCCTTTGAATCTCAGAGAGTCTGCAACCATCTAACTGGTACTGAGGCTGCCACAGGGAGAAGTGAGGAAAGATCTGGTCAGGCAGGCTATCCCACCCAGCTGACCTGGGAGTGAGAGGAACTATGGTAAAAGTGGGGGGGTAGACAGGCACCTAAACAGCCTGGCTTTGTGAACATTTAGAAGCTTACCTTACCTGAGGTAAAGGGGACAGATAAATCAGATAAGCTTTCTGAAGCCTGCTTAAGCTTGGACAGGCCCCAAGCCTGTGTAGGTCAGGGGAGGAATTCCTGCCTTGTCTATATAGAGTCCCTGGTTTGATTCCTGGGTCTCCTTAGAGATGTGATCCAGAGAGTGGTCCTCATCCACCTGGTTATCAGGAGTCCAGATGGTACCTTATAACAGGGAACATATAGATACTTTTTTTTCTTGTTTCAAGTTTCCTTGGATCTGTTATTTTTTACTGGTTCTCTATTTTTCCCCTTCTTTGTTTTATTTGATACTAGTATTGCACCTGCAGAGGGCATGCTGAAGAATGACTGATGAAGACCAGCAGCCTGAGAAGCTCCTTAGGGACTTAAAAGGGAAGGGTGTGTAGAAAGGTCATATCTGAGTCCAACTCCATCACACTCAGGAACACAAACTCCAAAGTAGGGTCAACTGACATGGGCCTGAACTCCAGAGCCATCTGCTATGAGCATAGAACCTGTGGGTCTCTGTAACCCTCAGGAGAACCAGCACCTGGGTTTCCATCTACCTTGGTTATCTCTGGTACCATGCTGAGGCGTATATAAACATCACTCCTCTCATGACCTCCCAACTCTTTTTTGGAGACTCATAGCCATATAAACTCATTTGTTCTTTCCATTTCCCCCTTTTATCCAAAGTCAAAAAGCAGTTTTTAACACCTGATATTACATGTAGGCTGAGATTTTCTGCCAGTCTGAGTTGACCCCTTTATTCCAGGTCTTTTTCTAGTTACATCATCAGCTGGTGTTTGGAAGTTATCCCTCAGGACTAGGGAGGCTCATCCCTGGGAGTCATGTCCCACACTGTCAGGAAGGCAATGCATTTACATGCTGAGTTTGACTTAGAGAGTAGGCACATTTGAGCAACATGGAGGCTCTCAGGAGGTAACTCTTTGGCACACTGCAGCTCTAGGCCTAGTTCATATTTCAGGCACACAGGCTCATAATCGGAGCCAACAGTATCAAGGGCTCATCACTGGACCATTCATCTTTGTTGATCTTTGCCATTGCACTGGGGGGATTGTTGCTGTTCCATTGGGGAATGTGATAGAGCTCTCCTGGCCAGGAGCTCAGCACTCTCTAAGCTGTCATTTCCAACTGAAACCACTATGAAAATATCCAAACCTTTCTATGTACCCTGTATAAATGCCTTAGAGAACTCCCTTCCAACCATGTGCCCCCCACCAATAACACGCCACATAAGTGCTCCTCCCCCACCATAGTTGAACCTCTCTGTAGTCCAAAACTTCTTTAAAAAGGAAGCCTAATATATTTCCAAGTTCTATTAATAGTAAAATGGCATATAGTGATGGGTTTAAAGGTTAGAAATAGAATAAATAATAATTTAGAAAAATTTAAAAAAGGAAAATTACTGGACCTGTGGCTGGCGTTTGGGTTGGTGTGTACTAGGAGACCTGAATCTCTGGACTGTCCATGTGATGGCCAGGCCCTGGGCTTCAGCATACTTGTGGCTCCTACCCTCTGGTTTGTTGGACTTACTGTGGCCAGCTGACAGGGAGGTGAAGAGGGTCAACCACCACACCAGGGAGCCAAGAGTGCCTATAGCTGCAAGCAGAATTGCATCCATCATCCATGTGGAATCTAAGCCCCCTCTTGATGTAGAGGGGGACTGGACATAACCATCCCAGGGTCCACAAGATGGAGGAATAGAGTATGGATTAGAGTGGACTTACTGGTATTCTGTTGGGGAAATATTGTGATTAGTAAGGGAAGAAATTGTAATAGTGATGTGCAGAGGGTGGCCACAGTGACTGCTGATGGTAGGGAGACAGAAGAAGAGACATGGTGTGGGGGCATTTTCAGGATTTGGAGTTGTCCTGGGTGGTGCTGCAGGGATTGGATGCTGGACATTGTGTGTCCTGCTATGGCCTTCTGTCTGGACTGGGGGAGAGTGTGGACTACAATGTGGACCACTGTCTATGTGGTGCAGTGGTGCTCCAGAATATATTTGCCAGGTGCAGTGGATGTGCCACGATGATGGAAGAGGTTGTTGATGTAGGAGGAGTGGGGTGGGTGGCGTGGGAGGTATATGGGGAACTCATATTTTTTGAATGTAACATTTAAAATAAAATAAATAAATAAAAAAGGGAAGGGTGTTTTTCCTGGTTTATTTATCTTTCTATTTATTTATTTATTAATTTATTCATTCATTCATTTATTCATTCATTCATTCATTTTTTTGGTATTCTTGTTTTGTTTCTTTTTTGTTGACTTTCTTCAGTTCCTTTCTTTCATTTATTATTTTTGTCTACTTTTTTTCTTTATTTCATTTTTCTGTTTTCTGGTTTGTGGTTTTCTTTTTCCTGTCATCTCAACTTTTTTTTTCCCTCTCTTCTCATCAATCATTCTGGCCTTTTAATTCAGTCAATTTTTTTCCCTCTATTTTATTCCTTGTTTCTTTTTTTCTATTCCACCATTTTTATACTTATCCCTTTATCCTTTTGGGGGGTTTTTACTCATTTTACTTATTTATTTTCCCAGCTCTTTGATAGTACATTTCTACTTTATTTTTTATTACTATTATTCTTTCTCTCCTTATCTGTTTCCTTTCCTCTGGTCCTAATTTTTAAAAAAATATTAAAGTATATCACTCATACATAAATGTACATAAACAATAAGTTTAGAGTAACAGTTGTGAATTTGCAAAACAAACATATATAACATTATACAGGACTTTCACACCTCACCCTACCACTAATACCTTGCATTGTGGTTAAACCTTTTTAATTAATGTTTACAGAGCATTGTCAAAATATTACTATAACCAAAGTGTTTTCCCCCAACCCACCCTATTATTATCTTTATTTCATTAATACATTAACAAACATAAACAATAAGTGTATAGTAAAAGTTGTGAACTTACAAAGCAAGCATGTATAACATCAAACAGGGGTCCCACATATCATCCCTGCTCAACACGTTGCATTGTGGTTTGTTATAAATTATGATAGAATATTGTCAAAATCTTTCTGCTAATTATAGTCCTTATCTTATTTGGTGTATTTTCCCCAAACCCACTCTATTATTATTTTTTAAATATAATTTTTATGACAGAAGATGTAAACTTATAAAAAAATCATGCACTTGTGCAGAATCCCCAAACACACCCCTCTATCAACACACCCCACTGAAATGGAATATTTATTACAAATAATATAATATCATCTGATTGTTACCATGTCCATAGTGTACATTTGGCACACATTTTCCATACTGTCCCATTATCAACACAATCCAATTGAATTTAAAATCCACTTAAATATCATAGAATAATCAGACATACATTTGATTTATCATTTTCCCATTTACACTATATCTCTGAGTTCACTTTTTCTGCCCCACAACCTTCATCTTTGGCATAGATTCAAGGATCTTATATTGGGAATTCCCTATATTTTTAATCTAAAGTTTCTTTACAATAAGTGAAAAAGTAAACGTATTTTTAAAAATTGAACTGTGATAATCCAACTGACTTGGACATTTAAAAAATTTCAAAAATATAAAACCATGTTATGCTACTTAATGCATATTTATGGAAAATGTAGTTATTTTCATAACAGTTATTATTGTTAATATTTAATGGAGTTATTGCTATTGCTAATGCATTAATAAGTTAAACTGAAATACTTATTTTTACTTTCTTATCTGTGAAATATCATTAGACATAACTTAAATAAACAAAATCCCTTTGAGGTCCTCAATATGTTCTGAGAGTATAAAGGGATCCTGAATACAAAAGAGTGGAAAACCACAGGTTTAGGTGATGGTTGAGCAGTTGCATATAATTTATGAACTCCAACATACTTCTTTCCCTCTGCTTTTGGAAGGAAAGCTCTTTCTTGTATATTTTATAAGGATGGCCTCCCATCTCAAACATATTGATCACACACTTCTGTCAATGTTGCATCATAGTATATCAGCCTTTGGTCAGCAGCCTTAGAATTCATTCCCAGGCCTGCTCCAAGACCCTGGTTAAGACAATTATCAATACCTGCCACTCCTCAGGTGTGTATGCCATGTCCTTCCAGAGTGTCCTTGTACTCCTTATATGTGTTATTTGAAATGCTGAAATCCCTGCTGCATAGCTTAAGAAATAAAGGTACGAAAGCTACCCTGAAGAAAAAATTTGATAAAGTTAAGATTACTTAAATGAAAATTCTTAATAAACAAAGGCTATATTACATTATGTCCATGTCACTGTAGTCATTATGAATACTAAGAAATAAGCAAAACAAAAAAGCAAAAAAAAAAATCATTACATAAAATGGAAACATATTCTTGCATTTGTCTTTTTAAGTTGTGTAGTAATATATTTGAATAAATTTTAAAAATATATTAAGATTTATTGGGCTGTGAATTTAGTAACAACTGCTACTTCTGTTTGGAACACAGTCTACAAACAAGACTCATATTTTGAGAAATTTTCTAGATGCTCTGATTTTTATTTTACTTCTGCTTTACAATTCATTTGTTGTCTGAAAAAATATGTATCATGTCCTGATTTTCAGGATTGAAAGATTGAACTATTTTTAAATCATTTAATTCAGTGTTGAGAAATCATGAGGACAAATTCAGAACTTAGGACTCAAAAGTACTGCACTACTTAGGAAAGACTATGAGGTACATTGTTGTAAGAAAATACCTATTAAAAAATGGACCTGGAAGAAAGTTTTTAAATTTTTTTCTCATTTTTGTTTCTGCCTTGCCATGATATAAAGATAACAGGTTTCCTGATGTGCAAGAGATAATAAATGATTTACTTGAAGTTGCTGTGAGCTTTGATCAACAGAAATTTTCTCCAAAATTACAGAATATAAAGTAAAAGTATTGTATCTGAATGAGAGAAAAGATCAGTGTTTGACAGATACATTTCAAAACCTTCAACTCTGACAATATTCAGAGTGAAATCTCTTCTGTGTAATGCAATGATTTATGACAATTGAGTTACCATGAAATTTTGTATTTTTTTCTTCCTCAGCTTTATTTATGGTAAAATTATAATTAAAAAATGGAGTCAATTTCATGACAATGCAAACTATTTCCTAATTGTAGTAGTGCTTTTAAACGTAAGACTTGAGTTTTTGCCCCATAAAATGATCCTATGTTTGATTTCCAAGAATGGATATGGGTTTATTGATGAAAAAGTTTGTGAAGCATAGTCTAGACATAGAAAGAGTTTATGACAAGGAACCTAATTATGGAACACATAATATGTTATGTAAAATTTAATTAGTTCCATTTGAAAAATTTCTATTTTCAACAATGTTTAAAGTTTATATTCCAACAAATAATAATAGAGTCAATTTTCAATAAAACATTTCTTGTTTCATCATATCCTAATTAGTATATCTTCTACCAACTACACATTAATTCAAATTAATTCTTTGCAGACCACAGAATTTTAATTGAGTTTTGGAGTAGAGGTAAATATTTCCATGTCCTTTAAGGAATGATTCCCCAAGGGCTATAGAAGAAATAAATATATCATGTACAGAAAAGACATTCTAAAGGTCAGCACAGTGGGGAAATAAAAAGTCATTTTCAGGACAAGAATTCACTGATCAAACCAAGGGTGACCGGAGGAACAAACGGCACCTAAGCATTTTGTTGTCTCAGTACAATCAGTTAAAACTGGATAAGAAGCAGCAGAGTCTGGACTGAATCTAGCTGTGCCAAACACCCACATGAACACATACAAACTCATGCACACACACATCCACATGCACACTCATGCACTCTCACACTCACAAATTTGTGTGCTCCCTTCTAAAATGGAGGGCCATCCAATGCTATATCTTGCCTTCTCCTAGAATTGGAAATTGAATCTGTTACACTGGGGCCCATGTATATTCCTTTCCACAGTGAAGAAAACAAGGGGACAAAAAAACTGGCATGTTTTTTGACTCCGATGGTTTTACTCTGTGTTGTCCAGGCTTCAGGAAATGATATTTGCATTCCCTGAAGCTGATTTTCATATGTTGAAGGGACCAATTGCTTCCATGAAGTAGGAGAAGTGTAATGTTTTGATTGCTCCCAGTGAAGTGAACTGTACTGTTAAAGGGGAAGACACATTTTGAAAAGCCATTCTATGTGGTATGATTTAGTATGATTGGTTCTAATATCTTTTGTGCTTTTTATTTGGAATTTTTGTATGATTTGCAGTTCATTTTGGGAATGAATCCTCTTTTTATTGATTCTTCCTTTTTATTAATATTATGATATAATAACCTGATTAACTCCACCTGAAAGTAGTTTATTTACAGAAAGTGCTTTGGGATAAAGTCATTCAAAATATAAAGATAACTGTTCTTTTATTTATTCAATATTTCTTTATTGACCACCAATTTCTATTAGGAACTCTTCAATATACTAGAGATATGGTGGCAATCAAAACAGAGTGCTTTTCTGCCCTTATAGAAGTTGTATTCTGGTCTTAGAAAAAGGCAATTAGTAAAGCAATAGGAGACAGAAGAAGAAAATAGCTATGGGGAAATTGAGCCATATCTAAGCAGAGGAAAAAGGAAGGGGTTCTTTTGGTAGAGGTGGACATTCATACTTAAATATTATTAAGGTGGGCCTAATAGAAAAATAACAAATTAAAGCAACTTAATGGGGACAAGGAAGAGTCATGCTTTATTTATGGGGCTAATGCTCCAGGAAGAGCGAATAGACTGTTCAACATCTTGGATTTTAAGTCATAGTTGGACTTTAGTTTTTGTGGTTGGGATTTTTGAGAAACAGTGAGAAAGACCACATTGTGGGAGCTGGGTCAAAGAGTGGGCAAGCGTTAGATGATAAGGATACTTATTAATGGAGAGTCAGCTCACGGAGAACTAGAGGACATGGCATGGAATTTGACTTTAGGTTAAAATGGGAGCTCTTACAAAATTTTAAGGACACATGTGTCATGACCTGCATTTTTGCAAGGAGCCCTAGCTGTAGACACTAGGATAGCAGAGGTTAGGGCCAATTAGGAGTTTATCAAAATATTCTAGGCATAAATAAGGGTGTTTGAACACAGGGAGTAGCAGTGGAAGTGGAAAGAAAATGACCAGATTCAGGATAAATTATGAAGGTAATTACACCAGATTACCCCAGGATTTCCTGGAAGATTAATGGGAACGTAGGAGGGAAAGTGAATAGGTTAATGCTATGTTTTCACCTTGTCAAGCTTCAAAAGTTTAACTTTATTACCTGATCTTGGAAATGAGCAGATAGATCAAATTTTGGAAGTGAAAAATACAAAATTCAGCTTTAAACATGATATTTTTAACATATTTATTGTTCATCTCTTATAATCACAGAATGTTTATATGGGGAAAATTTAGTCATTTCCAAGTATGAATTTTTTAATGAGTATAGTAAACAAAAATTTCATGATTTTTTGGTAGTTTCTAAAACTACTAAAATTTTGTGTATTTATGCAAATGCACATATTTGTTTCTATTTGGGACTTGAGGAGATCCATTATTACAAAGAGTTAAGAGGCATTCACTATTTGACGATAAAGTGTCAAGGAATAGGTATTTTCGTATATACACTAACATGAATGATTTTTAGGGAAACAACTACAAGAATGCATTTCTTGGAGTAAAACAATACTCTTATCTTTAGTATATTGTGCTTCACTTCAAACAAGATCGTTATAGTATCCCATCTATCCAAAGATAAGTGGGTAAAAGTACTGTTAATCTCTTCTTCCACTCCATGTCACAGTAGAGGTTATATGTTCTTATATTTCTGATTTATTCTATAAGAACTTTAAACAAACTGCAAACGTTGAAGGTAGTTGACAGAAAGACGTTCAAGCAAAAATTTTCAGTGATGAATTGTATTCCAGGGTGGAAGGATGAAGCTCAGTATAGCACAGGAAATCAGTTTTGGGGCTGGTTTATGAAGATAGGATTCTGTAATTCAAGGACATTGAACTTCACACTTCCAAGACTGCTACTCTTGGGCGGTGGACTTGGCCCAGTGGTTTGGGCATCCGTCTACCACATGGAAGGTCCGCAGCTCAAACCCCGGGCCTCCTTGACCCATGTGGAGCTGGCCCATGCTCAGTGCTGATAGGCGCAAGGAGTACCCTGCCACGCAGGGGTGTCCCCCGCATGGGGAGGAGTGCACCCTGGAAGGAGAGCCACAGTGTGAAAGAAAGTGCAGCCTGCCCAGGAATGGTGCTGCACACACAGAGAGCTGACATAACAAGATGGCATAACAAAAAGAAACACAGATTCCCATGCCGCTGACAATAACAGAGGCGGACAAAGAAGAAGCAGCAAAAAGACACAAAGAACAGACAACAACCAGGGTGGGGGAAGGGGAGAGAAATAAATAAAAAATAAATAAATCTTAAAAAAAAAGACTGCTACTCTTTTGTCAAAATACATGAGGGTATAGGGGAAATTTTAAAACAGAAATTTAGCATGGTTCTGGACAACTCTGCTTGGTTTTATACTTTCTTTTACTAAAGCCTTAGCCTTATTTTCCTTCCCCAGGCTCAAATTTTATAAATAAGTCAGGTCTTATTCTTCTCATTCAGAATAACAATATCTGTGGTCATTCAGTTTAAATTTATGTCAGTCACTGGTTTGCCAGTTTCACCTCTATTTTCCTTATTAATCAGTTTACCTTATAACATCAGTATTTTTCTTTCCTTTTCAGAGGTGGAGAATCTTTGATTGGGGGTTTGCAGAGACACTTTCCCAAGATTACAAAGCTTCACAGGGTAGAATCTGATTTGAAATCAGGTATCACATCAATTATGCAATTCTGCCTATGCCTGACCTGTCTGCTCTTAACTGTGTTGTTAAGAGTTTGTGTTCACTTTTCACTCAGTATGGGCTGGATGATCCAGAATAGCACTGCTCACAATCCCAGAGGACAGTTTGCTTTAGCATAGAGACAAGGAGAATCTGACCAGATTTCTAAAAGCCTAGTCCAGTTTGGTTTCTTTGGTGAGAAGAGCAACATTTAGATCTACTTGAGACCACAGCATGCCAGATTCATATGACATAGCCTATTCTATAACCCATTGGCTAAATAAACCATAAATCCATCCTATGTAAAGACATGGAAAAACAAACTCCACTCTTGAAACCAAGGAGCCATTTTCCCCTTGATATCCCTAAAGATCATTGCTTTGTGGTTTTTCTTATCTATTTTATCTGTCTTTGTGCTATGTCTAATCTTATCTATTTTAAACATCAGAACTTTGTTACTAAAATAAAATGTGGTGAATTTGTGCTACAGTTATATTGCACACAAGTCTTTTAATGGAGTATTAAAAGCTTTCATCATGTGCATTTATGTACAAGTTTCAGTACTTTGTAGTTCCATGTTTAAATGGAGTTAGGGTGCTTCTCTTACAAATGAATACTTGGAGAGGATGTTGTACTTAGTACTTTACTGCACCTTGAGGATAACCCATTGTGTAAATATAAATTCCTGTTTGGAGGAGAGTTTGAGAATAACAGTCTTTTTGTCTTTTCCACCAGAGTGAAGACACAGTTCATAAAATCTTAGCCATTCTTTCCAGAACTTCTTAACATCCTTTTCTGATTCTGGTAAAGGAGTGGTTAAGAGGCAATAGATTGTGAGGTTTTCAGGGAGCTTCCACATAAAAAGGAAACATTTCTTCCTTCAATTCATTCCTTTACTGGCAGCAAGAATGAAGGAAAAAGGTGTAGATCTGATCACATGACTTTCTTCTACGACAAAGGCTTCCATTTGTTTTGGTTTAAAGAGCCACGTCTCAACAAGAATTCCAAGGATGTTTGGTGACCCTCCTGGCTCATCTGGTGGAAGCTTACTGTACCACATCTTTATTTAATCTGTTTTACTTCCTTGAATTTACCAGTCTCACTGGTATGTGAGGAATGTAGTATATATTCTTTCTTTTAATTGGTTACTCTCCCCTCTCTCCTTACCTCTACAAAAGGAACTACGATCAATGCATCTCATATTTTAGTTCTCCTTTAAAAATATGCTCTTTGGGGAAGGAATTTTGAGAAATACAGCTGAAAATTTATTTTACCCATTTTTATGCTCATTAGAGAAGGAAAAGTACATAATGATTGATTCTGTCAGATATTTCCAATGCTGCCCAAATTATTTGAACATAAATGAAATTAGTAAGTCCCAAATAACTTTCTTTGTTTAAATAAGTGCTATAACACCAATATATAAGTTCAAATACTAAATGAATTTATCATTATATAACTAGTAGAGAAAGCCCAGGGTGACTATTGAAGCAATACATTTATTATTCCCAATTTTGTACATCATGCATGCAATAATCCTAAACTCCTACAATGTAAACAAAATTTAAGGCTGGAGATGTAAGAAAAAGAATTTAGCACACAAATGCACGATAGCAATGCTGTATATCTGACTTTGAATCTCCTTAATTATAGGAAAACTGATCATATGAGCACTTTAGTTGGGTTGAATTCCTGAGTGGGTGAAAACAAGTAGTGAGACAGAAGATTGTTAAAGGAAGTTGAAAGAAACTTTTAAAGAACCTTGGGTGTTGGGAAAAGGATCCAAATTTTACATGCTAACGAGTAGAGGCCCCTTAAATAGGATCAGATAGAGAATTAGAAAGACCTTCAGGACCCCAAGTTGCTCTTATCCAGTTTCATCAATCAAGTTGCATCTTCAGAGAACATTATAACATGTATTTGAAACATTAGGGCACACACATCTTGCTTCCTATCAAGAAGGAATGCTAGATTTCAAGTTAGATTTAGCTTCTATTCTCATTATAACATTGACTCTGGCTGATCTTAAAGGAAAATAATTTAGATATTGATAACCCCCATTTCTTGCTTGGTTTTAGCTCTCTTCTACTGCCATTATAGGCAGGGGCATGCAGTTGGGCTACTATGACCATCACCTCTAATTCAGCAATAATAATGATTTTACATGGATGATTGCATCTGTTTCTCTTGAGAGTTTTGGAGCATGAAGATTTAGGCTTTGAATGAGTCATGGTTCTTCAATGTCTTGACACCAAAACATGGGTTCTTCCTAATGTTCAACATCCAGAGCATCAAAAATTAGCCGAACCAGCAAAAAAGTTTCACACACCACAGGATACTGGAAAGCAAAGCATTCTTAAGATAAATATATTTAAAGTTGTTTTAAAAGGAAAAAAATGTCAGGTTATCAGAGCGCTAGAGCACTGCCTTTGTCAGGAAAGCAAGAGAAAAATATTCCCTTATAAAAGAAGAAAATGACTTACCTAGTTGAGAGCATGGGCTCTTGATTAAGAAGATTCAGGGTTTCAACACCCAGTTTTATGTTTACTAGCTTTACAAACTTGGCATGTTACTTAAATCTCTTAAACTTCTGTTTCATCATCTCTAATAAGAGAATCTTTATAATATTTACATTGTAATATTGCAGTGAAGATTAAGTAGGTTAAGTATAAGACTTAGAAGAGTAACTGGCACATAGCGACTAATTTACAATTTTTGCTATTTTTACTAATAATGGCAGGAAAAGTAGCTCTATATTGGTATTTATATACATATCTCCAAAATGCCTGGCTCAGAAGTTCTCAATAATATGAAGAAGGATCCTGAATTTTTTTGAGTGCCCAGAATATGCTAAACATAAGCTTGGTGTTTTCATGTTTGTCTACTTTGCTCTATTACACGAGCTTTCAGGAGTTATTGATAAATTTTATGAGTCCCATATTACTTAGATATCTGATGAGAACATGGATTGGCTCCTCTTTTAGATTAATAAGTAAAGAACTCTATATTTAAATCCAGATTCTGACTTCTATTTCAGTGGTCTTCTCAAATCACAGACTGAAATTGTATATTTCTAGATATTTAGAAATAAAAAAGTCTCTCAGAAATTGTTGATTTAATTGATGCCTTTGCTTGCCTCTTGCAGTAGCATTTCAATAAATCATTTTTTCTGTCATAATTATTCAGGTTTTTCCTCTGTTTACATGGAAGTGGGAAATCGCACTATACTGACTGAATTCATCTTGGTGGGCTTCACCACAGATCCCCACTTGCAACTGCTTTTATTTGTAATATTTCTGATACTCTACTTGGTAACATTGTCAGGGAACTTAACTCTGGATCTCTTAATCTGGTTTGATTCTCACCTACACACACCCATGTACTTTTTCATTGGCAATCTATCTGTCTGGACTTCTGGAACATATCTGAGTATACCCCTGAAATTCTGTCAGTTTGTGTCACAGAAGATAAACGTATGCCCTTAGCTGGATGTGGGGTCTAGTTCTTTTCCTGTGTTGTAGCCTACACTCTGTTGTAGCCTAGCAGCCATGGCTTATGACCACCAAGTGGCAAATTGTAACCCATTAGGATATTCAGGTACAATGTCCAGGTCTCTCTGTATTGGTCTTGATGCTTGTGCCTACTTAAGAGGTCATAAATGCCATAGTCCATACTGCCAACACTTTCTGCCTGAGTTTCTGTGGTAAAACTATCATTGACCACTTCTTATGTGATGTACCACCATTGGTAAAAATGCCCTGTTCAGATACCTGGATATATGAAAAAGTCCTTCTAGGCATGCTGGGGTTCACAGTACTCTTCAGCCTAGTTATCATCCTGATTTCTTATTTCAACATTCTTCTGGCTATCCTGAGGATATGCTCTGCCTCTGGAAGGTGGAAGGTCTTCTCCACCTGTGCTTCCCACCTGATTTCCATCATGTTTTTCTATGGATCCTTGCTCTTCATGTGTTCAAGACCTAGCTCTACCTACTCCCTGGAGAGAGACCAAGAAGCTGCCCTGTTCTACACTGTCTTGAACCCATTGTTCAACCTTCTCATCTATGGTGTGAGGAACAAAGATATCAAAGAGGCATTCAGGAAAGCAAGACAGATTATAAAACCACAAAGTTAATATGTCATTCTTGGATCATTTGCTAAATGTTCCTTTTGCATTTTGCAAGTTAATGATTTATTGGCATGTTTGTGATCTAAACAAATATTTCAAATAGTTTCAACAAGTTATTTATAAACAATGAAGTGTAAAAAGCATAACTTATTTTTCATTATTTCCTTGGGACATAACTATTTGAAACTTATTATACTGATTTGTGAGGTTCATCAGGATGGTATTTTACCCACAGGTTTTCCTCAAAATTTATCCTCTTTCTTGTGTTTAGAGTTCTTCGGAAGAGATAAAAGGAATATAACATTTTGTATGTGTATGTGGTTTAACTTTGAAACTTGATAAGCATATTTTTTGGGTGAAGAGAAAATGTGAAATAATTAGACTGCTGGAAATTTGATTCTAGATTTATTTTACATGGAGTCCAACCTAGTTTATCTGGTGCTATGGTAAGTACCACACAGCAGGTTGGCTTAATCAATAAACTTATTTTTCTTACAATTTCTGAATCTGGAGATCTTGCTTCTTCCTGGGTTTTGGTGACATTCTGG
Organism: Dasypus novemcinctus; assembly: GCF_030445035.2. Taxonomy (NCBI): domain Eukaryota; kingdom Metazoa; phylum Chordata; class Mammalia; order Cingulata; family Dasypodidae; genus Dasypus; species Dasypus novemcinctus. The sequence goes on from NC_080682.1 coordinate 37,005,268, forward strand.
GGTGCTGAAAACCTTGGAGTTAGGTTTTCCTGTCACATGGCCATGTCCTCTTCTTTCTTCCGGGCTCTGTTGACATTTAGTTCTACTCCTCCAAGTGGCTTTCTTTCATAACTCCTCCAGTAATAGTGTTAAGTGCAAAACTCAACTAGCTGTTCCACACTTTTATCAAAAATAGCATATTTCATTGCTCCCATCCACAATGGGTTCACACCCAGAGGAAAAGATTAAGATTAAGAAATTGTTTATTTTTCTATTGCTCAAAACATATTTTGGCACAACATACTCTCTAAATTCCTTCATAAATATCTAATTGAGTATGTAGAAAATAAGTTTCTAAATCTTTTGTCCTCTACATTAATATAATATTAGGCAAAATGTTTAAAAGTGTTAAGAATATAAATATATCATTCTGAAAACACAGAATGTCACTTTTAGGAATCTGTATCAGTGAAAAGACTAATCTTTCCCTCCAATTATTGGCATTCCACAGTACTGCCCCTCATGGAATACAGCAATATATAGTCCACTAGGGGAAAATATGAACAGGGGGAACGAAAGGAAACCTACAATCCAGCAAATATAAACCACTGTCTTAGTATGCTAAAACCTTCCAAAACAATATACCAGTAAGAGTTGCTTTTACAATATGGATTTACAAACTCATAAGCTTACAGTTCCAAGACTGAGGAAAATGTCCAAATCTCCACATCAGGTGAAGGTCTCTCATTGAACATGGCTGTGTGTGATCCTCAACTCCTCTGTAAGGTAAACGGTGGTGACAGCAGATCTCTGCCTTCTCCTCCACACTTTGCCTCTCAGTGTCTCAAGATTTCTCTTTTTCTGTGACTCCACCAATCCCAGTTTATAAAGGACTCCAATAAGAGGATTAAGATGTACCCAGGGGAAGGCCCTGCCAGAGTAATCTAATCAAATGACCCTTACCAGTATCTAATCTAATCAAAGATTCCCAATATATTTACATCCACAGGAATGGACTAATTTAATAGTAATGTTTTTGGGAGACCACAAAAGATTCTGACTACCAGATTCTATCTTCTAGAGCCTAAGAACAAATGTTCTTTCTACAGGCAAAATACATTCATTCCATCATAATAATTCAAAATGTTATAAATCATTTCAGTGACAGTATTAAATAAAGTCCCATCAAAATCATTTATAGGTGTGTCTGTCTTGAGGCAAAATTCCCCTCAGGCTGTGGACCTATGAAACTTATAAAACAAGTTATCTACTTCCAATATACAAAGGAGCAACAGTCATAGAATAAATATTCCCATTGCCATAGGTACAAATGAAAGGAAAACTGAGATCACAGGTCCCAAACAGTTCCAAAAACTTGTATGGCATGCTCCATGATTTCAAGATATAAGAGTCATCTAGAGAGCCATAGATTCTTGTCCTTGGTGATTGATGGATTGGACGTCCTACACTTTCTAAGGACTTGCTAATGTCTCGGTTCCATCCTCATTAAGCATCTGGGTGGGTGATGAACTCTAGACCCACCCTCCCAAGAACATTGGGGTAAAGACCAGACTCTCCCCAATTACTGTGACACAGGCTGAAACCCCTCAGAAAAGTGGGGTGATGGCCAAACTCTTACGGGTCCCAGGTACTATGCTCTACCCTCTCTGAAGTCTGGGGTAGCAGCACTTTATCTGAACTACAAGATGTAAGGTTCACCTCTTCAAGTGATGGGGCATACTTAACCTTTCTATGCACATGGGTGGGGTCCCATTCCAGGCCTGAGAAAATGTTTTTAGCCCAGACTTCAGCTTCCATGGTCTGATTTTGAAATAATTTTTTTTTTTCTTCAAGGTCTCCATTCTTTGTCCCTTTTAGTTCAGGCTGGTAGTGGTTCCATTCATACAGATCACCAAAAAGCTTGGTTTTGCATGCAGGAAACAGGGGTCCAAGCTGTCAGACAATAAGATTTTCCACAGATTCTTCCCAGATAGCTTCATTTCCAATTCTGACTTACTGATTAAAAGGATTAAGTCTTCAGAGGCATCCTACTGTAGACATACTCCAAAATCATTAATATGGGCTAACCAGTCTATATTTTGTCTGATCCTAACCACTCCAGCAGCTTAATTAGTGCTGCCTTATTAATCTTTTCATGATCCAGTCAGTCTAGACTTTCTTTTTTGAGAGGTTGTGGGTTTACAGAACAGTTATGCAGAAAATTCAGGATTCCCAGATTCCTTTATATCACCCTATGATTAACACTGCATTGGTATGATACGTTTGTAATAATTGATGAAATTAGTTTTATACCTGTGCTATTAGCTAACTTCCATGTTTTTCCTTAGCATTCACTGTTTGTTTAGTTTAGTTCCATGGATTTTTAAAATGTTTTCTTTGTTGAAGTATATCATTCATACATGAACATACCTAAGCAATAAGTATATAAAAAAGGTTGTGAACTTAAAAAACAAAGCAAACATGCATATCATCAAACAGGGGTCCCGTACATTACCCCTTCACCAGCATCTTGTATTTTTGTGATACATTTTCTACAAACTATGTAAAAGCATCATCAAAATATTACTACTAACTGTAGTTCATATCTTACATTTGGTGTATTTTTCCCCCAACCTTATTTTTAAAAATATATTTTTATTACAGAGGTTGTGAGCTTACAAAACAATCATGCACATGTGTAGAATTCCCATACAACATGCCTTCACCAACACAATACAACATGATGGAACATTTGTTACAGATTATGAGATAATATCATCAGACTCTTATTACCAACCACAGTCCATAGCATACACTTGGTACTCTTTTTCCATACCCCCCATTATTGACACAGTACACCTTTGGCATTGATGCAAGAACGTTATAGCATTGCTGTTAGCCACAGTTCATTGGTCACACCAATTGTATTTTTCCCATTCTTCACATTACCCTGAAATAGTGATGTACGTCCACTCTAGTTCACAGAAGGATACTCTTGCATTTGTACCACCAACCACAATTCTCATCCATCTCTGGGTTCACTGTGTTATTCAGCCCCTAGATTTTTCTCTAGCTTTCTTTCAATTGACATCTACCTCCCCAGACGAGCCCCTTCAGCCACAATCTCATCTATAAACCATCTGCTACTCACTATAATGTGTTAAAATCAACTCTCTATATATCCACACTTTTACAGTCAAGTTAATTAAAACTTCTACATACATTAAGTATCAGTAGTCCTCAACCTTCCTCCTATCTCTTAATAGCCTATAGTCTAGACTTTAATCCATGTGTTCATTCTTCTCATTGTTGTTTGATTTGCATTTCTCTAATAGCTAGTGATATGGAACATTCTTTCATGTACTTTTTAGCCATTTGTACCCCCTCCCTGGAGAAATGTTTTTAGATTTTTTGCCCATTTTTTGATTGGATGGCCTGCTTTTTTATTGTTGAATTGTATGATCTCTGTACAGAATGGAAACCAAACCTCCACTGGACATGTGGTCTCCAAACATTCTCTCCCATTGAATGGACTGCCCCCCCTTGACAAAGTCCCTTGGATCACAGAAGTGTTGGAGTTTGAGGAGGTCCCATCCATCCATGTCCTCTCTTGTTGCTCTTGCCTTTGGTGTAAAGTTCAGGAATCCACCACCTACCACCAGGTCTTGAAGATGCCTCCCTATATTCTCCTCCAGGATCCCTATGGTTCTTGCTTTTATATTTAGGTCTTTGATCAATTCTGAGTCAATTCCTGTACAAGGTGTAAGATAGGGGACTTCCATCTTTTCCCCAGCCATGGATATCCCACTCTCCTAGTACATCTGTTAAATAGAATGTTCTGCCTCAGATGTCAAAGTTCACCTGACTGTAGATATAAGGGTCTGTCTCTGAACCATCAGTTCAGCCCCTTTGTTATATGTCTCCATCCCTGTGCCAATACCATGTTGTTTTTACCACTGTAGCCAGGCAACATATTCCAAAGTTCAGAATTGAGAGTCCTCCAAAATCACTTTTCCTTTTTAAGATGTTTCTGGCTATTCAGGGCCTCCCACCACTCACAATTGTGTTCTCCATTTGTTTAAAAATGTTATTGGAATTCACTTCAGAACTGCACTAAATCTGTTTATCAACCTTGGTAGAACTAACATCTCAATGATTCCCAGTTTTCCAATCCATGAGCATGGAAAATTCTTCCAATTATCTAGATCACCCCTGACTTCCCTTAGCAATGCACCATAGCCCTATGAATACACGTCACTCTCATCCTTGGTTAAGCCCATTCCTAAATACTTAACTTTTTCAGCCACCACTGTAAATGGAATTCCTTCCCTGACCTCCTCCCCAGATTGTGCATTACAATTGTATAGAAATGCCACTGATTTTTGCACATTGATCTTGTGTCCTGACACCCTACCCAAATAGCCCATTAGCTCTGGCAAACTTGTAGGTCCTTCAAGACTTTCTCGATACAGGACCACATCATCTGAAAACAGCAAAGTTTCACCTCTCCTTTTCAACTTGGATGCTCCTTACTTCTTCCTATTGTCTGATTGCTCCAGCCAGAACCTCCAGCACCATACAGAACATAGTTGTGATAGGGGGCATCTCTGCCCTGTCCCTGGTCTCAATGTGAAAGCTTTTAATCTTCCACCATCGAGTACAGTGCCAGCTGTGGGCCTCCCATGTATATCTTTATCATGCTGAGAAAGCCACTCTCAATCCCTATCCTTTGTAGTAATTTTATCAAGAAAAAATGCTGTGCTCTGTCAAATGCTCTTTCTGTGCCAAACAATAAGATCATGCAATTTTTCTTCTTTGATTTATTAATGTGGTGCATTATGCTGATTCATTCGTCCATGCCAAACCACCCTGCATACTTGGTACAAAACCCACCTGATCATGACAAACAACTCTCCAATGTGTTGTATTTGATCAGCAAGCATTTTACTGAGGATTTTTGCATTTGTATTTACCAGAGAAATGGGTCTGTAATTTTACCTTTTTGTAATGTTTCCATCTGGCTTTGGTATTAGGGTGATAATGGCTTCATAGAATGAGTTTAGTAATGTTCCTTCTTGTTCAATATTTTGGAAGAGCTTGAGTAAGATTGATATTAAATCTTCTTTGAATGCTTGGTAGAACTCATCTGTGAAACCATCTGTTCCTGGGTTTTTCATTTTGGGGAGTTGTTTGAGGATTGTTTCAATCTCTTTTCTTGTGATTAGTTTGTCGAGGTCTTCTATTTCTTCTAGGGTCAATGTAGGTTTTACATTTCCAGGAATTTTTCCATTTTATCTACATTGTCTAGTTTTTTGGTATAAATGTGTTCACAGTCTCCTTTTATGATCTCTCTTATTTCTGTGAGGTCAGTAGAAATGTTTCCAATTTCCTTTTCTATTTCATTTATCTGCATCATTTCTCTCTTTTTCTTAGATAGGTTTGTCAATTTTGTTCATCTTCTTGAAGAACAAACTTTTTTTTTTTCTCAATTTCATTTATTTCTGCTGTGATCTTTTTATTTCATTCCTTCTACTTGCTTTGGAATTAGTTTGTTGTTATTTTTCTAGTTCCTCCAGTTGTGTAGTTCGGTCATTGATTTTATCTCTTTCTTGATTTTAATGTAAACATTGAGGGCTATAAATTTCCCTGCCATCACTGCCTTCCCTGCATCCCATAGGTTCAGATATGTTCTCATTGCCAATAGTCTCAAGATATTTATTGATTTCTCTTGAATTTTTTTTTCTTTCACCCACTGATTGTTTGAGTGTGTTGTTTAATCTCCATATATGATATTTTTCCCTTTTTCTGCCTCTTGTTGATTTCCTACTTTATCCATTATGATCAGAGAAAGTGCTTTATATAATATCAATCTTGTTGAATTTATTGATATCTGCTTTGTTACCCAAAATATGGTCTATCTTGGAGAAATATCCATGAGCATTTGAAAAAAAAAAATGTATATCTTACTGTTTTCGGGTGCAATGTTCTGTATATTTCTATTAGGCTTAATCCCCTTATCATATTTTTCAAGCTCTCTGTTTCTTTATTGATCCTTTGCCCAGGTGTGCTATCCAATGCTGAGAACAGTGTATTGAAATCTCCAACTGTTATTGTAGAGATGTCTATTTCTCTCTTCAGTTTTGCCAGTGTTTGCCTCATGTATCTTGGGGCATACTGGTTAGGTGCATATACATTTGAGATTGTTATTTCTTCCTTATAAATCATCCCTTTTATTAATATGTAATGTCCTTCCTTATATCTAATAATTTTGTTTTTAATGTCTATTTCATCTGATATAAATATAGCTACCCCAACTTTTTTTTTTTTTTTTTTTTTTTGTTACTGCATGCATGGAGTATCTTTTTCCAACTTTTCCCTTTCAATCTATTGGTATCCTTGCATCTAATATGAGTCTGGATAGATACCAGACCCTTCCTTTCCTTTTGCGGGTTGGGGTGGATCCACAGTATACAACAATCCAGTCTGTGCAGGCCAAAAGTGCCTGCTGTTGCCCAGAAAGGCTGTGGAATCACTAGGCCCCTCCTTTTCTATTGGGATTTGGGGGTGGATTCATAATACTCACCAGTCCAGACTGTGTAGGTCAAAAGTGCCTACTGTTACCCAGAAAAGCCAAGGAAATGCAGCTCCCCTCCTGTCCTACTTTGGGGTGGGAATAGAGTTACAGGTGTCTGACTATTCTGTTTGTGTGGGCCAAAAGCACCTACAGTTACCCAGTGAAATACAATTATAGAAATAGAAAATAAAATTATTCTATTACCATATGGACTTCCTTTGCTTTTTCTTTGAATACACAATGCCTTTTCTCACATTGGAAGTTAACACTTGATACAGCCACTACAGGACTGCTTTGTATGTTCCCTGAATCTGCCTTTCCACCCTTATCACCCTCTTTGATTAGTCAGCCTCTATTATTATCCTTCAGTTCTTTGGCTAAATATTATCTCAGGTAAATGCTCCCTAAGATCCCTCACTATTTCAGCCCTTCTAATACTCTCTGTGTCATCGTATAATTTTCCTTGCAGCAGTTATAATGTATAATTACAGATTAGTGTAATTATTTGACTTTCTCTGTCCTGAGGCTGTAAGCTACACAAGGACAAACTATCTCTCTCTCTTCAATTTTCTTTATATTATTTTGGTTTTGCTTGTCTTTTGATGTTTTTAGTTGATATTGAAAACTGAGGACTTGGTAAGTTTAAATGTATTTATCTTAGCCATGCAATAGTGAATTATAGACCTAGGACTCATACTTAAAAAACCTCTGTCCTGACATTGTCTCTTAACCCTTACTAAGCTAAACTAAATCTTTACTTTGTATAATTGCTTAATGTTCTTCAACATTTTACTCATCTTTCGTATAAGAGGTGCTTGATAAATATTGCATATTTTGAATGAATAAATGTAGTAATGGTCTGATGTAAATAACATTTCCAGTAACCATTGGACTTTGTGGTAATCAATAAATTCATCTCTTTTTCATCATTTGAAAAATGGGACAATTTTATCACTTGAATTTCAACATGTCTCAGGACTGAATTGCCATGGTCTTTGCCTCTTCATTACAATTATCATATCATTATGAACCACAAATAAATCTTGAGAATCTGTTATGTGGGCTTTATCCTGTTAGGTTATTATTTTCTGCCAGTTTCTTTTTATGTAAAAGCATAAATAACACTCACAAATTAAATAGATTTTTTTAAGTTAATTTGACCATTATATTCCTGATGAATGATCTCTCTCTACTTCATTCCAGAAAGATAAGTGAGCATCATAATTGGTCACTTGGCACCAGAACAGTACTTTTTACATTTAACAGCATACCCCAAAGGGATGTTCAATCTTATATGTTTTCCCAGGATTTTACCGTTGGAAAAAGGAAGCTTGTTGTGAGTAGAGGGCACTTTCTATTCTAAGGTAAGGTGCGATATTCTGGACTTCACCCAAATTCACATTCATGACAATAAGCATCATGTTTAATCAGCTAGAGGAAAAAGTACTGTCAATCACAATATAGGCAAAACACAGGAAAGATTCTTAATGTAATCAGTTAATAATGTGTATTGTCTATTTGAAATAAAATAAGATTTTTTTCCTAAAACCATATTTGATAAAGAAAGTTAAAGTGTCCAGAATGTCCTCTCTTCAGGCCTTCTTTCCTTGGTCAGTGAAACAGAGAATTAGATGACATTTGGCATGAATTTAATGGATATTTTTATTCTCATAAACAATCTGTAGCCTGCTCTTGCCTCTGCTCTTACCTTGTAGGGACTGTGTTAGCCTCTTGGGTAGATTCCAATGTAGAAAACTTGAATTGCATCAAACTTTAATGAATATTAAAATATTTCTTTTTCTACATCCCTAAAAAGGGGAGTGAAATCACATACCATTTAGTATAATACCAAAGAGCTAAAATTAACATACAATTCAAAGAATATCTGACTAAAGTACCAAAGGGAATGTCTCAGACAATAAGTGCGTTAAGTCTTGAAAGGGTTTAGGAATCTCATTGAGATAGCTCCTTTTCTTGTGACCATTCCAAGAAGTAGCTACTTCTTAGGGAGCCTAGTAGTGAAGAAAGATTTTTGGTAGATGGGAAGGCAAGATTGTATTGTTTTGTGAAGAGAGTTTTCCAGCACTCTTCAAATCCAACAAGGCATGTGACCAACTTTATATCTATGAAATAATGGAAAGTAAATGTGTCTCAAGAAAACTATCCTTTGTTTCTATACAGATAAGAATATATAGGGAAACGGACTTGGCCCAGTGGTTAGGGCATCCGTCTGCCACATGGGAGGTCCCCGGTTCAAACCCCGGGCCTCCTTGGCCCATGTGGAGCTGGCCCATGCGCAGTGCTGATGTGCACAGGGAGTGCCCTGCCACGCAGGGGTGTGCCCTGCCATGCAGGGGTGTCCCCTGCATGGGGGAGCCCCATGCGCAGGGAGTGTGCCCTGTGGGGAGAGCCGCCCAGTACGAAACAAGGTGCAGCCTGCCCAGGAATGGCGCTGCCCACACTTCCCATGCCGCTGACGACAACAGAAGCGGACAAAGAAACTAGACGCAGCAAACAGACACAGAGAGCAGACAACTGGAGGAGGGGGGGAAATAAATAAATAAATCTTTAAAAAAAAAGGTGTAGGAAACTATTAATTATGCATTATATTTCACTCTTTCTCAGAAGAAATCTGGAGAAATGACTTTTGAAGTTATTATCAAGAAAGTCAATATATTTCCAAATATGGGACTTGATTGTCTTATGGACACTCTCAATTGATTAAACAGAGTTGTGGAATGTTTCAGATCATTTGGGGTCCACCCAGAGCCATGGTTTGAACTTGGGGTGTGATGGATTTCATCTTGGTTTCTATTTTTATGTCTTGTTCTTGTTTTTCCTGTTCACACTTTCTTAATTCATGCTATTGTATTTTATATCTCAGAGTAACCACGTTAAAACCACTTTATGTGCAAATGTTTTGATACATGTATTCATATAAATATACATTTGTATATATTTATTTTATACCTTGATAACTAGATAAGAAAACAAGAAATGTTAGGGAAGTACTGTCTCTTGCAATTTTCAGTCCCAGTTCTTTGCAAAAAAGGTCAGCAATTGCTCAATGTTGGAAACTGAGGCACAGTAGCCTCACAAGGAGAGACGTGCTGTCTCATGGCTATGCTTGCAACCTAAGGAATGCGGTAAATAAGAATTCCGGGCAAATCGATGAAGCTGTTAAAGGCTGAAAGAAAAAATGAGCACATACCTTTTGTAGTTAATAGAACACTTAGACTTTGTACCTTGAGATAAGGTTTTTAAAAATTCCTTAGACTATGGGTAATGCTGATGGTTAATGCATGTTGCTGCTTGTTGTCATGTAGGCTATGTGTTGCTGCTTGTTGTCATATAGACTGGGGTATATAGAGAGCCCCTTCTAAACAATAAATTTGTCTGAGGAGTTATTACTCACAGACCCCCTGATCCCAGCTCTCTCGCTTGTTCCTCCCCCTTTCCTGTTTCTTTCATTCCCGATAACCTTTGGGTCCAAATCTCCAACAGCTCAACATACATAAAAGGCCAATGAAAATGAATGAGCAATTTCTACATGAAAAAGACATGAAATTCTGGGAGTCAAACATGGGTAAAATTGGAAATTCTTGGGAGCCAATGCAAATATATCTGAGAGAAGAATTTCTGAGATGAAGTTATATTGTTGTTGAAAACACAGTATCCACTTTAAAAATTCTAATTTTTCAAAGCTTATTCTCACATCTATGATCTCATTTGAACTCATAAAGTCTTATTAACTTAAGAAAGGCAAAAGAGCCAATAGAGTTAAGGAGATTACTTTTAAACTTGTCATTGGATAACTGAGATCAAAACCCAGATCTCCTTATTCTCTGCATTTGGCTGCTTCCAGGAATACATTTTTTAAAAATGAACTTAGCACTCAACAGCCTTACATTATGAAGGAAGCTAAAATGTGACTAATTCCAATTGTCTTTAAGTTATTATGAAGAACTTTTACTTTAACATAATTATGACAAAACTTTGTTTTAAAAATATAAAATTTATGTAGAGTCTTCCTATTCTAGTGAAAAGAAATTGTCTCTAATCAAATAGGAGCCTTTCTAAGAAAGCATTCTTTATTTTTCTGGTACAGTTTTAGGTCCATTGCTGACATAATGGTCAAGTGATTTTTTCTCTAGTTTTAAGCCATGTAATTATAGCACAAATGTTGGGTCCTCTGCCAATGGAGAACCCTGGCAATCACAACTTTTACTTTTCTTTGATTGTGGTCTGTGGTAGGAATCCTCTGGATTATCACACAGAGATAACAATTCCCTCAGTGACAGCAACATTCCAGTCTCTTGTTTTTACCTCTAAGAAGAAGGATTCTCAGTGGTCCATCATTTTCTACAAGTATTCATTAAGCCAGGGATTTTTAGCTCTTAATTGCATAGAAAATTCAGTCAATATTATGAAAACATTTATCTGTTAGTTTATATTTTCCTACTTTTATCCAGGGATTATTTAAGGATCATACACTGAGTGATGATCAAAAATTCCAATTATCTAAATAAATCTATTATTTTATTCACTAAATTCACATTTTCTATTTCATTCCAACCTTTGTGCTTGGTTTGGGGGGGGGTGAAGTTGAATAAAATATAATAATTGCTTTCAAAGAAATTATAGTTTAGTGCATTTCTGAGGAGATTCTGAAATATAGTTAGCAAAATAAATTTTGCTCCTTTGTGTAAATGTCTGGAGAAAGACAATGGGAAGAGTCATCATAGCACCTTTCAAATTCTCTTTTCTATACCATTTTCAGAACTTAAACACCAAAGCACAAGCAAAAGTGAACACAGACATCCCATTCTCCCTATAAAATGAGGACAAATTAGATTGAAAATATAAGTGGGTACCATAATTGAAATTTTAAGACAGCAGCAGAGAAGTGGCTTCCCAGCTATTCAAAAAGGAATGGCGTATGGGCATGGGTATTTCTCACCAAGAGCTATATAAGAGTGTTGCTTGCATTTTTTAAAGCTCTAAATTGGCAAATGATGGGATTAGGGGTATGCTGTTTTATTAAGTTGTAACATAATCTTTGGTCTTTTTAAAGAAAAAAGACTACAGAAATCCAAAATCAATGGATGAGAAAAATTTCACCAAAATGAAGGAGTTCATTCGTTTAGGGGTCACAGCTGACTTGCAGTTGAAGAGAGTACTTTTTAAAATCTTCCTCACAATTTATCTCTTCTGTCTCTTGGGGAACCTCACCCTAATTTCTCTGATCTATTGTGATTCTCACCTCCACACCCCATGTATTTCTTTATTCCTGGACCTCTGGTATTCTTCTGTCTTTGCCCCAAAATTCTGATGATCTGCATTTCTGAAGACAAAAGCATTTCCTTTGCTGGCTGCTTGGCTCAATTCTTCTTTGCTGCTGGGCTCGATTTTAGTGAGTGTTACTTGTTGGCTGTCATGGTTTATGACTGCTATGTGGCAATCTCCAAACCCCTGCTTTATTCCCAAGCAATGTCCCCAAAATTATGTGCCAGTCTTGTTGCAGTTTCATACTTTGGTGGCTTTATTAACTTAACAATCATCACCAGCAAGACAATTAGCCTGAGTTTCTGTGGCAACAATATCATCGATGGTTTCTTCTGTGATCTGCCTCCTCTTCTAAAGTTGGCATGTGAAATGAAGGAGAGCTACCGGGCTATGCTCTATTTCACACTAGTCTCCAATATCATTGCTCCGTTCATCCTTATTCTTGACTCCTATCTCTTCATCATTGCTGCCATTTTGAACATTCGCTCTAACCAAGGCCATCTGAGGGCTTTTTCCACGTGTTGCTCTCTTGTAACAGCTGTCACCTTCTACTATCATTCAATTATCTTCACTTACTCCAGACCAAGCACTAGCTATGCCCTTGAACAGGATAAAGTGGTGCCTGTATTCTATACTGTGGTGATTTCCATGTTGAATTCTCTAATCTATAGCTTATAAAATAAAGATGTTAAAAATGCTCTGAAGAAAATTCACCAAATGCAATGAATGTTTCATGATGATGGAGGAGATTGTTGTTATGGGGGGAGGAGTGGGATGAAGGGAGTGGGGGGTATATGGGGACCTCATATTTTTTGAATGTAATATAAAAAAAAAAAAAGAAAAAAAAAAGAAAATGCTGGATAGAGCCCAAGTTTCTTAAATGAAAATACTCAGTAAACAGTGGCTTTTTTTTTTTTTTTTTTTTTACAAATTATCCTCCATGTCATGTAATCATCTGTAACTCTCAGAAATAAACAGGAAAACAGGCAATCATTAGATAATGTGGAAACCAATTTGCTTTTGTCTTTTTAACCTGTGTACTAATGTATTTGAGTATATCTTTAAAATATTGTTGTATAAATAGGGCTGTGGCTCTTGGAAAACTGCTGTTTGCTTAGGAAAGAGTCTATAAAACTGTGTATCATTTGGTATGGTTTATGAATTCCAAAAATAGATATTGGATTATGTTTGTAAACTGGTCTTTACCTGGGCATGATTCAGTTATGATTAGGGCTTTGATTGGGCTACATCAATAGCATGTTGACTCCCTGTGCCCTTGGTGGGTGGGGATTCACAGATAAAACTACATGGCAGAGCTAAGGAGTTAATTGGAGTATTGATGTTGGGGTTTTGAGCTGGACCCCAGGAAATAAGCACACAGAGTAGTAGAGCAGCTGAGCCCAGAGAGAATCAAGCCCAAGGGTGAGAGACAAGAGCCAGTCACCTGATAGTCTATAGCTGCCCTTGTGGAGAGAGGCAAAGCCTACAGAGCCTCAAACTCTACAGTTGACCTTGTGGAACTGACCAGAGGAGATGAGACTGGAGAGAAATGAACCCTTGGAAGAGAGGAACCCAGGAAGCCTCAACCCTTGGCAGACATTGGCAGCCATCTTACTCCAACACATGGCAACAAACTTTGGTGAGGGAAGTGACTTATGCTTTATGGCATGGTAAAAGCAATCTTCTACCACAAATAAATACCCTTTATAAAAGCCAACAGATTTCTGACATTTTGCATCAGCACCCCTTTGGCTAACTAATACAACTGTTTATATTTTGAGATATTAAAAAAAAAAACAGATTCATTTTTACTTTTACTTGATAATTTATAAGTTGTCCATAAGTATTTTTAATAAAATTTTATTGAAGTATAGCATTCATACAAGGACATACATAAACAATAAATGTGAAGTAAAAGTTGTGAACTTAAAAATCAAGAGTACTTCTATGTATTTTTTTAAATTTATTTATTCCCCCCCCCCCCCCAGTTATCTGCTCTTTGTGTCCATTTGCTGTTTGTTCTTCTGTGACCGCTTCTATCCTTATCAGCAGCACTGGGAATCTGTGTTTCTTTTTGTTGTATCATCTTGTGTCAGCTCTCCATGTGTGCGGTGCCATTCTTGGGCAGGCTGCACTTTCTTTCTCATTGGGCATCTCTCCTTATGGGGCACACTCTTTGTGCATGGGGCTTCCCTATGCAGGGAAACCCCTGTGTGGCACAGCACTCCTTGTGTGCATCAGCACTGCACATGGGCCAGCTCCACACAAGTCAAGGAAGCCCAGGGTTAGAACCGCGGACCTCCCTTGTGGTAGGTGGATGCCCTATCCACTGGGCCAAATCCGCTTACCATCTCTATGTATTTTTAACATGGAAATGAGAAAATGGAAATAGTACAAGTAGTTATGGAATCATTGTTAGAATTAGATGTTTTTACTGACTTGTTTTGAATCATGTCATTCATAGTGAATTAATCAAGAGGGCAAAGTGATAAATTCTGATTTCTCAAAGGTATCCCCAAACCATTATGTAAAGTTAACAGATTTTTTTAGGTGTTCATGAGAGAACAAGTATCTTTACTTTGGTAAGTATGAGCTACCAGCAACATATGTTTTTCCTCTCAAAATTAACAAATCATGGGCAAAAGTATATCATCTGAGACTGAAATTTTAATGGGATGCATCATATTTCTTACTTGTAACAGAATTTTAAAATATAAAACATGAGGTTGTGCCAACAAAAAAGACTTCCTGTTATTAGTTTCCAAGGATAGATTAGAGTTTGTGGAAGGACGAGACAAGGAAGGACAGTATGGTCAGAGCAAATAGCATATGGCAAGGAACAACATTATGTTCTACATGATATATTATAGAAAATAAAATTAGCACAATTTCAAAAGTTTCTAGGGTCAGAAACATTTAATATTTATGCTTTGATATATCCATAAGTCAATTTTTAATAAAACACTCCTTATTTCATCATATCCTAAATAATGTATTGTTATCAAACTGCTAATCAATTATTATAGTCTTTGGAAACCGAGGTAAACTGTTCTGCGATACTGTGTGGAAGGAGTCCTAAAGGACTGTTGATGAAATACATATGTCATATGCAGCAAAAGCAGTCCAGAAAATCAGAGGATAGATAAAAGAGTGATATTTCCAGGAAATTGCCTTTCTATCCAAGTGTATGTACCTAGAATTAAGGATAGAAAAGTGTTGTGGCCTCTTTTCAGTTTGGTAAAGGCTAACAATGCAATGAGTTGGCTTTTGCAATGGGATTAATTTTTAAGTTTACAAATCTGAGGCTGAGAAAAATGTCCATATGAAGTCATGAGGTGAAGCTCTCCCCCTGAAGATTGGCTGACAGTGATCCTGGACTTTTGCTAAATTGTAGGGCACAATGACACTTCGACTGGTCCCTTCCTTTTCCACTGGTCCACGTTGCTTTCAGCTTTTTTGCTCTTGAGGCATTCTCTCTGCTTAGTGGGTTCCTGTTTCTGAAGCTTTTTTCTGTGTCTAACCAATTTTTATTCCTCAGTTTATAAAGGAATCCAGTCAGAGGTGTAAAACCCACACTGGATCATGCTCTACTGTAATCAAAAGAAAGGTTCCTTAATTGAATCTAAGCAAAAATCCCATCAGCTGTTGGTTTATGTATACAGGGGTGGATTAGCTTTAAGACCAGTATTTTCTCAGATCCACACAGCTTCAAACAGTCAAGCCTCTCTGTGTTCTCAGTTGACATTAGTAATGGAACTACAGGTTGTGGCTTGGCTCTCAGACACACACACACACAAACATACAAAACACACAGCCACTTGCATGCTCAGATACTCTCATTCTCAGACAGCCATATCTTCCCTTGTGACATAGGGCACCATCGAATGATGTATTTGGTCCTCATCTCAAATTGCTAATATATTCTTATATTTGCAGTGGGGCCATCATATATTCAGTTACTTAGTGCAGAAATCAAGAGGGCCAAAAATGTAACATGCTTTTTGACTCTTACCGGCCCTTCCCAGGTTATCAGGGGATGATATTTCATTTGCCAATATAATTATTATGTTCAAGAGGGATATAATATTTCCAAAGAACTTTGAGTGCTTCCCAGTTATGAAAGCAGGACTACAAGAGATATATTTTGAGAAGCCATTCTTATCTGATATTTTTATGCCTTTTATTTCACATTTACATATTAATTGAATTTATTTCAAATTCTAGATGGAGTTGGAGTCTTGAGAATGAGTCCCGTCTTTTATTTACTGTTCCTTTTTATTAATTTTATGGTACCTGGAACAGTGAATTTTACTTGAGGGTGGAATTTCCCATTTTTTCTTCCTGGAAATATTTATAGAGTGCCAACTGGTTACTAGGAACTGTTCAATGTGCTGGAGATACAACACTAAAAATTGTTCTGTCTTTGTGGCTATTGCATTACGGTGTGAGAAAAAGATAATAAGCTTAATAAATAGGAGCTAGAAGAAAACAAATAGTTATGAAGGAATATAGAGTAAGGTCTGAATCTTGAAACAATGTTGGAGAGTGTAAGTGGAGCTGGACATGATATTTTAAACAGAGAGATTAGGATTGGCCTCCAAGAGAAAAAGACATTTTTTTTTCTTTTTTAATATACTTTTATTTATTTTAAAAGATACATAGATGACACAAAATGTTACTTTAAAAAATATAGGGGGTTCCCATATGCCCCATTTCCCACACCCCCCCACTCTTCCCACATCAACAACTTTTTCATTAGTGTGGTACAATCATTGCATTTTTTTTTTAATTTTATTTTATTTTTTTTCTATTTATTTATTTTTATTGACTTTGTAATAATATTACATTAAAAATATATATGTGAGGTCCCATTCAACCCCACCCCCCCACCCCCCCTCTCCCCCCCCAACAACACTCGTTCCCATCATCATGACACATCCATTGGATTTGGTAAGTAAATCTTTGGGCACCTCTGCACCTCATAGACAATGGTCCACATCATGGCCCATACTCTCCTCCATTCCATCCAGTGGGCCCTGTGAGGATCCACGATGTCCGGTGATCACCCCTGAGGCGCCATCCAGGGCAGCTCCACGTCCCAAATACGCCCCCACCTCTCATCTCTTCCTGCCCTTCCCCATATCCATCGTCCACCATGTCCACTTTTCCCAATCCAATGCCACCTCTTCTATGTGGACATTGGATTGGTTGTGTCCATTGCACCTCTATGTCACGAGGAGGCTCAGATTCCACATGGATGCTGGCTGCCATCCTCCCATTTTCAGTTGTAATCACTCTAGGCTCCATGGTGTGGTGATTGTCCTTCTTCAACTCCATCTTAGCTGAGTGTGGTAAGTCCAATAAATCAGATTGTAGGTGCTGGAGTCTGTTGAGGCTCAGGACCTGGCTATCACATTATCAGTCCAGAGATTCAAATCCCCTAACTATATCTTAAACCCCAATGTTAACTGCACCTCCAGCAGATTAGTATGAAAGTCTTATGAAGGGAGATCCCATCTGAGTCCAGATTCATCACACATAAACACCATTTCCAGAGAGGGGCCATCTGCCCTGGTAGTAAACCCCATCGGCCATGACCATAACTCTCATGGGTCTCTTTAGCCTTCATAGGAACCAATATCTGGGGGCTGTATCTGCTTTATCTGTCTCTCTGACTCTGCTCAGTTGTGCGTGAGGGCAATCCTTCTGCCAGCCTCCAGACTCTTTTTTAGAAACTCGTAGCCATATAAACTCATTTCTCCTTTCCATTTCCCCCTTACTTTAGGTCAAACAGCATTTTAAAGTCATGTTATTTTATGTAGACATGGATATTCTGCTGATCCGCATTGAACCTTCCATATAAGGTCCTTTTCCAGTTGCATCATCAGTTGGTATTTGATAGTGGTCCCTCGTTGCCAGGGAGGCTCATCCCCGGGTGTCATGTCCCACGCTGGAGGGAAGGCATTGCATTTACATGCTGAGTTTGGCTTCGAGACTGGCCACATTTGAGTAACATGAAGGCTGACAGAAGGAAATTCCCAGGCACAATGTTGCTCTAGGCCTTGTTCTTATTTTAGGTTTATCAGCTCACAAGCATAGTCATTAGCATCAGGGGCTCACTGTTGAACCCTCACTCCCTCCCGGTCCCCGCCGCTGTACCTGGGAGACTATCGCTGCTCCCCTAGGGACCACGACAGAGCACCACTGGCCAGGAACCCAGTACCCCCCCTGCTGGGTTTTTAATTGTTGCCACTATGAGTATATCCAATCATTACCATGCACCCTGGACATATGTTCTGTCAGCTATATATCACCTGTCATTGGTATCCCATACCAGTATCCCTCCATTGCCATTGTTGAAACACTCTGTGATCCAGAACTCCCCGAAATTTGAAGCCCAATATAATGTCATGGTCCCTTACTAGGGAATGGCATATAGCGATGGGTTTAAAGGATAGATAAAGAACTTGGATAAAGTTAGATAAAGAACTTAGATAAAGAATGTTGACTTGAAAAAATTCCACATCCTATCCTTTCCCCCCCCCCCCCCCCCCAATTATTCAGCATTTCTTCGTAGGAGTCCTAGACCACAGCATTGCATATATATAATATACAGCACTCCCATACATCCACCACAACACCTTTTTCCTTCCACAGCGATACTCTTACACCCTATTCACATCATATTTACTTAAGGTGATGTACAGAGTCTGAGATATTAGCTTTCTAACATGGTAATATCTGTGCTTACATTATGGTGCATACTTTAGGATACACAGTTCTTTACATTTTTAGTTCTCCTATGTTTTACATTATGGTTTACATTATCAGTCAGTCGTCTCCTATATGTTATGGTGTAATATTACATGTTTTATATCCATCCTTGTGTACTCTCAAGAAACTCCTCTCTTGCCCCCCATTTACTTTGGTTCCACACATTTAACGTCCATTTTCCCTTCCACCTTGGTGCCCACAGTGACAGCCAACCTCCGTTTCCTGAGGGGCCACTTCCAGAGATAGATGGAATAGTGTTTAGGGCCTAACTTGCTCATCTGCCCCAATGCCCTGGGAGCCACCCTTTCTCTCGAGGGATAGAGTTCCCTCTATTTGGTGGCATTA
Source organism: Dasypus novemcinctus (assembly GCF_030445035.2). NCBI lineage: Eukaryota > Metazoa > Chordata > Mammalia > Cingulata > Dasypodidae > Dasypus > Dasypus novemcinctus. The sequence goes on from NC_080682.1 coordinate 37,024,226, forward strand.
GTCCTCCCCAGGATGTGGGTCCACCCCCACTCTCACTACTTGGGATTCTACCCCATGGTGTCACCCACTCTGGCAGAATGAGCATTTAGACATTCCCCAGGAGCCCGTCCTGCATCAGACCCTCCCCTCCAAGCATTCTAAACAGGTAACCCTCTTTATTATATTTTGATATTATTTTCTCGGCATTTTAGTCTCCACCACCTCCTAACCCTCTCCGGTGTTCGTATGCTACCCCTCCCTCCCCCCACTTTTGGGCAACATTACCCAACCGTCCCTCCCCAGCCACCCTCAAACCCGTAAAGCCCCAACCAAAGGCAACCCCTTGCCCCCATTTTATCTCTTCTTTGTGTTCATACTTACCACCATCTCGTCTTAAGTTCCACCCCTGCAGACATCGGCTCATATCCTTCCTCCACCCTCCGATTTCCTGTAAGCCTATCGTTCAGTCTCTTGCTATCTAGGGCAGCTTGTTTATTTCATATCATTGAGGTCATGTAGTATTTGTCCTTCAATGTCTGGGTTGCTTCACTCAACATAAGGTTCTCAAGATTCATCCATGTTATCACATGTGTTTGTAGTGTGTTTGTTCTTACAGCCGAGTAGTATTCCATTGTGTGTATATACCACATTTTATTGATCCACTCATCTGTTGATGGGCATTTGGGTTGATTCCAACTTTTGGCAATAGTGAACAATGCTGCTATGAACATTGGTGTACATATATCGGTTTGTGTCCTTGTTTTCAGTTCTGCTGGGTATATACCCAGCAGTGGTATTGCTGGGTCATATGGCAAATCTATGGCTAGTTTTTTGAGAAACCGCCATACTGTCCTCCAAAATGGTTGGATCCTTCTGCATTCCCACCAGCAGTGGATGAGTGTTCCCCTTCCTTCACATCCTCTCCAGCACTTGTATTCTTCTGTTTTTTTCATAGCTGCCAATCTTATGGGTGTAAGATGGTATCTCATTGTAGTTTTGATTTGCATTTCCCTGATAGCTAGAGATTTGGAACATTTTTTCATGTGCTTTCTTGCCATTTGTATTTCTTCTTCGGAGAAGTGTCTGTTTAAGTCTTTTTCCCATTTTTTAAATGGGTTGTTTATCTTTTTATTTTCAAGATATAGGAGTTCTTTATATATGCAAGTTATAAGTTTCTTATCAGATATATGATTGCCAAATATTTTCTCCCACTGTGTGGGCTCCCTTTTTACTTTCTTGACAAACTCCTTTGAGGTGCAGAAGGCTTTAATTTTGAGGAAGTCCCATTTATCTATTAGTTCTTTTGCTGCTCGTGCTTTTGGTGAGATATTCATAAATCCATTTCCTATTACAAGGTCCTGTAGATGTTTCCCTACACTGCTTTCTAAGGTTTTTATGGTCTTGGCTCTTATATTTAGGTCTTTGATCCAGAAAAAGACATTTTAAAGGAAGGTAAATGAGGTGCGGGTAAGCTACGCAACTCTACAAGAGAAGTGTTTCAGGCAGAGGGCAGAGATAGTTCAAAATCTCAGATGCTGGGGCATGGTAGGAATTTTTAAGAAACAGAGAGAAAATCAGCAAAGCTGAGTAAATCCTGGGACAGATGTTAGAAGATGAAAATAGTTATTAATGGAAGGCCAGCTTAGAGAGGAACTTGGGGACATTGTGTGGAATTTGACTAGAGTGAAATGGGAGTACATAAAGGGTACAGGAGGGTCATGACCTGATATTTTATTAAAGGACTGTAGCTATAGTGAGTAGAGGAATATGGATGTGGACCAGTTAGGGCATTATTGCAATATGCTTGGCAAAAATAATGTATTTGGATCCAGTTGGTAACAGTTGAGATGCTGAGAAACGGTCAGATTCAGGATATGTTATGAAGTTAATTACACCAAGACTTCCTGGAACATTGAAGAGAACTTAGAGGGGAAAGTGAGTAGGAAAATACCAAATTTTTACCTTGTGAAGCTGCAAATGTGGAATTTTATTAACTGATCTTGGGAATGAGAAATTTGATCAATTTTTGTAAATGAGATGAAGGAATTCCATTTTAAACATACTAAGTTTCATGTATCTATTACTCATCTCTTATAATTATAGAATGTTAACATTGGAAAGAAATTTAGACACCTCCTATGAACTGAAATTTTAATATATGTATCATAACTAGAAATACTATGGGCAGATTTCTGGTATTCGATTATCACTCTAAACTTATATATTTATACAGATGTGATTTGTTAGGGTTATCTTTGTTTTTGTCAAATTCCTAAAACAGCCTTGATTCCAAAATGTTAAGAGACATAAATTATTTGCAGATAAAGAGGTCAAGGAGTACAGGAGTTAGAGAATATACATATGCTCGTGTGATTGATTTTTATAAAAACAACTATAAAAATTTGTATCTTGGAATAAAAACAAGGATGTCATCTTCTGTACATTGTGTCTCTCACTTCAAGTAAGATGGTAGTAACTTTCATGTATATGAAAGGATTGTTAATCTCTTCTCCACAACATATTGTCATTGTTGAGGTTCTCTCTTTTTGTTTTAGGATGGATACTAATTGAGATGTTAACAAATTGGAATCATGGATATTGGTCTTTATGATCATCCAAAATTTTCATTGGTGAATTGTGTTCAAGAGAGTTCTTAAAATAACACAGGTAATTCATGTCTGGGCTGATTCTCAAACAAAGAACTTCTTAGACCTAGGAAACTAAGCTATATACTTTTGAGCCGGAGCCTCCTTTATCAAACCATAGAGAGTATATGCCAAAAATATTAAACTAAAATATTTTAGGAAGATTCTGAATGTCATCCTCTATTGAGCTTCTATTTTTATTAATAGAAACCTGTTCTTATATTTTCTTCCTCAAGCTCAGTTATTATAAATAGATGTGGTGTTATTCTTTTCACTCAGGTTTAAAAGAGCTACCATTTGTTGAGTATTTTATTTCAGACACTGGAATATACATTCTGCCTACATTTTCCTTAATCCTCACTATATCTTATTACATAGATATTTTTCTCACCTGTTTAAATGTGGAGACTTGTTAAGTTTCTATTAATAATAATAGAAGCCCAATAGAGGATGCCATTCAGAATCTTCCTAAAATATTTTAATTTAATATTTTTGTCACACACTCCTAGAAAAAGACCTTGAATAAAAGGGGGAAATTGTAAAGACAAATGAGTTTATATGGCTGAGTCTTCAAAAAAGAGTCAGAAGGTCATCAGAGGGTTTGCGCTTATGCAGGACGCAGCAGGATCCCAGAGACAGCCAAAGTAAATGCATCCCCAGGTACTGGTGCTCCTGAGGGCTATGGAGACACACAGGTTCTACTGTCATGGCGGACAGCTCTGGAGTTCAGTGCTGTGTCAGTGGGTCCTACTTTGGAATTTGTATTCCTGAGTGTGATGGATTTGGACTCAGATGTGAACTTTCTACCCATGCCACTTCTGTCACTTTTACTGAAACTGTGTTTGGTGCTGGAGTTGGTGTATATGTAGGAGACTTGAGTCTCTGGACTGGCCATGTGCCAGCTGGGCCCTGAGCCTCAGCAGAGTTGCAACTTCTACTCTCCAGTTCATTGGATTTGCCCAGGTCAGCTAAAAAGGAGGTGAAGACGGTCAACCACCATAGCAGGGAACCAAGAGTGCCTACAACTCCAAGCAGGAGAATCATCAACCATGTGGGATCTAAGCCCCCTCTCCATATAGAGGTGGAGTGTACATCACCATCCCAGGGTCCACAGAATGGAAGAATAAACATGGATTAGAGTGGACTTACTAGTATTCTACTACAGAACTATTGTGACTAGTAATGGAAGAAACTGTAGCACTGATGTGGAGAAAGTGGCCATGGTAGTTGCTGGGGGCAGGGAGAGACAAGAAGAGATGTGATGTAGGGGCATTTTTGAGAATTGGAGTTGTCCTACATGATATTGCAGGGTCAGGGCTGGACATTATATATCCTGCCAAAACCCACTGAAAGTACTGGGGGAGAGTGTAAACAACAATGTAAGCTATAATCCATGCAGTGCAGGAGTGCTTCAAAATGTATTCACCAAATGCAATAAATGTGCCACAATGATGAAAGAAGTTATTGATGTGGGAGGAGTAGGTGGGGTGGAGTGTGGGTAATATGGGAACCTCTTATATTTTTTAGTGTAACATTTTTTGTGATCTATGTATCTTCCAAAAAACAAAATTAAAAAAAAAAAGAAGCTTGGTCTTATTTTTCTTCCTCAAGCTCAGTTGTTATAAATAGGTGTGTTATTATACTTAACACTCAGATAAAAATAGCTGCCATTGGCTAAGTGTTTTATTTCAGACTCGGGAATATACATTCCACCTACATTTCCCGCAATCCTTACTATGTCTTATTACATAGATATTTTTCTCACCTCTTTAAAGGTGGAGAAATTTAAGTGGGAGTGCTATTAAGAGAATCTCCCAGAATTACAGTTTCCAAGTGGTGGTATCAGGATTTGATCAGGTGCTATTTCAATTGTGCATGCTGCCTGTGCCAGACCTGTCTGCTCTCAGCTAGATTGGCTCAAGGGTCTATTCACTCAGTTGGAGTTGGATGATCTAGAATAGCCCCACTCACATGTCTGGGTCCAGGCTTGCAGTCAGCTACAGAGGGAGCAAACATGGCCAGATTCCAAAAAAGCTAATCCAATTTTGTTTACATGATGAAGGCAGAATTCCAAAAGGGAAAAGAGAAGCATTCAAAACTTTCAAGACCCAAGCTGACTTTCACTTGACACAAATTTTGGTACAACATTTTGGCCAAAGAAAACCAAAATTCCATCCCAGATTCAAGGTGTGGAAAAATAGATGCCACTTTGCCATTAGGGCCTTAAAAAAAGTAGCCATTTTAAAAATATACAAACAGATCATTATAAGTTATATAACTTTCTATTTCTAGTTTAAACAAAGCTTTTTCACTGATACATAATGTGGTGAAGTTATGCTACAATAGTATGTGCTCAGAAGTCAAAATGAAAGCTGTAATATTGTTTCCTCTAGTGGGACATTAAAAGTTTTCATTAAATTTATTATCTAAGAATTTGCAGTTTCTTGCAATTTGTGACTAATGCCTATTTTGAAAAGACCTTGTCTTAGGGACTTCCTGATTAACCTGAGGATCAATTCTGATGTATTTTATTTTTAGATTTATTTTTTATTTATTTTTCTCCCCTTCCCTGCCCCCTGCATTTGTCTGCTCTCTGTGTCCATTTGCTGTGTGTTCTTCTGTGCCTGCTTGTATTCTTGTCAGCGGCACCCAGAATCTGTTTCTCATTTTGTTGTGTCATCTTGCTGCGTCAGCCCTCTATGTGTGCAGCACCATTCCTGGGCAGGCTGCACTTTTTTCACGCTGGGCAGCTCTCCTTATGGAAAGCACTCCTTGTGCGTGGGGCTCCCCTATGTGAAGGACACCCCTGCGTGGCAAGGCACTCCTTGCATGCATCAGCACTGCACATGGGTCAGCTCATAACATGGGTCAGGAGGCCCTGGGTTTGAATCTTGGACCTCCCATATGGTAGGTGGATGCCCTATCCATTGGGCCAAATCCACGTCCCCTGATGTATTTTTAAATTCCTGTTTGGCAGAGAAGTTGAGACTTACAATTTTGGGTCCTGTCTGCTAGCATGGTGTCACAGTTTATATAACCTCTGTTCATTCTTTCTAGAACTTCATAATGCCTCCTCTTCCTGCCTTTAGGAAATAAGTGGTCTTCACGGGTGACAGAGGATGAGGATTTCAGGGAGATTATAGTAGGGAACACTAACACTCTTTCAATTTATTTTGTAGCCTGTAGACAGAATAAGCTTTGAATGTACAAATCTGATCAAGTGAGTTCCACACTATGATTTCATTTGTGTTGGTTTAAAGGCCCAAATCCTTAGTATGGCTCTAAATGTCCTTTGTGATCAGATGACAATTCTGTCTTCTCCACTGGTACCCCACTTCATCCTACCTTTATTTAACCTATCTTTCTTCCCCTAACTCACATGACTTTATCGCATGTGAGGACCCTGATTCATGCTATTTCTATGATGGGAGTGTTCTCTCCTCTCTCTGTACCCCCATTGTAAACTGCCATTTGGATCAGTGCATCTAATTTTTCAAGGTCTCATTAAATTATTTCTTTCTCTGGGGAGAATTTTTGAGCAATTGTCCAGAAAATTTATTTTATCCTTTCTTTGCTTCTTTGGAGACAAATAAAAGTTTCTCTTTTTTTTAAGATTTATTTATTTATTTCTCTCCCCTTCCCCATCCCCCCCCCCCCCCCCCCCGACCCCAGTTGTCTGTTCTCTTTGTCTGTTTGCTGCATCTTCTTCGTTGTTTGCTTCGGTTGTTGTCAGTGGCATGGGAATCTGTGTTTCTTTTTGTTGCATCATCTTGTTGTGTCAGCTCTCTGTGTGGGCAGCACCATTCTTAGGCAGGCTACACTTTCTTTCACACTGGGTGGCTCTATTTATGGGGTGCACTCCTTGCACATGGGGCTCCCCTATGCGGGGGACACCCCTGCACGGCAGGGCACCCCTTGTGCACATCAGCACTGCTCATGGGCCAGCTCCACACAGGTCAAGGGAGGCCCGGGGTTTGAACCGTGGCCCTCCCATGTGGTAGACAGACACCCTAATCACTGGGCCAAGTCCACTTTCCCCAATGAAAGTATTGTATTGACTTTGTCCTGAAATTTCCAGTTTGCCCAAATTATATTTGAAAAATTAATTTAGTAAATGCATTTCATATATGTTTCCTTCAATAGACAAATGATGATGTGGCAGAGAAAGACAAATCATTCAGACAATGTCTTCATAACCCAGCATTTTTTGTAGCATGTGTGTAATAATCATAAATTCCTGACAAGATAATATCATTTCAAGCTTGAAGAGATTCAGAAAAATATTTTGGAATACAAATAGTGATATAACAGTACTGTGTACACAATTCTGAAGCTCCTAAATTGTTCAATATTATTATGAGGAACCTAGTTATATGAGCAACCTAGTTTGGTTGGAATCCTGAGTTGATGAAAACAAACAGTGAGACAGAAATTTTAAAGGGAAGTTGAATCCAAGTCATAAAGAACTTGGGCTCCATGGCTAAACATCAGTAGTTTATATACTAAGGAGGGTAAAACCCCTAAATATTTGTAGTTAGAGGAATGGTATGCCTTTCAGGATTCCAGGCTTCTTTTACCCAGATCATATCCTCTAGTTATATTATATTTGAAAAAAAATGAGGACACCCGCATATCATTTCCTGATTAGTTAGAAGACTACGTTTCAATTTAAAAACTTGGGTTTGAAATTTAGGTCCAATATTTTCTACAGTTGAGCTCAAGGGTAAATAATTTTAAAATTAAAATAATTACAATCTTTTCATGGTTTCAGTGTTCTTTCACTGCTATTATGGTCAGGGGGAATGTCAGCTGGCAACTGTAACCTTCAGTTCTTATTTGATAATGATATTGTTTTTACCTAGAGGCCTCCTCTTAGTTTCTCTGTAGAGTTTTGGAGTTATAGGATATAAACTTTGAAATTTTCATGGTTTCTCAATGCCACGACATCAAAAAGTCAGTTCTTTCTAATTTCATCATCCATGGTATGAAAAATGTTCCAAGTACACATGGAAATCTCAAAAAACTAGAGGACAGTAGAAAAAATCATTTTTAATGAAAATATTTGTAGAGTTGTTTTAAATAAAAAAAGAAATTAAGATTGCCAGAATTTTATCAGTGTTGCCTTTGCCAAGAGAACAAGAGAGAAAAACATTCATCTGTAAGAAGGGAGGATGGCTTGTGTGTTGATAGCAGGGGTCCTAGATTAGGGGAAAAAAAGAAAAAAAAACTGCATTGAAACACCAGGTCTGTAATATGCTTGCTCTGTGACTTTGGACATGCCTGTAAAGCATTAGGTTTTGAGAATTAAGTTTGTGCAAATGCAGAGTAATGCTAGCCAAGGGACAAGGTTCAATGCCCTTGTTTCCAATTCGGATAAGAAAGGCCTCTCCACTCAGGATATAAGTGCTACAAGATGTAGTGAACTCCATCTATGGGCCATCATTATGGCCATGCTCTCCATCATCCTTGTATGCCAGAGTTATTGAGGTAGCAAGACTAGAAAGTCCCACTCTGTCCCATGCAATGTGTCAGGATGCTAAGCCTTTGTACTGGTGCACTTCTCCTTGTTCCCAGAGGATGTGGCTTTGTCTTTGCCCCTTATCCCAAGAAGCTTCTGCTGATGGCCGGTACTGATTGTTACTACAGATTGGCCAGGGTCTGCACGGCCACCCTGGGCAACTTTTCCAAGGCCACTCAATGCCATCTATGAGAGCTACAGTTTTCTCACCCTGGAAATCTGGAAAAAAGACTATGTTCACCAAATATCACTCTCAAGAATTCATCAACCATCTTGTAGACACCTACATCAAATTCGTTGTGCAGAGGAGTCAACCCCATTATGGGCATAATTGGCATTTTTATCAAGAAAAATAAAGTGGTTCCCACCTGATCTCAGTCATGATCTTCTTGTATTCAAGGCCTAGCTCTATCTATTCCCTGGAGAGACACAAAGAACTGTCCGGTTCTATACATTTTTAAACTAAATCAAAATTAAAATTTTAGTACAAGTTTAGGTATTCCAACACTTGTGTTAAATCTCTGACATTTCTGATCTTTCTTTTCACCTTCATTTATTTTCTAATTCCTCACTGCTCTCTCTTTTATTCACGAAAATTCTTAATATTCATCATTGTTCTATCATCACAGATTCCCTGAAATTACTTGACTGGAAGAATTTGGGCTACATTCTCCAAACCTCAACAATCCTTTAATTTTTTTTTTTTAACATTCAAAATGTAGGGGAAAAAATTACTAGGACAATCTTGGAGGACACAGTCAAATAAAATTTATTTCTTTGGGATCCCAGATGTATTTTAGCCCTAGTTCCCCAACCTCCCACTGAACATTGTCCATTATCTCTTGGCACTGATTTTAAAAATTATATTTGTATAATATTATATTTCAGATTGTGTTAATTTGAAGAGTTTTTTTCAGGGCTTCTTTCACATCTTTATTCCTCAGACTGTAGATCATTGGGTTCAACATAGGGAAGACCACAGTATAACATGTAGAAACCAATTTATCCTTCTCAAGAGAATAGCTAGAACTTGGGCGAGAGTAAATGTAGAGAACAGAGCCATAGTACAAGATAACAGAAATCAAGTGAGAGGAGCAGGTGGAGAAGGCTTTGAGGCGGCCCTGTGTGGAACGGATCCTTAAGATGGCAGCAATGATGAAGAGGTAGGAGGCCAGTATGAGCACAATGGGGGCGATGACATTGGAGCCCATGAGGAAGAAGAGCACTGCCTGGTAGCTCTCTCTCACATCACATGCCAACTTCACCAGGGGTGGGACATCACAGAAAAAATCATCAATAACATTGTCACCACAAAACTCCAATGTGAATGTATTGCTGGTTAGTATTACTGCATTGATGAAGCCTCCAGTGTAGGAAAATATGACTAAACAGATGCACAATTTACCTGACATGACTTGAGCATAAAGCAGGGGTTTGGAAATGGCCACATAGCGGTCATAAGCCATGACAGCCAACAGGTAACACTCAGTATACCCCAGCCCAGCAGAGAAGAAGAACTGAGCTATGCAGGCTGCCAAGGAGATGCTCTTGTCTTCAGAGATGCAAGTCATCAGAATCTTCGGAGTGTAGACCGAGGAATACCAGAAATCCAGGAAAGACAGATTCCCAATGAAAAAATACATGGGCATGTGGAGCCTGGGATCATTACAGATCAAAGTGATGAGAGTGGTATTTCCCACTATAGTCACAGAGTACACACATAGGAACACCATGAATAAGATCAACTGCAACTTTGGGTCTGTGGTGAAGCCCACCAGGATGAACTCATTCACGGTATGATTGTCTCTCTTCATGGCTGAAAGAGACTTCACCTGGAAATGGAATAGAGGAGACCTAAGTCCCTTAAAAGATATTAAATGAGAGCTTTCTGTGCACCAGAACTATGTGTTGTGGTCAAGACTCTAGCTATCAGAGGTAGGGAAGTCTTACTATGCATACATCTTGACTTGGGCTGGTGAGATGAGTTCTGTGAGTCTCAATATATTCCTTTCTGTAAAATATGTTTAATAACAAGAATTCCATAATTCTGATGCAAGTCCATTCAGTTTTTCAGAAAAAAATTTTTGGGGGCCAGTTTTTGTAATAGAGCAGTGAGGATAACAATGTGGGCCTTACTCTTCTGCAGCTTTTATTCTAGAATGGGTAGTTAAATGTTAACGAGTAAACAGTATAGAAAGATTATCAAGCAATGTTAAATGTTATCAAGAAAACAGTGGTTTATAGGATAAAATGACTTGGAGAGTAGTTAAGTAAATTTTAACACAGGAAAACAGCTTTTTCCCAATTTCTCAGCTAGAAATGGACAATTCTTGCAGATTTCGTAGAGTTAAACAAGTCCCCATGATTCTCAAGATGATGACATTCTCCCCTTCTGCAATCACAACAGAAATCTCCTCAGCTTTTGCAGAGGGGATTTTGTTGCAAACACCATAAATCTCAGGGTAGAGAATTGAAAACTAAGGAGAATTTAGAATGGTGACTAAGAAATGAATCCTTTCCATTATGTTAAGTAAACAAAATATCCATCTTTTAAGGATGAATTGCCTGGCATTTAGCATGATCATACTGTCTAATTAGTCATGTACATAAATAAAACATTTAAAAACCAAAAAATATCCCAGTTTAATATAGTTTGTAGCACTAGTTCTCAGCCTATCACAGTTAAAAATATTCTTTACATAACAGACATTTTTAATGCCTGCTTTACATTTTTCAAACAAGATATCTCAATTACATAAACTCCCTATGGATATTGACATATATATATACACACAAGTACAAACACACATATATCACACACATTTGTATGGAAATACCCTAATTGTAATGAAAATGGTTATCTAAAAGGAAATCAGTTCATAATATATTCACATTATAATAAATATAAAAGAGAATTACAATAAAATTGTGTGTATTTCAATCTCTAAATGCTGGAAAATTCAGTGAAATAGTCAGATACCTGTATATGTAAAATCATCATGAATATATTGGTGACTCAAATACAAAGAGTGACATTTATATGGGTGGTATGATTTTCTTGCTAGCATGAACAATTTTTTAAAATGTTCCTAACAAAACAAATGACAGTTTTCCTTCAATTTTTAATTCTTAAGCAATTTAAGATATATCAAAACTTTGCAAAAATATACTTTGTGCATATGCAAATTTTTCTTCAATAATGAGCATTTCATGGTGAAATTCCAAAGAAAAAATTCAAAATCTTCTTTTAATTTTGATAGTATTTGCATTTGCAGAAAAATGGGAATATATATATTAAAGCCCTTCAAAATATGCTATGTGTTTATTTGTGAATTAGAATAGATTTCAAATTGTAAATCTAAATTATAATTAAAAAACTTTTTCACAGGACATTGGAGGTCAGGTTTGGGAACTCTTTTGAAAAATGGTACTGTCCCAAGGATGCAGGACAAATATTATCTTTGTGTTGTACATATTGAATTCCCCACAAAAGTTCAATCTTTGTGATTATCAAAAATAGCAACATATAAGTAAAAAATGTTCCCTCAGGGATTTTTACTTCATTAAGAGCCTCTTCTCTAGAGCTTCACATTTTCCTTTGTAAATAAATCTTCATAGGATTCTTCCAGGAATGAGGTGAAGGAAGAATTAACAACTAGAGGACATCCCTGAGTGGTCACATTACCTATTATGTGCTCCAGTCTCCTTTTGATCCTTTGGATCACTGAAGACAAGAAGAGATACAATTGGATGTAAACAAACCCTGGTGGTTCACTACTTTAGGATGTAAACTCCATGAGACATAAACTCCAGGAAGGCATGGGTTTTTGTTTAATTCATCAGTATATTTCTCATGCCTGGCATAGTATTTGGTATAGAATAGAACACAATTACTATATGCTGAAGAAATGAATAAATGAGGGATAGATTGCTCTGGTTTGGAAGAGAAGCAATCCATCAGGATCCATTTCTGAGTGGCCTCTAATGATATCATTTTACCCTAAAATCACTAGGATTGTTTGGTAAGCCATGTGCCTTTCCTGGCACATATAATCCCTGGCTATCTGCATTCTCTTCAGACAGATATAGAAAGGAATGAAGGAACTTGCTCACAAAATAATCAACCTAACCAAATAACAATTCGGTTGTTTTCCCAAAGGAGTAAGCTTATATAGATGGTGGTTTTCATATAGGAACAGCTATTCTATCATTATATGTCTTGATGGATAGGAAATATGTCTTAGAAATCAGAAGTAACTGCTCAAACAGGAAAGAGCTGGTATAACATTGAGTAAATATTTAACCTCTAGGCAAGTAATGAAGTTTCCATTCTGTCTACAGTGCTTCCAGGCTGTGAACTCTAGTCAGTTTCTTTGTTGTAAAATGGAATATTTCTCTCTCCATAGGATTGTTTTAAAGATTAATAGAGAAAACCTGTGCAAGGGCTGAGCCAAGTGCCTGGGAGGTGGTAAATGCTCAACCTACCGGTGGTCCTTAACTTCAGGACATATTAGTATCACCTGGGTCCCAACCCATCTATTCTGATTACATGTTGTGGGTGAGGCTCCAGAACCTGTTTCCTTCAAGCCACCCAAGTGCTTCCTTATGCAGTTTGTCTGTCAAACATGTCTGACAAATATCAAAATAAATATCATTGTATTAATATTATTATTATTGTTATTATTGTATTTATATGAATGCACTTTATTACAGAAGTCCTGCCTATATTGTAATGCTGTGAATATTCAAGGAGCTAACAACTGTAACGATGTGTTGCACAATGTGTACATTTATAGTGATAAGCTAAATCATCATAGTTTGTATCGTGTTGCCAAAAATTTCCACTGCTGCGATCCTGGAAAACTTTTTAATTCCCCTAAGTCTCCGTTTTCTCACCTATTTATGGGCATAATAATTTGTTCATATTATTGTAGGAAAATTTAAAGTAAATACTGTATATGAAGTGCTTAATTCCTTGTTTGACATTTATACATCTCTCTCATATGTAATTAATAATGTTATACAGTAGGAGAGCAGTAGTACTGCTTTTTTACACAAAACATTGCAATGAGCTAAATTTGTATCCAACACTGCTCCTCTATTCCCTTGATTTTTCTTCTTTGTTTTGGTATCTCTCTACTCTCTGCCCTATTACAAAGATCCTTTTCCCCAGAGTCCTTGCAATGACTTCGTGGTCCATCCTGGAGACCAGTGTTATGCTGTCTTTGACTGATTCCCTCTGCCCTAAAGTTCTCTACTCTAAGCTCCATTACTTAGGAAATGATAATTAACTTCTATTGGTTCCAGGCCTTTTTAAGTCTTTTAGGAAAGATATATAATTCCTCTCAGTAGGGAAAAAATCTCCTGAAACACAAAAACAAAATAGGGTATACATGTCTTTGTTGCTTCTCCTGAACTCCACCTAAGTATATAAATTGAGAGAAGGGTTGGAATAGCTGAGTTCTTTATTTGCTAATCACGACCAAAAGATTAAGATATCCTGACAGTATATGCTAATCAGTTGATTTCCCTTTAACTCTCTGTTGTCTGGAAGTATTATATCATGTGCCTTTCTGCCTTCTCAAATTATGAAAATGAAGAAAAAATGATGCTTTCTTAATGTCTTTTTTCTCTGTGACTTGTAGTTTCTGCTACTTCCCTCTGATGCCTCAGTTATTTTTAGATATTTTCAAGAGATGTTTTCTTTCTTAAGTAGTTTTTTATCTTATTTTTTTTCTTGATTTATTGAATTTTTTCCAACCTTGTCCTTTCCTATTACTCTTTTTGTCACTTGCATGAGAAATGATACATCCCATTTTGTTCTCTCAGATGTCTCAGAAATCACTATAATATGATCATGAAGATATTTGAAAAGAGGCTCTTTTTTAGCCCTGGACATAGTATAGCATGTGAATGTCTAATGGATGGTTGTGAGCAACAAACACAATTTTCCACCTACATCTAACATATGAATTAGGCAACTTACCTAAAATTATCAGTGACAAACACCATCAACCAGAATAATCAAATCTGTAGGTCACAGAATCTTTTATGTTGGTTTCTGGATCTGAACATTTTATATTTCCACAGTCCCTTAGGATTTCATAGCTTGGGGAATAATTAACAAGACAATAAAAAATGTGCTTTGAAATATTGGGTCTTATTTAATAAGATGGAAAAAATAATTTGGGAGACTGATTCTTTGTGAAAACTTCAATCAAGCATTTTTTTCATTCTTATTCAATTTTGTGTTGTGAAGAAGTTAAACTAAAGATTTGTGCAAACTAAACCTGTGAGATATGTACTATAAACATTATGATTATACTGAAAGCCATTGATTATACACTTTGAATAGAATAAATGGTATCTGTATATATCTAAATAAAACTGCTTAACAAGCAAATAAATAATTGTGCATGGATAGCCAGAAATAACAGCTATGTACAGCAGGGGAAACAGAGAGGGATTGAGAGATGGGGAATTTTCTTTATTATTATTATTGAAATAAGGAAAATGCTCTAATAAAGATTAAAGTGATGAATGCACTACTATGTGATTATACCAAATACCATTGATTGTACACTTTGAATAAGTTGTATGTTTTATTAATTTGTGTCAATAAAATTGATTTATTTTAAAAAAGATATGTTTTATATGTGTACATATATATACATATATTCTGATTGTCTACCTGTGCTGGACATCTTTCATTGGCCCCTCCAAATCCATTCTCTACCCTTCATTAGCCTCCCTTTTGCTCTAGAGTGTGAAGCAGTATGTATCACCTCCTTTACTGAACTCATTTCTTCATGGTCTTCTAAGCAAATGTAACCTATGACTGTCACTGGCAGTGACAAAAAAGTCAGAATGTTTGTCCCCAGTTACTCCCCTGCATGGTTGCCACAGCTGGCTGCATCCTTGAACAGAGACCATAGCTCCTGCCAGACAACCCTATATCAATCTTTCCCTTCCAGTCCTTTAAACACTTACTCTCTTCATTGCCAGGCATGTAAATAATTCTTCAAAGTGATTACTTCTATGATTCTTACACTATTCCATGGGATTCCCCCATAACATATGCATTCCTTTCCATTAATTCCCTTATAAGTACACAATTTATGTGAGGCATCTGTTACTCATTAGGTTGATAACTCATACTGGCCCTAGAGGTACTTCCAGGTGACAAATACATAAATAGATTGGAAATACCGACATATTTGATGATTAAGCATATAAACTCATTGCTAGCAGGAAATGAGACTCTGGTAACCTATGGCATCCAGTGCCATTAAACTCACATAAATGATCACCAGTGGTGTCCTAGTATGACTTACCATAATCAAAACAACATATTTTAAAAAGCATGTTGTTAATGGAGTTATTGTTATTAATACATTAGTAAGTAAATATTTTTAAAATTATCATTTTTAATTTCTTATTAGTGAAATATCATTAAATATAGTTTACATAAACAATATCCCTTTGGGTCCTTAATAAGGTCTGAGAGTATAAAGGGGTGTTGAATATAAAAGATTGGAAAACCACAGGTTGGGGGAGGGTTGAGCAGTTGCATATAATTGATTAATGCCAACATTCTTATCTCCCTGAGATTTTCAACTCTTTCCTTTACAGTTTGTAAGGATGGTCTTTCATTTCAACCATATTGATTACAAGCTTCTGTTAATGTTACTTTATGGCTTCTCTGCATTTGGTCATCACCCTTAGAATCCATTCCCAGGCATGGTCCCAGACCCTGCTTAAGACAATTAACAATACCCAGCTCTCCTCAGGTGTGTATGCCATGTTCTTCCAGAGCGGTCCTTGTACACCCTCCATGGGAGATATATGTATGTATATATATATACACACACACACACACACATATAAACACACATATACACACATGTATATACACACACACATACATATGTATGTATATAAAACTCTCCTTTGGGGCTGGAAGAAGAGTGTTGAGGGTAGGGTCTAAGAAGACACTGCCTTGTAAGGCAAAATCTTAAATGAAGACATGAAAAAGTTTGTTCTGTTTCTTTCTTTCTTTTTTTCTCTTGAAAAACCTATTTCTCTGAAGGAATTAGGGAAGAAGGGACTTTTATGTCAGTGATCAGGTTTATTTCAGGAATATTTGGGTCTTCAATTTTCTCATCACCAACTCTTATCCATATTACTTCCTAAATATCTCTCAGATATTTATTTATCACCATGTCTATTTCTAATCACCCAGTTCAAATGCCATCAGCTCTCACTTAGGCTTCTGTCTGAGATGGGGTTGGGAAGCGATTGCGGGAGTATGTGTGTAAGTCATCTGAACCAGCTCTTTCTGCCCTCATCCTTCTATTTTTCTCTTTGTCAAGAGATTTTTAAAAAATTCTTTTGGCCATGCCATGCATCTTATTAAAACCTTTCAATGACTCCCTATAAATATGGGACTATACCCTCAAAATCTTTAATGAGGGCTCCCCAGTCCCAATGTTGTCTGGTCCTGCACACTTCAACTGCTTAATTTAGTGTAACTTTATATGTCTGAGGTCCAGAATACTCAATAGCTATTCTTACCTTTGAACTTGGCACTTGATATAGCCTCTGCAGGCCTACTCTCTCTATCCTCCTTGCAGCCTGCCACCCCACCCTCATCACCACTCTGTCTAGTGAGCTCCTATTACCATCCTTCAGTTCACAGGCTAATTATTATTTCCTTAGATAAATCTTCCCTAAGACCCTTCACTGTTTCAGGCCTTCTGATACAATCTCATGACACCTTATAATTTTTGTCCATGTGATTTGTCATAATTTATAATTATAGATTTATGTAATTATTGTATTTTCTCTCTCATAAGGATGTAAATTTCATATAGGTAGGAACTATACCTCTCTATTTCTCTCTTTCCCCTTATTTCTACCTCTTTTCTTAATATTTACTATTGTTCCTTTTTTCTTTTCATGATTTTAGCTCATATTAATGGAAACTCTTTACATATGTTATCTCATTTAATTTTTCCTTATGAGGAAAACAGAATTGTCCCCATGATTAGAATGTTGGGCTTGTGAAATTAAGTCATACTAACACAACTAGTGAAATGTAGACTTGGAATTCACCTTGCTTCTCTGTCCTCACCTTGCTTCTTTTTTGTTTTTTATCAAATTCCTAGACTTTATTTTTACAGAAATGGAAAGATCAATCCTCAGATTCACATGGAATCATTAATTGTCTCACATTATCAAAACAACTTTGAAAAAGTATCAAAATACAATAAGCACACTAACCAGAATATTATCCAAAATTACACTACATAACATGCAGTGAACTAGGTAAATCTGCTCTCTTCTCCAGGGTAACTTCTGACAACAGAACTAGATAAATTTGCTCTTTTCTCAAGGGTAAATACTTTAAATAGAAACAGTCCTAAAGTAACCACAGAGAGGTCACCTTGCTTCTTTAGCATTATGATGCTAAGCTAAGTAGTTACATTTCTCCAATGTTATAATTCTTTCATACCTTACACAGCACTGGACACATAGGAATAACTTGGTAAATGCTGTATAATTTGAGTGAATAAATATACCTATGGTCTGATGTATAGATAAAGTTTGGACTAACCATATAACATTGGGCTCATCAATAAATTCATTATCTTTCAATTCCATGATTTATAACATGGGATGATTTTATTAAATTATAGTAGCACGTTTTAGGACTAAAGTTCTATGTTTTCTCATTAAGTATTTTTTTCCATTATTTTTGTAATCTACAAATAATTATTAAGGCTATATGATGTGGAATTATTGTTAGGATTTTCTTTCCTGCAAGCTTATTTTTTTATTTATCGATATAAACGGCACAAATTAAGCAGGCTGTTTTTAGATTTATTGGACCCCTTAGATTAGTGATAAAAGAGCTCTCCCTACTTCATTCCAGAAAGATAATTGAGCATATTTGGTCACTTGGCAGCAGAATAGTCCTTGAAGGTTCTCTTTACTTTTAGCAGCATATCCCAAAGTGATGCTCAAGCTTAAGATTCTCTCAGGATTGTGACAACTGGAAAGAGGATTCTTGTGGAGTGAGTAGTACGCATTTTCATTTCGAAGATAATGTGGAATATCTGAATACTAACAACATTCAAATGAAGTTATTATTTATGTTCATGATATTAAACACAGGGAAAAGTGTATTATATCAAATGTGATATAATAAGTATATCTTTTATGATATAAAAGACAGAAAGTATTCTTACTATAATGAATTTATAATGCAATCCAACCTCATAAAACTCAGTAAAATTCTTTTTATTCTACAATAATATTTGATGAAGAAAGCTAAGTTTTCCTACATGTTCCCCCTGCATGCATTATTTCCCTCTTCATTGAAATAGAGAATTAGATGTATACTTGATGTGGACATGATGGATATTTTCATTTCATAAACCCACTTTTATCTCTCTTTTTACCCTGAAGAGACTATAGTAGTTCTTATACTAGGTTAATGTGTGGAAACAATCAATTGGATGGATATTTTCAATGCTTAATATATTTCAATTTCTATATTGATCATTCCATGGCATAGCAGCTCCTTAAGAGAGTGAAATTTTATACTATTATGGGATAATTTTGAACTTTTATAATCAGTTTATACTTAAAGGCGTATCTGATCAAATTTGCAAAGTGAATGCCAGGGATAGCAGGTACATTAAAACTTGAGCACTGAATGAACTAAGAGGTCAGCTCCTTTTGATATGACCACTCTCAGAGAAACTTACATCTTAAAGAAGTTTTCTGGTGAAAAAAGATTTCTGATAGATGTGGAGGAGAGATGTTTTGTGGGAAGAAAGCTTTCTGGCACCCCTCAAATCCAGCAAGATAGGAAGCTGTAAATCTGTTTACTAATGAGAAGTAAACATAGCCCAAGAGAATTCTTTTTAGTGTCTATGTGTATAACAAAAATAGAAATACTATTAAATATATTATACTTGATATTTCATTCATTTTATTTATAGGTAACCCCTGGAGAAAGGATTTTCAAGGTTAATATCAAAAAGCCAATAATATGTTGTCCCACTTTTTGGTTGGTTAGTTTTTCTTATGAACCCTACTAATTGTATATAAAATATAGATTATAGTTAGTACAATGCTTCAGTATATGTTCATCAATTGTAACAAATGTACCACACTAATGAAAGATGACGTTAATGTGGGAAAGTAAGGAAGGTTGAGGGTTGGGAATCCCATACATTTCTAAAGTAATAGCTATGTTTAAGTACCTGTACATCAGCTGCAGCAAATAAAACATGAACATGAAAAAAAAGTAATATTTATGTAATCTAAAGCATCTTTAAAAAAAAACACACCAAACTTAGCTCCTGATAGCTCTGAACTATAATAAGAACTGAAATGTTACTTATTTCAATACTTTTTCAGTCATTATGAAAAACTTCTACTTTAACATAATTATGGTAATTTTTTAAATTGCAAATTTAGAATCTAATCACTCTGGTGGAACTAAATAGTCTTTCATCAAATAGGAATAGATACAAAATATCATTCTTAATTTTTCTAGCTCAATTTTAGGTCTCATTGACTGGCATAATGGTCAAGGTAGGAATTTTTTCTAGCATAAGAGATTTTTAAGATAGAGACTTTAGGCCAAGCCTAAAGCATGGCTTTCTCCACTGTTAATAAACAGTTCGTTCTCCTGCTTTGATTTCTAAGGGAAGAGGAGTCTCAAAGTCTGGGTTCCATAACTTCCCCAAACCAGATATCTAAGCAATGTTTTCCTAGCTCTTAATTTTGTCAAAAATTCAACCAATAGTATGAACTCAATTACCCATCAATTAATATTTTCAATTCTCTCCAGGATATATTTGAGTATCTCATGGATAGCTGTGATTCCAAATATCTAAGTAGATCTAGTAATTTAATCAACATTTTTTCATATTCCTCTCTAGTCCAAAGATATGCTTGGTTGTGGGGATTAAAAAGTTGAATAAAGTATAATTATTAACCTTGAGGAAATTATATTTTAGTGAAATTTAAAGGGTATTCTAAAATACAGTAAGAAGAATAAGATAATACTTCTCTCTCTAATTCTCTGGAACAGAAGAGAGGATTAAAAATTCTGAAGAGAATTAGAACATCCTTTCAATCTCTATTTTTAATTTCATTTATGTTGTCCCAGTTGCCCTAAGATGATACACAGATTGCCCTCCCAGGAAAAGGAAGAAAATTCAACTAAAACCAGAAAGTGACACTCACTATATAATGGCATCATAACTGTGACCTAAAGAAAGCAGCACAAAATCAATCACTCACATACCCAGAAAGGAATACCACTAGATTCGGCATAAACATGGATCATCATGAACAATACATGTGTGTCAGATGGATATCAGTACTTTAATTCATTTTGGTTCATACTATAAACTTTATTTTTAAAGTTTTAAATTACAGAAAGATTACATCAAAAGCATAGGGGATTCCCATATACCCCACACTTTCCCCTTCTCACATTTTCCCCTATTAATAACATCCTACATTAGTGTAGGATGTGTTATAATTGACATAACATGCTAATTAATATTTTCACTGAAGGGAATCAAGGGAACCTAAAGTCAATGGAAGAAAATTTTGCCATGTTAAGGAGTTCGTCCTTTTTAGAGCTCGTAGCTGACTTTCAGGTGCAGCACACTTATTCATCTTCCTCATTAGTCATGTGCTCAGAGCCTGAGAAACAGCATCCTGGTTCCTCTGAACTATACACACCCATGTATTTCTTCACTGGGAACCTGTTATTTCTGGATCTCTCATATCCTGTATTTTTTTCCCTAGACCAAAATCCTGGTGAACTGGGGATATTTAATTGAATCTTTGGAGACTGAGGTAAATATTTCTGCATGCTATCATGGAATGATTCCCAAAGGGTTGTTGAGAAAATAAATATATTATGTCCAGCAAAGGCAGGCCAATCATCAGAGGGGAGGGAAAAATGCCAGTTCTGGGACTCACCTTTCAGACCAAGCATTGAGTACTTGGGATCAGGGGCAACTAAGCATTTTGCTTTGTCCATGCCCTTAACTGAAATTAGGATCACTCAAAGAATCACTGCTGTGCCAAACACACACATACTATACTCATACACTCACACACTCATTTTTTCTTCTAAATTAGGGTGCCATTCAGATGGAGTATCTAGAACTGGATATTCAGTTTGGGACCTTCAAAATTTCATTTCCACATGAAGAAAACTGGGGGACAAAAGAATGTGACATGCCTTTTTACTCTAATGGTTTTATTCTGTTCTGTCTAGTGTATCAGGAGATGATATTTGTACTCCCTGATGCTGATTTTCATGTGCCAGAAGGACTCAATACTTCCATGAAATAGGAGAACTAGTATAGGGGAATTTTGATTTCTCCTAGTGAAGGGACCAATGCTAATATAGGGAAGACATATCTTAAGAAACCATTTTATATGGGGTTCTTTAGTCTGATTGGTTCTGATATTTTTGTGCCTTTTATTTAACATTTCCTTATGAATTGCAAGTTATTTCTAATTCAAGATGTATTTGATGTTTCAGGAATGAGTCTTCTCTTTTATTTACTCTTCATTCTTATTAGTCTATGACATCCAGAGCCAATAAAGTCCACTTAAATGTAAATTATTTTTTGAATATTTTGAACTAGATTATAAGTGGACAATACTGTGGGATAAATAAATTCAAAATATAAAGGCAACTATCCATTAATTCATGTAAGAGGGTTTTTTTTAAATTGACTACCAATTACTTATTAGGAACTAATATGTTCAATATGAAGGAGATACAGCAGTCAACAAAATAGTTTGTTTTGCCCTTGTGGTTTGTTTTAGTTTCCTAGGTTACTCAAAGCACATACCATGAAATGGGTTTGCTTATACAATGTGAATTTATTTATTTTCAGTTTTGAAGCTGCAAAAATATTCAAATCCAGTCTTCATGAATATTATGCTTTCTTCCCAAAGGCTGACTGCAAACCATCTTTAGCTCTTCTGCCACATGACAAGGCACTCGGCAGCATCTCCTGATCTCTCCCTTATCTTCCAGACTTCATTGATTTCTGCTTCTTGCTTATGTGACTTTCTTTCTCTCTCTATATATATATTCATTTGTTTATAAATGACTCCAGTAATAGGATTAAGACCCATCCTGAATGAGGTGGGGCAGACCTTAACTGAAATGCCCTCATCCAAAGGTCCTAGTTATAATGTGTCCACACCCACAGGAATAGATAAAGTTTAAGAACATGTTTTTCTAGAGAACTTACAGTTCAAAATACCACAGGGATATTACATACTGATCTGAGAAAAAGACAACACAATAAACAAGAGTTATAAGAATACTATTGGTATGGAGGACATAGAGCAGAGTCTGAACTGACTAAGAGGGATAGGGGGAGTTGGTAGAGTTGGGCCTGCAGATGTAAATACACTATTAAGATGGGTCTCTTGAAGAAATTGGGTGAGTAATATTCCAGGGTGGAAAGGAGAAGTTCTTAAAATAGTGCAGACGATTCAGTTTGGAGCTGGTTTTGATTGCAGGATTCTACAAACAAGGGCTAATGTACTTCCAAAACTGCAGCTACTTTGTCATGAAGGTATGTGGCAAAAAATATTAAGACTTGAAAATTTAACATAGACACTTTTTTTTTCATTTTTTAAAAGATACTTCAATTACATAAACATTACAGAGAATATTTAGGAGATTCCCATGCGCCCTGCTCCTCACACCTCCCACATTTTAGCAACATCTTTCATCATGTGTTACATTCATTGCAATTAAACACATTTTGGAACATTGCCACTAAGCATGGATTATAGTTTACATTGTAGTTTACACTCTTTCCCATTCACCTTTTAGGTTATGATTGAATATATAATGACCTGTATCTGTCATTTTAATGTCATTCAGGATAATTTCCAAGTTCTGAAAATGATCCCCTATTACACCTATTTTTCCCTCTCCGTAACTCCAGAATATCTATGGGTCACTGCCTCCACAACGGTGGTATTTCTTCCATTGCTAGAATCACAATAAGTCTATAAAATATTATTAGTAAGTTTATTTTTGTCCATAGTTCATTTCCCAATCCTGAGAACTCTGGGATGATGATGCCCGCTCCACCAATAATTGAGGGAGGCTACGATCCCATACATGTGATGGATGGGACTCTATTGCTTGCAGTTGTAGGCACTCTTAGTTCCTTGCTGTGTTGTTTGCCCTTCATCCTCATCCAGTTAGTTGTCCCACATGAGTCCATTGAACTGCAGAGTAGGTGTTGCAATTGTGTTGAGATTCAAGGCTCAGCTGGCACATGGACAGCCCAAAGATTTAAGTCTCTTGGATGTACACCTGCCAACTCTATCACTAATTATAGGTTCAAATAGAGGGAAAGAAAGTCATTCATAGCGAAACTACTGGTAAGTCTAACTCATCACACTGAGAGTATAAATACCAGATTCGGGCCCCCTGGCCAGAGGTTAAATTCCTGAGCTATCTGCCCTAACTATAGTGTCTGGATGTCTCCTTATCCTTGGGGAACTTTGCTATTTGGTGTAGTATCTACTTTGGCTTTCAATGTGATCCTTTTGAGCTGTGCATAAGTGCTACCTCTGCGATGGCTTCCTGACTCACTTTGAAGTCTCTTAGCCTTACAAACTCATTTGTCTTTGCCTTTTCCCCTTTTTGGTCAAGGTCTTTTTTTTTTTTTCTTCTGATACATTGCTTGTTGGTACTTGATTGCATCCCTTGGTGCTAGGGAGGCTCATCTTCAGGAGTTCTGTCCCAAAGGCAATACACTATTTGTTGGGAAGAAAATGAGTTAGGAAGTTGTGAGAAAATGACCTACTATAAAATAGAAAAGGAAACTAGGTATTCTTTTCTTTCTCTCTTTCTTTTTCCTATATTCTGGCTTGTCGTGGTTTAAAGATTACAGACTTCTTTAGGTACATGAGTGAACACACCTTTACTTGGGTTCATTATGAGCTTCCAGCAATATAATTTTCCCCCCAAATTAAAGAACCATGAACAAATGTATAGCAGCTAAATGAAAGATATATAGATGGTAAATACATAATGGATAGATAGTAAATATTGATAAAGATAGATGATAGAGTAGATAGATAGAGATAGATAGATAAATAGATAGATAGATAATAGATGGATAGATAGATTGCAGGAAGTTTTAAACCTAAGAGAAGATTCAGAGTGACAGTCTCTACTGGATGAAAGAGTGATTTAAAATAATAAGAGTTCTATGAATGTTGGTGTATTCAGTTTTATATATGGAAAATTTACAATTCTATGTAAAATATTTCAATGTAATGCATCATACTTCCTAAAGATAGCAGCATTTTAAAATATAAACTATGAGATCTTGCCAACATAAAAATTCCTGCTATTGGTTTCCAAGGATAGATAGGAGTTTGCTGAAGGACAAAACCAGAAAGGATAGTATGATCATACTGAGGAGCATATATAATATTTAAATTTTCATATTGACATCCAGCAATACACCCCAACCTTCTGACTCTGCTCCGACTCTACTCATTTCCCACCATACATAGTCTTCTTTTAACTCTTGTTTGTTAGGTTTATGATCTTTTTCCCCCACTGAAATGTAACATCCACACAAGCAGAACAATTTGACTGTTTCTTTTAAGTTGTATATTCAGTATTTTGAACAGTTCCTGGTAATGAATGGACATTCCATAAATATTTCCAAGATGAATAAATGGGTAGTTACCTTTACATCCAGGAAGGATTCTATAAAAAATGGACTTTCACTGTTCCATGTACCATAATACTAATAAAAAGGAAGAGTAAATAAAAGGGAGGACTCATTCTCAAGACTTCAGATCTACCCTGAATTTGAAATAAATTCATTAATAGGTGAATATGAAATAAAAGGCACAGAAAATATCAGACATGAATGGCTTCTCAAAAATGAGTCTTCCCCTGTAGCAACTCTTCTCCCAGCTTTTTTCACTGGGAGCACTCAAAATTCAGCAGTAAAATGAAAATATCATCCCCTGATAGCTCAGGCAGCACCATAAAAGAGTCAAAGAGCATGCCACATTTTTTGTCCTATAGATTTCTCCACTATGGAACTGAATATACAATGGCACCAGTGTAACTAGCAGAATGAATTTCCAATTCAAGATGAGGACAAAACACATCATTGGCTGGCATCCTATTTTAAAAGGCAGCATGTGCATGTGTATGTCTGTGTGCATGTGTTTGTGTTGTGTGTATATGTGTGTATGTGTTTGGCACAGAAGTGATCATTTGAGAGCTAGGTTAGACATTGCAGCCCCATTACTAATCTCAGCTGATGGCAAAGAGAAGCCAAAGTATTTAGCTGGCCCTGATCCCAGATATTTACCACTGATCAGAAAGGGAAATTCCTGGAAATGTTGCTTTTTTCCACTCCTCTGATGTTTTGGAGTGCCTTTTCTGATGTAATATATGTATTTCCTCAACATCCCTTTGGGACACTTTCCACATAGTATCCCAGAAAAGCTATGCCAATCTCCAAAGACTCAATTACAATTCATTTGCAGTTTGGAGATGGTATGTTATTAAGGATATGATGGAATACATGGTGTTATATTAAATATTGATATGTCAGATTATAAATATTGAATGTGTCTGATCATAGAAATTTTCCAAATTGTACTAATTAGATTTTCTAGAATATATCATGTGGTCCATGTCTCTTTGTTCCTGCTTGTGTGGATGTTATATTTTAGTGAGAGAAAAAGATCATAAACCTAACAAACAGGAGTTAAAAGAAGACAATAGGTATGGCAGGAAATGAATAGAGTCTGAGCAGATTCAGAAGGATGGGGTGTATTGCTGGATGTCAATATGAAAATTTAAATAGATGATTAAGATGAGCCTAATTGAGAAATGACTTCTGAAAGGGACTTAAAGTAGATGTGGGCATGCCACACAATTATTTGGGGAAATGGTAATCAGGCAGAGGGAAGAGACAGCTCAATACCTATGATATTGGGGCATGGTTGGAATTTTTGAAAAATATTGAGAAAAGTAGCAAGCCTGGAACAGAATAAATGATTGGGCAAATGTTAGAAATGAAAATACTCATTAATAGAGGGCCAGGATATAGTGTAAATGTAAATTTAGGGCATTGTATGGAAACTGAATTCAGAGTAAAATAGGAGCACTTATAAATTACAGTGGTGACATGATCTAACTTTTTAAAATTAAAGCATTGTAGAGTATAGATAGGAGAGGGATAGAGGTATGGAGTAGTTCAGAGAATACTGCAATATGAAAATGTTTTTTGAACACAAGTAATAGCACTGGGGGTGCTGCCAAATGGTCAGATTCAGTATATGTCATGAAGGTAAACACACCAGGATTTCCTGGAATATTGAAGAGAATATTGAGGGGAAATTAGTAGGATAATCAGAATTTGATCAGATGCCATTTCAATTTTGAATTCTGCCCCTGACAGACCTGTCTGCTCTCAGCTGGGCTGGCTCAAGTGTCTGTGCTCAGCTGTTCAGGGCCTGGATGATCCAGAATGATCCTGTAACATGTGTGAGGGTGAGCTTATTGTCAGCTGGGAAGACAGAGAAAACCTCACCTGATGCCTCAAAAGCTATTCCAAATTTGTTTACATGTTGGTGGCAGGATTTCAAACTGAAAAGGAAAGCAATGAAAGCCTCTGACACATGACTGTCTGGGAATTCAAGCAGCACAGATTTTGGTACAACCTATTGGCCAAAGCAAACCAAAAGGTCATTCAAGATTCAAGGGGGGGAAATGTCTCCATACTTGATATCAGGGCCTGTAAAGAAATGTAGCCATTTTTTTTTCCCGATATACTGATAGATCATTGTGCTGTGGTTTAGTTTACCTCTTTCTTTTTTTAAACAGAGCTTAATACTCCTATGTACTGTGCCAGACAGTGCTTTTGAAAAAAATTGCAAAGCATAACAGCCATGGGACTTGCAAATAATCTGGTGCTAGCAAAAGCATTTCAATAATTTCCCCAAGTTGAAGAACTTGGCTGGTAGTCAATGATGGGTAAAATTCTCAGAGGAGGGCAACCTAAGACAGGCACGGTCACCTCGACTAAAATAAAAAGGAGGAGATGTTGGAAACTGAGGCACAGTTTCCTCACAAGGAGAGACGTGCTGTCTCCATGCTAGTGCTGTCTCCATGGCTTGCAACCTAAGGAATGTGGTAATTAAGTGTTCCCAGAAAATGGGATGAAGCTGTAAAAGGATGAAAGAAAAGATGAGCACATACCTTTTGTAGTGAATAGAACATTTAGACTTTGTACCTTGAGATAAGATTTTTTAAAATTCCTTAGACTATGGGTAATGCTGATAGTTAATACATGTTGCTGCTTAATGTCACATGCACTATGTTTATGCTTATTGGCATGTAGGCTATGTATGCCTGCTTCTTGGCACATACACTGGGGTATATAAAGAGCCCCTTATAAACAATAAAGTTGTCTGAGGAGTTATTACTCACAGACCCCCTGAAAAAAAAATACTCCTATATAATGTGATGAATTCATGCTGCAATTATATTGCACACAGAAGTCTAAATGATGAGGATCATATTGGGTCTTTTAATGGAGCATTAAAAGCCTTCATCAAATTTATTTATATACCTGGTCAGGCTTTGTATTTTTTTCTGTTTAATAGCAACAGGAAGCTTTCATTAGAAATGCTTTGAAAGTTTCTTTTCTTTAGGACTTTATAAATAACCTTGAGGTTAAACTACTGTATAAATATGAATTACTATTTGGAAAAGAGTATGAGCATGACAGTCCTTGTTTACTACCTACCAGACTGAGGACACAATTCTTTCCAGAACTTCTTAATGTGTTATTTTACTGCCTTTATGAAAGGATTGGTTAACAGGTGACAGAGTGATATAGCCTGTGCATAAATTCAAAATTGTTTCCAAGTGTACCTAGGCCCTAAAAGTCCAAATAAGTAATATAGGCTCTACAGTCTTTGAATGTTCAGAAAGGATGTAAGACTAAAGGTGTATTCAAGGTTGCATCCAGATGGAATGTGGAAGATATGCTAAATCCAAGCTGTGGAAGATATGTTAAATCCGAGCTGGCTTGGAGAGTGGGGAATATGCAACTCACCTGGAGGAAATAACCTATCTGATACTCAGATCAAACACTGAAGAAACTAACCAAAGGTCTGTGTGCATACCATCACCCTTTTTCTCCCTAATCTTAAACCTCTGTATAAAAGGGACCAAAAAATGCTATTTGGGGCTTGGTTATTATTAGGACAAGAGTCCACCGAGTTGGGCCAGTCAAAATAAACCAACTTCCTTCCCAGTGTTCTCGTGTCCTGGTCTTCAATACCACACACACCCCACTTCTCTACAACAAGAGGACTTAGGATTTAAGAATTTCCAGGTAAAGGGGGACCCTTGATTCCCTTCAATTCATTATCTGGCCTGAACATTAAATGTGTAGATTTCTTGCATGACTTCAATATTTCAATTTTTGTGAAAAAATCTTCAATATAGCAGCCAATAAGCTTGGTGATTTGGTGACCCTTCGGGATCATCTGCTAATTCCTGGCTCCATCCCATCTTTATTTAACCTGTGTTAGTTTCTGGATGACCAGGTTTTATTTCATTTAAGGACTGTGATATATGCTATTTCTTCTGGTAGGAATGATCTACCTCTTTCCTGATCCTTACAATGAGCTGCCATCAATGCTTCTCATGCTTCAGGTATCCTTTAAATCTTCTTCTTCTGGGAAATCTTATTGAGCAGTGGCCCAGGAAAAAAATCAGTTATCATTCTCTTTAGAGGCAGAAAAAGAGGTATAGTGATTGCCTCTGTCAGCAAGTTCCAACATTGTCCAAAGTAATTGAATTTAAAAGGACATAATAAGTTCCAGACATAACTTTGCTTGTTTAATCACTAGATATAGCACCAATATATAAGTCCAAACACTAAGTGCAAACACGGATATATAAGTGGTAGAGAAAGTTTGTGGTAACCATTTTGACAGTGAAATAATGCAAAGTTTTGCATATAATACATATAATAATAATAAATTCCTACTATGATGAGATGATTTCAATCTGGACATTTTAGAAAAAGATTTTAGCATGCAAGTCATTGGTGACACAGGGCTGTATATTTAAGTGTGAATCTATTAAATCATTATGGGGAAATTATTCATGTGCGTAATTTAGTTAGTTGAAGTGTTGTAGAAGTTGAGAGAGGTTCAATTATTTGCATATAGAAAGGCCAGGACTCAAGAGTGGTAAAAATGTCCTATACAGACACCCAGGTCTATGAAAAAGTCCTTCTGGGTATGGTGGGCTTCACAGTCCTTTCCACACACTTACCATCCTGATTTTCTATTTCAACATTCCTCTGGCTATCCTGAGGATCTGCTCTTCCTCTGGAAGGTGCAAGGACTTCTCCACCTATGCTTCCAACCTGATCTCAGTCACACTCTTCTGTGGATCCATGCTCTTCATATATCCAAAACCTGGATCCATTTATTCCTTGGAAAGTGACAAAGTGGCTGCTCTGTTCTATACTGTTTTGAACCCATTTCTCAACCCTCACATCTATAGCATTAGGAACAAAGAAGTCAAGGAAGCTTTCAGGAAAGCAAACAGACTATATGATCACAAAGATGAAATGTCATAACTGTTTATTGTTTGTTTGTTTTGTGTGCTTTTTTTGCTGAACATTCTTATTGTATTTTCCATGTTATTGACTTATAAACATCTTTGTAAGCATTGCAAATTTTGAATTATGTTCACCAAATTATATGCAAAACAATGAAATATGGAGCAAATACCTCTAATGTTATTATTTTGTTGTGATGTAAAATATTTTAAATCTAAAATATTGGGTTATTGGGGTACAGCAGGATGGTATTTTGCCTCTTTGCTCTAATAGGTTTTCCTCAAAATTTACCCTATTATTTGTGTTTAGAGTTTTTGGAAAGAGGTAAAAAGAATTAGATTTTTTTGTGTATGTGTTTATTCTTGACTTGACTTTGATTCTTAGCAATCAAACTATATTGGCTGAGGATAGGACATGACATGTTTACACTGCTGGAAATTTCATTTTAGATTTTAGAAATATTTATTTTATGTGATATCCATGTTGATTCTTCAGCTGTTATGATAACTACTACATAAAAGGTTAGCAAAATAATCTGGACTTCTATGTCTCACTGTTTCAGAGGCTGGAAATTCTTGTTTTCTCCTAGGTTTGGTAGTGCTTTGGAGGGCTGGAAACCTTGGTGTTCTCAGGCTTTTCTGCCACATGGCCATGTCATTCCCTTTCTCTGACAGTTTCTGTTGACTTCCAGCTTCTGCTACTCCATGCTTTTTTCTCTTCATAATTCCTCCAGTAATGTTGTTAAATTCCAACCTCATTCAGTTATGCCACACCTTATGTAACAATAACATCTTCAATAAGTCTCATCTTCATTGAGTTCATACCACAGGGTTGGATTAAGATTAAGAAAAATGTTTTCTTTATCTTTTTTTCTGTGGTTCAAACTCATTTTTCCACAGTGCCCTTCAAAATTTCTTCCTGAAGAACAAATTGTTTATATAGAAAATATATGTCTAAACCTTTTGACTTCTACATTAATATAACTTCTAAATAAAATGCTTAAGAATTGTTTAGACTATAAAAATATTGTTCTAAATCTGCAGAATGTTGTCTCTTTTAGTAATCTATATCTTTTTTTTGGGGGGGGGGGGTACCAGGGATTGAGCCCAGACCTTGCATATGGGAAGCAGGCATTCAGCCACTTGACTCTATCTGCTCCCCTAGTGTTCTATATCAATGTAAAGACTATGAAGATAATGGGCACTCCTCAGCATTCTCCCTAAGGGCACACCACCATATGTAACATTACATAGGTTACCATATGTAACCCAACTAAGGGAAAATAAGAACAAATGGAACAAGAGAAAGCATACAAACAAATAAATACCCACTATATTCTAGATCAAATGATTGTTTTCTAGTTTTAGAAGAGATGAAGAAAGCTACATTTCAATATCTGGCATATATCAGATTTTTATTAGATATTTTATTCAATATTATATAATACTGCCAGCTAAGGATTATTAGTTACATTTTACAAATGAGAGGCTTGAAATTTGCAAGTTACAATTTCATTATTGAAGTTATATATTTATTTCTGAAATAAATGCAATTATAAAATGACTCTAAACTAAAACTGTAGTACCAATCATAACAATTTCACCATATTTAATAGTGCTGAACTTTCTCATCTTTTCTTACACCTGCATGTTTCTAACCCCTCACTGTCCTATGATTTTTATCAAAAAACTCTTAACTTACTTATCTTTCTATCACCACAGAAATCCTGAAAGTATTGATTAGAAGGTTATCTAATTATTCATTAAAATTTTCTTTTTAAAGGTAATTATTCCCCATCTCATAGAGGGGAAAAATTATCTGCTCAATCTTAGAGGAGCTAGCCAAATGAAATTTATTTTTTTGACATATTACATAAACTTCACTTTTATATCAAAGCAAAATATTGCTTTTTAAAACAACTATAGTAATAGTATACTGGATATAAATCTAAACTACCTATTAGCATCTAAAATCATTTAAACAAATGAAAATAACATACAGAGAAATAAAAATCATTATCATTGAATTCATTTTAATATAAATATGTTTTAAAATCCCATATCCCCAACCCTTCCCTGAAGTGTTGTCCACTATCATTTAGCAGTAATTCAAAAAATAAATTATGTCAATTAAGATTTCACACAGGAAGTTGATTTGGCTCAATGGATAGAGCATCTGCCTAACACATGGGAGGTCTGAGGTTCAAACCCAGAGCTTCCTGACCTGTGTGGTGAAGCTGGCCCATGCACAGTGCTGATGTGTGCAAGGAGTGCCGTGCCATACAGGGGTGTCCCCTGCATATGGGAGCCCATGTGCAAGGATTGTGCCCAGTAAAGAGAGCTGCCCCACACACAAAAAATGCAGCCTGCCCAGGAGTGGTGCCACACACATGGAGAGCTGATGCAGCAGGATGATGCAACAAAAAGAGACACAGATTCCTGATGCCACTGACAAGAATGCAAGTGGACACAGAAGAACACACAGCGAATGGACACAGAGAGCAGACTACTGGGGACAGGGGGAAGGGGAGAGAAATAATTAAATAATAAATCTTAAAATAAAAAGATTTCACAGTGTGTTAACTTAAAGAGTTCATTCAAAGCTTTTTTCACATCTTTTTTCCTCAGACTATAGATCATGGGGTTTTACAAGGGTAAGGTCATGGTAAAATGTTGAAGCTATTTTGTCCCTTTTAAAGACAAAGGATCACTGACAGACAACCCCAGAATGCCACAGTCTTTTGTGAGAAAGGGTCATCTTGATGATACCTTGATTTGGATGTCCATCTTAGCCTTAAAATCATGAGCTAAATATTTCCTATTGTTTAAGCCAGCCCTTTACACAGTATTTGCTTGAGCAAGTCTAGGAAACTAAAACCCTTGTGTTAGAAAGAAAGCTTCACCTGTAAGAGAACAAAAGCTCACCTGATTGTGGAGGAGAAAATAATTTTATTAACAATCTTGCAAGAATGGGCAAATCACCTGGACAAAATGCCAAACAACAAGAAACAATGACAGGGAAGTGGATTTGGCCCAGTGATTAGGGCATCCGCCTACCACATGGGAGGTCCGCGGTTCAAACCCCGGGCCTCCCTGACCAGTGTGGAGCTGACC
This sequence comes from Dasypus novemcinctus, assembly GCF_030445035.2. NCBI lineage: Eukaryota > Metazoa > Chordata > Mammalia > Cingulata > Dasypodidae > Dasypus > Dasypus novemcinctus. The sequence goes on from NC_080682.1 coordinate 37,057,191, forward strand.
TATGTGCAGTGCTGATGCGCGCAAGGAGTATCCTGTCACTCAGGGGTGTCCCCGCATAGAGGAGCCCCACACGCAAGGAGTGCACCCCCTAGGGAGAGCCGCCCAGCGTGAAAGAAAGTTCAGCCTGCCCAGGAATGGTGCCGCACACACGGAGAGCTGACACAACAAGATGACACAATAAAAAAAGAAACACGGATTCCCGTGCCGCTGACAACAACAGAAGCAGACAAAAAAAGAACACGTAGCAAATAGACACAGAGAACAGACAACGGGGGGGGGGGGGGGGAATAAAATAAATAAATAAATAAATAAATCTTTAAAAAAAAGGAACAATGACATTTATACCCTAAACCTAATACACTGATCCCTACCCTGTGCCCCATTGATTGTGTAATTCAGGGGTTACAGCCTTTCTGAGAGATCTCACTAACTTACACAGTTCCCATTCTGAGTTGTTGCTCCCCCTATCACTACATTCTGGCAGGGTGGGCAGGCTGGGCTCTGCTTTCACTCTGCTTTTCAAATTTGGCATCACTTTCACTATTGGCCCTGCCCTCACTTCTCACCATTGGCCCCCCTCACTTTGGCCCCACCCTCACATCTCATCATTGGCCCCCCTTGCTTTGGAATCACTTTTCAAATTCATGGCACCAAAGCCTCTAGAACACCTTCCCCTCCTTCCTCCAACTGCAAAGTGGGCCCTGGCTTCCCTTTTATGTGAACATTAAACTTACCCTTTTCCTTACAAATCCCCCCTTTCTTTTAGACTCTTTTTCATTTTCACAATTTAGTTTCTCAAATCTGCTAAGAGCCTCCTCATGTTCTTCATCGTAGAGATCTTCTTTAAGGGAGTGCAAATTGTTTTGCTTGTACTGTATGGGCATCTGTTTGGTTAGAGCCATTTCGATTAGTTTTTGAGCTCACCCTTGGGTACATGAGATGATGCAATATCCAACTGCTATGAGTACCCCAGCAATGATGATAAAGGAAGTCAGGACAAACAGTGTCACTCCCTCCCATTTTCCAAAGCAACTATCTAACCATTCTGTGAGTGGGTTGTCAATGCCAGAATTTTCTGTTAACTCTACAGATAAGACTGTTCAGCCTTGCAAGGCTTTGGTGATAGTCCTGTCTGGGGCTGTATTATTGGTGATGAAGATACAGCAACTACCTCCAATCATAATACAGATTTCTCCTTTTTCTGCTAGCATGATATCTAGGGCTATTCTATTTTCCCATGCCATTTGGCTAGTAGCATCCAACTATTCTGCTATTCCCTTAACTGCATCCTTAGTGTAATTGATAAATCTTTGTTGAATATAATATATATAGTTAATACAATCCACATTTTTGTTAATGGTGACCCACCAGAACAAGAATGACTCAAATCCAGCAGCTATCTGATTTCTAAATTTATTAGGGACCCTCAGGAGAACTCCTATACTAACTACATAAATGAACCAGGGAAACTTCTTTCTCTTTCCCTGGTTTTGTATTTCTTCATCTTTTTCAAATGCCAAAGCACAGGTTCCTCCCCACTTCTCAGTTAACACTGGTCAGAGGACACCCTTTCTGCAGTACCACCAAAGGTCTGTTTGGAGTATGGCCACACTGGAGAAATTGCCAGTACTATCCTCACTCACTTGTGTACACAAGGCCATGGTCCTCACTCACTTGTGTACACAAGGTCCTGGAGCTCTTTTCCTCATCTAGAGAAATAGGCAGAGTGACTTCCTGCACCAAGGCAGGAAGCTGGTATGACTTTGATGTTTTCTTTTTGACAGCAAGGAAGAGAGAGGACAATATACTACAATTTTCACCAGGAGTAGCATTCTGGAAGAGGAGTACCATTCACTTAAATGCCTTCTCTTGCTCTTCCATACTTAACAGAAAGGGTACAATATGAGCAGTGGGCTGTCCTGTTGCACAAGCATAACAGTTGCTTTTGATCAGACTCTGGACTGTATATTTGACCCATTCCACCCAGGCATTTGTGTCTCCATATCCTATCTCTATTTCTATGGCCTGCTTTAAATCCTGTGCCTTAAGTATCCTGACTGCTTTGGGATCATTCTGCATCAGAGAATGGGCCTTTGGTGGGTTTTCCCTTGGTATCTCCAAAGGGTTAGCTGGAGAGGATGTTGTTGACATCATATCCACGGGGGGAGGAAAGACTTGAATATAGAGCCTCCCCAGAGGATCTTTACCTGTAATGTACACCCTCATCCTATAGACTCTGTTAGGGAAGTATAATGGCTGTTAGGCTGAAGTTGTCTGCCTTTCCAATGTTTATTACTACTGGGTTACACTGGAGGTTTTGCATTCTGGTGGAGTATTACCTTTATAAAAGGCTATCTTTAGACCAGCAGAATATCTCAGCCTACATGTAATATCAAGTGTTAAAAATGCTTTCTGACCTTGAATAAAAGGGGGAAATGGAAAGGACAAATGAGTTTATATGGCTATACATCTCCAAAAAAGAGTCAGGAGGTCATCAGAGGGGTTACCCTTATGCGTGCCTCAGCAGAGTCCCAGAGATAACCAAAGTAGATACAAGCTCAGGTATTGGTTCTTCTGAGGGCTACAGAGACCCATAGATTCTATGGTCATGGCAGATGGAGTTCAGTGTCATGTCAGTTGACCCTACTTTGGAGTTTGTGTTCCTGAATGTGATGGAGTTGGACTCAGATGTGATCTTTGTTCATAAGCCTCTCCTGTTACTTTTACGGGATCTGTGGTTGGTGCTGGAGTTTGGTGTATGCTCAGGGGACCTGAATCTCTGGACTGTCAACCACCACATCAAGGAGCCAAGAGTGCCTACAACTGCAAGCAGGAGAATTGCATCCATCATCCATATGGAATCTAAGCCCCCCTCAATATAGAGGTGGAGTGGACATCACCATCCCAGGGTTCACAGGATGGAGGAATAGAGTATGGTTTAGAGTGAACTTACTGATACCCTGTTCTGGAACTATTGTGATTAGTAATGGAAGAAAATGTAGCATTGATGTGGAGAAAGTGGCCACAATAGTTGCCGTGGGTAGGGATAGGGAAGCAGAGATATGATGTGGGGGCATTTTTAGGATTTGGAGTTGTCATGGGTGGTACTGCAAGGACAGTCCTGGACGTTGTATGTCCTGCCATGACCCAATGATTGGACTGGGGGAAAGTGTAAACTATAAAGTAAACCATTATCCATGTGGTGCAGCAGTGTTCCAAATTGTATTCACCAAATGCAATGAATGTCCCATGATGATGAAAGAGGTTGTTGATATGGGAAGAATGAAGCGAGGGGGGTGGAGGGTATATGGGGACCTCATATATTTTTAATGTAACATTAAAAAATAAAAGACAAAAAAAGGTTATCTTGTTCTCTAACAATTTCAAGTGAGTATAGCATTCTCTGTTACCAGCGGTCTACCCCTTGTATTCAGTAGCCCACCACACAAAGCTCCAATTAATACTGGGGGGAGTTTGAAATAATCTCTCAGTGATTCCAGGCATAGATATTTATTTTGCCCACCCAGCCATTGCTGTTGTCCTAAATCTCCATACCTTATCACTTGGCAGGCATCAAACTGCACAGTCTGAGACTCTAGGCCTTCAATTATATTTACTATCAATTTGATGGGGCTTGTCATGACCTGAATCTAAAACATCATAGTCAGTATAGTTATTCTCATTTTCAGAAACTTTAAATCCTTCATCTACTAGTCTCCTAAGGCCCTAGACAAGGTGGATATAGGTAATAACCTTCCCCCTAAGTGGAGGGATATCTTCCTGCAAAGTTCACTGATATAGAGTCTGACCAGTCCCTTCCCCTTTCTGATATACCTTCCCAACTATTGCTTTCTCAGAGTGATCCTTAAAGGATCTGAAGTTGGAGATATTTCCCAGGACTCAGATGGTGTTTTAAGGTACTTATCATCCACTTCGGGTACTGATACTTTTACTCGAGAGTAGTGGATTCAGTCTTTTTCTGCTGTCTGGACTGCAGTCTCAGTTGTCAACAAAACTTGATATGTCCTTCCCAGGTTGGTTGAAGTTTGGACGCCTTCCATGACTTGATTAGGACCCAACTGCTGGGTTGGTGTTGATGGACAGTGAATTTGACAGGAGGGGCCTGGACCAGCAAACCATGATGCCTGAGAGATGACAAAATAGAGGATAAAGCCAGTATATAATTCTTAATAGATCCTTCAACTCTAAGGAAGGAAGGTCTCCAGACCTCCTAGGAAAACCAAGCCAAAAAGCATTTCAAAAAGAAAGATTCCTAGTTCTTTCCTAGGGGTGGGTCTAATCCTCAGTAGGGCAATGGGTAAGCATTAATCCAGGGTAAATTTGTTTCTAAGACCACCTTAGAAAAATGTTCTTTAAAATCTGATTCATTCTTTCCACTCCCTGAAGACAGCAGATGCCAAGGTGTATGGAAGTCCATATAACACCCAGGCTTCACATAATATTCTGGAGTACATGGGTAGTAAAGTGACTACCATTGTCTGAGTCTATATTTTCCACTAACCCATAATGAAGAATGATTTGTTCAAGGATAGTTTTAGAAGTTCCTGATGTTGTTGCTGAGGCCAGAGGATGTTTCCACCCATCCTGTCAGACGATCTACAATAATCAAAACATACTTTAGTCGACCCATTGGGGACATTTCAGTGTAATCAACCTGAATGCTCTTGAATGGACTGAGGCCCAGCTCCTGCCCCCTTGTTCCTTAAGACTTTCTTATTGACCTTTTGGCAAATCATACATCATTCACTTATTTGTTTAACTATAGTATAAATTCCCACACATTCAAAATATGTAAGAACCAAATCACACATGGCCTGTACCCCCCACCCCCATGACTCCCTTGGCTTAAGACTGCTAATACCTCTCTCATCACTTGTGTATTCAACATTTGCCTGCCATCCAGGAAAAGCCACCTTCCTTGACCATTTGGGGTCACTCCTAATTGCTCCAGCTCTTTCACCTCCTTGTCAGAGAATATGGGGACCCCGAACTCTTCAGGAATGAAGGGTATCAGGATCATAAACTTCAAAGGGAACTAAGGGAGGCATCCTTAGCCTCTTCAACTGCTAACCTATTGCCCTTTGCTTCAAACATATGACCTTTCTCATGTCCATTTACATGCATCACTGATATTTCCCTGTGTAGGTGTAGATTGGCCAATACTTGTTTTATTAATTCCCTATGTATTAGCCCTTTTCCTTTGCTGTTAACCAATCCCCTCTCTTCCCAAAATTTTCCAAAGGTGTGTACTACCCCAAAGGTATACTTAGAGTCAGTGTAGACTGTGTCATCCTCTTCCTCTGATAATCTGAGGGCTTTATTTAATGCATACTATTCACAAGTTTGAGGTGACAAGTCATTGGGCAATCGACCATCTCCTTTCACCTCACCTGTTAGTTCATCCCCAATTGCATTGCCATTGTGCCTCCTCTTTCTAGGACCCTGGAGTACCTGTCTATGAATAATTCTTCCCCTGAGTGCAGGGAAAGCTCCCCTATGTCAGATCGGACACAGGTCTGATACTCAATCAGGTCTAAATAACCATGCTCAGGAGCCTCCATTTGGAAGGAGTCTGGGTTTAAACTGTGGTCTGTTGTCAAGACCAAGTCACTTTTTTTCTGTTATGATTGTCTCATACTTCAGAATTCTGGAACCAGTCAACCACCTTCCCATTTCCTGAGACAATATTTCTGACCTGATGAGGGGTGTTAATGACTAAGACTCCTCCAAAAGTCAACTTCCTGCTCTCTTCTACCAGAAGAACAGTTGCCACTACAGCTCGAATGCGTCAAGGCCATCTGCTGGAGCCTGCATCCAGGATTTTGGAAAGAAAGGCTACAGTTCTCATTGACATTCCCAGATTTGGGTCAGAATCCCCAAGACTGTCCCTTTATCTACTGTAACAAGCAGGTGGAAAATTTTCTCAAGGGAAGGAGGGTTAGGACATGGGCCTGCACCAGTGCCTGTTTGAGGTCCTCTAAGACCCCTATTTCCCATTCTTTCTGTTTTAATTTGTCAGACTCCTTCTCCAACAGTTTTGATATAACCCCTTAGTTGGGGTGCATAAGCATCTATCCATAATCTACAACACCCTACCAGTCCCAATAATTTCTTTAGTTCTCTTTTTGTCCAGGTAAGGTCATTCAGTTATGGCCTAGATTCTCTCTGGATTTATCTTCCTCCTTCCCTCACTGATGTGATGGTCCAGATACTTGACTTCCCTTTCTATAAATTGTAATTTACTATTTGATACCCTTAACTCTTGACTTCTCAAAAAGTTCAATAGGCTCTTTGTAGTTTGGGCCGTTGCTTGCCTTTCTTCACCTGACACTAGCAAATTATCTACATACTGTAAAAGGACTATTTCAGATGGAATTGAAAATTTCTCCAACACTTTCTCTAGTTCTTGCCAAAACAGTTTGGGGGATTCTGTGAAACCCTGGGGTAGGACCATTCATCTGTACTGTTCATCTTTCCAGTGAAGGGATGCTCCCTTTTGAATGCAAACAAATCTCTCCTCTCTGGGAAAAGGGGACATGTCCAAAAGGAATCCTTCAGATCTACTACACTAAACCATTTTTGATGATAGGGATCTTACTGAGAAGAGTGTAAGGACTAAAGACTACAGGGTGCCAAACCTAGACAATTTGGTTGATGGTTCTTAGGTCCTGCACCATCCTCCAACTACCATTCAATTTTGGGGTGTTTAAAATAGGAGAATTAAAGGAGGACACATAAGTTTCTAAGAGGCCATCTCAAAGAAGACCCTCAATGATGGGTTGAAGTCCCATTCTCCCTTTTAGGGGAATGGGATATTGTTTCTGACAAACAACTTCCTCTTCCTTCTTCAATTTGATCTTAATAGGGGGAGTCTGTAACCCTTCCCCCCTCCCCCTGCATTCTCTCCCTTGATCCATACTTCCTCCATGATATCCTTTTCATTTTCTTCAGTAAGTAGGGCTAAAACCAATTCTATCTGTCCATCCCTCACTTCCAAATCTAGCTCCATGGGTTTCATCAGGTCCCTTCCCAACAAATTATTCCCAGCTTCTGGGATGTACAATGCAGGGCTCATAATTCTGTTATCCTCTAATGAATACAGTAGACTCCAAAATGAGTATTTTAAACCCCTCTCCTTTTATCCCTGAGACTGTGAGGGAACCATCAGAGAGTTTGGGTCTCATTGGGAGGTGGTTCACAGAAGATCGAGCTGCTCTAGTGTCCACCAAAAATGTGATTTCCTCTTGATATGGGTCCACCTTTAGATTTACTAGAGGCCCCCAGTGGGCTCTTGATAGTAGGAGCCTCTTAGCCCCCTAGTCCTCAAAATTCATCAGTGGTATGACCTGACCTTTCTTTAAATTTGGACACTCCCTCTTAAAAGGACCAGGTTTCCTACAGTGATAACACCCTGCAGAGTCTTGCACTCTCTTAGCCTCTTTATCCAAGCTAACCCAGACTGCTCCCCTTTCTTGTCTCTGCCTGTCTTTTCCCTGCCTTACTTCTAATCTTTTCTGGACCATGTGGTCTACCATGCTCATATGACTTTGGCTTTCTGCTTCTGCTTTTTCTCCTCCCTTCTCACAAACACTTTCTGAGATTCTCTCAATAAGTCTTCCATTGGTTTATCCATCCATCTATTTTCTGGATCTTTTTCTGAATGTCAGGTCAAGACCCCTTTACATAGCTGACCTTTAACATTCCTTAGGCCACAGAGTCATCAGGGTCCATTTCTGAATATTTCCTCACCTGGTCCCTCAATCTTTGCAGGTAAGCAGAGGGAGACTTGTCATTTTCTGAATTCACCTCAAAGGCCTCATTTAAATTTTGGGATTTAGGCACAGTCAATTTTATCCTCTGTATAATGAGATCTCTAAGATCCTTCATTTGTGCTATTGTCCTTATCATTATTATCCTAATTAAAGGAACTTTTGCTCTGCTGCCATTACCCTTTGTCTGGGTGGGTGTTGCTTTTCCCACTCCTTTTTAGCTGCCCTTTTCACCATTCCCCTTTCTTCTCCCATAAAGAGATTAGACAGAAGTTCAGACTACTCAGGCCTGGGAATTGATCCACTTGCTCAGCTAGCCCCACTGGATCTTGCATTAATGATTTCATCTCCTTTTTAAACTTTTTGACTTCCATACTTGTCAATGGGGCATTTACACAACCAATTTCTCCTGGCACAATTGATACTTTTCTCAAGGGGTAAAGAGGCTCAGTGGAGATATGTTCCTATGCCCTCTTTTCTTTGTGGCCTTTGGAGAAGGGAAAGTTCTGTATATCCTTCCTACATTGTTCCAATTCCTTCCTTAACTACTGGTGGATAATAAGTGGTGGGGTGGGGGGCACCAATTGGCCCTCTGGCTTCCCAGGGGATTGTGTGGGTTCTATTGGATCGTCTGAATCCACCAGTTCCTGCCACAGGAGGGGAGGGGATGCATAGGGAGGAGGAAGGCTCAATAGAGGGTCCCAAATTTTAGTTTTTACAGACTTAATTTCTGGGTCTGTAGTCTTAGCTTCCATGGGATAGAGAATGGTCTCTCTCCCCTTCAATGAGCACATGGCATAGTCAGACTCCTCCTTGGAAAAGGGTTTCTTTTCATTAACATAAAGTACAAGGTCAGCACATAATCAATCCTCATCTGCTCTGTATTTTGTCCAAAATACATAGGGTGGTAAAATGCTTTCTTTGGCCCAAATGTAACAGCAATATTTAGTCATTTTCTTTTTATCCTTTCCCTCAGCTTGATCATTATTGGTCCAATGTTTCAACATCCTCCCTAATGGACTATCTGGAGGAATGTCCCCAAGGGACCCAACAAATACCCCCTTTCCTCTTTTCCTGGCCAGTTGACTGCCCCTATTCACCCTTCTAATTCTTGTCTGGGTTTCTTTTTCTCAATTCTTTTTGCTTTGTCCATATCCAGCCCTTTCCTTCACCGGAGAAGGGAAATAAAAATTGGGGCATTGCACTCACTTCATGCAGTATGTCACATGTCTCATGCATACACAGTTAAACCCAGACTCATCAGAAATCCACCCCCCCACCAAGGTAATACTTAATAGTCCCCTTTTCTTACCTTGGCCCATGCACAGCATTGTCTAGTCAATGAGTGGCAGATTTTCCCTTCCCCTTTTCTCATCCACAATTGACAGATCCAAGCAGCTGATCTTGGGTCAAAGGCAGGCCCCCAATGATTTGTCAAAGGCAGGCCCCCAGTGATGGAGTCCAAGACTGCTCAATCAGTAGGATGTACCTTTCTCTCATCCACGCTAGGAGTCCCCCTCCAAAGCTTTGGGTCCTGAACTAGTCCCCAAAGTTGTTAGAAAGAAAGCTGCTCCTGTAAAAGAACAAAAGTTCACCTGATTGCGGAGGAGAAAATAATTTTATTAATGATCTTGCAAGAATGAGCATGCAACCTGGACAAAATGGCCAGTGTGCCAAACAACAAGAAACAGTGATAATGATAACCTAAACCTAACTCGCAGGTCACTCTCCTGTTCCTCATTGATTGGGCACTTCAGGGGTTACAGCCTAAATGAGAGAGTTCACTAATGGTTCCTACTTGGAGTCACTGCTCCCCCTTTCCCTACCTTCCGGTGGGCTGGGCAGGCTCAGCACCTATTCACTCCTGGTGCCACTTCAAATTTGGCATCACTTTCACTATTGGCCATGCCTTTGCTTCTCACCATTGGTCCCCTTGCTTTGGCCCCCGTCTTACATCTCACCATTTGCTCTCCTCACTTTGGCACCACTTTTCAAATTCTTGGCACCAAAGCCACTAGAAACCTTTTCCCTCCCTCCTCCAACTGCAGAGCTGGCTCTGGCTTCTCCTTTATGAGAAAATTAAACTTAACCCTTTCCTTATACTAGGTAACATTATTTCCCTAGTATAGGGAAGATGGATTTCTTTTAGAGACAAGGAACTCTCAGGTTATTAATGGTTTAAAGTTGTCATCACCAACTCAAATATGTATTTATTTATATATTTCTTCCCAAATAGCTCTCAAAAAATCTATTAATCACCAAAACCATTTCTATCCTTCTGTACAAATCCCATTGGCTCTCAATTGTGTTTCTATAAGTCACCTGACTGAACTGGCTTTCTTTACCTTTATCTTTCTATCTTTTACATAGTAAATAGACTTTTGGCTATTTTGCAAGTTATCTTTTTCACTTATATCGGCTCTAATCTTTCTTCTTTTCTTCCATCTGCTCGCTCTGAGTTTGAGTTCCCCTTCTTTTTCTAGATCCCACACAAGTGATGTTAGGACTCTGAATCGAGATCCTTTTATATTTTTAATGTAAGAAATTAAAGCACTTGGAGCTATAAATTTCCCTCTCAGCCCTGATTTTTTGTATCCCATAAATTTTGTATGTTTTGTTCTCATTTTCACTTGCCTTAAATCATATCCTAACTCCCCAAGTTTTTATTCTTTGACCCATTGATTAAGAATATGCCATTTAATTACCAGATTTTGGGGGGAAATTTTCCAGTTCTCTGTCTGTTCTTGATTTCTAGCTTCATTCCACATGGATGCAGAAGATATATTACATGATATCAACATTTTTAAATTTATTGAGACTTGTTTTGTGACCTAAAATATTATCTGTCCTGGAAAATGACGCATGTGTACTAAGAAAGAATGTGTATTATGTTGCTGTTGAGTAAATTATTCTATATGTGTATTAATATGTTGGGTCTAGTTGTTTTATAGTATCATTCAAGTCTTCTACTTCTTTACTGATCTTCTGTCTAGTGTTGTACACATTAGTGAAATCAGTGTATTAAACTCTTCCACTATTAAGATAGAAACACGTATTTCTCTCTTCCACTATGTCAATATTTGGCATGCACTTTTGAAGCCTTTCTATTAGGTGCACATATGTTTATAATTTTTATTTTTTAGTTGAATTGACCCCTTTATCAACCTATAGTGACCTTCCTTATCCCTATTTTTTACTAAAAGTCAATTTCACTTGAAATCAACTTCCATAATGCAGTTTCATATGAGCAGAGCTACCTAAACTCTCATTTAGTTCTTATCTGTATGGATAAGTGAAAAGATGGATATATATATATATATATATATTTTACCATCCTTTCACTTTTGACCTATTTATGATTTTGAATTTAAGATTAGTCTATTCAAACAGCTTACAGTTGGAACATCCTTTTTTTATTCATTCTACTAATCTCTGCTTCTTAACTGGAACATTAATTCATTTGCATTTAAAGTAACTATTGAGAATGCAGGAATTTCTTCTGCCATTTTTCTATTTGGTCCCTTAATTCTCCCATACTTAAGATTATTTTATTTTTGTAATATACCATTTTGACTTCCTTCTCAGTTCTTCCAGTATATATTTCATATATTTTCCTTGTGGTTACTATGGGCCTTAATTTTAATATTCTGCATCTATAGCAATCATGTTTATTTGATATCAACTCACCTTTCTTAGCATATGCATACACTGTTCCTATAGTCCTCCATCCCTCCACTTTTTTGTTACACTTGTTACAAATTATATCTTTACACATTGTATATCCCAAACAATAGATTTATTATAAAATTGTGTGCATTTGCCCTTTAGAATCTGTAAGAAGTAAAAAGTACAATTACTTATCATAAAAGCCAATAACATAGTCCTGTCATTGATAATTACCCATTAGGTTACATTTACTGAAGTTCTTTATTTCTTTATTTCTCTCCAGTCCATTGTTTAGTGCCCTTCCTTTCAGTCTGATGAACTCAATTTTGCATAAACTATAGGTCATGTATGGTAGTGATGACCTCCCTCATCTTTTATTTATTTGAGAATATTTTAATCTCTCCCTCATTTTTTAAAGACATACACTTTGGTTATAAAATTCTTTGTGATTGTTTTCTCTTAGAATTTTAAATACATTATCCCACTACATTCCATGTTTCTGATAAGAAATTGGGACACCCTTCTACATAATTTGTTTTCTCTTGCAGCTTTCAGAACTTTCTCCTTATCCTGCATTTGACAATTTGATTAATGTCTGGGTATGGTTCTCTTCACATTTATTCTGTTTAGATTCATTGGACTTCTTAAATGTGTGTATTAATGGTTTTCATTAAATTTGGGAAACTTTTTGCCATTATTTCTTTGAGTATTACTTTTTATTCTTCTAGGACACCCATAATGCAGTTTCACAGCTTCTTGTACAAATTACCACAATTAAGACAGGCAGTTTCTGTCTGAATAAACATGAAACTATGGGAGTCATACATGTGAACAATTGAAAATCCTTGGGAATTAATGGAAATATAGTTGAAGGATGAATTTATAAGCTGAAAAATGTGTGAAATCATAAAAGTATGCAATACCTAGTTTTAAAATTCTAGTTTTGCAAAATTCTTTTTCAAGTCTGTGTTCTCATCAGAAAATAAAATTTCACTAAATTAATAAAGACAAATCAGAGAATACATTTCTGGAGATGATCTTAGTGAAACTTGGAATTGACTAAGATTTGTGCCTAATTCACCAGGTTTTGGATCCTTGGATACTTCCTAATATATGCTTTATAAGAAACGACTTTAGTACAGAACAACAGTAAAATATTAGGGTAACTACAATTTCATTTATTCCAACCCTCTTTCAATTATTCTGAATATCTTTTACTTTAACATAATTATGATATAAAATTTTGTTATAAAATCAAAAAATTAATTTTCTCCAAGATTAAAGAATCAAGAGTAAAAGTATAGCAACTGAATGAGAAATAGAGAAATAGAGATAGATAGATGATAAATAAATATCAAAATGCTTTAATTCTAAGGGAATATTTGGAATGAAAATATCTATGGGTAAGATAGTGACAGAAATTAAGGTCCTATGAATGCTTGTTTTCCTACCTTTTTTCAATTTAATATTATTAATGTTATAATTAATACTGGAAACAATTTCATTGTGAAAATCAGTAGCAGGGATTAAAAAATACTATCCACTGATAGCCTGGACCGCACAGAATAACAACCATCATATTACCTAATTGTAACAGGATATTTACATTATTATTGATTTCCAAGCATGGATAGGAGTTCAAAGATGGAAAAGACAGGGAAGGACAGCACAGACAGAGAAAAAAGCTTACAGCAAGAAACACTATCTGGAGCATATGATTTATCTTAGAATATTAATTAGTACAACTTTGGATAATTTCTATTATCAGTTACATTTAATGTTACATTTTGATTCATAAAGTTAATATTCAATAAAATACTCCTTGTTTCATCATATCCTAATTAATAAAACATACCCAAACTGCTAATGAATTCCATTTAAGTCTTTATAGAATGAGGAAATTTAAATAAGTCTTTGGAGATGGAGGTAAATATTTCTGGGTGCTGCCTAAAAGAAGTCCCAAAGGACTACTGAGGAAATACATATATTACGTCTAGCAAAAACAGGCCAAAACATCCAGGAAATCATCTTTCTGACCAAAGGTAAGTACCTGAGATCACAGGCAACTATAAATATTGGCCCTTCTGTGCCCATGGTTGATGTTAGAATCAGATCTACAGAGTCCGGCCTGGCTTTCAAAGTGTCACTCTTAGGCCAAACACACACACACACACACACACACACACACACATTTATACAAGCACACAAATGCACACACTCATGTACTCAAATGCTCATATACTTCCTTCTAAAATATGGTACTATCCAGTGGTGTAATTGCCCATCACATAGAATCAGAAAACGAGTTTGGTCATTTATGCTGATACCCTCATATATTCATTTCTGCAGTGAAGAAAACGAGGGGATACAAAAATATGACATGTTTTTTGACTCTGATGGTTGTTATTCTGTGCGGTCCAGGCTATCAGTGGATAGTATTTTTTAATCTCTGCTACTGATTTTCAAGTACCAGAGGGACTAATTATTCCACCAAGTAGGAGAAGAATTGTAGGAACATTTTGATTGTTCCCAGTGAAGGGAACAGTGAGGCTACAGGGGAAGACACATTTTGAGAAGCCATTTTTAATAAGGGATGTTTCAGCATGATTGGCTCAGATATTTTTTGTGCCTTTTATTTCACATTTATATATGAATTGCAATTTGTTCCAAATTCAATATGGATTAGCAGTCTTGGGAATGGATCCTCTCTTTTATTTACTTTTACTTTTATTCATCACGTGGTATACAGAAGTTCACCTAAGTGTAATTTACTTCTGAATATTCTGAGCTAGGTTAGAAGTGGAAAGTGCTTTGGAACAAACAGTTTCAGAATATGAAGCTAACTATTTATTTATCAAAAAAATTTTTTATTGACTACCAACTATTTACTAAGGACAGTTCAATATTCTGGACACTCAGAAGTAAAGAAAACAGTTTTTATGCTCTTCAGAGGTTGCATTCTTGTCTGAGAATAAAGCAATTAAAATAATAATTAAAAGATAGAAGAGACATAGCTATGGAGGAAATAGAGCAGAGTCTGAGCGAAGTAATTAGTATGGGACATGTTGGTGGAGGTGAGTATAACAATTTAAAATAGATGAATAAGATGGGTCTAATTGAGAAAATTGATCATTGAAAGGGACCTGATGGATGTGGGAGTGAGTCATGGATTACATGGGGAAATAGTGTTCCAGGCAGTGGATACAGACAATTCAAACTCTCTGATATTTGGTCAAAGTTGGAATTTTTGAGAAAGAGCAAGGAAGCCAGCAAGGCTAGAACTTGGTGAATAAGGGACAAGTGTTAGATGATGAGGCTACTTAGTTAATGGAAGGACACAACTGGAGGAAGTGTAGGGCTTTATATGGAATTTGGCCTTAGCTTCGAGTAAAATGGGAGCACTTTCAAGGTTCTTAAGTACGGGAATGATATTGACCTGAATATTTTAAAGGGCTATAGGTTATAGGGAAATAAGAGGACAAGGATTAGGACTGTTAGGAGATTATTGCAATATGCTTATCAAAAATAATAGTGTTTGGATGTAGATGATAGTGGAGTTGCTCAGATTTGGTTAGAGTCAGAAAATATGATGGCCAGGATTTCCTGGAAGGTTGAAGAAAACTTAGCATGGAAATAGATCAATTTTGGAAAGTGAAGTGTAGAAATTCAGTTTAAACATGTTAATTTTGATATATTTTTTACTTATCTCTTATAATTATAGAATGTTAACACTGAAAAGAAATTTAGGAATCCTCTCATTGTGGAATTTCTCATGGAATGTAATTATAAGAAACTTCATAAGTATATTTCTGATAATCTACTGTAAATCTTCTAAAATTTTATGTCAATACAAATGTGCATTTTGATGAGAGATCCTTTTTTTTTATCGGGTTCTTAAGAGGTCCATGATTCCAAAAATTTAAGAGCCATTCATTGATATTTGCAGATAAAAAAGTGAAGAAATAAAAAGGTTAGAAGATATATACAAGTTCAGAGTGGTTGATTTTTAGGTAAAAAACTATAAATATGCAAATGTTGAAGAAAAAAGAATGCTGTCGTCTTCAGTACATTCTGTCTCTCACTTCAAACAAGATGGTGAAAACTTCCTGTGTATTCAAGGATATATGCATATAAAAGTATTATTAATCAATTTTCCAATACCGTATTTTCAATTTTGAGGTTATCTTTGTATTTATGATGGTTTCTACAAGATTAATATACAGGAATCTTAGCAGGTTGGTGCTGGGAAAATGATCAACCACATTTTTCATATGGGTGAATTGTATTCCAGGGAGGAAAGGTGAAGCCCTAAAAATTATGCCAGTGATTAGTTTTGAGCTGGAGTCGTCACAGGACCTCTCAATCTAATGGACTTCATAGGTCCAAGCCTCATTATTCTTTGTCAAATTATAGGAACTCATGACAAAATACTAAATTTAATTACTGTAGCGAGACTGAGTAACAACCCCATTGGACTTACATTGCCTTCTAGGAAAAACCTCAGCTTATTTTTCTTCCCCAGGCTCAGCTTTTATAAATAAGTCAGGACTTATTCCTCTGACTCAGAATAAAAATAGCTACTTTTGTTAAATATAAATTTTTGACTACCTGTTTTATCTATGTTTTCCTTACTCCTCAGTTTATCTTATAAAATAAATATTTTTCTTCATCTTCAGAGGTGAGAAAACAGATTGAAGGATTTGTAAAATACTTTCCCAAGATTACAGAACTTTCATGGGGTGAAATATGAATTTGAAATCAGGTATCATTTCAGTTATGCAATTCTGCCTATGCCAGATCTGTCAGCACTCGGCTGTGCTTGCTTCTGCGTCATTGTGCTTTGCTCACTTGGGTTTTGCTGGATGACCTAGAATGAGCCCAATCACATATCTGGGGGCCAGTTTGCGGTTAGCAGGGAGAGAGAGAGAGAACCTGTCCAGATTTCTAGAAACCTAACTCAGTGCTGTTTACATCGTGGTGGCAGTATTCCAAAAGTGAGAAGAGAAGTTTTCAAAGCTCCTGAAGACCAAGACTTGGAATTCATGCATCACAACTTATGCTACAACCATTGGCCAAATAAACCACATTGTCATTCCTGATAAAGGGGTAGAAAAACAAATTCCATTCTTGAAATCAAGGCTTCTAAAGAAAGATAGCCTTTTTTTTTTTTTTCAATATACCCACAGATTATTGGGTTGTAGTTTAGCTTACCTCTTTCTTTTCTAAATAGAGCTTTGGTACTAAAATACAATGTGATGAATTTGTGGTACAGTTGTATTGTACACAGAAGTCAAAATGGTGACTATAATATTGAGTCATCTAATGAAGTATTAAAAGCTTTCATCAAATTTATTTATGTATCCATTCTAAGATTTTTTAGTTTCTTATGTAAAATAGAAAAAGGAAGTGTTTATTACAAACACTTACTTTGAAAAGTTCTTGTGTTTTGGACTTCATTAGTACTTTGATGTTAAATTATTGTGTAAATATAATTTCCTTTTTGGAAGAGAGTTTGAGAATGACTGCCTTTGTGTTCTGCCTACCAGGATGAGGTCACAGTTTATACAACCATTAGTCATTCTTTCTAGAATTTTTAAATACCTCTTTTTGCCTTATTATTAAGGGATCGTTCTTAGGTGACAGAGGAATGAGGACTTCAGAGCATTTCCAGTTAAGAAGAAACCCTTGGCCCCTTCAATTCATTCCCTAGCTTGGAGTTCAGAGTGAATGTTAAGTGTGTAAAACTGACCATGTGATTTTGCCATAATGCAATGCCTTCCACTTTAATTAGTTTAAAGATCAAAATCCTCAATGTGGTTTCTTAATAAGCTTCATGTTTTGCTATTCCTTCTGGCTCATTGCTGATTCCTTGCTCCACCACAACTTCATTTACTCTCTCTTAGATCCATGAACTCACCAGGCTCTTTCCCACTTGAGGACTGTGCTACTTACTCTTTTCTTTTTTTTCTGATGGGACTGCTCTTCTTCTCTCCCTTCCCCTGCAATGAGCTGCCATCATCAATGCTTCTCATATTTCAGCTCTGACATAAATATCTCTTATTCAAGGGAGACTTTTTGAGCAATAGACCACAAAACTTATTTTGTCTATTGTTATCCTCTTTAGAGAAAAAATAGAAAGAATAGTAATTGGTTATGTCCAGATATTTTCATTTTTGCACAAATAATGTTGAATTTAAATGAACTTAATAAGTTCTACATACAGCTTTCCCGGTAGAAACAAGTGATGCAGCATCAATATGTAAGTCTAAACACTGAGTGCAAGCACTAATATATAAGGCGTAGAGAATTTTCTAAGTAACTATTGAGAAAGTGACTTTATAACATGATATTTTGTACAATATACATAAAATAAAAAAAATTTTAAATTCCTGTGAAGATAACATGATTTCAGGCTGGAGATTTCACAGAAAAAGAATTTTAAAATACAAATGAATAACAACACAGCACTATATATCTAACTGTAAATCTCCTGATTATGAGAGATTATTATGTAGAAACTGATCACTTGTCTAATATAGTTTGGCTTCAGTCCTGAGCAGATGAAGACAAGTAATGAGATAAAAGATTGTAAGAGCAAATTGAAGTCAGCCTGTATAGAACCTTGAGTATAGAGCTAAAGCATCTGTACTTAATGTGCTAATGAGTAGATATCTAACTATTTCCTTTTATGAAGAATTATAGGTATAGGTTAGCCTTCAAGAAATCCTGCTGCTTTTACCCAGTGCCATCAGTCAATTGCAATGTCTTGGAATATTAAAGAGGTATATTTGAAAAATAAGGAAACCCACATATTTCTTCTGAAAAATCAGAACATAAGATCTCAAGTACAGGACTTGGTTTTTCTTTCTAGTTACAACTTAAAGTTAAATATTTTAAACTTTAAGTATTCTTTTTTTGTCTTTATTCTTTTTAATGTTACATTAAAAAAATATGAGGTCCCCATATACCCTCCACCCCCTTCACCCCACTCCTCCCATAACAACAACCTCCTCCATCATCATGTGGCATTCATTGCGCTTGGTGAATACATCTCTGAGCACTGCTGCACCACATGGAAATCACAATCCTTTCATGGTTTTAGATTTCTTTCGATGCTATTATAACCAGAGAGGATATCAGCTTGTTACTGAGACCATTGGCTTTAACTTGACAATGTTGATTCCTCCCTCTTAGCTTCTCTGGGGAGCTTTGGACTTCAGGACATAGTCTTTGAAGGATTCATGGTTTCTCAATGCATGACAACAAAAAGTGGGTTCTTCCTAATATTCAATATCCACAGTATCAGAAAGCACCCTAACCCTGCTATAAATCTCATTATCAACTACTGGAAAGAGGAAAACAAAGCATTTTTAGGTTAAATATTTTTAATACTGCCTTTAAAAAGTAAAGAAATTCAGGTTTTCAGAAGGCTACATCACTGCCTTTGGTAGGAGAGCAAGTGAAAAGAAAATCACCTCTAATAGGAAAAAAAAAAAGCATTATGGTTGAAAGTGTGAACTCTTCATTAAGAACATTCTGGGTTCCAATACCAGCTGTTTTATTACCAGACATTTGACCTTGAATGTGTCTTAAACTCTTTGATTTTGTTCATGAACTATAGAGAGGAAATCATAATAATACCAACCTTAAATGGTTGCTGTGGTGATTAAGAGAGTTAATTATAAGACTTATAATATTAACTGTCACCCAGTGAGCAATATATAAATACTGGTATCCAAATAAATATTAGCAAAATGCCAGGCACATAAGAAGCTCTCAAATGTATGTGGAAAGATGCTAAGAATTTTTACTACATGCAAAACTTGGGACTGGTGTTTTCATGTATGTCTTCCTTATTTAATGATATGAGTTGCTAGGAACTTATAGTAACATTTATGAGCTTCATTTTCAAAAAAAATTTAATTTATTGTTAAAAGATACATAGATTATAGATTACATGAAATGTTGCATAAAAATATATAGGGGATTCCCATATGCCCCATTCCCTATACCTCCCACTTTTCCCACATTAACAACTTCTTTCATTAGTTTGGTACATTCATTCCAATTGATGAACATATTTTGGAGAATTGCTGCACAGCATGGATTAAAGTTTACCTTGTAGTTTACATTCTCTCCCACTCCATTCTGTAGGTTATGGCAGGATATCTGGTGTCCTGTATCTGTCTTTACAATGGTAATCAGGACAATTCTAAGGCCCCCAAAAATGCTCCCATATCACACCTCTTTTTCCCTCTCCCTGCATTTAAGCAACTGCAGTGGCCACTGTCTCAACATCAATTATATAATTTCTCCCATTGCTAGAATCACAATAAATCTACACTATAATACCAGTAAGTCTGCTCTAGTCCATATTTTATTCCCCAATCCTGAGGGCTCTGGGATGGTGATGCACACTCCACCTCTAATTGAGAATGGGCTTCTATCCCATATGATTGATGGATGGCACTCTCTTGCTTACAATTGTAGACTCTTTCAGTTCCTTGGTGTGGTGGTTGTCCATTCTAACCTCCTTCTTAGTTGTCCTGGGTGCGTCCAATCACCTGGAGAGTACATACTGCAACTCTGCTGAAGCTCAGAGCCCAGCTGCACATAGACAGCCCAGAAATTCAAGTTTCTTGGACATATGCTTACCAACTCCAGCATCAACTATAGGTTCAATAAGAGCAACAGAAGAGGCATGTGCAGAGAAGCCACATCTGAGTCCAAGTCTGTCACACTCAGGAGCACAAACTCCACAAAGTCAGGACAACTGTCAAAGCACAAAACTCTGGAGCTATCTGCCATGACTCTAGGACTTGGGTGTCTTGGTAGCCCTCAGGAGTCCTGCTAATTGGGGTAGCATCTAGTTTAGCTGTCTATGAGATCCTACTGAGGCTTGCATAAGCATTACTTCTCTGATGATTTCCTTACACATTTTGAAGTCACTCAGGCATAAACTTATTTGTCTTTACCATTTACCCCTTTTATTCAAAGTCTTTTTCCAGTTGCATCACAAGCCAATGCTTGATAGTAATCCCTCAGTGCCAGGGAGTCTCATCCTTGGGAGTCATGTCCCACACTGGATGAAAGGTAATGCATTTATATGTTGAGTTTGGCTTAGGGAGTAGACACATTTGAGCAACATGGAGGCTCCCTGGAGGTAACTCTTGGACACCATAAAACACTAGGCTAAGTTGCAATTTCAGGAGCAAAAGGCTCACAATCATTGTTGTCAATATCAAGGGCCCATCAATGGACCATCCTTCTTCACTGGTCTTTGCCCCTGTACTTGGGGAATTGTTGCTGTTCCATTAGAGAATATGGCATAGTTCCCCAGGCTAAGAATTCAGTATTCTTTCAGTCGTTGTGTGAATCTCTACCCAATGTGGCAATGCCCCATAAATATTTGAACATATTAATATACCTTATATATATATATGCCCAGGTGAACTTCCTTTCACGTATCTCCCATCACTGACACCCTACATCAATGCTCCTCCCCACCATAGTTATAATCATTCTGTGGTCTAAAACTTCAAAAATGAAGGCAAGTACATTGCCAAATTCAATTAACATGAAAATGACATAGTAATGATAGGTTTATACATAAGAAATAAAATACATAGTAATTTAGAAAAATTAAAACTAAATTAAAGTTAAAAAATTTTGGAGTATTAAAAAATGAAAAATATTCAAAAATTTTTTTTGATATTTTACCTTTCATCACTGTAATAACTATTGTCCTTCATGTACAGTGGAAATTTCTCCCATTTCTTCCTCAATGTCTCACTTTTTTCTTTCAATATGTCTTCAAATAGGTCACAGTAAAGTCACACACAGAATATAGCAGTCTCCTATATCCAACAGTTTCCACCTTTTCCCCCTTCCCTATTAATGAACTTTTTACATGTGAATGGTACATTTGTTACAACTGAGGTACAAACATTGAAACATTGCTACTAACCATGGTCAATGGTTTACATTATGGTTTAAAGTTTAGACCATACCCTTTAATAAATTTTGGGAGAAATTGAACATAGCCTGTAATCATTGCACAATCATGCAGAACACTTCCATTATTCCCCAACTACCTCCTTTTCCATCTATTCTAATCCTCCTTCCCCCTTCCTTTGGGACCCACAGTGATTACCAGGCTTCACTCCTTGAAGGACAAGATTCAAAGATACTTGCCAAAATGCTGAGGGCTTGACATACTAGTCTGTTCTCTCCTATTAGGAACCACACATGTTCTTGAGAGACAAACTCCCCTCTGTTTGAGAACATATCCGGTCTCCCCAGGATGGGTGTACAACACCTTCCCACTCATTATATTGGTCTCCACCCACTGATATAACACACTATGACAAGAGAACACACACTCTCTAGAAGCTTGCCCCAATGTGTGCCGTGTGCTGAATGTCCCCATCCAACACCCTAAACCAGTAACTCCTCCTTGTCATATTGCTAAAAGAGTTTCTCAACATTGTAGCTTCAACCACATACCCACCAATCTCCATTGTTCATCTGCCCCTTCCTCCAACCCTCCCCCCAGCTCATGAACTTTCAGACCCATCCTCCCCACCCTAGCCTCTGTCAAGCTTGCACCAACCAACCCAATAGTTTTACTCCACTGTCTGATGAGAATAAGGAATTAGACCCTCTTTAACAGTAATTAATGAAGATACTGGTTTTAAACCCATATTCTGACTTCTATTTTTGTGATTTCCAAATCAGAGACTAAAGTTCTATAATTCTAGATACTAAATAGTAAAAGTAAGTAAGGTTCTTAATAGTTGCTGAATTAATTGATACAGGTTACAATGGATAAAACACTAAATCTTTTTTTTTTTTTTTTCCTTATAAGCTTTATCAGGGTTTCTCCTGTTTGGACATGGAAGTGGGAAATCACACCTTCCTGACTGAATTCATCTTGTTGGGCTTCTAAGCAGATCCCAGGTTGCAGCTGATTCTTTTTGGTATATTTCTGATGCTCTATTTGTTAACCATTTCAGGAACATGACCCTGGTTCTCTTAATCCGAAATGATGCCCGGTTGCACACACCCATGTACTTTTTCATTGGCAGTCTATCTTTTCTGGATTTCTGGTACACATCTGTGTATATCCCCAAAATCCTGGCCATTTGCATCTCAGAAGATAAACGTATGTCTTTAGCTGGATGTGGGGCCCAGTTCTTCTTTTCCTGTTTGGTAGCCTACACAGAGTCCTATCTCCTAGCAGTCATGGCCTATGACCGCCATGTGGCAATTTGTAGCCCATTACTCTATTCAGGTACCATGTCCAATTCTCTCTGTACTGGACTTGTTGCTGGTGCCTACATAGGAGGGGTCTTCAATGCCATTGGCCACACTGCCAACACTTTCCGCCTGAGTTTCTGTGGTAAAAATATCATTGACCACTTCTTCTGTGATGTCCCACCATTGGTTAAAATGTCCTGTACAGACACCCAGGACTATGAAAAAGTCCTTCTGGGTATGGTGGGCTTCACAGTCCTCTCCAGCATACTTGCCATCTTGATTTCTTATTTCAACATCCTCCTGACTATCCTGAGGATTCGCTCTGCCTCTGGAAGGCAAAAGGCCTTTTCCACCTGTGCTTCCCACCTGATCTCAGTCATACTCTTCTACGGGTCAATACTCTTCATGTATTCAAGAGCTAGCTCCACCTATTCTCTTGAGACAGACAAAGTGGCTGCCCTGTTCTACACTGTGTTGAACCCATTGCTCAACCCTCTTATCTATAGTGTGAGGAACAAAGATGTCAAGGAGGCTTTCAGGAAAGCAACACAGACTATAAGAACAAAAAGATGAAATGTCATCACTTTTTTTTTTCAGAATATTTATTGATCTTTCCAAATTATTGTCTTAGATATATGTTTTTAAATATTGCAACACTTAAATTAAATGCACCAAGTTATATGGAAAACCATGAAATATTGTATAAACCACTCTTTGTTAGTATTTTGTTGTGACGTAAAATAATTTAAACCTATAATATTGGATTGTTTAATTTTGGCATTTTGCCTCTTTGTGTAATTCAATTTCTTCAAAATTTGTCCTCTTGCTTGTCTTTGGGAGTCCTTGGAAAGAGATAAAAGTAATTTGATGTTATTTTGTGTGTGCATTGATTTTTACTCTGAAGCTTACCAAACAATTTGTATTGCTTTTGGAGAAGATATTGGATAGTTTTACTGCTGGAAATTTGATCAAGATTTTGAAATGTTTATTTTATTATAAGTAACATGTCTGTCTTAGTTTCCTGGTTTCTATGCTAAATAGCCATAAATGTTATCCTTAAAAGCAGAAAATATTTTTTCTCACAGTTTTGAGCTTAGAAGCCTTGCTCCCTCCAGGGTCAGTGGCATTCTGGAGGCTGGCAAACCTTGCAGTTCTTTGATTTTCATGTCTTATAACAATATCTTCTCTTTCCTTTTCCTGATTCTGTTGATTTCCAGCTTCTAGTCCTCCACGTGGCTTTCTCTTCATAAAGGCTCCAGTATAAGCATTTAGTTCCATTCTCCTTCCATAGAGCTGTACCTTACCTAAACATAATATCTTTACTAAGTCCCATCTATAATGGGCTCATACCAACAGGAATGGATGAAGATTAAGAACATATTTTTTTCTGAGGCTTATAACCCAATCTACCACAGTGTCCCCACCAAATTGCTTCATAAAGATGAGATTGACATAGAAAGCATCTGTCTAATCCCTGTACCTTCTATTATAGGCAAAGTATTTAAGAGTTGCATATACAATAAGAATATAATTATAAAAGCATACAATAATGGCTATTTTAGAATTGTATACCAATGTAAAGACTGATCTTTCTCACAAATAATGTACTCTCCACAGTGCTCTACTTCATTGAGCAACACCATACATAGCTTCTCTAAGTGTAAATGAGAACAAGTGGGACAAAGGTAAACATATAAACAGACAAATAAAGCTTACTTATTCTAGACCCAATTTTGATTTCCCATGATAAGAAGAATTAATGAAGAAAGATACAGTTCAGTAACTGGCAAATACTGAATTTTAGTAAATGTTTTATTCAATTCTTTCTGTAATGCTGCTGGTTAAGAAAGCTCAGAAATAGGAATTTAGTTACAGAGCAAACTAGCTGTTTCTTTAATGAGCACATTCACAAAATAAATCAAAAATTAAATTTTGGTACAAATGAACATAAAAATTTCACCATTTGTATTAATGTTATTTCCTATCTTTCCTTCTACCTGCATATATTTTCTAACACCTCATAGTTGTCTCTTTTTACACAAAAAAATTCTTAACATTCCTGTTTTTCTATCACTACAGAATTCCTGAGAGTGCACAAAGGATTTGGCATATATTTATGAAATCTCAACAACCCATTAAAATTGTCTTTACAATCATTTATTACCCATCTCATGAGGATAAAAAAAACCTGGTCATTCTTAAATGAGAGAATCAAATAAAATTTAATTATTTGGGATTCCAGATGTATTAAATACACTTCCATTTTTTAAAAATTAACTCAAAATACCGTAGAATGAGAATAATTATTGTCTGAAGGTTCAAATGAAAGTCCTTAAAATTGCTCACTTTATAAATCTTTTGCCAACATAATGAACAAAATGAAAAACTGCATCCCTAAGGAAGTGCAGAAGTTAGTGTTTTCTTTGAACATTTGCTTGAATGAATTCTATACAGAATCAACAATAGAAACCTGATATATATTTATGGAATCATCATTAATTTAGTGAACTGTTTTCCTGCTAAGGGAGTTGATGGTATTTAAGTACATGGGACAACTGCCATGGAGAATATGCTCACTGGTCTTGACCTATGTACAAGTTGTAGCTCTGTGTGATGTGAAAGGAATAAAAACTTATTTAAATCCTCAAAAACTGTACAAGTGCACATGCTCAAGGTAGTGTCAAGCAGTTGCAGTTGTCGAGTTTATTGAGTTTTGCCTCAGAAATGAGAGATTGGAACATTTTATTCAATCTTCAAAATCTTCTACAGAGTTTAGAAGATGTCCTACACACTTAATGTTCACACACATGAACACATTTCTATCCACACATCTTACTAATCAGGTGGATAGGTAACATGTTCTGTGCATGTCACTCAGCTTCTTTCCCCAGACACACCAGTTAATGCTCAGTGGACCCATATACAAAGTTACCATATCAGTTGTCATGGGCTTAACCACATGGACTCCCATCACCAAGGTAGATTTGGCCACCTCCACTTCATGGTTTCCAAAATTCTGGCAACAGAGGCCACCACTGTGCCTCTCATATTCCATTATTTTCCTGAGAACTGGTAGATTCACTTCACTACTAGTTTGATTATATTAGACTAATTTCTACTAATCCCGTTGGCAGTGAGGGGTAATGATTTTCCTTTCAGAAACAGGTAAAATTTTTGCATGTGTTTGCTTTATGCATCCATTTTCTTGCTAGATTTTTTCCTTGCAGTATTTCTGGATGTGGACTCCACAATGTCTTATTCACAAGCATGCATAATAATCAGGGTCCTCCAGTGAAACAGAATCGACAGGTGATATATGTAAATGAGATTTTATAGAATTGTCTCATACAACTGTGGGGATGTAAAAGTCCAAATTTTGTAGGACAGGCTGTAAGTCAGGGACTCCAATGAAGGTCCTCAATGAGTTCTCCAAAAAACTCTTGTTGTCTGAAGTAGATATGGAAATTCTCTCTGAATGCTGAAATTACTTCTCCTTTTAAGGTTTTCAGCTAATTGGATGAGACATCACTCATTGCTGACAGCAATATCCTCAGTTGATTGTAGATGTAATTAGCCATAGATGCAATTAAAGTTCATGAAATGCCCTTATATTACAATTAGCCCAGTGCTTTCTTGACCCAACAACTGAGTACCATTACCTGGCCAAGGTTACACGTTAGTTTAACCATCACAGCATGCTATCCCTTCGGTCATTAGCTGGGATTGAGGGATGCATTAGATGGCAATGCAAAAGCAACAAGGTCTTCTGTCCCTAGAAGTTATTGGTTTACTATTAGCCCACCATATAGCCCAGAACTAATATGTTTATTTCATGAAGGGGTAAAATAGTTAGAGGAAGCCTCAGGAAAGGTTGTTGAGGTTTTCTCCAAGAAGTGCTATATGTTTTAAAATGCCAGTCAATATATGAGGACCTTATGTTGAGTGATGCAAGCCAGGCATTGAAGGACAAATACTATATGATGCCATTTTTATTTATCAATAACATACATGCCCAAGAGCTAAGGGTATGTATGATGCAGACATGTCCCCTGTAGTGGCCAGGTAAATGAATCTTGCAGATCTCCAAGTACAAAGAATTGACCAAATGCCCCAGATTCCAAACTCTGAAAGCCATTTTGCCATATGCATGAAATGTATGCTTACCAAAGAATACTGCCAACTAGCGAGTGAGGATGACAGAGATACAAAGGCAGACTTGTTCCTCTTAGACCCTGAACTTCTCTCATAGAAGAATTTAACTCATGACCTTCTGACTAACTTTTCAGAGCTCTCCTTATTCTTCATAATGGTTTAAGAGGTTTCACTATGGTTTAAAAGAGTCTTTCCTTCCCTCTCTCCTTTATTTGGGGGTCAGACTTGCATCTTGATCTGCCGTCACAACTCAAATCTTCTGTCTCCCTCCCTACTTTGCCCTGCACAGACACAGGTGTTTCCCATAATAATATTCTTGCACTTGTTGCTACATCTTCAGTCTGCCTCTCAGAGGACCCTGGGCTTCAAAGTTTCTAATATTACATCAAATAATGTACTGAAATTTTATTTCCTCTCACTGTAACCTCAGGTTCAGTGGAATAGGAAGGCTACATACCAAAGGGAAGAGTGCTTCACAAAAAGATCACCATCAGTGTTCTGATCAGTTTGTATCCTAGTCTCCCTTGGCCATCATGGACAGTCCTTGAATTAACAAGGATCATTCTATTGGGCAATGTGATTGAGAGAGAAATTAGTATATGATACAAACTGGGTTCAGAAAAGCTATGTTTGCAATTATAAGTATTTAGTAGTGCACCTTTTTATACTCTCTTAGTATACTCTTTTTTAGGAAACCTATGGCCGCTCAGTAAAAACAAAATATTCAGTCACTCACATCTCACAATAAGTAATGTTCGGGTATTTTACCAGGTAAATAATCCCATTCAACTGAGAGTCTGGTAAAGAATGAATACATCAGAACCACAAAGAAGCACTTACACAATAATTTGTATTTGCAATTGTGTAATAGTATTGTAGATCTTTATATATATATATATATTTTTAAGATTTATTTATTTATTTATTTATTTATTTATTTATTTCTCTTCCCCCACACACACACCCCGGTTGTCTGTTCCCTGTATCTATTTGCTGCATCTTCTTTGTCCACTTTTGT
The DNA here is from genome assembly GCF_030445035.2 of Dasypus novemcinctus. Classification (NCBI taxonomy): domain Eukaryota; kingdom Metazoa; phylum Chordata; class Mammalia; order Cingulata; family Dasypodidae; genus Dasypus; species Dasypus novemcinctus. The sequence continues at coordinate 37,085,076 of NC_080682.1, forward strand.
TGTCGTCAGCAGCATGGGAATCTGTGTTTCTTTTCATTGAGTCATCTTGCTGTGTCAGCTCTCCATGCGTGCGGCACCATTCCTGGGCAGGCTGCACTTTCTTTCACGCTGGGTGGCTCTCCTTACGGGGTGCACTCCTTGCACGTGGGGCTCCCCTACACGGGGACACCCCTGCATGGCAGGGCACTCCTCGCGTGCATCAGCACTGCACATGGGCCAGCTGCACACAGGTCAAGGATGCCCCGGGGTTTGAACCATGGGCCTCCCATGTGGTAGACAGTCACCCTAACCACTGGGCCAAGTCCACCGTCTATAGATCTTTCTAACTTCACTTCCTTTTTTCTTTTGTTTAGACAGAGTGGACTGTGAATGAAAAAAGCATTAGGTTATGGTTTGGGGATTACAAGAAACCTGTAATTCAGAAATGCTCCTGGCTGGCTTATGGTCTATCCTGTAAATGACTATCAAAATGTTTACATTTTCTTTATAGATCATTTAATTTCAAGAGATTTTCACATGAACTTCCATATTTTTATTTAATGTTTAATTTATTAAATTCATATCTAAAATACATACCCCATAAACCATTTTCCCTCAAGATTTTAATTGCTTCATTTATAGTTAGATAAATTACTTTTCTTCATAAATTGTTTTTGTAGTTTCAAATTAATATGGCCCATTATGTTGAATGTTTTAAACCATATTAATGGACTATGTCAACACAATTTGACATATTGATGACTATGTCATCAAAAATGTATTGCTAAACTTATGCAGATCCCAAAATATCTAGGTCATATTTTATTTAAATAACAAATGAATATTTATTTTATATATACCTTAAATTTTTATTCATCTTTCTTTATCTTCTTATTAGGGTTTGGTTTTATTTTTTAGCCATGATTCCTGAGTCAGGATAACCTTTCCAGACACAAAACAATAGATTATATACTATTATATACTAATTTTAGGCCTGCTAAAATTATAGTCTCTGGGTATACATGATTTTTGTTTGGACAAAGGAACTTGGCTCCTTCTCCTAGTATTAAACAGGAGCACATGACAATCAATCTGAGCTTCCTTTTTGTAGTTAAATTTCAGGGTTACAATAATAACACATCTTAAGTAAAATTTTATCACAGTTTACTCTTTGTAATCACCATTTCTCTCCCCTATAGATGTATTTTTAACTTTTATTTACATTAACTTAATGAGTTTCTGTCACTCTAACATACTGATTTACTCTGTTAACACTTAAAAAGTGTGTGTTATTATGGGGACTTTAATATTAGTAGTGGGATTTATTGAGAGCTCGTGTTTTAGAAAATGCCCAAGTAAGGACATGCAGCTTTACTTTTTAGAACATTTGTCTAAATTAAGAAATTTAGAATTCCAGTGGTTCTATTGGGCTTATTTTAGGTTACTATGTGTGAAAGCTGACACTGATTGTATCTCTTGACCCACTTTCCATGTTAATGTGTATGGCCATCAGTTCTGGTTGGTCCTTCCTGGTTCTGTGTGGTACTCCTACATTTTCCTAAATTTTCTGGGGCTACACAGCTAAGTAACAGCTCCTTGCATTTTTTTTCTTTACTGCTTACACAAATAGAAAACATGGGCATATTTTTATTTTATAAGCATAACTTACATTAACATTACCTTATTTTAAAAAATCAACCAAAATTGAATGGAACCTATCATATCTGCCCTCTTTTTAACACAGTACCTATTTGTATTCTCTACATAAACATTTCTCTCTTTATTTGCTTCTTTTTAAAATTTATTTTTAATATTAAAGAAGCTTTAGATTACATAAATGTTACATCAAAAATGCATGGGATTACCATATACTCCACCTCCTCCCCCTCTCGCACTCTCCCATATTATCATCTTTCATTAAGTGGTACATTTGTTACAATTGATGAACACATATTGTACTAAACTAAATATGAACACATATTGTACTAAACATTACAGTTTACACTCTGCCCTGCACAATTTTATAGGTTTTGACAAAATATATAATAGCCTGTAACTGTCATTGCAATATCATGCAAGACAATTCTGGTGTCCCAAAATTGTCCCCATGTTGTAACTATTCTTTCCCCTCCTTACCCTCAGAAACTCTGGTGGCCACTGCCTTTATATCAATGATATAAGTTTTTCCATTGCTAGAATAATCATAAGTTACTTTAGTTCACAGTTGCTTTTCTTTGCTTATATTTGTTCATTCCTTAATCTTGAGAATTTGGGTTTGGTGATGCCCATCTTGACTCTTGAGAGATGCTTAGATCCTATGGGACAAATTGATGGAACTGTGTTGTTTGCAGTTGCAACACTCTCCATTTCCTAGGATGGACATTGTCCATCATTATCCTTTTGTCAGTTGTTCTGGAAAACATTTCTCTTTTTATTAACAGAAACATTTCTCATTTTAACAACATGTATGCGTAGATTTTCATTTCTCAGGTTGTTTCTCTTTATCTTTGTTATTCTGTTTTATTATAATAAATTGTGTTTTGGTGCTCAGAATGTCCACATTTTGGAAGAAATCCTTGTAAGTTACTCCTATAAAATAAATCATAGACCTATAGAGTAATTTACAGGAAAACAGATCAATGGGCTCTTAATAATTTGGATGAACATATATTAAAGATAAAGACATTGGTAAGACCATGGTTTTTAGCTTATTTTGTAACACTGTGATTTCTGTTTTCTGTTGGAACTCTGCTATTGCTCTTTGGGAAATAGTACATATAAAATGTTTTAAAAATTCTGTGATAGGAATTGAAAGAGATGACTGTCATGTAGTTTTAGGCATAGGAAAATATTAAAAATTATTTGAACTTATTTGCTCCTATTATGAAGAAATTACTATATAGATATTTACTATATATATCAGTCTGCCAAAATCTACTTATGTTACAGGTTTTAGTTCATCTGTTTTTAATCTATCAGCAAGGTATTCTTTCCAAGTTTTATTTTATATTAGACTTTTATCTCTGAGATTGCCTTAATTTTCTTATGTCTACTGAAATGTCATGTGTCACAGTGGAAAATTCTGTAACATTTTAAGAATCCTTGATCACAATGGACCATAATGGCAAATATGTTTGCGATTAAAAACACCTGAACAAAAATTGTGCTTACATCTTCTTAGAGATAGGGAACCTGGATTTATTTCAAGAGGTTTTACAAAACCTCTTTCACATCCTTATTCCTCAAGCTAGCTCATAGGGTTCAACATTGGGAAAACTACAGTGTAAAATGTAGAAGTTATTTCGTCCTTGTCCAGATAATAGCTAGGTTGAGGACAAACATATGTGTAGAGATTAGAGCTATAATATAAGTTGACAGAGATCAAATGTGAGGAGCAAGTGGAGGAGGTTTTCAAGTGGCCCTGGGTGGAGCAGATCCTTGAGATGATGATGATGATGAAGTAAGAGGTCAGTCTGAACACAATGGGGGCAATGACATTGGAGTCCAGGAGGAAAAACGGTGCTGCTTGGTAGCCATCCTTCCTGCCTCAAGTGAGCTTCACCAGGGAAGGCAAATCACAGAAGAAGTCATCAATGATATTGTCACCACAAAATTTCAATGTAAAAGTTCTTTTTGTGATTATGGAAGTGTTAATAAAGCCACTGAGATATGAAACTGCTACCAAAAATACACATAGCTTTATAGACACAAAGCAATGGCTTTGACATGGCTACATAGAGGTCATAAGCCATGGCAGCCAACAGGAAACACTCACTATAGGCCAGTCCAGCAGAGAAGAACTGAGCTACACAGCAAGCAAAGGACATGCTCTTGTCTTCGGAAATGCAAGTCACTAGAATATTTGGGATGTAATTGGAGGAATACCAAAGATTCAGAAAAGACAGGTTTCCCGTGAAAAAATACGTGGATGTGTGGAACTGGGAGTCCTTACAGATCAACACCATGAGAGTGGTATTTCCCACCAGCATCCCAGCGTATACTCCAAGGAACACCACAAACAGTACCAGCTGCACCCCAGTGTCTGTGGTGAAGCCCAACAGGATGAACTGTGTCACTGTGTGATTGGACCCCTCTGTGGCTATAAGGAATTCATCTAAGAGGAGAGAAAATGAATGTTCATCTTGAATCACTCTGAGGAATAAATTGACAAAATGATAAATAAGTAATATCACACCACTGGTAATTCTAGAAATTTAGAATGAACTGTTCACTACAAGTGCACATTTTTTAAAAATTTGCAACAATCACTCAGATTTGAAAATTAATATTCAAATTCTAAAATATCTGTGATGATTAATTGACTTCTTTCCCCAGAAGTGAATTTTCTACTAAATGGGAATCTTATATTTTGTATTTTCTTGTATGTGTTTATATTCTCTTCCTAATATCTGTTTGATTGTTACTAAATATGTGACTTCTAACAGTGTAACTTATTTTCCCCTGAAATACTGGACTTTAGAACTTATAAAAAAAGTATTTTTTAAAGAATGTGTAATAGTACACACACATCTTGCAGTGTGTACTATTTATTATACTGGAACACCATATAGACATTGTAAAAGCATATTTTATTAAAATGTCTATAAATATAGGAAAATCTCAGGATATTATAAGGAAAAATAGAGGTTAGGATACAAAATTTTTAAATGTATATATATAGAGAGATATGATATACAACGATGTACTTTTAAAGCACAAATGATAAAGTATATTTTATGCATATTCAACAATAGACACATAACATAACAATATCGTAAAGAACCATTTTTAAATGTAAGTGAATTGGAAGTGTAGTTCTAGAATATTACAGATTATTTTTCTTTTTGATATTTTTGTTTTTTTAGTAAGGATTTTTATCTAATAAACAGTAAGCAAAATATACATATTAGAAAATGGCGATGCAACTAGGTGTTCCATTTAAAAAAGAAATCTGCCCACCCCTTCAGGATTGCTTGTAAATTCAACTAAAATATTCAAATAATCTGTGTACATAGTAATATACCTAGAAACCACACAATTACAATTTACTTAAGGGGCAATTCCAATCACTCTAACTGCCCACCAACATCATTCATTTTGTAGCTAAATAAATGTAAAACCCCATGAATATTATTATTATCCTTTGCAGGATTACCTCCTAGGACCTAGTAAAACACGCTGCTCATACTAGCCTCCTCATTACTATCAAGTAGATTTTTCCTGAGCAAAATATCAAACAATGGATAATTGTTCCAATTAGCCATTTGTTCCTACGATCTCCTAAAGATGACCTTATCAAGGTCCTGTGATCTCCACCTAAGTAAATCCAGTGATCAGATTTCAGTCCTCATCTGATTTGATCTATGTGCAGCATTTGACAGTTTAACACTTTCTTCTGCAGAAAACACCCTCTTCATTTGGTTTCCAGGTCATCAGACTTGCTTGGTTTTCCTTCTACTTCTCTTAATGCTTGTTCTCAACATTATTGCCTCAATCTTTGAATTTTGAAGTACTCCCAAATTAATCCTTGGACTACTCTTTTCTGCCTACATTGGTCCCAACAGGTCCAATGGCTGTAAATGTTCTCTAATTTTGAGTAAGTCTTAATTTTCTATCTCCTGACTAATTCTCTTCTCTGAACTTCAGACTCATGTGTACATGTACCTATTTAATATTTCTTCCTAGATGTCTAATGGGCATGTCATGCAAAACTGAATTCCAGACACACCTTCCCAGACTTGCTTCTCTCCACAACTTCCCTTTGCAGTAAATGGCATTATTCCAGTTTAGAGGAGATAATTTAATAACATTTGCTATCTATCCTTTCTATCTTTCACACCATGACTCTAATCAGCAAAATCTTCTTGGCTTTACCTTTAAAATATATCAGAACCTGACCAATTTTTACCAGCTCCTATGTTTCCACCCTTGACTAAGCCACACTCATCTACCTCTTGTATGATTACAGAAGCTTTCAAATGGTTTCCCTTCTCTGTACTCACCCAGTTGACTCAGTTTTCAACAGGCAGCAGAGCAGTCCTGCAAAAATGTCAGTTATATCAAGTTACTCTGCTGCTCAGAATCCTCCAGTGACTTCTCATCTTGGTGAGTAAAACCAAAGTCAACACAACAATATCCAAGCCCTGGCTTTCATCTCTCTGCTCTTGACTTCCACGAACCTGCTGGGTACAGTTTAGCTATTCTCCCTTTCATTCTTTTCCTAACACACAATGGACATGTTCATGGCATTGGTGGTTGCTCCTCCGTATTTCTGGAATGCTCATCCAAGGTATCCTCCTAACTAATTCCCTCACAAAATCAGGTTTCAATTGTGTATAATTTTCCCTCTTTTAGGATGTTCCCTATCTGCCATAAGTACTGCTCGTTATATAATATTACATATGTCCATATCTATATTTACCTCTTTTCTTTCACTTTCACTAGAATGTGCTCTTCCCATGTGATTTTGAAGGGAAACATTTATCAGATCATAGATTTATTCATGCATAGATTTATTATGAGCTTACTTAGGATTTCCATTTTAAATGAATCACTTAACATAAAATAAGAACTATCTTATGGATGAACAATTCCATCTTTTAAAACATGGAATCTATGAAAATTAAAAGGGAGAGAGTTGCAAACACCCAGACTCATTCTTACTTTTATTCCTTTCTAAGTCTAATACACTCTGATTTTCAAAATGATCCCAGAATTTCACCATTTTTAAAAATCATGGTAAAGGATATCACAGTTTACTCTGAGTCAAGCTCTGACTAAGTATGTCAGATGCATTACTTAATTTATTCCTTACATTATTAATATAAAGTACATTTACAGATTAATAGCAATGATTTTACAGATGACCAAACTGAGGCTAAACAAGTAACTAAGTGTTAAACAATTAGTAAGTGGTAGTGTTTTCTTCAGAGGCCTGATAACCATTTAAACCACCTCTTTTTTATTTGCTATTAGGTTAGTAGTTGCTAGTGGGTTCCATGGTTCCTTCTCTTTCTTGATGTAACTCCTAATTCAAAACAGGTATGATAATGTTGATAATTCAAATGTTATCCATGGGAGGGTATCTCATATATGCAGGGTCAGAGAAATATTTTTAAGCAATGTCCAAATTGCCTGCTGGAAGAATCTTGCAACATTTGTAGTAAATTCTGATTATGAGCAAGAAACACTCCATTTCTTCCATACTCATGATCAGAACACTTATCTGTAACTTTCACTGTCACAACCAATAAAGGTACACACTGGGGATCCAGGAAAATTATACCTGCTCCTTCTCCCCAGTGTACTTAATTCTTTTAGCACCTCAGGGATTCACAGCATTGAAAGACTCTATAAAGGCAATTAACAATGTGTGGACTCATTTGGGAAACTGATGCTCAAAGTAAAAGAAAGGAATTTTTTTAAAAAAGATAATGATTACTGTATACTGAGAACCCACTCTTTATAAAATAAATTCCTTGAAACTTTGTCAAATAACTGTGAAGTGTGTCCTGTAGTTCCCATATAGACAAGAAAATTTATCCAATTCACAGTTAATTATATTGCCCAAGGTAAACTTAGAACTTATGTGGGGTTAGGATTTGAATCCAAGATTAACAAATGGTGAAACTCAGGTTTGTCTTCAAAGACAAAGACTTCAGAGAAGTATGCTCTTTGAATATCTATCCAGTTTTGAGTATATTGCTTTAGATCTGGTTGTCACTTACCCTTAGTGTCTGTAAGGGTAGATTTTGCAAAATATGCAACTCTCATTCCTTATCATACATTACCCAGTTTTGAAGTGAAAAGATTTCTTACAGACTAATAAAAGCTTGTCAAGTTTCTATATATGTTAGACAAGGATGAAAATGCATAGGTTGTCAAAGTCAACTTTCAAAACCAGTTCTCCTAGTGCTCTTTGCCTGTCCTCAAAGCAGCTTATCTATCCAGTATTAACTATGTCTAGAAACTCTGCCAGGTGCTAATGACAAGGGTTAGAGCTAAGGCCTGAAACCTGCCCTCAAGAAGGGAGTATTTTATAGAATGAAAGCACATCTTTGTAAACAAGTGTGTGCAATAGGTTATGTTTGAATTATCTTACCTGATTGTGGGAGCAGGCAAGAAAAGAGACTGTGCTGGGGGCAGAGAGGAACACTTGTGTGTTTTATGAGAGGAAACATGCATCTGTCCTTCAAGATTGAGTGGGCACTGGTCATCTGATAGGAGGGCTTTACTGACAATGGAGACCATGATTATCAAGACTGAAGAAAGAAATGGAATGGAATAGAGGGTAGAGGAACTGAAAAAAGTTTGGCAGATTTGGCAGGAATATGGAGTCTATTTGTGGAAAAAATGGAGATGAAACTAGATGAGATCACAGAACTTTTGGGTGACTTTCAGAATTATTACTCGACACCCTTAATGGAAATAGGAATCTCTAGCCAACTAGTTCTCTACACAGGCAAAGACAAGAAAACAAGGACAAATAGGCACATAATATACAGTCTGACTCTTGAAATATACAATTTATATTTCATAATAGAGTAGGCTTGTGAGGAAGGCAGTTTCCAATTGATCAGTAGATGACCTCTTTGGTAAAAGAGCTATTAGGAACCATAAGGTAGAAATCAAAGCCTGAATGATACAAGAGGAGTCAAACTGGAGACAGCAGTGCTGTAGTGGAGATAGCACATGTCAGTCAGATGATGTATATTCAAGGTTTGTTGCACTGCTCACTGATGCATTATAGAAGTGATTTAATCTTGTTAAGTCTCAATTGCCTCTATGTAAAGAAGAATAATTGCAATTACTAGATGAGGCTATTGTAGGTATTAAATGTGTTGTTTTAAAACTACTTAGCAGAGGATTCGAAGTATGGAAAACACGCAATAAACCATGACACTCTAATTCACAGATAAAAAGCACCAACTAAGAGAATGCTAAAACTTACCCCAGGTCCTCACCTCTTACAATATTTATTCAGTTGATTAAGTTATCCAAGGCATCTTCTCTCTGAAACATTGGCTACTCTTGTTAGAACAGCAGCAGCATTATTTTACATGGGTGAAAAGATTAAAGAAAACATTATATAAGAAAGATTTTTTCAGAATAGTATACAATTTGGTAGAAAATATGACCTGTTTGGCATAGATGAGCAGTCAGACAGACCTGGGTTGATTTCTGATTCTAAACCTTACTAGCTTAGTTACCATCAATAATTAAGTTAATTGTCCAGAGAATCACATTATTTACATGTCATTTAATGCATTTCTAATCTGTAATAACATGTTTTTATAAGATTGCAGGGGCATGTAAAAGAAATAGTTTATTTAAAACCTTAGCAGACTGTCTGACATACAGTAACATTATGCATTGAGCATATCATATTATGTTGAGTACTGATGTTATGTAACTGTCATGCTGTAGAATTATTATCATACAGAAGAGTGAAGATGGTAAATGTTTTGTTTTCCCTTTGGTATTCTCCAAAATATTTTAGCACTTTTTGGTGCATAGTTCTATTGATAATCCCACATTATTCACTGTGGTACCCTACTCCATCTTCTCTTGACTTTTTTAACCTTTTGGCATATGATCCACTTCTCTAAATCATTTTTGAACTTTTATCAGGTCATGTATTCCTTTCAAAAGCTTAACTCTAAGTTTATCCTCACTAGAATATTTTTAGGTTCACAGTATACAACAAAAGAGTACACATATTTTCACAGTGTTTCTCCTAAGGCTCAAATATGTACACCAGATCTCAAGGAAACATTTTACTTTAAGAGAGGAATTCTCTACTGGACATCCTGACCCAGAGCTTAGAGCAACTTGAAGGATCCTTGTCAGCTTTTGTCTGATATTTTTTTAAAATGCACTTTATACCTTCCTGCTTTCTGAAAAAAGTAAATATACTGAAAAAATTTTAAAGTTTTTCATGATTTTTTTCGAGTATATAGAAATTTCTTTTTTTAATAGTCTGCTATTCTCTGGGTTTTTTTAGATACTCATGAAAGTTTAGTCCTTTGATAAATTTTCTTCAGTGACTAATCTTTCTGTGTCAATTACATGTTGTTTTCATAAAGTTTATTTTAAGATTTACATTTATAAAAAATTATACCAAAGTATAGAAATTTCCCCAAAAAACCCTCCCCAACACACACACACATACACGCATAGTTTTCTGTATTATTAACATCATAGATTAGTGTGGCACATTTGTTACAATTGATGAACTGATATTGAAGCATTGCTACTAAACAAAGTCTATAGTTTACATTATAAGTTACATTATAGGCCTGTGCTATACAGTTACACAGATCTTAACAAAGGCATAATATTATGTGCCCATCACTGCAGTATGAGAACAATCTCACTGCCCCAAATATGTTCTGTGTTCTGCCCATTTGTTGGTACCCCTCCATTGTGAACCACTGGCCACCACTGTCTTTCTATCAATGTTAAAATCTCCTCCATTAATACAAGATAATTACTATGATAACAATAAATGTACTTTGGTCTGAGGTTACACTCCCCCCTTATGTTTGTCATTCCTCAGTCTTGGGGTATTTGGAATGATATCTTGTCTGACTGCCCTCTTAACCTGAAGCAGTTAAAATTACACAACTTTTATCCTTTTCTTTAATGCAACTTGCACTTTCTCAACACTAAAAGTGCAAAATACTGACTCTTTTTACTCTTAGTAGTTTCAGAAACTGGGGCAAATGGGAATCCCCTATATTTTTTATGTGACATTTGTAAAATCTAAGTATCTTTAAATGTTTTTTAATTAAACACATGCAAAAATAAAAAAGCAAACAAACAACAAATAAATGAAAAGAATGATTGTGGGTGTGATGGCTAAACTCATGTGTCATCTTGGCCAGTTTCGTTTTGCTAAGACATTTGGTCAAGTAAGCACTGGCCTGATTGTTACTGTGAGGACATTTCCTGGACTTAAATCAGCAGTATGTTCATTGCATCTGTGATGCTTAGGCTAATGTGACAACTCAGCCAGGTAAATGTGACCAGTTGTTTGGTCAAGAAAGCTCTGGGTTAATTGTAATACGAGGACATTTATGGACTTTAGTCTCCAGTGACTTTACTGCATAGATAGCTGATGACATATTTACATCAGTCAGAGAGATTGCCATCAGCAATGAGTGATGCTTTATCCAATCAGTTGAATGCTGTAAAAGATGAAGTGATTCCAGCATTCAGGGAGAATTTCCTAACTTGTGTTTTGACAGCCAACATCTCCCAGAAACTCATCAAGGACCTTCATTGGACTTTCATTGGAGCCCCCTGTTTGCAGCCTGCCTGCAGAACCCGGACTTGTGCATCCCCACAGTCACATGAGAGACTCATAAAATCTCTTACTATTGACAGATTGTCCCTTTAAGAAGTTGGGGAACAGTGACCGCTAGGGAGTCACATAAGTATTTAGCATGCCAGAATAGTTTCCTTATCTTAGTCAACACTTTAAGAGAGAGTTTTCTTAACGTTTTCCAAACCTTAAGCCATTGATCTACATTGAGTAATTGTTGTCCCTGTGACTAAAACCATGGACAACGAGAATCTACTAATCTAAATAGTTCTGTAAAAGTTTTCTTTTTCACTCTTTTTTTTTTAAAGATTTATTTATTTAATATCCCCCCCTCCCCTGGTTGTCTGTTCTTGGTGTCTATTGCTGCATCTTGTTTCTTTGTCCGCTTCTGTTGTCGTCAGCGGCACGGGAAGTGTGGCGGCGCCATTCCTGGGCAGGCTGCTCTTTCTTTTCATGCTGGGTGGCTTTCCTCACGGGCGCACTCCTTGCACGTGGGGCTTCCCCACGCGGGGGACACCCTTGCGTGGCACGGCACTCCTTGCGCACATCAGCACTGCGCATGGCCAGCTCCACACGGGTCAAGGAGGCCCGGGGATTGAACCACGGACCTCCCATATGGTAGACGGACGCCCTAACCACTGGGCCAAAGTCCGTTTCCCTCTTTTTCACTCTTACTCCGCTACCTTTCAGCAATGTTTCAACCAACCGAGCATATTTGTTCCACTGTGATTGAAAATTCCCCATTACCCTGATGCTATGGGGTCAGTTCATCTGTCTTGCCAGTTCATCTGGAAATCCCCAGACTCAGCTGTCATTCAGGTCCCTCTTTGGTAGCCAACACATATCTCCTGTTGATTCTGTTTCCCCAGAAAACCCTGACTAATACAACATGGTACCAGGAGTGATTCTTGTGGAACAGAGTCTTAAACATGGCATGTCTGAGGTGGTTCTGGGAGCTTTCCAATTACTGTCTATTCTAATTAGACTCAATGGTACTAATGACCTCCTTTTCAATAATGAAGACGCCGCTAACAGTACAAGGCATGAGTTGACAATAGAGACATGCAAAATATCATGATTAGATTCCCCTGCTTCCATGCTTAGAGGAAACAAGGATCTGGGTGAGACTGTTTTCAACACCTTAACAGTTTTGTGGATTCAAAAAGTATAATGATGTTGGCTGGCTTCTCCTGGAAACTCTGAATACTATTACAAAAGAAATAGATGAGTTAAAGGCTTCAGATTTGACACTTAAACATTGCATGAATGATGCAAAGTTTCTATGTGTGCTCTGAAAGAAAATCTTCTCTCTACAGGATCAAAATATCTGAGAGCCAAACTCTGATTTTCATTGTATGAGTAGCAGAGTTACAAAGGAAACTAAAACAACCCTGCAGTGTTTCTGCAGTTAAAGTGAAGGCATTGAAGGAAGCTAAAACCTCAACCCTGCAGGGTTTCTGCAGTTAAAATGAAGGCATTGATTGGAAATGAGTGGAATCCAAAGGATTAGGATGGAGACATATGGGATGATGATAATATTGGTGAGGACATTGGAACCCTAAATTCTGCTGAGACTTTATCAGATAAATCTGCGATGGCCTGCCCTGTGGAGACCACATCTTCCCAACCTTCTATCACACAGCCTCCAGCCTGGCCCATGGAGTCCTTCCAGCCCTGAGGTGGGTACCAGTCAAACTGAAGCCTGCACTGTCCAGCCTCTGGTCTGCCCCATGGAGTTTGGACCTCCTCCCATATACTGAGGCAGGTACCAGCCAAATTCCAGCATGCACTGTTGAGTCTCCAGTCTGCCCTGAGGAAACTGCCTTTCAACCTCTACCTAAAGATATTAATCATTTCTCACCAGAAGAAAATGTAAAGGAATGCCCTGAGGTCAATAGCTGGCAAGGCATTTCTAATCCTTCTCTTTAACCACCCCCATCATCTTTCTTGTCTTTGATTCCCATTACTAGACTAAAATCACAAGTCCCCAAATGTGAAATATGAAGAGTGACCCATGAGGAGTAAGGTATACTCTGAAAGAACTGCATGAGTTTTCCAGTTTATATAGATAGAAATCAGGGGGATATGTGTGGGAATGGATACTAAGGGTATGGGATAATGGTGGAAGGAATATAAAGTTGGATCAGGCTGAATTTATTGATATGGGCCTATTAAGCAGAAATTTCAGATTCAATGCTGTAGCTTGAGAGGTTAGAAAGGGCTTTAAGAGTTCATTTGGATGAATGGCTGAAAGAGGGACCAAAAGATAACCTAGCATGTTTGAGGTGGAGATGACCGATTTGCCCTGGTATACAGTGGAAGAGAGAATTCAAAGGCTTATAGAGATTAGAATGCTATAATGGATTTACCATTTAAGACCTGCCCACCCACCCCAGAAATGGCCAGAGGACATACTTTTAACCAGGACTATGAGGAATAAATTTGTAAGACTAACTCCATCTTCCATGAAGAGCTCTGTGATTGCTTTTCTCTGTAGTCCAGATACTATGATAGGGAGGGCTGTAATGGAATTAGAGTGCTTAAACATTATGGAGATGATCAGATCTTGGTCCTGTAAAAGTCAAGTATTGGCAGTTAATTGCCAAAGACAAGGTGGATGTGGCTACTGCAATGAATGGCAGATTCAAAGCAGCGTTCAAAATAGTTCAAATTGCATAGCGTTATGGTGCTGGCTAATACATCATGGGTTACCTAGAAGTGAAATCGATGGCAGTCTACTAAATTTCTTCTGGATCTTTATAAACAGAAGAGTTCTAAGTTGAGTGAACAAAGCCCTAACAAATTACAGATGCAGAGAATCATGGCCCTTTAATCAATTCCCAGACTTGAGACAGTTTATAGATCCAGAGCCCCTTGAATGAGGAGAGGGCCAGGTCCACTTGGGGAAGGATACTGTTAAAATGCCAATATTTATACTGCTAATCTTTCTCCCACCTTTTCCCAAGGACACCTACAGCCTTTCCCAGAGTAACTGCATTGAGGAAAAGGAAATGGTCAGATATTTTGGGGATTATTAGACACTGGCTCATAAATGGCATTAATTCCCAGAGACCCAAAATGGCACTGTGGTCCACCAGTCAGAGTAGGGGCTTATGGAGGCCAGGCAATTAATGGAGTTTTAGCTCAGTTCTCTCTTGCAGTTGGTCCAGTGGATACCCAGACCTATTCTGTGGTTATTTCCCCAGTTTCAGAATGAATAATTGGAACAAGCAGACTCAATAACTAGCAGAATCCCCACATTGGATCCCTGATTTATGGAGTGAGGGCTATTATGGTTGGAAAGGCCAAGTGGAAGCCACTAGAACTGCCCTTCCTAGCAAAATAGTAATTCAAAAGCAATACCAGAATCCTGGAGGAATTGCAGAGATAAGTGCCACCATCAAGTATTTGAAGGATGCAGGGATGGTGATTCCCACCACATCCCCATTCAACTCTCCTATTTGGATTGTGCAGAAAACAGATGGATCTTGGAGAATGGCACTAGATTACCATATACTTTACCAGGTGATGATTTCAATTGCAGCTGCTGTCCCAGATGTGGTATCATTGCTTAAGCAAATCAACATATCCCCTGGTACCTGGTATGCAGTGTTGATCAGGCAAATGTTTATTTCTCAATTGCCACTAGTAAGGACCACCAGAAACAGTTTGATTTCAGCTGGCAAGGCCAGCAGTATACATTCACTGATCTGTCTCAGGGGCATATCAACTCTCCAGCCCTATGTCATAATATTGTTCACATGGATCTTGATCATCTTTCCCTCTCACAATACATCATACTAGTTCATTATATTAATATCATGTTGATAGGACCTAGTGAGCAAGAGTAGCAAAGACTCTAGACTTACTGGTGAGACATTTGTGTGAGAGAAGATGGGAGATAAATCCAAAAATTTACAGCATCTTTCCACCACAGTGAAATCTCTAGTTTTCCAGTTGTATAGGGCATTTTGAGATATTCCTTCTAAAGTGAAGAATAAGCTGTTGAATCTGGTTCCTCCTATGACCAAAAAAGAGGCACAACACTTAGTTGGTCTTTTGGATTTTGGAGACAACAGATTCCCCATTTAGATGTGCTATTCTGACCCATTTACTGAGTGACCAGAAAAGCCACTAGTTTTGATTGAGGACAGGAACAATAGAAGACTCCATGACAGGTCCTGGTTGCTCTGCAAGCTGCACTACCACTTGGACCATATGACCCAGCAGATCCAATGGTGCTAGAAGTTTCATTGCCAAATAAAGATGCTGTCTGAAGCCTTTGGCAGACCCCTATAGGAGAATTATGATGCAAACCCTTAGGATTTTGGAGCAAAACCCTACCATCCTCTGCAGATAATTAGTTTCCTTTTGAGACAGCTTTTGGCCTGCTACTGGGACTTAATAGAGACTGGACCTTTAACCATGGGCCATCAAGTTACCATGATACCTGAGTTGCCTATCTTGAGTTGGTTATTGTCTGACCACCAAACCATAAAGTTGGGCATGCATAGCAGTACTCCATAATAAAATGGAAGTGGTATATACAAAATAGGGCTCAAGCAGGTCCTGAAGGCACAAGTAAGTTACATGAGGAAGTAGCCCAAATGCCCTTGGTCACCACCATGCCATGTTACCTTCTCTTTTCCAGCCCACAACTTTGATCTCTTGGGGTGTCCCTTACAAGCAATTGACTGAAGATGAGAAAACTTGGGTATGATTTACAGATTGCCCTATACAATATGCAGTTACCACCCAAAAGTTCCTGTTCTTTCAGGAACATTCCTGGATTATGATGGTAAGAACAAATCCTCCCAGTGGGTAGAACTTTGAGTAGTGCACCTGGTTGTTTGTTTTGCTTGGAAGAAAAAATGTCCAGAGGTGCATTCGTACACTGATTCATTGGCTATTGCCAATGGTTTGGCTGGATGGTCAGGGACTTGGAAGGAATAAGATTGGAAAATCAGTAACAAAGAGGTCTGGGGAAGAGGTATATGGGTAGATATTCCTAAGTGGGCAAAACAAAACAAAACAAAAATTATTCGTGTCCCACACGAATGAGAAGATGACCTTCTATGTGGCTAATGGTCAGCCACTTTCCCCAGCCACTCCTGTCATTGACCAATGGGGCTCATTAACCAAGTGGCCATGGAGGTAGGGATGGTGGTTATGCATGGGATTAGCAACATGGACTTCCACTCACCAAGGCTGACTTGGCTACAGTCACTACCGAGTGCCCAATCTGCCAGCAACAGAGATCCACACTCCATCATCAATCTGGCACCATTCCTTAAGTTTGGGCCACCCCACCAGGCAAAGAACCATGGCCAGCTGAAGGGCTTGCTGAGGGTAATGGGAAAATGGAATGGGTAGTGGAAGAAGGTAGTGATATATATGAACTTTGACCATGTGGCCAGTTACAGAAATGAGGACTTCAGTGGTCCTGAATCTTTCTTCCTTTTTTTCATGTGATTATGATTGTGTATGTATATAAAATGAATTTCTTTGTCTTCTTCCCCAACCTTTTTCCTTATCATATAAGAAGTTGTATCAGTTTCATGCCATAATATTTGAGGATGTCAAGTTTAAGAGTAAATACTACCCAAGAACTTGCACCCAATTCTGCAGAGAATTAGTATGTTTTCAGTTGTACACAGGAGAGTTGAACTTTGTTAGGTGGAAATTTTATATATATATATAAAACTTATATATATATAAGAAACAATATATATATATATATATATATATATTGTTTCTAAGTTTTCACTTAGAGACTAAGTATGGTTTAAGGTACTGTGTATGGTTGCCGAGTTAACAAGGGGTGGGCTGTGATCGTTAGACTAATGTGTCAACTCGCCCAGGTAATTGTGCCCAGTTGTTTGGTCAAGCAAGCGCTGGGCTAACTGTAATTCAAGGACATTTATGGACTTTAGTCTCCAGTGACTTTAATGCATAGATAGCTGATTACATTTACATCAATCAGAGAGATTGCCATCAGCAATGAATGACGCTTTATCCAATCGGTTGAATGTCTTAAAAGGTAAAGTGGTTGACCTGATTCCAGCATTGAGGGAGAATTTCCCAACTCATGTTTGGACAGCCAAAGGTCTCCCAAAAACTCATTAAGGACCTTCATTGGACTTTCATTGGAGCCCCTTGTTTGCAGCCTGCCTGCAGAACCTTGACTTGTGCATCCCCATGGTCACATGAGGAATTCTTACAAATCTTATAAAATCTCTTACTATTGATAGATATCTCCTGTTGATCCTGTTTCCCTAGAGAACCCTGGCTAATACAGCATCTATCACTAATTACATCTACAATCAACTGAGGAGATTGCCTATCACAGTTAGAGACATCTTATCCAATCAGTTGAAGGTTTTAAGAGGAGAAATGATGATTTCAGCAGTCAGAAGAGAGACTTTTCATCTCTATTTCAGTTATTTCGGTCCACCGGTTTCTCCTAGGGAATTCATTGAAAATCTTTATTGGACATCCCAGCTTGCAGCCTGCCAGAGAGAATTTGGACTTGTGCATTCCCCACAGTGACATGAGACAATTTTTATAAAAATCTCATAATATATATAGATATAGCCTATTAGTACTATTTCCTTAGAGAACCCTGACTAATGTATGGGGTATGGAATGAGACTTTATAACTCCTTTCATATAACTATATATAAATTGATGTGGAATCATTAGGGGAATAAAGCAAAATTTTTGTGGGCCCAGTAGTACCTGAAACACACAAATTACCAAATACTTGCAGCCATCATTCTAAAATTCCAACATTCAAATTAAATAGTTCCAGACTTTTTCTAAATAGGTTTTGGATCACAAATGTATTAGATTCAAGGAATTCCTCATGGTTTCCAGCTTGGGGGACTGGCTATCAGGCAATTAAACAAAACTATTCATTGAGATAGTTGTGTCAATCTTATTTAATAAGACTCTAAAAGTTTGTTTGGAGATTGTGATATCCCATTGATTGATGAATTCAGTCATAAACACCCTTCACATTTTATGAATTTTGATGACATCAAATGAAAATATAGTATATACACATGTATACTGCCTTTATGTATCCTTATATATACCTTTAAATATTAATAAATGTATAGACAATTTTATTTCTTTAATGTGCTGATATCTTTCAATACCCCCTTTAGATCTGTTCTTACACTTTTTCATTCCGCTTTCTGCTCCAGAAGGTCAACTTGCATGGACTGTCTCAATTACTTTTGGCTAATAAAGGGAGGAATTGAAAGGAAAGAAAAGGCAGAGGTCACAGTTCTTAATCCAAGCTCATTCCCTACAAAGATAGTGAGAGCCACAACTATCCCTTGAGCAAACCCACAGTGTTAGGCCTTCTGCCAAGCACAATATCTCTTGATAATTCTGGTAATTTCTTCTTCCACGTTCCTCTTCAAGCCTAGGTATAGTAAATCTCTGTAGCAAAGGACCATTGCATCTTTTAAAATTTTCAATTGCTCTGTTCACATCTTTGTAATTGGTTCCTTCATTAATTCTTCTTAAATGGCCCAACTTGAGTGGCCTGTGCTTCCTGACAGGATTCTGTGGATAAAGTAATGATCTTATGAATAGCCCTAGAATTAATCCATCCAAAAGGGATTCTAGGATTAATTTTCTCCCATATTTAAGGAGTATGCAGAAAAGTCTCTTGATGTATAAATAATTCCCTGATAATCCATGGCATGTAATAGCATCAGAATTTAAATTATTCCCAGTGATGTTATTTCATGAAATGTAGGTAGAGACCAAGGCACTGAAAGGCCATTTGGTTGAGGTTATGAATTACTACCATGATAATATTGATTCTAAAAATTAGGAGTCTTCTGAATTGAATACTGTTAATACCCTATTGTGAATTTCAAAGGGCAATTGGAAATCTTTCCCTGCACCTTTGAAGAAGTTTCTAATTGCTGGTATTCTTTTATAAAAGATTTGTTTGAGGTCCAAGCTAGGACCTGATTATAAGGACAGAAAAGTTGCAATACTAGTTAAATGCTAAAATTGTCAGAAGTTCTCTGACAGGCTGAGAAAATTGGTGAGAGGAAGAGTTGGGACCATAAAACATACCATAAGGATATTAGGAAGTGAAGGATAAGACTAAAAAGCAAAACATTTCTTGAAAAAGCAGTCCCTAACTTACTCTTACCTGAGGAAACCACCTTTACTCTGGATAAATATCTTTTAATGACTCCACTTAAGAAGGTGCCTGATAAATTCATATAATTCCTTTCAATATCCGGTACCACTACTCCAATTTTCCCATACAGTAAGAGTTAAATATCAACTAATCCAGGTGAAAAAATCCAACCTGCGCTTAGAGGATATATATACTAAAAAGTTATAGGATCTCAGCAATCTGTATTGATAAGACTTGGGCCATAATACCTCTCTGCCCACTTAAGAAGAATCCAGTGAGAATCAAATGCATAATGACAATAGTTATCACATACTGAGCATACACTATCTGCCTAATTATGTTTTAGGCACTGGACATGTATTTTCTCTTTTAACCTGTACACCAAACCTATGAAATAGGTTGTCCCATTTTAGAGATGAGGAAAATGAGGCACAGATTGGCGAGATAAATAGCATAAACCATCTTGACTGTAAGTGGTGGAGCTAGGCATCTAATCTTATCCACTTCACCACTAGCTACATGGTCCCTCACAGTGTTTCATGATGCTTATCAACTGAGAAACTCACTGCTGATATCATTTGTTGTCATTTTCATCACTTCTTAAATGTCACTAAATTATTTCTTATTTGCAGAAGAACTTCTTAACAGTGGTTTGGAAGACTTGAAAATGAACTTGGAAATATTCTTTCCTGCTAGTCTTGTTGAAAACATGACTGCAATTTGGCTTCTATCTCTGCATTTCTATTCTATCTTTCCCTTTCCCCTAGATTTCTTGCTTTGGAATATTTAGTTTACCAGTTCACATAATTATTTGATTTGAAAGACTTGATTTCAATAAAAATATAGGAAATCCCTCTAAAACCTATTATATGGTATTCAATATTATTCAAAAGATTTTTTTGCAGTCTTTTCATGACCTGAAACTTCTTAGTTCTTAAATGTTCTCTTAAGATTCCCCATTTTTTCTGGAACCAGTTAGGCTTTACTGCAACTTTCCACTAGCATGTAAGTTCTCTGAGAGCATACAGAATGTTGGTTATATCTACCAGTTTATGTTTAGATTTTGGTATGTACTAGATTATCAAAAAGATATTTTGGAAATGAAGAAGTAAAAAAGAATATCTAAGAGAATGAGAAAACGCATGAATGATTGACAGATTCTACTGACAATTGTTCCTCTGCCTGTCTTTATGTTTCATTTTTACTACATATCTCTCTCAATTGCTGCTTTTAATCTGCTAAGGACTGGATGAAATTAACCAAACATATTAACAGTGTCTAAAAACCAAGAGTGAATAGGCACAAGGTGGGGACTAAGGGCTCTCGGTGAATAGACCTTGTAACTTTGACTTGTCTGGAATCACTTCATTATTTATATTGTCCTGTAAAGTGTATTATTAGAGAAGTGAATTCTATATAAATATAGCATCATTGTGAGCTGCAGGGCTATTAATAATACCTACTGTTACATGGATTGCATTGGTATAGATATTATCATAAATGCTTTACATACACTATTTGATTTAAATCTGAAAAAAATCTGCATACTATGTTTCTATCATTAGCTTTCCCTATAGTCTAGAGAGGTATCACATGAAGCAGTGCCCTCCACTGCTTTCTACTTGTGCTTTGCATCAAGCTGCTCTGCTAGTTGTAGAACAAAACCAGAATCAGATGTTTTGGGAGCAGATGGAATACAAGGTTTTGATTAATAAACAAGGTTTGGAAAGACTATGTAAAGGCCAAAAAGAATTCCATCTGAGAAAAGGCAATACTATCTGAATTATTTTATTGACTATGAAACATTTCTATTTGTAATAAAACTGATATATTTATAATGTAAATGGAAAACAAGATCTCTCCTTTCTTGTTTCTTGTTTCCAATTCTGTGACACATAGGGCATTTGATTTTGTCTTCAAGTGAGAAGATGGTTATATGAGAGGTTGATGGCATGAAAAACAGTTTGTTGCTTTATTCAAAGATGTGATTCTTTACAACACCTTTTCCAAACATTCCTCACTGCTTTTGAGCCCATGGTAAAATTTATAAATCAATATATCTCAGACATTAAAGTATCACCATATTTGATCTGGAAAGATTTCATGATACACCAATTGGTATTGGCAATAGTTTGTAAATATTTACAGGGAGGAATTATAGGAGCAAATAACAGAGAAAAAATGATGCAGTTTGAGTGTGAAAATGAATAGAGTTGATGGTAGTATATTATAGTAAGTATAACCTACACTGCTGATTTATAAATGTGATTGTGGCTGAAAAGGGTAGTCTGTAGATGTAATATTTCAGTTGTAAGGAAGCTCTAAAATAATATTCTTCCTTTATAAACTGTTAAACTTATTGTGATACATGGGAAAATTACAACTAATATAACTTATGATTTATAGTTAACAGTAATATTGTAATAGATTTCCAGGAATGGAAAGATGATATATCAATTCTACGGAACAATAGGAGAATATAGAGATGTGGGATTTTTCCTTTTGGAGTAATGAAAATGTTCCAAAATTAACTGAGATGAGGACAGCACAACCCTGTGATGAATATGAGAATCACTGGGTGTACACTTTGAAAGGATTGAAAAAACCCTGGTACTGTATAACATAATGTATCCTGTGGTAGAAGATAGACTGTGGTTAACAGAATAAATATGAGAACATTCTCTCATGAACTATCACAAGTACATAATACTAATACAGAGTGCCAGTAACCGAATGAGTTGGGGAAAAATACACCCATTGTAAGATCTTGGCTATAGTTAGTAGTAATGTTTTGGGCATGTTCTTTCGTAGTTTGTAACAATTGTTTCAAAATGAAAGGTGTTTGTGGTGGGGTAATGTATGGGAGCCCTGGATGATGATATGCATGTTTGTTTTGTAAGTTCACAACTTATACTATACACTTTGTTTATGGATGTTCATGTATGAATGATAAACTTCAATAAAAAAGTTTAAAAATAGTGCGTATGTAAGAATTTTTTCTCTGAAACAGAACTAATGTACATTAATATTATAGAAGGTTAACACCAGGGTGACATTTGGACAAAAATACAATCAAACTATGGATAATAGTGTATAATGATATATTAATAATCTTCCATCAATGGTAAAAAAAAAAAGGAAGCATGCTGAGTGAAAGAAACTAGACAAAAAGTACATATCGTTTGACTCCTATGCAAAATGTAAATATGAAAAAATTACAGAGAAAATAGATTAGCAATTATCTATGGCAGAGGAAGGATAGAGAGATTAAGAGGTGACTACTAAGGGGTAGGATTTTTGTGTGTGCTTTTTTATGGTTTTTTTTTCTTTTTTGTGTGTGTAGTAATGAAAATGCTGTAATATTGATTGAAGTGATGAATGCACAACTCTGTGATTATACAAAATGCCATTGATTGTACACTTTAGATGAATTGTTTGGTTTATGAGTATGTTTTAATAAAATTGATTAAAAATTATCCAGTTTGATACGGCCAAATTATTGACATATTTACCCTTCAAAATGATTTAAGTTTAAGGTGAGAAAATGAATCCATGGAAGAAGGTTAATAAGGTGCCAGCTGGTTAATTGAACCTTGGATTCAAAGTGTCAATCATTACAGATATCAAAATTTCAGACTGGTGACAGACTTGGCCCAGTGGTTAGGGCATCCGTCTACCACATGGGAGGTCTGCAGTTCAAACTTCAGACCTCCTTGACCCATGTGGGGATAGCCCATGTGCAGTGCTGATGTGTGCAAGGATTGCCATGCCACGCAGGGGTGTCCCCCGCGTAGGGGAACCCCACGCGCAAGGAGTGCGCCACGTAAGGAGAGCCGCCCAGCGTGAAAGAAAGTGCAGCCTGCCCAAGAATGGTCCCACGGACACGGAGAGCTGACACAAGATGACACAACAAAAAGAAACACAGATTCCCATGCCACTGACAACAACAGAAGCAGACAAAGAAGATGCAGCAAATAGATACAGAGAACAGACAACTGGGGGGAAGGGGAGAGAAATAAATAAATAAATCTTAAAAAAAATTTCAGACCAAAATGACAAATGGTTGAAGA
This sequence comes from Dasypus novemcinctus, assembly GCF_030445035.2. NCBI lineage: Eukaryota > Metazoa > Chordata > Mammalia > Cingulata > Dasypodidae > Dasypus > Dasypus novemcinctus. The sequence continues at coordinate 37,108,621 of NC_080682.1, forward strand.
AGAGGTCTAAGGTGCAGGAAGACAGAGATATTGTGAATCTTCTCTGCCACTGTACAACTATCACCCATTTCTCATCTTGATTCTCCGAGGGCTAATTTCACCAAGGTATTAAGAAATTCATTGTTGACAGGGTCATCAGCATCCTTGTAAAGCTCTGTCGTGGCTACCATAAGTATGCTAGAGATGATGGGAAACTTCAGTGGAATTGGGTTCCCAAAGTGATAGTAAAGAGGTGAAAGTATGCAACAAGATGGGAATAATTACCAAGAAAAACCACAAAGTCAAGTTTGTAATCAATGTGTTGTCTTGTGCAGACATCTGTAATAATGGCTCATGGATCAAGTGGTTCCTAAGGAATTGAATAGATGGAAAATCAACCTATTTGTCAGTTTCCTTACAATGAAGAAATGTTCCATTTTTATTTGGCTGAAAACTAGCTCATGTTGTCCCAACAGAGAATCATAACGTATATACAATTTTATCTTAGACACTTTGACTGAGGATGGACCCTAAGTCAAAGTATATACTATACATCTTTCTCAAAGAATTCTCTTGGACAGGTTGCAGCTAATAATCAGAGAAATATCCAGTTCTTCTCGAGTTAGTGTTTACTGATTCTTAACTGCCACTGGTTTCTTGTGATTGAAAAAAACCACTGATATCCACACTCTGGATTATTGCTAATATTTTTGGCCTGAGTGCATCTATCCGTGGGCCAATTGAGACCTAGTACATAAGCCGTCTTTATTTACTCAGAACCAGAGATAGCAATTAGATGTATATTTAATAGTTTCAATCAGAATTTTCATATTAGATCTTTCTCTGATCCTTAGAATGAGGATAATTGTTTGAAAGATCAACTTGAATTCCCTAAAATTGGTCCCTGTAGAGACCCTTTGCCAAGATAATGAACAAAATGAAACACTGCATCCCTAGGGAGAGGGTGCTGAGGTTAGTGTTTTCTTCAAACAACTTGTTTGAATGACACATCTATACACACTCAACAGTAATAACTTGACTTGTGTTTATGCAAATTCCTTTAATTTACTGAGCTGTTTCCCTGCTTAGAGTGTTGAGGATATTCAATTACCAGGGACGACTGCCATGGAGAATGTTCTCATTGGTCTTGACATATGTTGAGGTTGTAGCTTTGTGTGGTAATCATATTTAACTCATATTTAAATCCTCAAAACTGTACAATTGAACAGGCTTAAGGTAGTGTTAAGCAGTTTCAGTCTTTGAGGGATAAACAAAGTACGTTTAGGTTACTGGGTTTGCAGAATAACTTGGGAGACAGACACATTTTACTCAATTGTGAAAATCTTTGACAATGCATAGATGTCCACTGTGCCTTTGATATACTATCATTTTCCTGGAGGATTGGTGATCCATTAGATTGTAGGTTAATTAGATAAGACTAAATCCTGCTAATCTAAAATGGCAGTTTTTAAAACATATTTGCTCTTTGTATCCATTTTATCACTGCCTTTTTCCTGTCGTCATTTCTAGATGTAGACTTTATAATGCCATATTCATCAACACGGTATCCCACCAAACATTAACTGGGGTTGATGGATGCATTATATGTAGGTCTTTTGTCTAACAAATTCATTTATTTTACTATTATCCCAACATCAAAAAGTAACACGTTTTATTTAATTGTGGAATATGTAGAAGAAGGCTCAGTAGTGATTTCTGAGGTTTCTCCAATTGTGCTCTATGCTTTATGTCATGGCAGCCAATGTATGATGCCATCTTTCCTTATCAAGAATGAATTAAGAAGGAGCTAAGGGTATCAAGTAGACATGTTCCTTATAGTGGCTGGGAAAACGAGCCTTGCAGATCTCCAAATACAGAGAGTATAATGACCAGAGGACTTAGATATTGAACTCTGAAACCATTTCCACATCAAATGCATGCTTCCCACAGCCTGCTGCCAGCCAACGAGTGAGTATGTCAGGGATACAAATGCAGTCTTGTTTCTCGTAGACACTAAACTTCTCTCATAGATGACCTTGACTCACGGACTTTCCACTGACTGGCTGAGCGATCTTTAGACTACACAATGGTCTGGGATGCTTTTATCCATCCTTCCATCCCTCATTCCTTCATGTGGCATCAGACTTGCATATTGTTCTGATGTCACTCCTGGACATTTTTGTCTCCTTTCCAATTTGTCCTGCACAAATTTGTTTCCCCTAATCAAATCTTTGCACATTTAATACCATCCTTGTGTTTATTATAGGAGATCCCAGTCTCTTCTACTTTTACATAAAATGGCTTATAGAATTGTATTTCCTTTCACAATAATCTTAGCCTCACTGAATTAGGAAGCCTATTCCCAAGGGAAGTCTATTCTCCAAAGGAACATTATCAATATTTTAATCAATTGTAATCTGAGGCTCCCCTCACCCCCGGCCATACTGGAATCCTCTTGCACTGAACCAGCAGTGATCACTCTACTGAGCAGGGTCATTGATCCCAATAATCAAGGGGAAATAAGTATGTATTACAAAAGGGTCCAGGAAAGCTAAGTTTGCTATCTAGGTATTTAACCGTATATCTTTTAATACCCCTTTAGTCCTCTCTCTTTCCAAGGAAATCTACAAACACTCAATAATAACAAGATGGAATATTATTGGAACATTTTACCAGTTAAATATCCCCCACTCGGCTGAGCAACTGGAAAAGAATGAAAAGACCAGATCCATGAAGTAGGCAGGTAGGCAACAATTAGTATTTGTTATTAGTTATAGGTAGATACAGTAGTAGTTATAGTTTTGTATATCTCAGCTATATAGAGCCATGTTTCTTCACTTCCTTTGATTTTTTTGTTTAGATACAAATCTGCCAATGCATGCAAGAACCATTATAATGTAATTTGGAGGATAGCAAGATGCCTGAAATCCAGAAATTCTCCTAGCTTATCATCTATTCTGTGAAAGACTATCAAGAGTTTTTAATTTCCTATATAGATTATTTCCAAATGATTTTTGCATGGACACTCATAAACATCTTTATTTTGTATGATGTTTAATTCATTAAACTCATAAAACACTTTCTCCTGAGATTTTAAATTGCATTTATTATAATTAGAGTAACTAAATTCCTAGTGAATTTATATATCAATTTCAAATTAATATGGCAGTTTCTTTTGAATGGTAAACTATAGATGGAATATTTCCAATACTGTGATTAAAAACATTGTTAAACTTACATTTACACATATTCTAAAGTATTGATGCCATATGTTTAATTATATATTGATGAACAAAGCGTTTATATTTGTCTTCTTAAGATTATTATTAGCATTCCTTTACTATGGTTTTTGTGTTATTATTTAGATATCATCCAGAGCTGAGATAACATTTCCAGATACCAAATAATATGAATATACATTTAGGCCAGGAAAATGTATATCAATTCTTGTTTGGAGAATGACACTTAGTTTCTTCTCCTAAAATAGGAACCCTTGGCCATCAGTTTGAGCTTCCTTTCCATACTTAAATTTAAAGGTTTATGATAATAGGATGTCTTAAATATAACTTTGCATCACTTTTACTTTTTGTAATGGATGTTTACATCTGGCTTATACATTTTATAGCTACATTTGACTGACACTAAGCTCTCTGATACTGTAACTTACTGATTTAATCTTTTAATATTGTTTAAAAATGTGTTTTTATAAGAATTTTATTATCAGTGGTTTAAAATACAGAGATCACAGCTTTTAGAAAATGACTGAATCAGTATAAATAGATTTTCCCTTTTGGGACATTCATCTAAATCAAAAATTATAAAATTACATTGCTTCTATTGAGTTTCTATTAGGTTATTGCATTTCAAAACTGATACCAAACATATCCCTAGGATCTACTCTCCAGTTAATGTGTATGGCCATCTGTCTTGACCGGTCCTTCTTGTTCTGTCTGGAACTCCTAATTTTTCTGGGACTACTTGGTAACTAACAGATCATTGTATTTTTCCCTTTACTGCTTACTCAGATAGAAACAAGGACTTATTTGTACTTCATAAATAAGAATTGTATTACCATGGTTTTTCTTTCAAGAGTTAATCAAACTAACAGGAAACCAATCATAACTGCTGCATTCTTTTTCTTATATCCCAACCCATCAGTGTTTTCTAAAAAAAAAATTCACTTTTGAATAACCTTTATCCGTAGACTTTCATTTCTCAGCTTGTTTAATTTCACCAGAGTTGTTATCTGCCTTGTCATTATAACTTCGTTTTGTTGTTCAGAAAGTCATGATTTGGATAACAGAAGTGATTGTAAATGGGCTCAGATAAAATACAGCGCATGCCCATACAATGACTGATGAAACTAAAACATAAGGGAACTTGACAGATTTTTCCTTAATGGAAGAACATACATAACATGACTATATGGGTAAGATTATGCCTTCTGAGTCAATGAACCATTGAAGTAATTCATTGCTTCTCCTGGATCTCTTTGGTAACACTTCTGGAGACTAAAGCACATCTAAAAAGATTTTTAAATAATGAAAAGGAAGTAGAAAGTGATGAGCATCATCTAGTTATTGATAATAGGAAGATATTACAAACTAATTCAACATATTTGTTCCAATTTCTAGGACTACAAAGATACAATCTTCCAAAATTCAACTGATAATAAGGAGAGTAAGCTGTTCCATTACCTTTAATTAATAAGAGAAGGTTTTCTGTTTTCAGGCTTTGATTTTTTTTTTTGGTGGGGTCATTCTTTCTGAACCTATTTTGCACCAAGGTCATTCCTAGGTGTTACTGGATCTGTGTGCTAATGCTCTGGGAAGTATATATTAGGTCTATCGAATGCCATGTGTTCAGGGTGGAAAATTCTATAACTTTACAAGAATCACTTACCATGATGGACCACAAAACAGGAGCTAAACTTGAGATAGAAATAACCTGATGTATTTCAAGAGTTTATAGAAAGTCTTTTTCACATCCTTATTTCTCAGACTACGGATCATAGGGTTCAAAATTCTGTAACTTTATAAATATACCTTGATAAGGATGGACAACAATGGCAACTCTGCCTGAGATAAAAGTAACTGGATTAAAATTGTGCTTGTATTTTCTTAGAGGTAGAGAATCTATATTTCTTTCAAGAGTTTATAGAGAGGCTCTTTCACATCCTTATTATTCAGACTGTACATTATGGGGTTCAACATGGGAAACACCACAGTGTAAAATGTAAAAGCTATTTTGTCCCTCTCCAGGTAATAACTAGATCAGGGATGAGAATATGTGTAGAGAATAGAGCCATAGAACATGGTGACAGAGATCAAGTGGGAGGAGCAGGTAAAGAAGGCTTTGAGGCAGCCCTAGATGGAGCGGATCCTTGCAAAGATGACTATGATGAAGAGGTAGCAGGCCAGTATGAACACAGTGGAGGCAATGACATTAGAGCCCAAAAGGGAGAACAGCACAGACAGGTAGCCATCCCTCCTACCACAAGCGAGCTTCACCAGGGGAGGCAAATCACAGAAGAAGTCGTCAATGATACAGTCACTACAGAATTTCAAGGCAAAAATTCTTTTGGTGATGTTGGAAGAGCTAATAAAGTCACCGAGATGTGAAGCTGCTACCAAAAATACACTCAGCTTTATGGACATTACCTAGGAACAAAACAGTGGCTTTGAGATGGCCACATAGCAGGCCAACAGGAAACACTAGCTATATGTCAGCCCAGCAGAGAAGAAGAACTGAGCTACTCAGCCAATAAAGGAGATGCTCTTGTCTTCGGAAATGCAAGTCACTAGAAACTTTGGGGTGTATATGGAGGAATACCAGAGATCCAGAAAAGACAGGCTCCCAGTGAAAAAATACATGGGCATATGAAGCTGGGAGTCCTTATAGACCAACACCATGAGAGTAGTATTTCCCACCAGTGTCACAGAGTATACTCCAAGGAACACCACAAACAGAACCGGCTACACCACAGGGTCTGTGGTGAAGTCCATCAGGATGAAATGTGTTACAATGTGATTAGCCCCCTCCATGGCTATAAGGAATTTCACCTAAGGAGAGGATATGAGTGTTCATCTTGAATCACTGTGAAGAATAAAGTGACAAAATGATAAATAACATCACACCACTTATAATTCTAGAACTTAAAATGAACCAATCACTACAAAGTGTTCAATTTTGAGATTTTATTTCAATTTGCAACAATCACTCATATATTACAATTACACATTCAAATTAAAAATTTCTGAGTTACTTAAATTTTTTGTCTCATAGAAATAACTGTTCAATAAAATAAAATAAAAATATAGAAATTCCTATTTTCTACATTATAATTGTGGTTTTGGAATATGACTATGTAACTCATATTGGAAATTCACTGTAGAAAGAACTAAAATGTTCTAATGAAATTTACACACAATAATATACCTAGAAACAACACAATTACAATTGACTTAAGGAGTAATTCCAGTCATACTAACTTCCTTTAACTGAAGTCACTTTGTAGTGAAATAAACAGAAATCTCTGTAAATATGAGTATATTTAGCAAGTCCTTCCTCTTGGAACCAAGGGAAACAATCTCTTCATACTATATTCTCATTTTAGCATTAAGTTGACTTTTTCTGAATAAAATATAGAATAATGGAGGGTTGTTGTAATTTGGCTTTGTCTTCTACAATCCCTTAATGATGCCATTCTGATGTCCAGTGATCACCATGCAGCTAAATCCAATAGTCAAATATCAATTCTCATCTTGTTTGATCTTAGCAGCATATGAAACAGTTTATCATGCTCTCCAGCTGGAAAACATTCCCTTCCTTAAATTCCAGGTCATCATTCTCACTTTGTTTTCCTTCTACTTCTCTTGCTTCTTATTCTCACCATTATTAGCTCAAACTTTGAATTTTGAAGTGCCCTTAGCAACCCTTGGACCACTTCTTTTTTCCATCTAGACTTACTTACTGGTGATCCCATCAGGTCCAATGACTTTAAATGTTCTTTATTTGTGAGTGAGTCATGGTTTTCTATCTTCTGACCACTTCTCTGCCTTGAATTCCAGAACCATGAGTCTACAGGCCTCTTAACATCTCTTAATTGGTGTTTCCTAGGCATTTCATGCAAAATTGAGTTCCTGACAATCCTCAGACCAGTTGAGACAGTTTTCTATATGGAGCCAGAGCAGTCCGGCTAAAATGCTATTTGATTCCTTGTACTCTGCTGCACTGAACCCTCCAGTGACTTATCAATTTATTTAGAGTAAATCCCAAAATCATCATAAAAATGTCAAAGCTCTATAAGCCTGGCCCTAATCTCTTTGATTTTGTCCCCCACTATTCTCCCTGTCACTGTTTGCAACACTTCAGCCATGTTCTCCTCCATTCTCTTCCTAGAATACAGAGGACAGGTTCATATTCTTTGTAGTTACTCCTCCATATATCTGATGCTTTTCCCAGGTGTATCATCATAACTCTCTTCCATACATTTTCTTTTCCAGTTGTGTATAATTTTACTTCTTTTAGGTTCCTCCCTATCTGCCATATTGGAAGTGAGTTATCTAACATCTCTTATACCCTTTCCCTCCTTAATAATTTTCCCCAATACTGCTCATTAAGTAATAATGCATACATTCCATTTCTATATTTAAATTGTTTTCTTTCTCCTTCACTATAATGTGCTCTTCCCCATGTGATTTTGGTGGGAAACATATATGAGTTCCCTGTTTATCTCATATTCATTAGTAGATTTATTATATGGTTACTTTGGCTGTTTATTTTAAATGAACCAAAATACAAAATGACAGTGGTTTTTTTATGATTGGACAAAATCTTTAAAACATGGAATCTCTGAGAACTAAAAGGGACTTCCTATGGGAAAAAAATTGAAAGCAGCTGGACGTAGACTCAGTTCTATCTGACTCTAATGATCCCTGATTCTCATAATAATACCAAGATTTTATCACTTATTAAAATTACAGGAAAGGATTTTGAACACTGTACTCTGAATCAAGTACTGGCTTAATCTTTTACATTAATTATTTCATGTATTCCTTATAATGCTCGTCATAAGTAGATTTACAGATTAATAATAATGATTTTACAGATGATCAAGTTGATATTTAATAAGTAACTAGGAGTTAAACAATTAATAAGTGGTAGTGTTTTCTATAGAGACCTAGTACTGAACCACAAAGCCACCTCTTTCTTATTTTATAGAAGTTTAATAGTTTCTAGTAGATTCCATGGTTTGCTTTCTTTTTGGTTTAAACTTCTTAATTCAAAACCAATATGATGGGAAGCAGACTTGCCCCAGTGGTTAGGGCATCCGTCTACCACATGGGAGGTCTGCGGTTCAAACCCCAGGCTTCCTTGACCTGTGTGGAGCTGGCCCATATTCAGTGCTGATGCGTGCAAGGAGTGCCGTGCCACCACACAGGGTGTCCCCTGGGTAGGGGAGCCCCACACGCAAGGACTGCATCCCGTAAGGATAGCTGCCCAGCACGAAAGAAAGTGCAGCCTGCCCAAGAATGGCACTGCCCACACGGAGAGCTGGCACAACAAGATGACGCAACAAAAAGGAACACAGATTCCTGTGCCACTGACAACAGAAACGGACAAAGAAGAAGACGCAGCAAAAAGACACAGAGAACAGACAACTGTGGTGGTGGGGGGGGGAAGCGGTGATAAATAAATAAACAAACAAACAAATAAATAAATAAATAAAACCTGTAGAGGTTTTCAGATATTGCTTACAAACGGATACCTTATATATACAGGTCCAGAAAAATGTTTCCAAGAAATATCCCAATCATCTGCTGGAAGATAGCTACTATCTTATATTTGCAGTCAATCCTGATTGTGAGCATAGAAATATTCCAGTTCATTCCCACCCAGGATAGAGAGAGACACTTACCTGCAACTTTCACTGTCACAACCAATGAAGTTACACAGTGAGGATCCAGGAAATTATACCTGCTTCTTCTCCCCAGTGTATATTATTCTTTAAGGACCTCAGGGGTCCATAGCATTAAAAGACTCTGCAAAGACAATTAACAATTTGTTGATTCATTTTGGAGAGTGTTTCTCAAAGCAAAAGAAGGGAAAGAGAAAGAAAATTTGATGATAATTATTATATATTTAGAATCTACTCTTTAGAAAATCCTTTCCTAGAAACTTTGTTCAACAGTCAAATAACTCTATGAATTCTGTCCCATACGGACAAGAAAATTTATCCAATTTGCAGTAAGTTATCTTAACCAAGGTAAACTCAGAACTTAAGAGGGGTTAGGATTTAAATCCAAGATAACCAAATTATAAAACTCATGATATATCCTTTTTACCATGCACAATTCAGAGAAGCATCATCTTTGAATATCTATCCAGCTATGACTATATTGTTTTACATCCATTATTTTAAGTATAAGTTTTTTCTATCTTCTTTTTAAAGATATATAGATCATACAAAGTGTTACATTAAAAAATATAAGAAGTTCCCATATACTCCCACTCCCCAACCCACCCTCACTTCTCCTACATGGACAACCTCTTTAATCAGTGTAGCACTTTCAATGCATTTGAGGAATAAATTTGGAGCACTGCTGCACAGCATGGATTGTAGTTTATTTTGTAGTTTACAGTCTCTCCCAGTCCATTCAGTGGGTATATATAATATCCTGCACCTGTCCTTGCAATATCATTCAGGAAAACTCCAAGTCCTGAAAATACCCCCATATCACACCTCTTCTTCCTTCTCCCTGCCCTTAGCATCACCTGTGGCCATTGTCTCCATATCAATGATACAGTTTCTTCCATTCCTAGAGTCACAGTGATAGAATACCAGTAAGTCCACTTTAATTCATATTTTATTTCTCCATCCTGAGGATCCTTGGAAGGTGATGTCCACTCTACCTTTAAATCCAGAGCGGGCTTAGATCCCACATGTCTGATGGGTGGATTTCTCCTGGTAGCAGTTGTAGACACTCTCGGTTCCCTGGTGTGGTGGTTAACCACACCCACCTACCTTTTAGCTGACCTGGGTAAGTCCAACTAACTGGAGAGTAGGAGTTGCAAGTCTACTGACGCTCAGGGCACAGCTGGCATATGCAGAGCCCAGAGACTCAAGTCTCCTGAGCATACACCAACCCCAGTACCAACCACAGGTTCAGTTACGTCACAGAAGAGGCATGTATAGAGAGGTCACATCTGAGTCTGACTCCATCACACTTAGGAGCATAAATTCAAAAGTAAGGCCCACTGGCAAGGCACTGAATTCCAGGGACATCTGTCATTACTATAGTACCTGTGTGTCTCTGTAGCCCTCAGGATCACCACTACCTGGGGTTTTATCTACCTTGGCTGTCTCTGAGATCCTCCTGGGATGTGCACATCCCTCTGATGACCATCTGACTCATTTTGAAGTATCCTTGCCATAAACTCACCTGTCTCTACCATTTCCCCATTTTATTCAAGGTCACTTTCTAGTTGCATCACTAGCTGGTGCTTGGTAGCAATCCCTCAATGCCAAAGAGGCTCATCTCCAGGAGCCGTGTCCCATGCTGGGGGGAAGGTAATGCGTTTTCATGCTGAGTTTGACCCAGAGAGTGGCCACACTTGAGCAAAATGGAGGCTCCCAGAAGGTAGCTCTCAAGCACCCCGAAGCTCTAGTTGAAATTCCAAGCACACAAGCCCATAGGCATAATCATCAGCACCAAGGACCTATCACTGGACAATCCTTCTTCACTGGTGCTGGCCTTTTCACTTGTGGAATTGTTGCTGTTCCATTGGGGAGTGCGACAGAGTTCCCCAGAATGGGAACTCATCACTCCCTCAGAAGTGTGAAACTTTACCCACTATGTCAAAACCCAACAAACATCCAAACATATACATATACCCTATATTCATGCCCTGGAGAACTCCCTCCCACCCACGTATCCCCCCTCAATGACACCCCACATCAGTGTTCCTCCCCTGCCACAGTTGAACCCCTCTGTGATCCAAAACTTCTTAAAAAATGAAGCCGAATATATTGCCAAATTCAATTAATAGGAAAATGAAACAGTAACAATAGGTTCAAAGATTAGAAATAGAATACATAATAATTTAGAAAAACTAAAATAAAGTAAAAAATAAATAAGGATATTAAAAAATGAATAATATCATAAATTATTTTTGATGGTTTGACTTTTATCACTATAATAGGTATTGCCCTGTATGTACAGTGGCAAGGAAATCTCTTCCATTTCTTCCTCAGTGCCTAAATCCTTTCCTTTTTAAAAAATTACATCTCCAAAATGTTTTAAGTCATAGCAGTTTTAACTTTTTTGTCACATATTTCCTCTAAAATAATATATTGTCAATTCTTATTTGTCATTAGATAGTGATATTCTGAAAAAGAAGTTAATAGGGAGTAAATGACATTGTTTATATGTATACTTTAAATTCATGGACATGATAAAGTGAATACATCCTTCATCTGAACACAGGGCTTACTCAATAAGAACAGGAAATAGGCAGGGTTCATTTGAATTATATCAATACTTCATAGTACTTACTTTGTACTAGGGACTGGAGAAGCCAACAAACAAAATGTAGCAGGATCTCTAGAAACAAAATATCAATTGAAAAGATAGCTAAATGAACAAATGTTTATTCTTACACATGCATATATAAGCATAAAAATAAAATGTATTCCAAGTACAGAAATGATATACTTTAGATGACACTAAGAGAGATAGTCTTCAAGACAAAGACAGACAAAGAAAATAAGAGGATGTCATGAGAGGATAGGATTTGAAAGATTGAATTGGAGTTTTGAGGAAGGCAAGTTGGAAGAAGGCATTTGGAAACAGTACCTTTTGTCTTGTGAGGTATCATAAAGGGCATATGGAAACCCGGGTAATGCCTTGCTTGATTGAGACACTGCTAAAGAGTCCACAGGCAATAACAAAACATACGGGGCTTTTGAAATCCCATACTTAATATGGCAAGGTCAATTCAGATTGGGAATGTTAAATTTATGGTTTGAAGGGGAAGATTATATTTCAAACAGGTAGATATTCTTCTTAACTCAATGAAGTAGAAGGAACTCTATGTTCTGATCGAAATATTTAAATCCTTGAAATTTGTATAAATAGAATGGTTTCTAATTGGTTTTCAACAATTGTTGGCCATAAAGTGACTGAAATTGCCTTTTGAGGTAACTGTGTATTCAGAGGAAACCAGAGGAATGACTGAATCTTCAAAGTAAAGACAGTATTTAGAACATAAGTCCAAGGTATTTTTGTTCCTGTATGCATATACAATTCTACAAATAACTGTATGCCCATGGAAATAGTCATCTCTTATTTTTGGTATAATCTTGTTATGTATAGATTGATTGTGTATCTATGTGTTTTAGGTGCTTGAACATAGACTCAGCAATCTTTAAGTCATCTCAGTCAAGTGGTCCAATGTCCTAAAACCTTGGTCTCTATGTTATCCAAAGGGGTGCCATAATTTCTGTCTGCACACGTAAGAAGGTTCCAATGATAATCAAATGCATAATGATAGTAGTTTAACACATATTGAGCCCTTATTCTCTGCTTAACTCTCTTTTAAGTGCTTTGCATGAATTATTTCATTTAACCATTCCATTAGTCCCATGAGCTAGTTACTACACTTGTGCCATTCTACAGATGAGGAGAATGAGGCACAGATCAGTGAGGTAAATTACATATGCCCTCTCAGCTAGGTTGCATAAGATTTATCAGCTGGTATTTGTTGTCATTATAATCCCTCCTAAAATCATTAAAACTTGTTCTTATTTATAGAAGAACTTCTTAATGGCTACCTAGAGGACTTGGAAAGGAACTTGGTAACACCTTTTCCTGATATTCTTGATGAAAACAGGACTAAGACTTGGCTTTTCTCTCCTCATTCCTTTTCTATCTTTCCCTTATCCCTGGATTTCTTATGTTAAGTTATTTATTTTACTAGTTCACAGAATTATTTTATTTGAAAAGTCCTGGCTTCATTAAAAATATAACAATCTAAAATGTATTATATGTTACTCAATATTATTTAAAAGAAGATATTTTGCATAATAGTCTTTTCAGGACTTGCAAATTCTCATTTCTTAAATGTTTTCTTTTGAATAAGATTTTGTCCTTCCTCTGGAAGCAATTTGTTTCCTTTATTGCAACTTCCTTCTGCAGAGTATAGAAAATGTTGGTTATGTTTACCAGTGTATATCCAGCTTCTGGTATGTACTAAATAATAAAAAAATATATTTTTGAAATGAAGAAAAAATAAAAACAAAGTAAAAGGGAATGAATGAATAGATGAATGATAGGCAAATTTTACTTGTAAGTATAACTATATCTGTCTCTAGGTTTCCTCATTACTCCATATCTTCCTGTGTTGCTGCTTTTTATCTGCTAAGGACTAGGTGAAAATAAGCAAACCTACCAACTGTGCAAACACTAAAAGTAAAGAGGCATTGGGTGGGGATAAAGGGGTCTCAGTGAATAGAACTTGTAATTTTAACTTGTGTGGACACTTTTTATTAATAATAGCTTCCTGAAATATATACTACTACATAAATGAATTCCTATAAATATAACAACACTGTATGTTTCACAGCTATTCATAATAGTAACTACTATATGGATTGCTTTCTAGTGGTGTAAACATTGTCTTAACTGCTTTGTAGACATTGTTTCATTTAATTCTCAAAACAATTCCCACAAAATTGGTGTATCTTACACATAATGAAAGCGCCCAAGATCCTTCAGCATGGAAGTGGTGAAGCTAAAATTTGCAATTCATGTGCTCCATGACAATTTTTTTGTTGTTGTTGATGTTGTTGTTATTGTGACAGTGGTTGTACTTTAGAATGAAGTATAAGAAGTTTGCATCAGGATGACACAAAAAAGCTCAGGCTGCCTTTCCTTATAGGCTAGAGCAGAAGCACATAAAAAAAAAAAACATTCTCCAGTGCTTTCTTGGGTTTTGAATCAAGCTGTTCATTGTTAGTTGTGGAGCAAAACAAAAATCAGATGTGTTGGAAGCAGATGGAGTGTGAATTAGGCTTCCGAGTACAAACAGAATTTGAAAAGAATATGAACAGGTCAAATAGAATTCCATCTGAGAAGTCTACAGACTGTTTGAGCTTGGTATATTTTATCTCATCTGGAGGATATTTTCCCCCAAAGCAGAAGAAAACATTCCATTTGTAGTAAAACTGAGATATTCATAATAGAAACTTAGATCAAGATTTATGCTCCTTTCTTGTTTTGTGTTCCCATCCCTGAGACATTTAGGGCATTGATTTTGTCTTCAGGTATTTTGAGGGGAATGTGGGTGAAAATTTGATTTTTGCCTCATACACTGATGCAATTCTTCACAACACTTAAACCCATCACTCCACATGTTTCTGGGCCCATCATAAAATTTATAAATCAATAGATATTGCATACCGAAGTACCATCTTGATCTGGAAAAATTTCATGAGAAGAAATCTTTCAACAATTGATATTGGCAATAGTCTGGGAACATTCACAAGAATTCATAATAAAAGCAAAAGACAAAGAGAAAAAAGAAAAAAATTGTTTAAGATGACCAAATATATTGGCATATTTATATTCCCCAAAGATTTGGGATTGTCAACTGAGAAATAACAAACTACACTGTAAGACAACAAAGGCATTAATTAGAATTGCAATTCAGGAAGCACCGATTCCAGTAGTAACTCAGATAGGATCTGTCTTGGTGCTTCAATGCCAGGGTTTTTAAAAAAAAAAAAGAGGAAGATTACATAAATTGTTTGTGATTGGTGGATATTTGGGGTGCTCCAAAAGTTCTTTGGGTTATATAATTTACTGAGTTCACGATCTTGTTTGTTTTTCATGTCCAGATATCCTTACGGTTTTCAAGAACATTGTTGCTTGAGGTTTTACATACTTTGGCAATTTATGATATCTGACTGAGATTTGCAAAAGTAACCTCTGGAATGACCTCTCAACTCCATTTAAAATTTCTTTACCATACTTAATGTATTTTGTTTAATTTCTTTTTACATTTCCCTTTTTGATCAAGTCTCTCTCTGAAAGCATCACTGATCAAGAATTGGTATTAATCCCTTGGCATGAGGGAGGATCATCCCCGAGGGTCATATCCTAAGTAGAGGAAAAGGTAGGGAGTTTATCTGTAGAGTTTGGTTAAGAGAGTGGCCATATTTATGCAACAAGGTTTTCAGGTGGTGATTCTTAGGAAATAATTTTAATTTGGCTTAAATTCATCATTATAGAAATAAGTTTCATAATGTAAGCTTCAATATCAAGGCTAAATTTGTTGCATTAAAATGACTCAGGAGGTAGTTGTGGCTGTTAATCTGTTAGGACCCTTTCCAATGAGGTTGGAGTGTATCTTTATGGAGATATCTTTACCTATATACATAGTCACCTGGCTGAAGTGTGGTTTTGAACACCATTGTTTCCTTGGAGCGGTCTGTGAAAGAATTGCTTTACCAAGGTTTCTTCTTTTTTAAAAGTTTTGATAGTTCATGACGGTAGGTTAGTATATTTCTTTTTATGAGGCAGAGATCACATTCCAGAGTTTATTTTCATAGGCCATCCTGTTATAATTTCCAATGGGGATAACTCATATTTGCTGAGTGTATCTTAGAATTAATAAGACTATAGGTAAGACTTTTGGCCATGGTAGATTGAGGGATTCCATTAACTCAGCTAACTGAGTTTTAATTATACTATCCTGATGATAGGGGTAATAGTCACAATGAAATTGTTGCAGAAGAGGCCATATTGTTAATATTGTTTTCATAATTTGTCCTGTAAAGTGGATTCCTCTACCACTGTGAAGTTCCAAGGGTATTTTCCAATTTGGAATTTTTCTAACAAATACCTTTGTGATGGTAACAACAGCAGCTTGTCTACAGGGAAAAGCTTCAGCCCAAAGGGAGTACATGCAAACCATGAAAACATATTTATAAACTTGTGATGGAGTAATTAAATAAAATCCAATTACCAAATTTCAAAGTATCCTGTTGGTAAGGGAAATTGTCCTTGAGAACTAGGGAAAGGTTTTTCCTATATTAGGTTTGGGACAAATTAAACAATTGTGATATGTTTTCATAGCTCTTTTAAGGCATGGTTTCCAGAAATACTGTTTTCCTTAGCTTACCATTTTATCAATATTCCAGGGAGATGTATTATGAAGAATTTCCAAAACTGTTTCCTTGTGGCAATTAGGGAAAAGGACTGGTTTATCATTAGTGCTAAGTCGTGATTTAGTTGCAGGTTTATGAAAGCAGCCAACAATTTTCCTTTTTCTAAAATTTCCTCATCTGCAGCAGTTTGTTGAACCTCCGGGAGTGGTATTCTTATGTTTCCAATAGAATTATTTGATTTTAAAGTTATTATAGAAACAAGAGGAGGGTTAAATTTTATTGCTGTACTTTCTGCTGCTGTATTTGCCATATGGCTGCCAATGCTTTCCTCTACATTTGCCTGTTAATTACTAGGAATTTTTGTTTTAATTATAGCCAAAACCTTTGGTCAAGTGTAGCATTTAACAATTCCATGACATAAGAGCTGGTTTATTTTCTCCATTGGCATTTTAAAAAACAAAACAAAACATCTCTTGGTTTCTTTAACATCCCCAAATCATGAACATGCCCAAAGGCATACTGACTATCAGAGTATATATTTGCTCTTTTTCCTTCTGCAAGTATATGTGCTCTTATGAAGACAAAAAATTTAGCTTGCTGGGAGGACGTGGCATTAGATAAAGAATTCACTTCTATTATTTCATGGTTAGAAATAATAAAATATCCAAAAGGATAGATTCTGAGTTTAGAGTAGTAATCATCTGTATATTAGATAACATGTGCATTATCAATTGGCATTTCTTGTAAGTCGATTTGAGGGTTAAGAATTGGTCAGTTAAAGCTAGGCAGTCATGAAGAGTTTTGTCAGAAATAGTAGGAAGTAAGTTAAGTTTGAGACAACAGAAAAGAAGACATTCAGAGAAGAAAGTAAGAGAATTTCCTAAGAAATTTGTCTGTTGGTGAAAGGGTCTCAACAGAATGAGGGACATAAATAGTGAAAGGAGATTCCATAATTAATTCCTCGATTGATTCTAAAAGCCTTGCCTTTGTAGCAATGATCTTCATGCAAACTGGTAGCCCCTTGGCTTTGGTAACCAATTGCTGGCTACAATATCCTAGAGGTCTATGTTGGTCTCTATGCTTGTGTAAGGAAACCTTTTCATTTCCCTTCTCATCTATTGACAAGGAAATAAAAGAGTCATTCTAATTAGGGTGTCACAGAGTGAGTGTGCCAGAAAGCTGCTTTATTTCCTTGAAAGAAGTCTGACTAGTTTCATCCAAAGTAAGAGCTCAATTTGTTCAATTTTAAACAAGGCATATAAAGGTTGAGTCATCAAAGAAAAGTTAGGAATTCAATTCTTACAATATCCTGCAATGTCTAAAAGTCCTCTTAATTGAAATTCGATCTTGGAAGAAGGGAAGGTTAGAATGCTTTTGGTTTGGTCTAGGTCTAGGAGGCGGTCCTGGGGGCAGAGCTAGGTGGCAGAGGAAGAATGCAGTCTATATCAGTAGGCCATGTGAACCACACATGGTCTGGAATAGTATATAAAAGAGGATGGTGTTTAAATTTTATTTCTTTGACTGAAAGATAATAAATGTATGTGGGACTTAATTCCTTATCCTGGTCTGTTTTACAGTGTGCTTTTCATGGGATATGTGTTTTATCTGGCAGGTAGTCTATGCTCTAGTTGCTTGACCTGCGGTCAGGTAGTCTTTAGTTGCAGGGAAATTTTCTTTAGGGTAATGAGTGATTGTGTGTTAATCTGGTCCATCTGTGATCACTTTATCCTTTAATCTTGGTCTTGGGAAGCCAAGACTTCTCATCAAAAGGTGGCAAGTGTGCTAATAGCATTTAGGTGCCCATATGATGCAAACCAAAATAATCATTTGATTGTTCACAGTCAAAACACAGGTCAAATTGAGTTTTAAGGAGGTGGGCCTCTGCTGAAAATTGTTCTATACCAAAGTTGGAATTATTTACATTCGAGAACTCACCAATCAAGGAAATTTTCCTTATATACCAAAAAGGGCAAACACAAAAAGACTGCTGCCATCAGCTCAAATCAGAAGAACAAATGTTCAAATATACAAAAGGGTTACTGATACCAACCCAAACCAAAAGAACGCAAATCCAAATCCTTTTTACCAGAAGACACTCAAAGAAAGACGGGAACCTCAACCAAAAAGTGAGTGTTTGGAATTGAGAGGTCTCACCAACAGGAATATAGGCCATCAGGAAACTGCAGAGCTGAAGGGGCTCCTTCATATTCTTGTGCTTTAAAACACTGGCAGCTCCTGACTCAGGTTGTTAATTGTCTCAGATCCCATTTCTGGCACCATATAATAGCAAACTAAGTAGCAAGGCAACAAAGGCCATTATTTGGAAACTTAGAATTCAAATTCAGGAACATGGATTCAGGGAGCAAAGCAAATTGTGCCCCATCTTGGCCCCTCGAGACAAGGGTTTTTAAAGAAAAAGATACAAGATTATATCAGTAGTTAGCTATCGGTGAATATTTATTTATTTTATATTTATTTCTCTCCTTTCCCTCTCCCCCTCCCCATTTTCTGCTCCCTGTGTCCATTCACTGTGTGTTCTTCTATGTCTACTTGCATTCTTGTCAGTGGCAATGGGAACCTGTGTCTCTTTTTGTTGCATCAT
Source organism: Dasypus novemcinctus (assembly GCF_030445035.2). Lineage (NCBI taxonomy): Eukaryota > Metazoa > Chordata > Mammalia > Cingulata > Dasypodidae > Dasypus > Dasypus novemcinctus. The sequence goes on from NC_080682.1 coordinate 37,127,373, forward strand.
CTTGCTGCATCAGCTCTCCATGTGTGCAGTGCCACTTCTGGGCAGGCTGCGCTTTCTCTGTGCAGGGTGGTTCCTTGCATGTGCACTCTTTGTGCATGAGCTCCCCTATGCAGAGGAACCCTTGCATGGCATGGTACTCCTTGCATGCATCAGCACTGTGCATGAACCATTTTACCACATGGATCAGGAGACCATGAGGCCCTGGGTTTGAACCCTTGACCTCCCATATGATAGGCAGATGCTCTATCAGTTGAGCCAAATCTGCTTCCCTCCTTAGAAGTTTAAGGAACATTGCCGTTTAAGGCTTTGCATACTTTGGAAGTTTGTGATATCAGATTGAGATTTGAAAAAGTATAACCTACAGATTGATATCCTGACTCCATTTAAATCTCTTAGCCATAATAAATGTTTTATTTTATTTCTTTTTGCGGCGGCTTGCTCTGTCGGTAGAGGTGGGGTCTGGCTGCGGACGAGGGGTCGGTCCAGCTTAGGACGAGGGGTCGGTCCCACTTGGGACGAGCGGTCGGTCCGGCAGCAGACGAGGGGTCGGTCTCACAGGGGTTGCGCAGTTTGGCTGACGGGGTCGCCCGGCGAAGCCGGCGACGAAGGGGTCGCCCGGAGAAGCAGGCGACGAACTGGGGACAAGGGAGGCCAGGCCCTTGTCGGGGGCTCTCAGGACTGGAGGGCGCACGGCAGAAGAACTACCACGGAGACAAGGTAAACACGCAAGTCCACTTTATTGAGGGAGGGGCAACAGTTTTATAGGGGCTGGGGAAGGCTGATTGGTCGAAGCCACGCCCTGTTCTGATTGGTTGCCGGTGAAAGGTCAGTGGGAGGTACTGGACGGGGGAGGGGTGGTGATTAGGGATTGGCTGTTGCTGTTGCTGGGGGAAGTGGCAGGGTTTAGTGATTGGTGGCTGCTGTTGCTGGGGTAGAGGGCAGACTTGAGTTTCCTGCCCACGCCTGGCTGTTGCTACTGTTGGGGGGGGGAGGGAAAAGGGCAGACTGGATTTTTCCGCCCACGCCTGGCTGTTGCTGCTGTCGGGGGGAGGGAAAAGGGCAGACTGGATTTTTCCGCCCTGCACCTGCGCAGGGAAAAAGAAGAAGAAGAGTGCCTCCCCACAAGGCATCGTGTGGCGCCATCCGGGAGGAGGGGCGGCCGCGGAAGCATGGCTGCTGAGAAGGAGAGACCCGAGGGCACTCTGCGCCCATGCCGAGCTCCCTTCAGGGGTGGCGGTGAGTCCGACCAGCCACCCTATTATGGGGGCAGCGACTTGGCCTGCCGCGGCTGCTCCCCCGCCAGGCCAGCAAACCACACTTCAGCCCGAGGGGTGACCGCATTTCCCCCTTCTTTTCAAATAAGGGCCAGGATGGCAGCAGTAACAAGTAGCCGAGGCCCAAGGGCAGTAAGCAAATGAGGGAAGTGGGCTGAAGGGGGAGGTGGGTATGACGGGGATACAAATGTACAATTAGGGGGGCAGTATCTTGCCGTTGCAAACAAGGGTGGCCAATGTCCAATTCTCATTGATCTCGGCGGCTATAAGATCCATCTGCTGTTAAAAGTCCAGGGTGACAGCGCGTTACAGGTAGTTGATCTCTTCTTGGCGGTGAAGAGCAGTAGAGGCAGACCGTGTGATGGTCTGGAGGATCGCAGTGTTGAGGACAAGTCGCGTCAGGGCACCAGCGACGGTGGTGGTGGCAGTGTCGGGAGTGGTGGAGACGTAGGCGAGGACAAGAAGGCCAGGGTCTCCATGGGCCGAGAGAGGCCGATGTTAACGGGGCGGGCCGACATGGGGCGGCCCAATCTGCAACGCAATGGGGGTTCAAACAAAAAAGGAGGGGGGCGGGGGACGAGAAAGGATGCTTTGGATGGCTGAGAAGAGGAGTGAGGTCGAGACAGGAGGAAGCTCCGCAGAAGTATGGGGAGGCAAAAGCAGAAATGTTATCAGAGGCTAGAAAGCAGGCCGCGGGCCAGGGAAAGCGGGTTGTGGGCCGTTTAGCGGGGCTGGAGCTGCTTGAGAGCGATGGCGGCATGGGGGGCCGCAGTTACAGAAGACTTGGGGCTGTTTCAAAGAGATCTTACACCGGTGAGTGTCTAGGAGACCGGCGAGGGCCCGAACTTGCGGGGCTTGCTTAGCAGATAGGATGGTACCCATTGCTAATGGCCTTTTGGAGCCTATAAGAAAAGGGGCCCTTACCTTGACAGTGCAGTGATGGGAGCCGAGGTGCGCGGTGAGACGAGGGGTCGGAGCGGGTGGGGCTCCGACCGTGGTCGCGGGCCAAGAGAAGGCCCCGACGAGGGGAGGGCAGAACGATGAGCAGTGGAGCAAGGCAAAGGGGAGCAAGCACGGAGGGGAGGAGGCAGAGGTGAAGGCAGGGGTGGAGGTGCTCAGGCACGCGCTCCTGAGAGTTTTATTGGTGCCTCTTAATCATAGTGGGTTGGTATAAGCCCCCGACATGGAAGGAGAAAGCCATCCAGTGATTCTCCCAGACCGCCGTGGATCATATGAGGTCACCAAGGTTCAGGAGCAGCAATGCAGAGCAAAAAGATAGGGGTGAGAAGAAAGGAGGGCGTAGGGCTGTGGTAGGGTTACTTCAGACATGTAAGCGTGTGCTCCCGAGAAATCCAAGGCTCCTCTTAATCATAGCGGGTCGGTATAAGCTCCCGACATGGAAGGAGAAAGCCATCCAGCGATTCTCCCAGTCCGCCGTGCATCATATGAGGTAGCCAAGGCTCAGGTAGCAGCAATGTTGCATGAGAGAAGCCCCACGGTGAGAGGAAAGGAGCGGGTGGGGGCCGCCAGGTTATGGAGTGAGGCTGTGGTGGGGTTGCCTTGCCCCACGTTGGGCGCCAGCTGCAGCGGCTTGCTCTGTCGGTAGAGGTGGGGTCTGGCTGCGGACGAGGGGTCGGTCCAGCTTAGGACGAGGGGTCAGTCCCACTTGGGACGAGGGGTCGGTCCCACTTGGGACGAGCGGTCGGTCCAGCAGCAGACGAGGGGTTGGTCTCACAGGGGTTGCGCGGTTTGGCTGACGGGGTCGCCCGGCGAAGCCGGCGACGAAGGGGTCACCCGGAGAAGCAGGCGACGAACTGGGGACAAGGGAGGCCAGGCCCTTGTCGGGGGCTCTCAGGACTGGAGGGCGCACGGCAGAAGAACTACCGCGGAGACAAGGTAAACACGCAAGTCCACTTTATTGAGGGAGAGGCAACAGTTTTATAGGGGCTGGGGAAGGCTGATTGGTCGAAGCCACGCCCTGTTCTGATTGGTTGCCGGCGAAAGGTCAGTGGGAGGTACTGGACGGGGGAGGGGTGGTGATTAGGGATTGGCTGTTGCTGTTGCTGGGGGAAGTGGCAGGGTTTAGTGATTGGTGGCTGCTGTTGCTGGGGTAGAGGGCAGACTTGAGTTTCCTGCCCACGCCTGGCTGTTGCTGTTGTCGAGGGGGGAGGGAAAAGGGCAGACTGGATTTTTTCGCCCTGCACCTGCGCAGGGAGAAAGAAGAAGAAGGGTGCCGCCCCACAAGGCATCGTGTGGCGCCATCCGGGAGGAGGGGCGGCCGCGGAAGCATGGCTGCCGAGAAGGGGAGACCCGAGGGCACTCTGCGCCCATGCCGAGCTCCCTTCAGGGGTGGCGGTGAGTCCGACCAGCCACCCTATTATGGGGGCAGCGACTTGGCCTGCCGTGGCTGCTCCCCCGCCAGGCCAGCAAACCACACTTCAGCCCGACGGGTGACCGCATCTTTTGACAGATTAATGTTAAAGTATGAATCAATGGAAGAATGTTAATAAAGGACTAGACTGGTTAACTGAAACTGAACCTTAGATTCAAAGTGGCTATCCTTAATTAGACAGGGGGATTGTGGGAAGATAGCAGACAAGACTCAGGGAGGGGGGAGATGGTAGACTTTTCTTTATTGAATTCAACCAGCAGAGTTGGCTTAAAATCTCAGCTCTGGCCAGAACAAAACAAAGGAAAACAGAGATAAACCTCTTTGAAAATGCACACCTATAAGCACCATCTATTGACTGGTATGGAAATTGCATAGACAAAAACTGCAATTGGGTCTCTTTGTTTTTTAACTGCTGAGAGAAAATCTGCACCACATTAGTGAGTCCCTGACATGATGTTGATAACTTAAGCTGAACAATTACAAAGTTTTAGGATATGTTGAACCAATTATCAATGAAAAGCTGTGGAAAAATAATTGTATTAGGCAAGAGAGAAAAATTGGTCATCAGAGTAAATTCACAAACATATTCAGATGACTAGACATCATTAAAAAATTACAACCCTACTAGGAAACAGGAAAAGATGGCTCAGCCAAAGTAACAAAACAAATATCTTGAAGAGATAAAGAATTTTAGACAATTAATCAAGGATAATCACACAACTCTCCTAAATCAATTTAAAATTGAAAGAAAATATGAGTAGAGAGAAAAAGGATATAAAGAAGACACTGGATAAGCATAAAGAACAATTTGAAAGTCTGCAAAGAAAAGCAACAGCCTTTATGGGAATGAATGACATGACGGATAAGATGTAAGAGACAAAGAAGGACACTATATATTAATAAAAGGGGTAAACTATCATGAAGAAAGAAGAATCATAAACATATATGCACCTAACAATATCTCCTCAAAATACATTAGGAAAACATTGGAAAACTTAAGAGGAGAAATAAATGCCTCTAAATTACAACTGCAAGCAGGAGAATTGAATCCATCATCCATATGGGATCTAAGTCCCCTCTCAATACAGAGGTAAAGTGGACATCACCATACCAGGGTCTACAAGATGGAGGAATAAAATATGGATTAGAGTGGACTTAGTGTATTCTACTATAGAACTATTGTGACAAGTAATGGAAGAAATTGTAGTATTGATGTGGAGACATAGGCCATGGTCATTGCTAAGGGCAAGGAGAGGGAAGAAGAGATGTGATGTGGGGCATTTGGGGGACTTGGAGTTGTCCTAAATGATATTGCAGGGACAGATGCTGGACATTATATATACTGCCATAACCCACTGAATGTACTGGGGGAGAGTGTAAACTACAATGTAAACTATTATCCATATGGTGCAGCACTGCTCCAAAATGTATTCACCAAATGCAATGAATGTGCCACACTGATGAAAGAGGTTGTTGATGTAGGAGGAGTGGGGTGGGGACATGGGAGGTATATGGGAACCTCATATTTTTTCATGTAACATTTCTTGAAATCTGTGTATCTTAAAAAAATACAATTAAAAAAATGAGGGGGTTGGGGGGAGTGGGGTATATGGAAACATCTTATGTTTTTTAATGTAATGTTTTGTGTGCTCTGGTAACTTTAAAAAAGATAACTAAGAAAATTTTTAAAAATAAAGCTATAGTTCAATACATCAGTATCATCATTAGACAGAATATCTCAACAGAGGATCAATAAAGAAACAGAGACCTTGACTAATACATTAAAGGATCTAGACCTAATAGACCTATACTGACCATTACACCCAAATACAGCAGAATATACATTCTTCTTGAACGCACATGGATCATTCTCCAGGATAGACCAACGTGTTTCGTCAGAGAAAAACTGACTGAAATTATGCAACTGAAATTATACAATGTAATTTCTCTGATCACAATAGAATGAAGATGGAAATTGATAAGGGGCAGAGAACCAGATTAAACACAAAGATATGGAAGTTAAACAAAACATTCTAAGACAACCAGTGAGTCAAGGAGGGAATTTCAAAAGAAATCAGTAACTACCTTGAAAACAATGAAAAAGACAACTCAACATACTAAAAACTATAGGATGCAGTAAAAGCAGTGCGGAGAAGGAAATTTATAACCATAAATGCTTGCATTAAAAAGAAAGGGCGAAAATGAAGACCTAATTGCACCCCTGGAGGAATTAGAAAAATAACAACAAACTAATCCCAAAGGAAGAAGAAAGAAAGAAATAACAAGGATCAGAGCAGAGCTAAATGAAATTGAAAATAAAAATAAAAAAACTAGAAAAATTTAACAAAACCAAAAATTGGTTCTTTTAGAAGATTAATAAAATTGACAAACCTTTAGCTAGACTAAAAAAGGAAAAGGAGAGAAAATGCAAATCAGTATATAAGAAATGAGGAAGAGAATATTACCCTGACCACACAGAAATAAAGACTATCAATAGAGGAAATTTGAAAAATGGTGCCCATAAAATGGACAATTTAGATGAAATGGACAAATTCCTAGAAAAACACATGTAGCCTATATTGACAAAAGAAGAAACTGATGAGCTCAACAGACCAATCAGAAGTAAAGATATTGAATTAGTCATCAAAGACATCCCAACTAAGAAGAGCTCATGATAGGATGGCTTACCAAGTGAATTCTACCAAACATTCCAGAAAATCTAACACCAATCCTGCTTAAAGTCTTCCTAAAAATAGAAGTGAAGGGAATATTGCCTAACTCATTCTATGATGCCAACACCACCCTAATACCAAAGCCACACAAAGATGCCACAATATAGAAAAACTATAGACCGATCTCTCTAATGAACAAAGATCTAAAATTCTCAACAAAGTACTTGCTAATTGTATTTAACAACACATCAAAGGAATTGCACACCATGACCAAGTGGGTGTCATTCCTGGTAAGCAAGAATGGTTCAACAAAAGAAAATCAATCAATATAATACACCACATAGAGAAAAAAATCACATGATCATCCCAATTGATGCTATAAAAGCATTCAACAAAATACAGTACCATTTCCTTCAAAAGACAGGAATAGAAGAAAACTATCTCAACACAATGAAAGATATATATGAAAGACCCACAGCTAACATCATATTCAATGGTGAAATACTAAAAGCTTTCCTTCTAAGATCTGGAACAAGACAAGGATGCCCACTGTCACAGATCTTATTTTACATTGTGTTAGCATTGTGTTAACATCTGTGTTAGCACAGATCTTATTTAACATTGTGTTAACATTGAGCACTTAGGCAAGATAAAGATATAAAAGGCATCCATATTGGAAAGGAAGAAGGAAAAATTTCACTATTTGCAGATGGTATGATCTGATACATGGAAAACCCTGAGAGATCTCCAACAAAGCTTCTAGCACTGATAAATGAGTTCAGGAAAGTTTCTTGATATAAGATCAATGCACAAAAATTGTTGGATTTCTGTACACCAATAATGAGCAATCTGAGGAGGACATTTTAAAAATTCCATTTAAAATAGCAACTAAAAGATTCAAATACCTAGAAATAAACTTAACTAAAAATGTAAAGGACCTGTATTGAGAAAACTGTGCAATAAAAGAAATCAAAAGATCTAAATAAATGGAAGCATATTCCCTGCTCATGGGTAGGAAGATTAAACTCATTAAACTGTCTATCCTACCTAAACTGATTTACAGATTTTATGCAATCCCAATAAAAATTACTACAGCATTTTTAACTGAATTGGAATAGCTAACTATGAAATTTATTTGGAAGGACAAGGGATCCGAAGCTAAAGACATTTTGAAAAAAAAAAAAAAACAAAATTGGAGAAATCAAACTACCTGAGGTTAAAACACATAATGTTTCCTGCTATAATCCACTGAATGGACTGGGGGAGAGTGTAAATTATAATGTAAACTATAATCCATGGTGCAGCAGTGCTCCAAAATGTATTCGCCAAGTCCAATGAATGTGCCACAATGATAAAAAGAGGTTGTTGATGTGGGAGCAGTGGAGTGGGGTGGGGTGTGGGGTATATGGGAACCTCATACTTTTAATGTAACATTTTTATGATCTATATATCTTTTAAAAACTATTTTAAAAACATGCTACAAAGCTAGAGTTTTGTATCATGTAACTGCATCCTATGGGCACAAAAATAGACATATTGATCTATGTAACAGAACTCAGAGTTCTTATGTAGATCCTCACATATACAGTCAAATGATAATGAGTGTGCCACCAAGCACACTCAACTAGGAGATAATGGCCTCTTCAGCAAATGGTGCTTGGAGAACTGGATATCCATATCCAAAAGAATGGAAGAGGATCACAATCCTATACCCTACACAAAAATTAACTCAAGATGGATCAAAATCTAAAGATAAGAGCCAAGATCATAAAGATCCTGGAAGACAATGTAGGGAAGCATCTACAAGATAGTCTAGTAGGAAATACTTTCATAAACTTTACACCCAAAACATGAACAACAACAACAAAAAAGTAGATAAAAGGGAGCTCCTCAAAATTAAAAACTTTTGCACTTCAAAAGAGTTTATAAAGGAAGTGAAAAGACAGCCTACTCTGTGGAAGAATATGCTTTGTAACCAACTATTCCATAGGCACCTAATATCCTGCATATATAAAGAAATCCTACATCTCTAAAATAAAAAGACAAACAACCCATTTAAAAAATGGGCATGTGATTTGAACAGACACTTTTCCAAAGAAGAAATACAAAGAACTAAAGAGCACAAGAAAATATACTCAACATCACTAGCTATTAGGGAAATGCAAATAAAAACTACAAAAAGATATCATCCTCCATCCATTAGACTCTTGGCTATTTAAAAAAAAAAAAAAAGGACGACAAGTATTGGAGAAGATGTGGAGAAAAGGGAAAACTTATCCACTGCTGGTGGGAATGTACAATAGTGAAGCTATTGGAGGACAGTTTAGCAGATCCACAGGAAGCTAACTATAGAACTGCCATATGATCCAGCAACCTCAGCTGGGTATATATCCAGAAGAAAGCATGGACATGAACAGATATATGCACACAAATTTCCATAGAAGCATTATTCACCATTGCCAAAATTTGGAAACAACACAAATAACCATCAAAAAATGAATGGCTTGATAATTGTGGTATATACATACAATGGAATATTACTCAGCTGTAATAAGGAATGCAATATTAACACACAGGATAATATGGGATTCTTGAAAACCTTATGTTGAGTGAAGTAATCCAGGTACTGAACAAAAAATATTAAATGACCTCACTGACATGAATTATGCAAAGTTAGCAGACTCACAGATCTAGAGTTTGGAAGATAGGTTTACATAAAGCAGAAAAGGAGTAGAGGTTTGTGAGCCAATACCCATATGGGAAATATCTGTAAGGTAGAAGGGAGTAGTTATGCAATGGATAGGTAGGATTTAGGTACAGTGAGCTACTGCTTTCAGCAGTGCTAGTTTGTGAGGGGAGGAGGGTGGTGGTTGAGTTAGGCTATTCATGCAACTTGGGGGAAGGTCGTGGGAACAGGGGGTGAGCTCTAGGGATTTACAGGTTTGTGCTTAAAACTACAAGGTTGGGAATAGTTTTCAGGCAAATATGGCAGGGGAGGATTACTGGTGTAGGGTGTTGGATGTGTATGAGAATGCATACAGGACAGGGTGTTCTAGGGCAGGTATATTTGAAATATGTAAGTTTTCATCTTGTCATAGTGTGTTACATAAGGGTGTGAAAAGCCATATGACAAACAAACAAAAAATATTAAACTACCATCTTGGGGACTCAGGCTATATTCTTAATTAGAAGGTTAAGAATCCCTTGAGAATATGGGCAGTGCCTAATAAAAGAAAAAAGACCAATATTATTGTAAATAGTTATGAATCTTATTCTTCAAAAACTGAAACTTAGTGGCTAACATAGGTCCTGGTAGGGGGAGGGAAGAATAGAACAAATGTCATATAGGGCATTTTTAGGGCATTAGAATTGTTTTGCATGATCTTGCAATCATGGATACAGGCCATTTTAAATATTATCAAAATTTATAAAAGTGTATGGTCCAAAATGTAAGCCATTGACCATAATCAGTAGCAATGCTTCAATATTTGTTTATCAATTGTAACAAAATACCATCCATGTGCAAAATGTTATTAATAAGCATATTAGACAAAGGAGTGCTTATGGAGAATACCAGAAATCAGTTGGTTTTTATAAATGTTATTTATTTGGAGTAGAAGCTTACAGTTACTAGGCCATAAAGCATGAGTTACTTCCCTTACCAAAGAATTTTGCCACATGTTGAAGCAAGATGGCTGCCAACATCTGCCAGGGTTCAGCCTTCCTGGGTTCCTCTCTTCCCAGGGTTCTCTCTGGGCTCAGTTACTCTGTTTTCTCCATGAGGTCAGCTGTATATGAAAATGCTCTCTAAGCTTTGCCTCTCTCCACCAAGGCCAGCTGTAAACTATTAGAGAAAGGCTTGTTTCTCTTCCCAGGGTCTTCTCCCTTTCCTCATAACCGTCTCCTCTGTGGGCTTAGTTCCCAGGGCTCCAGCTCAACACTCCAACATCAAAACTTCAACTCCAAATCTCTAAGTGAATCTGCCATGTAGTTTTATCTGTAAGCCCCAGCTCACCAAGGCGGTGGGGTTTAACATCCTACTAATGTGGCCCAACCAAAGCCCTAATTATAATTTAACCATGCTCAAGTACAGAGTAGTTTACAAACATAATCCAATATCTATTTTTGGAATTCATAAACCATATTAAACTGATACAATAGGAGAGAGGGGAAATAGGGGAGGACATTGGGTATAGAGGAATCCCCTATATTTTCTATGTGACTTTTTGTAATCTAAATCTTCTTTGAAGATAAATGCAAAAAAAAAAAAAAAAAAGAGAGAGAGACTGGAGGAACATGTGGAAGAAATTATCACAGTACATACAAGAAAACAGAACTTACTGAAATGAAAGACATCTAAAAATGTTTTTTATTATTTAATTTTTTTATTCTTATTTTTTTAAATTGTATTTTATATGTTTTTTTTAAACTAACATTGCATTTTATTATTATTTTTATTTGGTTGCTTTCTTGGTTTCATCTTTGGAGAGATTTTGGATAACAGAAGGTCACAACTATGGCAGGAGAAGAACATTGGTGTAGGGAGTTGGTGATTGGGGAATGCAAGTGAGGCAGTTCATATCGGGCATGCCTTAAGGCATATGGATGTGTTCAAGTTTTCCTGGGGCATTGTCATGGTGAGTGGAGATCTACACGTAAAAGAAAGAATATCAAATTCCCATTCTGGGGAGTTGTGCTACATTCTGTAATGGGATAGCAAGAATTCCCTGAATACAACAATAGTGCCTAGTGAAGAAGGATGGACTTTTGCACAAGGACCTTGATACTGATAATTGTACTTATGAACCTTTTCTTTTGAGATTGAACTTAGCCTAGTATTATATGTTGCCTAGGAGTTATCTTCCAAGGGACTTTGTGTTGCTCAAATGTGGAAATGTGGCTTCTCTCTAAGCCAAAATCACCATAGAAATGCACAACCTTCCCCCTCACCCCATGGGAAATGGCTCTTGGAAATGGACCCCTGGCATAAAGGAATTATTACCACATGCCCACTAGCAATGCACCTGGAAAGACCTTGACAATAAGGATAAATACAAATGAGTTTTTATGGCTAAGACATATCAAAATGAGTCAGGAGGTCATACCAGAGGTTATGCTTATGCATGTCTCAGCAGGATCTCATTGCCACAGTAATTATTGCTTCAAACAGAGGAGTTCCTGAGGGCTCTAGAGACATCTAGACACTATAGGCAGGGCAGACAGCTCAGGATTTTGGTGCCCTGCCAGAGGGCTTTACATAGGAAATTGTATGGTCCCCAGTGTGACAGAGTTAGACTCATTTGTGGTTTCCCTACATATGGCTCTTCTGCCCCTTCTATTTGAACTTATAGTTAGTACTAGACTTGATAATTGTATGCACAAGACTTAAATCTTTAGTCCATCCATGATGCCAGCTGGGCTCTGAATCTCAGCAGAGTTACAAAACCTACTCTCTAGTTAATTGGACTCACGCAGGACAACTAACAAGGGATGATGATGATGAGCCAAGCCCATCCCAAAGAACAGTGAGAGCCAGCAACTGCAAGCAAGATAGTTCTATCCATCTACCCCATGGCATCTAAAACCCCTTTAGTTAGAGGTGGAGTAGACATCCCCATCCCAAAATGCTTAGGATTGGGGATTGAAAAATGGACTAAAGGAGACTTACTATTATCCTACTATAGAATTATTGTTATTCTAACAATGGAAGAACTTTTATCATTGATGTGAAGGTAGTGGCCACCAGAGGTTCTGAGGGGAGAGGGAAGGAAAAATAGGTATAATATTGGGGCATTTTCAGGACACTGAAATTGTCCTGAATGATGTTGCAATGACAGATACAGGCCTCTGTATTTTTAATGTAACATTTATGTAGTCTAAAGATTCTTAAAAACAATTAACTAATTAAAAACTCTAGAGGCACATAAGAGTAGATTTGCATTTTTCTAAGGCAGAATCAATGATTTTAGTAACAGAACAAGGGAACGGAAAAGACAGGAGAACAGAAAGAGAATGGAAAAATGGAACAGAGTCTCATTCACATCAAATGACAGTATGAAATGCAAAAACATAAACATTATCGGTGTCCTAGAAGAAGAAGAAAATGGAAAAGGGGCAGAAAAAATATTGAGGAAATGATGACTGAAAACTTCCTACCCTTACAAAAGACATAAATATCAATATCCAAAAAGGACAATGCACTCCAAGCAGAATAAATCTGAATAGACCTACTCTGACAGTTCTACTATTCAGAATGACAAATGTCAGAGGTTAAAAATAGACTCTGAAAGAAGCAAAAGAAAAGCAAATCATCACATACAAGAAAAACTCAATAAGATTACGTACTGACCTCTCACCAGAAACCATGGAGATGAGAATACAGAATACAGTGGTATGATGTATTTAAGGTACTGAAAGAGAAAAACTGCCAGCCAAGAATTCTGTATCTAGCAAAGCTGTCCTTCAATAAGAAAGGGGAGCTCAAAATCTTCACAGACAAACAAAAACTGAGAGAATATGTTACCAAAAGACCAGAATTACAAGAGATATTAAAGTGAGTACTGTAGTCTGAAAGAAACTTGGAGAAGAGTGTAGAAATGAAGATTATCAGAAAGGGTAAAAACAGACAGGAGTATTATATGACAATAGAAAGCCAAAGTCAAAATGAATGAAGTTAGTAATTTTTTACAGTCATAACACTGAATGTTAATGGCTTGGGCATCCCAGTCAAAAGACATAGACTGGTAGAATGGATAAGAAAATATGAGCCATCTATATGCTGTCTCCAAGAGACTCACCTCAAATGTAAGGACACAAGCAGGTTGAAGTGAAAGGTTGGGAAAAGATATTCCATGCAAATAGTAACCCCAAAAAAGAGCTGGAGTAGCAATACTCACATTGGGCAAAATAGACTTTAAGTGCAAAACTGTTATAAGGGATGAAGAAGATCATTATATATTAATAAAAGGGGCAATGCAACAAGAAGAAATGACTGCAGTAAATATTTATGCCCCTAACCTGAGTACCCCAAGATGCATGAAGCACACACTGGCAAAGCTGAAGGGAGAACTAGATGTCTCTACAATAATAGTTGGAGACTTCAATACATCACTCTCAGTATTTGATAGAACATCTGGACATAAATAAATAAAGAAACAGAGAGCTTAATAATATGATAAATGAACTAGCTGCAACAGACATTTATAGAGCGTTGCTCCCCAAAACATCAGGAAATATATTCTTTTCAAATGTACATGAATCCTCCTCCAAGATAGAACATATGTTGGGTGTCAAGACAAGTCTCAATAAATTTTAAAAGATTGAAATTATACATACATGAATCCTCCTCCAAGACAGAACATATGTTGGGTGTCAAGACAAATCTCAATAAATTTTAAAAGATTGAAATTATACAAGTAGCACTTTCTCTGGTTATAACAAAATGAAGCTAGACATCAATAATAGACCGAAAAAAAAAAAAGGAAAATTTATAAAGACTTGGTGATTAACAGCACACTCTTAAAAATCAGTGGGTCTAAAAAAAATTAGTGGAGCTAAGAAGAAATTGCAGTAGAATTCAGCAAAAATCTTGAGATGAATGAAAATGAGAGCACAACATATAAAAACCTATGGGACACCACAACATTGGTGCTGAGAGGCGAGCCAAAATGGTTACATTAAAAAAAAAAAGATGAAATCTATCTTGTCATAACTTACAAAATTATGCAGGCGAGAGTATAAACTAAAATGTAAACTATAATCCACACTCAGGGCAATGCTCCAAAATGTGGTCATCAATTATAACAAATGTACCACACTCACAAAGGATGTTGTTAATGTGTAAAAATGTGGGACTGGTAAAGAGTGGGGCATATGGGAATTCCTATATTTAAAATGTATGTAATCAAAGTATCTTCAAAAAAATAAAAAGTGTATTAAAAATGGATGAAAGAGCTAAAATTGAAGACCTAATTGCACACCTGGAGGAACTAAAAAAGAATAAAAAAAAAAACCCAAACCAAACCAAAGGAAAGAAATAGTAAATATCACAGCACAAATAAGTGAAATTGAGAACCAAAATGGAAAAAAAAAACAATATTGAGAATCAAGAAAACCAAAAGTTGGTTCTTTCAGGTCAGTCCACAAGTCTCTCCTGTAACTTTTACCAGAACTGTAGTTGGAGCTGGGGTTTAATATATAGCCAGGGGATCTGAATCACTGGACTGGCCATGTGATAGCCAGGCCCTGAGCCTCAACAGACTTGCAACTCCTACACTCTGGTTTATTGGACTTACCCCACTCAGCTAACATGGAGGTGAAGAAGGTCAACTACCACACCAGGGAGCCAAGAGTGCCTACAACTGAAAGCAGGAGAATTGCATCCAGCAATTCTTGATATAGATGTGGAGTGGACACAGCCATTCTAGGAGCCAAAGGAGGGAGAAATAGTGTATGGATTAGAGTGAACTTACTGATATTCTATTCATGAACTATTCTGATTAGTAATTGAAGAAAATGTGGCATTGGTGTGGAGAAAGTGGCCATGGTGGCTGCTGGGAGAAGGGAATGAGAGGAAGAGATGTGATGTGGGGGCATTTTTGGGACTTGGAGTTGTTCTGGGTGGTACTGCAGGGACAGTTACTGGACATTGTATGTCCTCCCATGGCCCACTGGGTGGACTGTGGGAGAGTGTGGGCTATGGTGTGGACCATGGACCATGAGGTGCAGCGGTGCTCAGAGATGTATTCACCAAGTGCAATGAATGTCTCAAGATGATGGAGGAGGTTGTTGTATGGAGGGAGGAGTGGGGGTGAGGAAGGTGGGAGATATATGAGGACCTCATATTTTTTTAATGTAACATTAAAAAAATAAATAAAGACAAAAAAAATGTCCACATCAAAAAAAAAAGACAAACTCTTAGTTAGACTGGCAAAGAAAAAAAGAGAGAAGACGTAAATGAATAAAATCAGAAATGTGAGGGGAGATATTACACTGACCCTGAAGAAATAAGAGAGATCATAAGTGAATACTATAAGTAACTGTATACCAAAAATTAGAAAATGTAGACTAGATGCATAAATTCCTAGAAACACACAAACCACCTACACTGACCCTAGAAGAAATAGAAGACCTGAACAAAACAATCACAGCTACTGGGTTTGAAACAGTCTTCAATAACCTCCCAAAATAAAAATTCCAGGACTAGATGGTTTCACAGATGAATTCTACCAATCATTCAAAGAAGACCCACATACAGGATGGAATATTATGCAGCAGTAAGAAGAAAGGAAGTCATGAAACATATCATAACATGAATGAATCTGGAAGACACTATGTTGAAAGAAGCAAGCCAGATACAAAAGAATAAATACTGTATGATTGCCCTAATATGAACTGAATAATTATGTGAAATATAAATATATCATGCAAAATATGAATATGGGAAAAATTGCATATTTAAGACCATTTTTCTTTGAAGCTGAACAACTGTAGTTTAATATGACAAAATGTTAATATTTGGCAAAAAAACCCACTACATTATACTAAGTGAAGGAGACCAGACATAGAGTACTACCTATTGTATGGCTCCATTTATATAAAATGTAAACATAAATCAATTTATAAAGATAAATTAGATTAATGGTTATGTAGGGCTGAGGAAAGATTTCAAGGGGAATGCAGAGTCTTTCTTTTTGGAGTAACAAAATTTTTCTAAAATTTTTAAGATGATGAGTGTACAAGATTGTGATTATAATAAAAGCCATTGAATATACACTTTTGGGTAGTTCATATGCTATATGAATATATCTCAATTAAACTGCTTAATAAACAAATAAATAATTGGCAAGAATATCCAGAATAAGAAGCTTTGTACAAAAGGGGAACAAGAGAGATTTAGAGATCAGGAATTTTCTTGTTGTTTTAAGTCTGTTTTTTATTATTATTGAAATAATGAGGGAAGCGGACTTGGCCCAGTGGTTAGGGCATCCGTCTACCACATGGGAGGTCCGCGGTTCAAACCCCAGGCCTCCTTGACCTGTGTGGAGCTGGCCCATGCACAGTGCTAATGCGCGCAAGGAGTGCAGTGCCATGCAGGAGTGTCCCCCGCATTGGGGAGCCCCACCCACAAGAAGTGTGCCCCATAAGGAAAGCTGCCCAGCGGAAAAGGAAGTGCAGCCTGCCTAAGAATGGCGCCGCCCACACGGAGAGCTGACACAAGGTGATGCAACAAAAAGAAACACAGATTCCCATGCCGCTGACAACAACAGAAGCTGACAAAGAGAAGACGCAGCAAATAGACACAGAGAACAGACAACTGGGGTGGGGCGGAGGATGGGGAGGGAAATAAATAAAAATAAATCTAAAATAAATGATAATGCTTTAATAATGATTGAATTAGTGAATATACAACTATGTGGTTATATGAATTCCATTGATTGTACACTTTAGATAAACTGTATGCTTTATCAATATGTACCAATAAAACTGATTTGTTTAAGAAAATGTTAGACAAACCTGACACACTCTTGAAGATGAGGTCTAAGGTACAGGAAGATTGAGATTTTGTGATTGGTCATCAGTGTAATGTATTCTGACACTGCATAACCATCACTCACCACTTCTCAACTTATTCCTCCAAGGACACAGATTTCACCAAATTATTAAGAAATTCATTGTTGATGGGGTCATCAGCATCCATGTAAAGCTTTGCTGTAACTACCATAACTACACAAGAGATGATGGAAAGTTTCAGTAGAATTAGATTCCCAGAGTGGAAAGAACCAAAGTGGCAGTATGTATCTCTGAGAGACAAAATGGGAACAAATATCAAGATAAACCACAAAGTCAAGCTCCTAATCAATGTGCTTTCTTGTGCAGAAATCTGTAGCAATGGCTCACAAATCCAGTGACTCCTAAAGAATTGAATAGATGGGAAATCAACCCATTTGTTAGCTTTTTTGTAAGAAGAATAGTTACATTTTTGCATATTTAGGTTTTAGCTGAAAATTAGCACACATTGTCCTAGTAAGGAATCATAACCTCTATACAATTCTCTGACCTAAACCAGTTTATATCCCTAGGACATTTTGACTGAAAAAGAGATCAGCTTCCTTTGAGGAAGTACCCTAAGCCAAAGTGTATATTGTATTATTTTCCTCCAAGAATTCACATGGATAGCTGGTAGCCATTTTCTAGGTAATGCCCAGTCCATCTTGAAGTTATTATTTACTGATTTTTTTTTAAACTTCTTTCTCTCTTCCCCCTCCCCCCCCCCCCGCTTGTCTGTTCTCTGTGTCTGTTTTGCTGCATGTTCTTCTTTGTCCGCTTCCATTGTTGTCAGCGGCATGGGAATCTGTGTTACTTTTTGTTGTGTCATCTTGTTGTGTCAGTTCTCTGTGTGTGCGGTGCCATTCCTGGGCAGGCTGAACTTTCTTTTGCACTGGGTGGCTATCCTTATGGGGTGCATGGGGCTCCCCTACATGGGGACAACCCTGTGTGGCATGACACTCCTTGTACCTATCAGTGCTGCATGTGGGCCAGCTCCACATGGGTCAAGGAGGCCCGGGGTTTGAACCA
Source organism: Dasypus novemcinctus (assembly GCF_030445035.2). Classification (NCBI taxonomy): domain Eukaryota; kingdom Metazoa; phylum Chordata; class Mammalia; order Cingulata; family Dasypodidae; genus Dasypus; species Dasypus novemcinctus. The sequence continues at coordinate 37,145,288 of NC_080682.1, forward strand.
CAGACCTCCCATGTAGTAGACAGACACCCTAACCACTGGGTCAAGTCCACTTCCCAAACTGATTCTTAACTGTCACTAATTCCTAGAGATGGACAAACACACTTGAGGTTCACACTCCTTAATGGGACTAATATTTTTGGCCTGAGAGCAGCTCTCAGTGGATACACAGGAAGTGGGTACACAGAATGTCATTATCTATGCCAACCAAAAAAGTGTTTTGGGTATATATGTATGGAATAAAACTGAATCTGCAAATTAGATCTTTTTCCCTTATCCTTAGAATGAGGATAATTATTGTCTGCAAGTTCAAGTTGAATTCCTTAAAATTGCTCCTTCTAGAAACCCTTAATCAAGATAATGAACAGAATGAAACACTGTATCCTTGAGGCAAACAGAGAAGCTAGTATTTTCCTCAAACACTTGATTGAATGAGACATCTATGCAGACTCAGCAGTAGAAACTTGACATGTGTTTATGTAAATCCCTTTAATTTAATGAACTGTTCTCCTGCTAAGGGTGTTGATGATATTCAAGTAGAGAGGACAATTGTCATGGAGAATGTTCTCCTTGGTCTTGACTTAGGTAGAGTTTGTAGCTCAGTGTGTTTTTCATTTCATTTCATTTCATTTTTTTCATTTAATTTCATTTCATTTTGATAAATTATAATATAAGGCATTCCAACACTGATTATCCATGTAGAATTTCACATATGATTTCTCTGGTTTGTGTATGAGTTAGAGGTCAATGAAGATGCTTCCACTTTCATTACATTTATATTGTGATGTCTCTCATGCCATATATCAACTGGAGGACTTGTCACATAGGTGACAGGCTGTTTACAAACAGTGTTTCTTCAGTGTGTGTGATCTATCATGTGTTATAGATTAATTCTACAGATGAAATCTCTTTTATATTCAAAACATTTATACTGTAAGTTTTCTCATAGTACCAGGTTTTCTAAGTTAGAACAGTGACTAAAGGGTTTTCGGCATCAACGGCATTGACAGGGTTTCTCTCCAGTGTTTGTTTTCAGGTTTTCTAAGGGCAGTATCATAAAGGAAGGCTTTCCTGCATTGATTACATTCGTATGGTTTCCTTGTGTGAGTGTTTTCATGATGCCTAAGGGAAGAAATATGAAGTTTTCTCCACATTGATTACATTCATATGGTTTCTCTCCAGTGTGAGTACTCATGTGTTCTAAAGTGAGAATAATAAGTGAAGGCTTGCCCACACACACTTTTGTAGGCTTTCTCTCCACCATGAGTTCTCTCATGTTTTCTAAGGTCAGAATAATAAATGAAAGCTTTCCCACCTAATGACATTTGTGAAGTTTCTCTCCAGTCTAAGATCTCTCATGTCATGTAAGAGTAGAACAATGATTGTAGGTTTTTCCACATATATGACATTCATATGGTTTATCTCAAAAGTGAGTTCTCATGTTTTCTCAGGTCAAAAGAAGCAAAGGCTTTCCCACATATGCAAGATTGATAGGATTTCTCTCCGGTGTGAATAATCTCATGTCAAATAAGGCTAGAGAAATGAGCAAAGGCTTTCTCACATTGATGACATTCATAGGGTATCTCTCCAATGTCAGTTCCATTATATTTTCTAAGGCTGGAGATTTAACAAAATGTTTTACAACTTAGATGATATTCACATGATTTACTTCTAGTTTGTACTTGCTTAGGTTGAATAAAAAGATGACTGGTTAGTGATGGTTTTTCCAAATAATTTTGAAATAAGATTTCTTTCCCACATAATTTAAGATGTGTTCTGTCATGGGGAATCTGTTAGTGAAATCTTGCAAATCATTACATTTAAAGGGATTCTTTCAAATGTGAGCTCTCAAATACGTGATAGGTTGCATGGCTGCCATTTCTTGTTTTTAAAGCCATTTTGTCTGCCTGAACTCTGGATTTGGAAAAATATTACTCCTTCTGTCCACAGTTACTCTCATTGCTCCAAATGGAAAAAAAAAAAACATCTGATTTGCAGACCTGATAATTTATATTCTCCAGCATCAAATCTCTGAACAGCTTTATCTGAGTTGTATCCAGAAAAGCCCACTCTTCTTGAGAAAAGTCTATAGCTGTATCTTTGAAGGTCGCTGACTTCATTCTCAACTCAGTTGACAACTGTCTTCCTCTGGGTTTTCACTCATAATAGAAAAGCAGTAGGAGTTCAAAGCCTCTAGTACACATGAATGGGATCCCACTCTTGAGGAAATGTCTTAATTCCAGACCTCAACTTCCATAGCTTTCCTCTTATTAGAAAGAAAATTTCACCTGTAACAAAACAAAAGCTCACCTGATTGTGGAGGAGAAAAGAATTCTATTAAGGATTTTGCAAGAACAGGAGCTCGACCTGGATAAAATGGCCGGCATGCCAAACAACAAAAAACAGTGATATTTATAACCTAAACCTAACACATGGGTCCCTCCCCTGTTCACCATTGATTGGGTACTTCAGGGGTTACAGCCTATCCAAGAGATCTAATTTAACATGGTTCCCCGCTGATTTCCCACTCCCACATTCCCTACACTCCCACTGGCTTGGTGGGCTCAGCACTGCTTTTATTCCTTGAGCCCTTTTCAAAATTGGCATCTCTTTCACTACTGGCCCCACCCCGAGCACTCACCATTTGCCCCACCTCATTTCGGCACCACTTTTCAAACTTCTGGTGTGCCAAAGCCACTGGAAACCCTACCCTCCCTCCTCGAATAGCAAAGTCGGCTCCACCTTCCCCTTTGTGAAAATTAAACTTAACCCTTTCCCACAGACTTGAAGCCATTTTCCCTTTAGTCTCTCTCCTCCCTGTCCCTTTTAGTCCATGCTGACAGTGGTTTTGTTCATATGGATATTGCAAAAAGTGTGAATGTGGCACTGATAGCCTGACAGCTGCAGCACCTCTGTGCTCTGTGTGTTTTGAAAGGAGTGAAAACACGTTTAAATCCTTAAAAACTGTACAATTGAACAGGCTTACTGTAATGTTAAGCAGCTGCAATCTTTGAAGGAAAAGCATTGCAATCTGAGGTTCCTGGGTTTGCCTAGTAACCTACGAGACTGATACATTTTAGTCAATCTTAAAAATCCTCAACATAGTTTAGATGTCCTAAATATATTTAAAGGAAAACACATTTCTATCCATACATGCATATGTAGGTAAGTTCTCACTAATGACATGCACACTTTCTGTGCATGCCACTAAGCCTTTTTCCTCAGATACAACAGTTAATGCTAAATGGACCCTGTAGCAGTTTGATATTATTTATGAATTCCAAAAAAGAAATATAGATTGTGTTTGTAAACAAATCAATTCCTCGGGAGTAATAACCCATTGATTGTATTAGATTTGGCTGAGACATCTGATTAAATTATGTTAAGATTAGGGCTCTCATTCAACCACGTCATTAGAGTGTGACTCAGTGTCAAGTCCCAGTCCCCTTAGGGATAAAATAGACGCATACATGAAAGTGAAAATACAAAGAAGAAGAACACAGAGGAAGAGAGACAGCTCATTAGATATGGCAAAGACTCCAGGAAGAGAGATAAGCCTGATAATCTACAGCTAATTTTGTGAAGAGAACTGAGCAGCTGAGCCTAGAGAGAAATGAGCCCTGGGGAGAGAGATGACCCTTCAACCAGCCTACAGTTGAGATTGGAAGTAGCTGGGTCCATGGAGAGCTTTAAGAAGAAAGAAGGCTACCCTTGCAGACATTGCCCACCATATTGCTCCAAAACATGGCCAATGACTTTGTGTGAGAAAGTACCTTTTATGGTACCTTGGGTTAGAATCTTTGGGGCCTTGTGACTGTAAGCTTCTACCCCATATAAATATCCTTTATAAAAACCAACAGAGTTCTGGTACTTTGCATCAGCACCCTTCTTGCTGACTAATACAGACCCCCATATTAGTTGCTATGGGCCCAATTAAATGGACTCTCCTTACAAAGCTGATTTGGCCACCTCAGCTGCGAAGTGTTGAAAATTTGAACATTGGAGATCATTGTGTTTCAGCTATACCTTAATTTTTTGGAAGGATTTGAGACCCACTTGGCTAGTAAATTGATTAGATTAAACTACATGCTAATGGCATAATGACAGGGAGAATGATTTTCCTTTCAGAAACAGACAAAATTTTTGGATGAATTTGCTTCATTTATTCATTTTATGGCCTGTCTTTTCCTGCCAGCCCTTCTAGATGTAGACTATATAATTCTTTATTCATCGACATGGTATCCCAACAAATATTAACTATGACCAAGAGACAGATTAGATGTCAAATGTACAGCAGCAAAGACTCCAGACTACAGTAATAGGTTTGAATAGAATTGTGGAATAGTTAGAGGAAGGTTTGGTCATGATTATTGAAGTGTTCTCCAAGTCGTGCTGTATGCTTTAAAACAGCAGTCAATATATGATGCCACTGGTCTTTAGGAAGAACATACATCCCCAGGAGCTAAGGGTATGAGGTGGACATGTTCCCTGTAGTGACCAGGAAAATGAGTCTTGCAGATATACAAGTACAGAGTGGATTATTGACCAAAGTACATAGATGCTGAGCTTGGAAATCCATTTCTACATTTGCAGCAAAGGCAAACTGCCAGTCAAGGAGTAAAAATAACAGAAATACAAAGACAGGCCTGTTCCTGTTAGACTCTGAACTTCTCTCAAAGCTAATTTTAGCTTATGGCCTTCTGACTGACTTTGGTGGACTTTCCTTAGACTGCACAAGGTCTAGGAGGCTTCCATCTATCCTTCCTCCTCTCTTTTATTTGGTTATCAGACTTGCATTTTAATCTGTTATCATACCTCAACTTTTCTGTCTCCCTCCCCACTTTGCCCTGCACATATGCAGGTGTTTCCCCTAATAATACTATTGCACCTATAATTATACATTCATGTCTTCTTCTAAGAGGAGCCTGGGTTATACAATCACTTTAACATTTCATGAATAAAGTTACTAGAACTTTATTTCCAATCACTATAACCTTAAATTCAATGGATTAGGAAGTCTATGTGCCCAAGGAAAGATTGCTTCCCCAAAGGCCACCCTCAATATTCTGATCAATTGGTGCCTGAGTCTGCCCCTGGTTATTTATTATACTACTGGCCCTTGTGGGAAACAAAGGCATGTTGTTTCCATGGAAGCAAGTTACTTTCTGACCACTGGGTCATGCTGTCCCTAGAGATATACGTGCAGGTGGCTAATTCTCTCTGGGAAACATAACATTCCAGCAGAACCCAGACTTGATATCTCAAGTAACCTGGGCAACAAGATTAATGAGTATATTTGTTTCAATAATATAATAGAACATTATGAGCTTTGGTAACTTTCTTATCCACTGTGCACTGTGTTATTTAGAATGAGGTAATGGGAATAGTTAGCTAGAATAGTTGCTGGTTCTCACAATTGCTTGGTGTATATAAAGAAGCCCCTGAGATTAATAAACTTGTCTGATGAGCTTGAGGCTTCAATGCTCGCAGATCTCCTGAACCCAATCTTTCTTTGTCTTTCATTCTCGATACCCTCAGGTCCATTGACTTGGACAAGCCCTGAAGTAAACAGGGGTCATTTGACTGAGCAGTGTGATTGATCCCAGTCACCAGAGGGACATTAAAATATGCTACAAAATGTACCCAGGTAAACTATGTTTGTAATGCAGATATTTAGCAGTGCACCTTTTAGTACTTTCTTAGTACACATTTTCAAAAGATACATACAACCATTCTGTAAAAACAAGATGATTAAACACTCACATCTTACCAGAAAGGAAGTTTGGAATACTTTACCAGGTAAATATTTCCATTCGGCTGAAATACTGGGAAAGAATCAGTACACCAGACCATGAAGAAGGCAGATAGACAATGATTTGTATTTGCAATTTTATTAGATCGTTATGGTTTTCTATGTCTCAGCTATGTACATTTTTGCAACTTCATTTTGTCTTTTATTTAGTCACAAAGCAGACTGTGAATGCAAGAACATTAAAGTATTGTTTAGGGATTACAAAAAGACATAATCCACAAATGCCCTGGTCATGGTCTATGTGTGAAAGACCATCAAGTGTTTTCCATTTTCTTTATAGTACATTTAATTTCACGAGATTTTGCATGAACATCCATATACATTTTTATTTATTTAATGTTTGATTCATTGAACTCATATCTAAAAGACACATCTTGCAAACCACTTTCTCTTGAGATTTTAATTTTATCTGTAGTTAAAGAAATTAAATTTCTGTATGAATTTTTACTGTAATTTCAAATTAATATGGCTGACTATTTTGCATAGTTTAAAACTATAATCTATTTTGACTATTTCCAACATAGTGATAAAAAATTATTGCTGAATTTATACTTACATAATTCTAAAACATTGATGCCATATGTTTAATTAAGTATTAAGTTAGTATTTATTTTTATGTCTTCCTAAGATTATTATGGGCCTTATTTTATCATCTTACTAGGATTTGGGTGTTATTATTATACATGATTCTAGGGTTAAGATAACCTTTCCAGACACAAAATAATGTTATTATACAATTGGCCTGGTAAAGTTATAGTCACAGGGTATATATTGATTCTTATTTTGAGAAAGGAACTTGGTTGTTTCTCTGAACAGGATTAAAATATGAATCTTTGGCCATCAGTTTTAGTTTCTTCTTTGTAGTTAAATTTCAGGGTTTATAAGAATAGCACATCTTAAATAAAACTTTAACACATCAGTTTGATTTTTGTAACTGGCTTTTTCTTCCAATTAAATTATTTTCTACTTTCATTTCTCTGACATTAAATAACTGATTTTCTATCACTGTAGCATACTGATTTAATCTGTTAACACTGAAAAGGTAAGAGTATTTATGAGAACTTTTAATATCATTCCTGGGAATTTTTGAGGCTCATGTTTTAGAAAATAGCTAGGACAGCATAAGCAGCTTTGTGATTTTAGAACATTTGTCTAAATTAAGAATTTAGAATTCCAATGTTTCTATTGGGTTTCATTTATGTTACTGTGTGTGAAAACTGACACTGATTGTATGCCTAGAACCCACTGTCCAATTACTGTGCATGGCCATCAGCGTTGACTAGTCCTTCCTGGTTCTGTGTGGCACTCCTACTTTTCCTTGGACTACAAAGCTATGTAACAGTTCTTTGCATTTTTTCCTTTATTGTTTAGCAAATAGACATAAGGACATGTTTATATTTTATAAACATAAATTACATTGACATTGCCTGACTTTAAAAAATCAATAAAGTTTGCATGGACTCTATCTTATCTGCCACCACTCCCTCCTTTTTTAACACTACTTGTTTGAATTTTCTATAAAAACATTTCTCTTTTAAAGAACATGTCTACAGAAATTTTCATTTCCCAATTTGTTTTTCTTCACTATAGTTAGTATATGTTTTATTATAATAATTGTGGTTTTGTGCTCAGAATATCACAATTTGGATGGCAAAAATGTTTGTAAATTGCCTCCTATAAAATAAACTATAAGCCCTTAGAGTGATTCACAAAAACCAAACCTATGGGATTTTGACTAATATTTCATTAGTAGAATAATATATATAAAAGATAAAGACATGGTGGGATCATACCTTCTGAACCTGTTTTGCACCAAGGTGATTCCTGGGTACTGCTGGACCTCTGTGCTAATGCTCTTGGGGAAAAAGTATGCATAAAAATATTTAAAAATTCAATGAAAGTAATGGAAAATGATGACTGTCATCTAGGTTTCAATCATGGGAAAATAACAGAAATTAATTCAGGATATTTGCTCTTATTTTTAGGAAATTACTATGTGTATATATTTACTGTATGTACCAGTCTGCCAAAATTTATTTATATTAAAAAGAGTGTGCTATTCTTTTACTTTTCTTTAGGAGGAGTCTTCTTTTTGGGTTTTAGTTTTTAATCTTAAAATATAATATTCATTACAAATTATTATATTTTTTATTAGTCTTTTCTCTCTGAGGTTGCCCTAATTTTCATATTTTATTACTACAAAAATGACACATTTCAAGGCGGAAAATTCTGTAACTGTATAAGAACCCTTGATTATGATGGACCACAATGACATTCATGCTTGAAATACAAGCAACCTGAACAAAAATTGTGCTTGCATCTTCTTAGATGCAGTGAATCTGGATTTATTTCAGGAATTTATAGAAAGCCTCTTTCACATCCTTATTCCTCAGACTATAGATCATAGGGTTCAACATGGGGAACACCACAGTGTAAAATGTGGAAATTATTTTGTTTCTGTCTAGAGAATAACTAGATTGGGGACAAGCATATGTGTAGAGAATGGATCCATAGTATAAAGTGACAGAGATCAGGTGAGAGGAGCAGGTGGAAAAGGCTTTGAGGCGGCCCTGGGTGGAACGGATCCTTGAGATGATGATGATGATGATGAAGTAGGATGCCAGTATGAACACAGTGGGAATAATGACATTGGAGGCAAGGATGAAGAAAAGCACCGCCTGGTAGCCATCATTCCTGCCGCAAGCAAGCTTCACCAGGGGAGGCAAATCACAGAAGAAGTCATCAATGATGTTGTCACCACAGAATTTCAAGGCAAATGTACTTTTGGTGATGAAGGAAGAATTAATAAAGCCACCAAGATATGAGGCTACTACCAAAAATGCAATTAGTTTTATGGACATTGCCTGGCAATAAAACAACGGCTTTGAGATGGCCACATACCGGTCATAAGCCATGGCAGCCAAAAGGAAACACTCACTGTAGGCCAGCCCGGCGGAGGAGAAGAACTGAGCTACACAGCCAGCAAAGGAGATATTCTTGTCTTCAGAGATGCAAATCACTAGAATTTTTGGAGTGTACACAGAAGAATACCAGAGATCCAAGAAAGCCAGGTTTCCAATGAAAAAATACATGGGTGTTTGGAGCCGAGAGTCCTTACAGATCAACACCACTAGAGTGGTATTTCCCAGCAGAGTCACAGAGTATATTCCAAGGAACACCACAAACAGAACCAGCTGTACCACAGGGTCTGTGGTGAAGCCCACCAGGATGAACTGTGTAACCGTGTGATTGGCCCCCTCCATGTCAATAAGAAATCTCACCTAATATGAAAGAAAATGAGGATTCATATTGAATCACTGGGCTAAATAAACTGAAAATATGATAATTGAATAACATCACACCACTTGTAAATCTAGAAGCTTAGAACAAACCTAACAATACATATACATATATTAGATTTTTTAAACATTTAGAACAATCAATTACATTTTATACTCACATATTCAAATTCCAAATTTCTAAGTTGGTTAATTTTTTTTTCTCCTAGGAATGACATAGCAAAGAAGTCTCACCATTTACTCTGAGTAAAGTTTAGTGTTTCTCATACATGATTTTATGTATTCCCAAAATATTCATCATAAGTAGATTTACAGAATAATAGCAATGATTTTACAGATGACTAATTTGAGGTTCAATAAGTACCTAGGAGTTACACAGTTAATAATAATTAGGAGTTACATAGGTAATAAGAGGTGTTTTTTCCTCTAGAGACCAGGTACTGAAACAATAAACCACCTCTTTCTTATGTTATATTATTTTAGTAGTTGCTAATGATTGCATTTGTTTGCTTACTTTTTGTTTATAACTCCTTAATTCAAAACCAATATGATACTACAGAGGGATTCAGCTGTTGCGCTCAGATGGGTACCTTACACATATGGGTCCAGAAAAATGTTTCCAAGCACCAAATCATCTGCTGGAAAATTTCTGTGATCTTATATTTGCAGCCAATCCTGATTATGAGCATAAAAAAACATTCCAATTTATCCCCACCCAGGATCAGGACACTTACCTGCAACTTCCACTGTCACAACCAATGAAGGTGCACATGGTAGGTAGATCCAGGAAATTGTATTTGCTCCTTCTCCCCAGGGTACTTGATTCTTTTAGCACCTCAGGGGTTCATTTCATTGAAAGACTCTACAAAGGCAATTAATAATGTGTTGGCTCATTTAGAAGAGTGTTTCTCAAACAAAAGAAGGGAAAAAGTTTTTAAAAGGTGATGATAATTACTATGTATTGAGAACATATTCCTTGGAACATAGCTTCCTAGAAAATTTGTTTAATTGTCAAATGACTCTAAGATATAGGTCTCGTAATTCCATTATGAACAAGAAAATATATTCAGTTAACTTAGTTATCTTGCCCAGCGTAAACTCAAAACTTAATGTAGTTAGGATTTGAATCCAATATAATCAATTTATTAAATTCATAGTATTTCCCCTATACCACACATATTTTAGAAATGCATAAGCTAGCTATGATTATATTGCTTTTCATATGGCTGACACTTATCCTCAGTGTCTGTACAGATAGATTTCACAAAACCATATGCCTCATCAAAACAGTACCCAATTTTGAAGTGAAAAGGAAGTATTCGTATTGATTAATGGTCCCCAAAGCTCATCACGTTTCTCCATTATTTATCACACTGGTACTTATTGAATACTTAATGTGGGTTTAGAACTCTTCTCACTGCTGTACAATTTTCACCTCATTTTATCATTCATGGTAATTTGGGAAAGTAAAGGTAATTATTATTCCCATTTACAGATGAGTTACAGGAGGCATAGAAATGTTTTTACATACATTAGACAAGTTGCAACTGTGAAGGCTGATAAGCCAAGGCTCAAAACCAGGTCTCCTCATGCTCTTCATCTGTCCCCAAAACTATTCAGCTTTAAGTGCCTCTAGATGCTCTGCCAGACACTAAGGACAAGCAGTAGAAATAAGGTCAAGTCGCTGCCCACAAAAAGGGAGTATTTCATAGAAGGAAAACACTTCTTTCTTAACAAGTAAATGTAATAGTTTATCAGCAAATTATACTATGTGATCATGGGGAACAGGACAGAGAAGAGATTGTACTAGGGGAAGAGTGGAAGTCCTTTGTATGCCACAAGTGGTTTGACATGGAGGAGGAAACATACATCTGTCCTTAAAGAATGAGTGAACACAGGCCATCTGGTAGGAAGGCTTTTTCTGAGAAATTAGGCCACAACTATCAAGAATAAAGCAAGGAATATAATGGAGTGTGGGGGAACTGGTGCAAATTTCATACGTCTGTCTGTACTGTTGAGTATATTTTTGGAAACAGTAGAGATGAGGTTAGATGAGATCACAGGAATTTTTATACCATACTCAGAACATTCTTGGAGATAATGGTTTAATGCAAGTCAATATTAACACTTTTGAAATTTCAGGTTTTATGACAGAAAGTTCAATAGGTTTAGGGGGAAGATTCCAGCACTGCCCAAATCAATATATGCACAACCAGCCTCAATAGTGGGTGCATAAACTGTCTCCTCCACCCCTATTCCAGGATTAGAAAGTTCCTTCCAACTCTTTAACAGTTCCACAATGGAACCCCTAGATGGCAGGTGCTGGTAAGTTAATTTCATCAGTGAACTCATCCTGTATGTCATATTATTGAAGCACCTGGGGGTATTATGGCCTAGACCATAACTGAGAAACCCAATAGGCCACAAATGTGTGAACTGGATCAGGTTATGCTTAGGTGCTAATTATAAAATCAATATTAATGAAGTGGAGGAAGTGAAGGAGGAAGGAGAAAAGAGATGTGTCCTAGCCTGGGAATGGTATCTGATATTTTACATGCATTATTTCCTCTCTTAATAACAACCATGGGGTAGATTTCACTATCCCCATTTCACAATTATGAAAATGGATGCTGTTGGGAAAAATAATTAAAAACAAAGTCTTTTCCCAATCCAGAAAACCTCTCCGCAAAATTAGCAATAGAAAAATAATCTTGTTGAATAAGCAGTGAACCAGAATGTGATGCATTCTAGATAATATGCAAAGAGATTGCAAAGACAAAAAGACCTCAGCCTTTTTATGAGGCCAAAAGCTACAACCTATTACATACATACTCTCAAGATAGTGTGGGGATAGGTTTAGACTTTGGAGCCAAGAACCCCCTGAAAGTCATGCTACTCTCCTCCCAGGAAACTGGGAGATTGGGGGAATATATTCTTTGATTACAGTTCAGAATGACAAAGGGAGAATTTATAATTACAGATTTCTAAGGTAAATATTAAGAGATTGGAGGGAGGAGGAAGTCTCTTCCATGATCTTTAAGAACGAAGCATTTTATTAATGTTTTAAATTTGCACTTGCTCTTGTGCTGGAAAAGATCAGGTGGTGGATAGTAAGGAGCAAGGAGAGGATTTGCACTTTGGTTGACTTGAAGCTTGGGCTAATGCAAATATTAGGTCTCAAGGTTGTTTGGGTCTATTCAGATCTACTGCTCTCCTTTTATAGAATTTAACATGTACACAATTTAGAAACCCTCCTCCTCAAGTAATAAAATCAAAACAAAACAATCCCCCACACACAAGGATCAAGGTCAGAAGTCAAACCCTGACAGCTCTTCCCCAAATGACAAAAATGGGATCACATTAGCTGACCTCCTGGAAATAATTTTCAAGTTTCTCAATTATTTCTTCAGTAAGCATAGTTGAGCTTTTACTGTGTGCCAGGTACTTCCTCTAGTGCCTGATGGAAGTTACTTTTCACAGCCCTCTGAGATATGCACTACCATTACAAAGGTTTTTGTTGTTTTTTTTTTTTAAGTTAAAATAGAAGTGTAAAGCTGTATTTAATGTTATTATTAAGAAAATAAAAAGCTCGTAGAAGAAAAATATTGGTAGAATAAATTTACTGTATGATCATTTAACCAGTGTTTTAGAAAAAAACATGAAAAATTCAGCACTAAAGAAGTGGGCCTTATTTGATTTCTCATTACTATCCCAAGAGGTTATCCTGTTTTACATGAAAATAGATAGGCTTTTCTGAAGAAACAACATGACCCCTGAGGATACGAAGCAAATCAGATGGCAAAGGCACCCTGTGCCTCTAACCCTGTCCTGTGCTTTTTATATTGTAGGATACTCCACCTAAGACGCATCCTGCTGTGACATAATTCTTCCCTTTTAGATTTTGCTGATAGTTACATCTCGAAGAGAAGGGGCAAATTACCTCTGACCTCCTGACTTACCAACCTAACTTTTCAGAAAAATGTTTGGTAATCCACTGAGAGGGGAGCATAGGCAGAAATGAGACAGCTTTGCCACAAAGTGGACATTTATATCTCAGGGAACCGCTTGACTGGAAATGTCTGATTTCTTCACATAAACTTCACACACACATATGTGCCCACATACTTGACTGGGATACAGCAACTGTACTGATGTCTTCCATCATCATTTTTAGCCAAAAGGATCTTCACATTCAAAATCTTTGTGCTTGCTATTCATTCTGTCCTCGTTGTACATCTTTTTTTCCATCCAACTTTTTGAATAAAAGCATCTCCTTCTCAGCTTGGTCTTCTTTAACCACACTCTTCAAAAATTGCCCGTCTCTTTCCACCAGCATTCCCTATCCTCCTTCCTTGCTTTATTCTTCCACAGAGCATTTACCATCTGTGCTTCCACCTACCAAGAGGAGAGCACAAAAGGCCAGGCTCTTTTGTTGTTGTTGCCTTGCTCACTGCTGGATGTCAATCGTTAAAAGAGCATCTAACTCAGAGTAAGCATAGATGATATTTGCTGAATGGATGAATGGACTACCCTAATTCTAGAGAAGCATCTCAGTGAAATCCACATTCAGATATGCTGTAAGGATAGCATTTAACTCCTAAAAGACCTACTTATTACCCCACCTGATTGTTAGAACTAGAAATATCGAATCACTTGGTGCTCTTCACAGGCAAGTTCAAGAAAAAAAGCAAGGGCAACTAGTTATATTATACAGTCTGACTTCTGAAATATATAGGCAATTTGTATTTCATAATAGAATGTGCTTAAGGGAGGCAGTTTTCCATTTGAACATCAGATTATCTTTCAGTTTAAAGAGCAGTAGGAAACCATGTCTTGGAAATCTGAGGTGTGCACAATTTGAAGTGTCAAACCAGAGATAGCTGTGCTGTAGTGGAGACAGCACATATCAGGCAGAAGAAATAGATTCAAGGTCTATCTCTCTGCTTACCATCTGTGTGAGCTTTTAGAAATGATTTAATCTCATTAAACCTCAGTGGTCTCCATGTAAAAAAAAAGAAATAAAATGGCAAAAAATAAAAAATAAAAGGTAAACTGAAAGAACCTTAAAATTTTTCATGATTTATTTTGAGCATGATTATAGAAATTTCTCTTTCTATAGTCTGCCATCCTCATGGGTACTTGAGACATTCACAAAAACGTATTCCTCTGTAAATTTTTATAGATGGCTAATCTTTTAATTTCTGTGCCAATTACACCATTTTTCAGTTCTTTTTCACCTCTAAAAATAGAGAATCCTGACTCTCTTTACACTCTCAGTAGTTTCAGAAACTGTCAGAATGAAGGTAAGGTATAGAAATGAGGTTTTTTGTACCTCTTTTCATATAAGTATATATAAATGGCTGTAGAATAATTAATACTATGGAAATTTAAAAATTATGCCATCAGTAATACTTGAATAACTCACTTACCTAGAATTTGCTGCAAAAGCATCATTCCAACATGCCTACATTAAAATCAACTAGATTCAGAAACTTTTATACCAGATATTAAATCCCAAGTGTACTGAATTCATGGAATTCCTCAGGGTTTTATAGCCTCAGGGAAAAGCTAACAAGGCAACTAAACAAAACAATTCATTGAGAAAGTCAGATCAATCTTATTTAATAAGACTCAAAAGGTTTTGTTTAGAGACTATGATTCTCCATTGATAAATGCATTCAGTCATAATATCAGAACAAATGCAATGATAAATGTTCTTCACATTATATATTGAGTTTTGATGAATCCAAATGAAAATATAAAATATACTTATGTAGTGCACCTATGTATCCATAAATGTATACATTTGAATATTAATAAATGTATAGACACTGACATTTCTTTAATGTGCTGATACTTTCCATTTTCTACCACAGATCTGTTTCCAGTCCTTTTCCATCTTATTTTCTGATTCAGGAGACCAACTTGTATGTACTGTTATCAATTACTTTTGACCAATATAGGCAGGAATTGCAAGGAAAGAAAAGACTGAGGTCAGAGTATTTGATCCAAGACTATTTCCCTGCAATGTCATTGAGAGCCACATTCACCACTTGAGCAAAGCCACAGTATTGCTGAGGGCAACAGGACCAACTTTTGATTTTGTTGATGCTCTCTATTGTTCTTTTGTTCTCAATTTCATTTATTTCTAATCTGATCTTTACTATTGCTTTCCTTTGGTTTGATTTGAGATTCTTTTGCTGTTCTTTTCCTAGTTCCTCCATGTGTGCAATTAGATCTTCACTTTTATCTCTTTCTTTTATTTTTAATGTAAGCATTGAGGGCTATCAATTTCCCTCTCAGTACTGCTTTTGCAGGGTCCCATAGATTTTGACATGTTGTGTTCTCATTTTCATTTGTCTTAAGATATATGCTGAATTCTCCTGCAATTTCTTCTTTGATGCACTGATTATTTAAAAGTGTGCTGTTTAATCTCCATATATTTATGAATTTTCCCTTTTCCATCTATTATTAAATTCCAGCTTCAGTCCATTATGATCAGAGGTAGCATTTTGTATAATTTCAATTATTTTAAATTTATTGAGACTTGTCTTATGACCTAATATATGGTCTATCTTGGAAAATAATCCATGAGCACTTGAAAAGAAAGTAGATCCTGATGTTTTGTGATGTAGTGTTCTATAGATGATGTTAGGTCTAGTTCATTTATCATATTATTCGATCTCTCTGTTTATTTATCCTCTATCTAGATGTTCCATCTAATACTGAGAGTGGTGTATTGGAGTCTCCAACTATTATTGTAGAGACATCTATTTCTCCCTTCAGTTTTGTCAGTGTTCACCTCATGTATCTTGGGGCATTCAGGTAAGGTGCATAAATATTTAGTACAGTTATTTCTTCTTGGTGAGTTGCCCCTTTTATTAATGTATAATATTCTCTTCATCCATTATAACAGTTTTGCATTTAAAATCTATTTTGTCCAATATTAGTATCACAACTCCACCTCCTTTTTTATTACTAATTGCATGGAATATCTTTTTCCAACTTTTCAATTTTAACCTGCCTGTGTCCTTATATCTGAGGTGGGTCACTTGTAGACAAGATATAGGCAGCTCATATATGTGTGTGTGTATGTGTATATATATATATGTATTTATCCATTCCATCTGTCTATATCTTTTAATTGGGGAATTCAATTCATTAACATTCAGTGTCATTACTGTAAAGGTATTGTTTACTTCATGTATTTGGTCCTTTGGCTCTCTGTTTTCTTATTGCTCTACTATCTGTCTTCTTATCTTTTAGTTTACCCTGCCTAGTAATCTTCATTTTTAAACTCTTCTCTAAATCTCTTGCCCTTGTTTTTTCTTTTCAGGTTGCAGCACCCCCTTAGTATCTTTTGTTGATCTGGTCTTTTGATATCATATTTTATTATTTTCTTTGTCTGTGAAGACTTTGAACTCATCCTCAATTTTGAAGGACAATTTTGCCATATGCAGAATTCTTGGCTGGCAGCTTTTCTCTTCAAGTAACTTAAATGCATCATACCACTTTCTTCTTGCTTCCATTGTTTCTGATGAGAGGTCAGCACTTAATCTTATTGAGTTCCCCTTGTATGTGATGCTTTATTTCTCTCTTGCTGCTTTCAGAATTCTCTCTTTTATCTCTTATATTTGTCTTTCTGAATTGTAGGTGTGTCAGAGTATGTCTTTTCAGATTTATTCTGTTTGGAGTGCATTGTCCTTCTTGGATATTGATATTTATGTCTTTCATAAAGGTTGGAAAGTTTTTGGTCATTATTTCCTCAAATATTCTCCCTGCACCTTTTGAATTATCTTCTTCTGGGTCACTAGTAATGAAAATATTTGCATATTTCATGTTGCCATTCAATTCCCTGAGACACAACATATAAAAAAAAAATAGAACATTTTCCCCATTTCCTCTCTTTTCTGTCATTTTCAGGTCAGATATTCTGTCTTCAAAATCACTAATTCTGTCTTCAAGCAATTCAAATCTGCTCTTTTGTGCCTCTAATTTATTTTTAAGCTAATCCATCATGCCTTTCTTTCTCATACTTTACTTTGCAAGCTTTCATATTGTTCTTTATGCTCACCCAGTGTTTTCTTAATAATATTTGTTTCTTCAGCCACATTTTCTTTAAGTTCTGTAAAGGGATTTAATGACTTGTGTGATTATCACTTAGTTGTCTTAAATTCTCTATCTTTTCAGGATGTTTGTCTTGTTCTTTTGTCTGGTTCATATCTTCCTATTTCCTAGTATTGCTTGTAAGTTTTTGTGCACACAGCACACACACACAACAATAGACTCAGGGGCTTTCCAAGAAACTGGGATTTACCCTAGAGAACTGCAGGTAGGAATACCTGGTGGTAAGCCCATTTTGGTCCAGTAGAGAAAGTTTATCAGAATGGACAAACATCTCATACTAATCAATGTATATGTGTCCCTGGTTTTGCAAGACACTCCAATATAATTAAAATTTTAATGCATGCCAGACATTTCCTGTAATTGCCTGCCATACTAAGAAATGGAAACTTAGCCAATCAGATATAAATAACTTAGGATGAGGGCTTTCCACTGGAAATAGCTCAAATAAGGTCATTCGTTTATATATACAATCAGAATATTTCCTGACTTGCTTCTGCTTTTGCTTTCCTTTTCCATCCTTGTGGTAACACTCCTTTACACAGTGGTTTGGATGCTACACAATTCGTGAATCATAAATTGCTTGATTAAACTCCCATAAATTATACCTTGTCTAATATTTTAAGAGTACCCTTCACAGGTTCTGGTTGTTCTGCATCCTTGTCAAAACTAAGTTGTTTTATTTGGATGTTATGTTGTTTTAATTTTTGCCATTCTATTCAGTGCTTAGAAGTACTGCATCATAGTTTCATATCACCTAATTTTACTATCATCTCTAACCAATCTATCCTTCATTCTCTGCACCTAATCTTTTAAGGACCTTCCTTTTGTTTCTTGTACTTGCTAGAATAGTGCACCTGTATCTTCATTCTTGCCTGCTGCTCATCATTTGTATCTCCATTATAATATCATCTTCTTAGTTATGCCTTCTGTGTTCACACAGGTCAAAACAGTACTTTACAATTTGTTCTTTCTCATCATTCCCAATATGATTTTGTTCATGGTACTTATTAATATTCAATTTATTCAGTTATTTCTTCACCAGTTTGTCTAATTTTTCCCACTAACATTTATACTCTTACAGTTTTGCTTGACATTGTTTAAACTCCAGAATCTAAAAGAGTGTCTAATGTGTTGCTGGCCTTCAGTAAGGAATTGTTGGCTGACTGACTGGCATACAAAATAGGACTTACCTGGGGCACTTAAAAACAAAGGGCTGCTGAGTACAGACTTCAGATAGAATGTACAAGGCATG
Source organism: Dasypus novemcinctus (assembly GCF_030445035.2). Taxonomy (NCBI): domain Eukaryota; kingdom Metazoa; phylum Chordata; class Mammalia; order Cingulata; family Dasypodidae; genus Dasypus; species Dasypus novemcinctus. The sequence goes on from NC_080682.1 coordinate 37,163,775, forward strand.
TAACTGTAGAGCACAATGAACAATGTGGTGGAAGCTGGACTATGGGTAATCACACAAATCTGAGAGTGTTCTCTTATGAACTATAAAAACGTACAATACTAATAAATAGTGTTATTAACAGGAGGGTGGATGGAAAAAATATACCAAGTTTATGCTATGGACCACAGTTAGTGGTAAAAATCTGATCATTTTCTTTCATAATCTGTAACAAATGTTCCAAAACAATGTAAGAATGTTGGTGGAGGGCTGATTTCTGGGAATTCTGTATATTGTTTTGTAAGCTAACAACTTCTTAAAAAAAAAAAAGATAAGGGCTATATTCAATAGCCAACCCCCGAAACTGATCAAAATTCACCAAGGAGAAAGAGGTCAATCTCGCCTCATGTCAAGCTATTATATATCACATTGTCTTAGAATCTCATATTGCTTCAAGGGAACACCAGAGCTTGTTGGAAGCCTTTGAGTTGACCATAGCTTTAAAAATGAACATTTTAATGTGAGAAATATTCAAGGGCTTTTGGTATCACCTATGAACTACATAAACCTAGAAAGTATCTGTCCCCTTTAGATTTCAGTCTCCAGAATTGTAAAATAAGTGCAGTTCTTTTGTCTTGTTGTCTTGAGAATCAACTGAGAAAATATATGCTAATGATGCCCTGTCTGCTATGTATTGTTATTTCCCTTGCATTTTGGGTAGCCTCTATAACAATTCTAGAATAAATGCCCTCTGAAGGGACCAATACCAGGTAAAGAGCTGATCTAGAAAACTCCAGCTTTATCAAAGCACAAAACAGCTGGATATTCTGGAAGATCTTTGATGGAAGTGGTACTTTTTAGACTTTCAACACAAGTGATTGAATGTTGGAATATAGCCAGAAAAAAAGCAGAAGTGGCAGTTTGAAATTCCTTATGAGAATGAATGTTTTGGTCATATTTATTTAAATCCACAAATGTTATATTTTTCAATAAAACTTTTGGAATATAAGGCATAAAGGCTTCACCTGGGGAGTTTGAAAAATACACATGCCTGAGTCCATCCACAAAGATTCTGATTTAACTGACCTAGGATAAGGCTTGGACATTGATGTTAAATGTTCATAATATAAAAAACAAACAGCAATCTATAGGTATTCAAAAGAGAATCACCAGATTGAGTGTTATGGCTATGTGGAAACATTACATGACTCATTTGGTTTTTTGTACATGAAAGGGGCTTAATTCATGTTCATTTCTTACCCATCTCATTTCTTCCTTCCGTCTCCCCAGTCTCTACCCCCAGTTGTCCCTTGCCTCCCTTGAAACTTATAAGAAGAGGGAGATGCAACAGTGGACCTAATTTTTCATACTCATTTTAAATATGAATAAACTGAGGGTAATGGAAGTGAAGTCCCATGATGAGGTCAGAAGTCTAGTAAGTTCCAGATCTGGAATAGCTGCTGCTCTTAAAAATACTTTATAATTAACTAAGATGTGGTAGGTGTTGGGTTTAGATCATGCCAGGTACAGGAAATGAAGGTTTAAATTTGCTGTGTGGATAATTGACAGTAGACTAAGATTAGAGCCACCTCTCTCATCATTGATTCTAGGAAATGGTTCTATGTGTATACACGAGATCCCTGAAGTCTGCATTCTACGTTTTGCTGTTCTTGTGAAAACGCACCAATTTTTATGATGGCCAGTATGAGGCAATACAGAAACAACTCTGGAAGGTATGCCACATTTAAATTGTTGAAAATGTTCATTTGTGGGTCAGGGACAGGGGAGCAACTAACAAATAAATGAACCAGGAATCCTTCAGAATGAATTAAATTTTAATTATAGGTCTGGACATTATCCCTCAAGAATCTATAATTCTACCTAGGATCCTAAAATGAGAAACTCATGATTTAGGGATTTCATCGTGTATGCTTTTTTTTTTTTTTTTGTCTATAAAAGGCTAAATTGGATTATAGCAGTGTCTCATTTACAGTTATCATAAAAGAAGAATTATTTTTATCTCCATTGAAGTTGTATTTTTTGCACATCTGCCTTGTTTTGCTTTGGCTTCTGTTTATTTGCAAATATGGAGAGCACAGGTATGGAGCAGATTATTTCCACATGTTACTTATGGCCTTAGGGTAAGTTTTGTCTACTTTGCCTAGGATAATGCCCTATTGATATGCACAAAAGAAAATACAATCTGCAGTTCATTAGCAAAGATGCTTTGGAGTTCGGCTGAGTTGAGTACAAATTATGCTTTTGTAAATATTCTGACTTTGAGAAATTTGTATAGCTTTTCTGATCTTCAATTTTCTCATCCTCAAAATGCATATAGATATATTTAGTAATTGTGAGAAAGCAATTTAGTTTTGGCAAAGTACCTGGTAAAATGCTTCCCATGTAGTAGTCATAGCAGATGATATCTTTGGCATGTGTGATTATTTTTTTTTCTCTATAGCAACATATTTCATTGGAAGAAAAGAGGATTTGCCTGTACTGAACATCAACTTTTATTTTCATGTTTCACCTCATTATCATTCTTGCCATTGTTATGTTTCTCCCTCTCTCAGTGCATGATGTTCCAGGAGCCTGTCTTCTGAAATTCTCCTTCATCTCCTTTATGCTTTATCAAAACTAGTGCCAAATTATTTGTTCAAGAGGACTTGTTAACCTAATTCACTTCAACTGGTAAATTATCATCTACAGTGTAAATTGGAAGCACTACAAGTGTTGCTTTGATTTTAATAAGTAATAATTTCTCTTCCAACTATAATTTTCATACTTAAGTGATTGTTTCATTAGAAGTATTTATCGATGCTTGGTAAATTTCTAATTTTCTTAATTAGGTGGGAACAAGATTATGATGCTCTCCTTCTTATTCTTAGTCCTAAAAGTTCTTAATCCTTATAAATTGATTTTTTAAAAGTAAATTTCATTTTTGATGAACTGATAACCAATGAGTTCATGTCACAAACATCTGCAACACTAAATACACGTAGGAATGGTTCAAACTTGTTCAGGCCTTAAGTGTCTGTACAATGATATGTCATGCACAACAAATGCAATTATATGTAACAGTCCTCTTAGTGAACAGGTATTTTTCTTGTAATTTGAATAAACCTGGATTCTTCATTAAAATGTTATAGTTTATTAAGTTCTTACTGTGTGTCAGACATTATGCTAAAATTCTCATATGCCATTTCTCATAATATCATCAAAATATCCCTCAGAATAAAGTAGTGATATAATTCCCATTTAGCATATGAGATAAGTGGGGTTTAGGGAATTTGAGAAACTTCCCAAGTGGCTTCTTAGAGAAATGATGGAGTCAGAATTCATATCCAGGTTGTCCTTTCCAGAGTTTATGCTCTTCATCCCAATACTCTGCCACCTTGATAACATATCCCTATAAAACCAAGTATTACCAAAGACCAACAATATCGCTATTATCAAATCTATCTACCGAATTTAAGTAAAAAATAAATGAATTTTACATCAAAGGAAACTATTTTTTCAATTTTGCAATAGGCGTAAATGACAAACATTAAAGAGATAGCCTTTTAAAATTCTGAATTTAAAAAGGAATATCAGACTTTTCCAGTTTGGTGGGAAATATATATCCGGTTACTTCCTGTGAACTGCAAAATGGAAAGATGAGACATTTGTTCATGTAATATATCAAAATCCTAATATCCTATATGTATAAGATGCAAAAATAACCTGACCTTGAGTATAGAATAAATTAGTCACTTGTGCATTCTTGGCATCAAACCACATCATCTGTTTGATTGTTTTGTTTTGTTTTTCTTTCTTTTAAAGTGAATTGAATTATATTTTGAGCATTAGACAATGTTATTCAGAAAAATAAATTATTAGAGAGTAAATGACTTTGATTGACTATACACTTTAACTAAAATCATGGCTATCATGAAAATGAATTCATTCTTAACTTAAGAACAAGTCTTACTCAAAAAGATTGGGAAATGGGAAGGGTTGATTTTAGTATTATCAGCTTAGTATTTATTATGTACAGAGAAACAAACAAGCAAGCAAAGCATGGCAGGATCCTTAAAACCCAAATTCAGTTAAGAGATAAACTAATAAACAAATGTTTATCCTTATATACACATATGTAAGCATTAAAACAGTGTATTTAAAGGATAAATATAGTTTAGCTGAGAAGACTCTTATTAAATCTCTCAGGAGAAAGAATTCAAAAGAGGTTTCAAGAGGAAGTCATGCATGACCAGGATTTAAAAGACTGAAGAAGAGTTTTCCACGTAGCCAAATTGGAAGAAAGTGTTTGGTAACAGAAGCTTTTGCCTTGTGAGATAGAATAGAGGTATTTAGATTCTTAGGTGATGGCTTGCTGGATTTCTATGCTTATAAAGAATCTTCTGGTATATTACAAAATATACAGGGTTTTTTCAAGCCCCTATAAAATATGGTGAATTTTCATCAGTCCGGGGTGTTATATTTATGTGTTCAAGAGAAAGACATTTTGTAAAAAAGTAAAATTAGTTTATTCCTCTTCACCCTTGAAAACATAACTTTTATGTTTTGGTAGGAATGGAAACAGATTTAAATACAGAAGAAATTATACATTTAAGTGGTTTCTAACTGGTTTTCAGCAGTTGCAGCCACAAAGTGACTGAAAATGCTCTTTGAGGTGACTGTGCCTTCAGAGGAAGCCAGACAGATGATTGACTCTTCAAAATAGGACCAGAGTTAGTGGTAATAGATTAATGATATTATCTCATAATCTGTAACAAATGTTCCACAAAAGTATGCTGTGTTGGTGAAGAGGTGTTGTATGGGAATTCTACACCTGTGCAGAATTGTTTTGTAAGTTCATAACTTCTGCAATAAAAATATTTTTTAAAAAGGTAAAAAAAAAAAGTTAAAAGTAAAAAATGAATGGTGGCAGACTTGGCCCAGTGGTTAAGGCGACTGTCTACCACATGGGAGGTCCGCGGTTCAAACCCCGGGCCTCCTTGACCTGTGTGCAGCTGGCCCATGTGCAGTACTGATGTGCGCAAGGAGTGCCCTGCCACGCAGGGGTGTCCCTTGCGTAGGGGAGCCCCACGCGTAAGGAATGCGCCCCATAAGGAGAGATGCCCAGCTCAAAAGAAAGTGCAGCCTGCCCTGGAATGGTGCTGCACACAGGGAGAACTGATGCAGCAAGATGACACAACAAAAAGAGACACAGATTCCTGTGCTGCTGACAACAACAGAAGCAGACAAAGAAGAACATGCAGCAAATGGACACAGAGAACAGACAACCTGGGAAAAGGGAGAAGGGGAGAGAAATAAATAAAAAATATTAAAAATTTTAAAAAAACACTTAAAAAAAAAAGAAAATGTAGTGAGAAAAATATCTGCAATTAGAAATAGGAGTTTCTTATGAAAAGTTAGACTACTTTCATTACAGGAAAAGGTATAAGATATCACATGAATGTAAATCATTTTTGTGTTCAGAAGAAATTTGGAGGCCAATTCACTTTGCTGATAACAGTAACAGTGTTTTTAAGTATGAAGGCCTAGAGAATGAAACTAAGAACCTATTTGTTAAGTCAAAAGTTGGAAATGAATTATCGAGCAAGACTAAAAACCTCACCCTGATTTATCATAAGCAGAAGACTTCTGCTGTTGTATTTCTTATCATCACTTCACACTCATTATTTCCATTTGACTCTCACTCATTCCCAAGCTATGTATATATTGCTATTTCGAGATCTGCATTCATGCAGTAACAAGGTGTGTGTGGAGCAGATATTTTGTATTAGTTTTGATATTTATATATTTTTTTAATTGGAAAATTCCTGAAATTGAACTTTCCTCCTTTTTACAAAGACTTCTCATGAACACTCTGTTCAAAGCCTGTTTCACCTCCTTATTTCTCAGAGAATAAATAAATGGATTCAGCATGGGACTCACAAAAGTACAAAATACTGCCACAATTTCCTCTTGTTCCACAGACTGTTCATTTGCTGGTCTCAGATACATGCAGAATGAGAACACAAAGAACATAGTGACAACTGTCAGGTGGGATACACAGGTAGAGAAAGCTTTGTGCTGCCCCTCATTGGAACAGATGCTCATAATGGTAGTGAAAATGAAAATGTAAGAGATGAGGATGATGAGCAGGGAAGCTGTGAGGTTGATCCCACTGACACAAATAAGGTGATTTGCTTTATGTGTCAGAGCATGTCAACATTAAGAGGGGTAGGTCAGCACAGTAGAAATGGTTAATAGTGTTGGATCCCAAAAAGGACAGATGGGAGGTCAATATTACCTGCATTGTACCCACTTTCAAGTCCCACAGGTGAAAGTAACCAGGCAGATGCAAACTGGCCTGGACATTCAGCTGCTTACTGCAAGGGATTAAAGATAGCCAAGTACCAGTCATAGGCCATGCCACCAAGCATGTACTATTCTGTAAGGAGGAGAGTCACAAAACAAAACACTGTGCCAGACACCCAGCATAGACAGTTTTTTCTTCTAAGATAAGAAGTTAACAAGCATCTAAGGAGAGATGTTATTGGAGTAAAAATTATCCACACAAGATAAATGAGTGAGGAAAAAGTACATGGGGGTTTGCAAACGGAGAGTGATTCTGATCAGTAAAATCACCCCAAAGTTTCCAGTAAGAATGATGAGGTAAATCAGTAGAAATACCATAAAAAGAATGGACTGCAGCCCTGTTTGCTGGTCAATCCCAGCAGAATAAATTCAGTTGTCTTGGTGCCATTGCATTTGGGAACTATCTTCATCTTCAAATTCTCTAATAAGAGAAAATAATTTCCAGATATAAAAAGAGAAATAAATTATATGCAGTCCAAGAATAGGGAAAATAAATGAGCATTAAAACACACTGGTTTTGAAATGAGAGGTATAAAAAGATATCCCTTAGAGATAGAAGAGTTGCAATACATGCCATCATAGTTGGAGGTTCTGGACAATGCGGTTGAAAATGAGATTCTGAGGTCCATCCATGCATTCTACACTGACTGTGCTATAACTCCCAGCTTAACTCTGCTAATGTATATGGGATTTGACTTATTCCATTAGTGTCCTTAATAAGGTCATGGAATCTGGGTTCCTGATGCTCATACATATCCCCACCCATGGTCAGACCATGACACAGTTGCTTGAGGAAATGAGTTCATTGGGTGATTCTAGGACAACTAGATATTATGGCCACCATACGCAAAACGCCTATAAATTGGGAAGCATAACTTCTTGAAGCCCATAAGTCAGAAGAGGCATAGTCTCAGTTCTTTTTTTCTATATACATTCAAACTCATTCAGTTTCTTTCCCATTTTTCACTTACTCCCTAGGAACAATGAAACTCTCCAGTCCCATGGTGTTGTGTCTTTCCCAGTTCCTTCATACCAGATTAACACTGATAATTTGAACCATTTCTTTGCCTACTTTTTATCTCTTATGTCACAACTTTCTTATCTCCCAATATACCCATTATCTCAAAACCTTTCATTATACCTTGCATCCAAACCATCAGAAAGTCCTGTCAGTTCTACCTTCAAACATGATATAATGACTGTGAAAACCACTTGTCAATTCTTTCTCTGCTAACAATGAAATCTAAGATAAAACTGTCTTTTGCTGAAGTTATTGCAATACTTTTCCTTCTTCCACACTTGAAATTCTCTTTTGTCCAACACCAGGCAGTGATTTCTTATAGACATAAAACTACAAGTCAGTAATTAATTAAAATGGTTCAAGTCTTTCCATCACTTGGGTTTTGGGGTAAAATCTAAATTCTTTACTGTCATTTGTAAGTGCCTGTATGATATTTTCCCAGCTACCTCTTCAAACTCTTTTTATACCACTTTTTCTCCTTTAGTTTTTCTGTTCTTGTCACATTGATCTTCTAGCTGTTCCTTGAACAGGCTCGACACATTCCCACCTTAAAGCTTTTGCACTTATTATATCCTATACCTATAAATATATTTTCTCAGAACATTGAATGACTCACCTAACAAAGGGTTTTAAAATATTCTACCAAAGTTCCTCCTGCCCCCATTATAGAACTTGCCATCAGTGACATATGCAAAAGTTTTCTCCATCAGTTAGTTATGAATACAAATTTATCTGCAATCCTTTTAGCAATAGTAATATCTGACTCCTATGTTCAGTCTGCAATTAATTCAGGATCCCAGAGGAGGCTCATTGAATGGCTCCTTTAAACTCCATCAATGGTGAACCTAGAAATATGCCAAACCTTTAAAAAATGGTCATGACAATAATTCTCATTCCTGCTAAAACAGCTGGAACATTAATTGATTAGCTACCACTTGCTGCTTTGGCCTGGTCAGTGACAGCATGAAGCAAAATTCCACTCAGATGCTTTAGCTGAAAAGAATTAAATGAAAAGATAGAGAATGGGGAAAGGTTATGGAAATAAGTCAATGAAGGAGAAGCACCTGGAGATTAATTACTTTTTGCAATTTCCACCCCAAGTCCTGAAGGGACAAAGACAGTGGATAGTTCACCAGAGTCAAGTGAGAACTGGAATGGGAAGAAGTTTCCTTGTTACCTTCAATCCCAGGATACAACTTGGGCACAGTTCTCCTTACAGGGATGCAGTTAGTTTAGCATCTTCATAATGAAGCAGGAACAAATAAGAAAGAAATTTAGCAACTCCTCTCTCCTTCCCACCATTAAAATCCTTTTGACATCTCCCAATGTCATACTCACCTGGAAACTACACTAGAGGTTAGACTGCAGGTGCACAAGCAAGCCAGAGAAAAACAGTTTGGGCTGGAGTTAGGAGGTACAAGAGAAGAATCACCAAAACACCTATAATATCCATAAACACACCCATGTACAATTATTTCTGTATAAAGGCTGTTTCAGGGCTCAGAATCAGTAAACACCTAGTTCAAGTTCACCAAAAATTAATTGATCTTCCAATGGTTTTGTCAAGCCCTCAATATTAGTGGAGGCAACTATGAACCTTATTCTTGAAAAATTGAAATTTAATGGTTACCTTAGCTTCCAAGGAGATGAGGAAGGAAAAATAGGTGAAACTAGAGCATTTTTAGAACATTGGATTTGTTCTGCAAGATTTCCCAATGATGGCTACAGATCATTAAACATTATATCAAAACTTACAAAAGTATACTGTGCAAAGTATAAACCATATAATTTGTAGCAATGCTTCAATTTTTGTTCATCAGTTATAATAAGTGTACCATACTCATGTATGACATTAATAATAGGGGGAAAAATGTAAGAAGGGGGAGGGGTGGGGATTATGGGAATCCCCTATATTTTATTTTACTTAAATTTGTTTTTATTAGATTGTTTTTTTAAAGGTACATAGATAACAAAAAAATATAAGAGGTTCCTACACACCCCAAACCCCACCTACCCACACAAACTCTTCCCATATCAACAACCTCTTTCATCATTTTGGCACATTCATTGCATTTGGTGAAAACATTTTGGAGCACTGCTGTACCACATGGATTATGATTATAGTTCACATTGTAGTTTGCAGTCGCCCCAATTACATTCACTGGGCTATGACAGGATATATAATGTCCAGCATCTGACCCTGCAATATCATTTGGGACAACCCCAAGTCCTGAAAATGTCCCCACATCTCGTCTCTTCTTCCCTCTCCCTGCCCTCATCAACTACCATGGCCACTTTCTCCAGATCAACATGATATTTCTGCAACCAAGAGCTTCTTTTTCAGGGATAAAGCAACAAACAAACAAACAAACAAAAACAAAACCCTGTGGAAACATTCAGAAGAATTTGAAGTATACATAAAAGATAATAGATCTTATGGTGATGGAAGATACAATGCAAAAAAAATTGTCTTTGTTTTGGGGGAGGCTTTGGATTACAGAAAAATTAGAGCTATGGTAGGGGGGACCACTGATGCAAGGTGTCAGTGGTGGGGGAATATGTGGTGAAGGAGGCACTCGGGGCATGTCTCTGTGGAATATGAATTTGTTCATGTGGTCATGGGGTTATTATCTCAGTGGGTAGAAACATACACAATAACCAAAAAAAGTTCATTTCCCATGCTGGGGGGTCCTGCTACTTTCTCTAATAGAGAGGCAAGAATCTCTAGGTACATAATTCCTAGTAAAATAGGACAGATGAATATGCCAGGCCCTTGAGAGGAAGGCTTGTATTTATAAGCTTTATTCTTGTAACTTTGAAACTTAGCCTAGTAACATATATTGCCTAAGAGTTAACTCCTGAAAATCACCTTCTCACTCAAACGTGTCCTTTCTCTAACCCAAATTCAACATTTAAGCTCACTGTTTTCCCTGCAGTGTGGAATATGAATCCTGGGAATTGTCCTCCATGGCACAGAGGGATCATTTCTAAGCACCAACTAGAGATGCATTTGGAAAAAGATCTTGACCAAAAGAGGGAAATATTAAGTACAAATGAGTTTTTATTATCAAGAGATATCAAAGTGATTTGGGAGGTCATTTCAGAGGATACGTTTATGCATGTCTCAAGAGGATCACTCTGACTGCCCCAGTAATTAGTGTCTCAAGTAAGGGTGTTCCTGAAAGCTCTAGAGACACCTAGACATCATAGATAGGTCAGACAACCCCACGAAATAGGTACCCCATGGGGGGGCCTTCCCTTGGAATAAATGATAACCTATTTCTTCAATGCATCAGAGTTAGACTCATTTACAGTTTTCCTACACATGGTTCTTCTGCCTCTTTTATTTGAAACTTTATTAACACTATGCCCATCAAATATATTTCCCAGGAACTTAAATCTTCATCTATTCATAAGCTCATTGAGCCCTGAATGTCAGAAGAGTTGTAGCTACCACTAACTCTCTCCAGTTAATCAAACTCACCCAGGACCACTTACCAAAAGATGATGACGGATGAACACCAGAACCAAAAATCAGAGAGTTTCTATAACTGTAAGCAAGAGAGTTGCAACCATGGGATCTAAGCCTACTCTCAATCAGAAGCAGTGGGAGCATCACCACACCAAAATTCTCAAGACTGAGGAATGAACCCACATAACAAGGAAATGCAACAAAGAACTAAAGTAGACTTACTATTATTCTAGTAGTAGAAGAACTTGTAACATTGATATGAAGAAAGTGGTCACCAGAGGTTCTGAGGGGAGGGAGAAGGAAGAATAGATGTAACGTGGGGCATTTTGGAGATATTAGAATTGTTCTGCATAATATAGCAATGACAGAGACAGGCCATTATACATTTTTTCAAAACCTATGAAATTGTACTGTGCAAAGTATAAACCATCAAGTAAACTATAAACCATGGTTAGCAGCGATGTTTCTATATTTGTTTATCACTTAAACAAATTACTACACTAATGAAAAATGTTGTTAATGGGTTAAAGTGTGGGAAGGGGAGGAGTGGGGTGTATGGAAATCCCTTATATTTCTTATGTAACTTTTAGGTAATCTAAAACTTTTTTTTAAATAAAAAAAAATTACAAAAATTAATTGGTCTTTCAATTGTTTTATAGAAACTGAAACTTTCTCCTTATACCATACACTATTCTTATGTCAAATAATATTGAGATTTCTAAGTGTAAATTAAAATAAACAATGAATCTCATGACCTCATCATTCTTAGGAGATAAAATTTTCTGATCATATTGGAAAATGGCTAAAAGCATATCCTCAGTGATTTTGGGGTTATCAGAAGATTAAAAGGCAGTCAGTGCAATATGATAGCCAGGCCCTGAGCCTCAACAGACTTCAGCTCCTACATTCTGGTTTATTGGACTTACCCCACTCAGCTAACATGGAGTTGAAGAATGTCAACCACCACACCATGGAGCCAAGAGTGCCTACAACTGAAAGCAGGAGGATTGCATCCAATGTCCATGTGGAATCTAAGCCTTCTCTTGACATAGATGTCGAATGGACACAACCAATCCAAGGTCCACAGGATGGAGCAATACAGTAAGGATTAGAATGGACTTAATGATATTCTATTCATGAACTGTTGTGGTTAGTAATCGAGAAAATGTGGCATTGGTGTGGAAAAAGTGGCCATGGTGGCTGCTGGGTGCGGAGAATGAGAGGAAGAGATGAAATGTGGAGGCATTTTCAGGACTTGGAGTTGTCCTGGGTGGTGTTGCAGGGACAATTACCGGACATTGTAGATCCTCCCATGGCCCACTGGATGGAACGTGGAAGAGTATGGGCTATGATGTGGACCATTGACCATGAGGTGCAGCGATGCCCAGAGATGTACTCACCAAATGCAATGAATGTGTCATGATGATGGGGGAGAGTGTTGCTGTGGGGGGATTGGTGAGGTTGGGGCGGTGGGGTTGAATGGGGACCTCATATTTTTTTAATGTAATATTTTTTAAAAATGAATTAAAAAAATAAAATTATTTAATAAAAAAAAGGTAGTCAGTGTTCATAGTGAGAACGAATTTCCTGCCAGAAATAATTGAACCATATGTATTTTGTCCCTATGCAATAATTTGGCTATAAACACTTCAGGTTCTTCATGTCGATGATGTCTCTGGGAAACCACATTTCTTTCAGAGTAGGATTTAGACATTTTTTAGATTTGGAATCTAGAAATAAATTTTTAACTAGTGAAAAATGAAACTTAAGCCTGAAATTCATATTCTGATGAATTAATAAATATCTCTATTAAAATGAGTAGCTTATTATGCTCTATTCTCAGAGTTCAATTATTTATAAACCTACAATGGAGTGATATTTACTTAATGAAAAAAGGAACTATTCATAAGAGAAAATCCATTCTATCTACAATTATTTACTAAATACAGTTGAGAAAGCACTGTTTCTGGATTCTGCTGAGGCCACAACTATAGACTAGAAAAAATCCTTGACACTAAGGATTCTACACTTTGATGATTTATCATGTCCTGGACTAGACCTGAATTTGTTACTAAATAAAAATAGTATCTACCTCTTATTAAGTGCTTATCACATGGCATGCATATTTACAAAGTTTACCTGAATTATTTCCCTTGCATGGAAGTAGTTGTTATCATTTACTACGTTATTTGAATGAGGAAATTAGGAAAAGAGATTCATGATTTTTTCAAAGCCACACCGTTAGAAACTAAAGGAACTGAGATTTCTACCCACGATTTCTAGTTCCAGAATATTTCCCAATAATTGTCACACTCTGCTGATTCTCAGTACTAATCCTTTTTATGGCTGTTAATTAAAAAATAGGTATGTTATTCAGTAAACTTTCTGAATTCTTTGGAATTAACAATGTTACTTTTTTAATTATAAGGATAATATTGCATAATGTGCTGTACCTACTTCAGGATGAATTGCCCTCTTTTGGATTAATGATTTATCTCTCTATCTAGCTATCTATCTAATCTGGGTAAAGTTCATTAAAATGTATTTTAGGAAGTTGCTTTCTCTAAATTTACTTTTTCTCTCCTACTCTATCCATGACTACATGTACAGGAGACCCTGCCGATGTTAAAGTTGAAGACCAATCTTCTAGATGTCTTGGGGGACTGAGCAGTGGCAACAAGCATTCACATGAGAAAGATCAAAGGTGAAGGTGAATGGTAGGAGCACATAGTCAGGGACAACTCAAAATCACTTTTGTCTACCTACAAACACTTCTTTCTGAGGTGTCTATGATAAAACCATGTAGGATGTTGTGTTCTGCTTCTTTAAATGAATGTTATTACCATAAAGTTTTCAGTTTAACCATCTGGAAAGTTCTTTTGCTTGCATTTCCTCATTTCCTCACATTAAACAGGGAATAAATGGCGATAATTTTTCAATTCTTGATTAATATTTCAATAGCAGGAGACATTAAAAATACCAGGGAAATCTGATGTGAGCAAGCTGGCATTTTAAATAAATCATGACGACAAGAAAAGGAATCATGAATTAAAGTTCAAAAATGTTTGCTATGAGTGCTTTCTGGCACCAAATGAATACTGGTGTATTTGACAATTATTGTAATGGCATTCATTTGGATCTTATGGGCTTTAAGAAAGTAAAACTCAAAAATAATTATAAATCCATTGACTTATTTGACCTGTCTTGTATTTTATTACCTTAGCCAATAGGTCCAAAATTCTCAAAAATGTTTGACTGTTGGATTTACAAATACTTTACAAAATGACTTGTTTTCCAAGTTGCCAATGTATTAATTTATAAAGGGGACATAATATTCCCATATCTGGTTATGTGTTACTTAAGAGGGATGAAGATTTTTCCATGAGGGTCTCTATGTTTACTTTCAATGGCTAAATGTCAGAAAAATCACCTCAGGATATCTTTAGTACCATCTTAATTGCTTGGTTAAAATTATTATTTAACATTATTTCTGTACATGTTTAAATAACAAGTTGAATTCAATTTTTAATGTTTTTAGTAATTTACAAGGAGGTAGTCTAAGGTGAAGTTACAAGATCATTATGGTCTGGGGCAATATTCTCAAACATTTCTTTCATTGTAGTCTAAAAATGGAGGCATTTTGCATATTATTTTCCCCCAATTACCCCTGTTCCCCTCTTAAAAATTATATCTATCTATGTATATATATAGAAATAGAGATAGCTAGATAAAGATTGATACACATACCCATACATGCATATATTTAGACACTGCATATATCTGTACTTTAGGCATAAAAATAGTAAGATTTATGTTCATCCACAAGTACCAATTTTTGTAACTTCAAGAAAAAAATATAAAACTGAAGAAATCCTGAGCTTGTCTTAAAAATTAGGTAAGATTTGGTGTTGAAAGGGCCAAGAGCGGTGGGCTGGAGTGGAGAAAACAGATATGTATTGCAGGATAAGGAAATAGTTTGAAGATGATCTTATGTTCAGAAAGGCAGGAAAGGAGATGCCAGTTCTATAAGTATATGCTCCATATTCAGTTCCATTTCTGCCCAAGCCCATTCAGCTGGACAAGCATAGGTACATTTCAAGAATAATTTCTTAGATACCTTTTCAAAAGTTATCCTGCAAAAAACAGGATTACAAATTCAAAGAAAAGCAATATTTTCATCCATATGTCTAAAGTAATTCAAAACAGATATCAAAAATATTTGCAGAAAAGATGCTCTTTTTAAAAATGGTACGACTGCCTTTATACATTAGGAGCTCTTTACCAATATAGAGGTTTAAAATATCACATGCTTACTCAAAATTTCTTTATGTCACATTTAATTACATGTTTGATACTAGAGGAAGAGATTTCAGAAGTCATGATGCTTAGGGTAATGGATAAATGACAATACACAAATAAATTTCATGTCCTTTCTTTAGCTCTTTCAGAATCCAAGAAAATACAGTGTAAGATAAAAACTGCATACCTGTGACTGAGTTTATTCTCCTGGGACTGACAGAGCTGAGTTGCAACCAGTCCGTTTTGTGGTATTCCTAGCTATCTATCTTATCACAGTAATTAGCAATGTGACCATGATTTTGTTAATCAGAATTGACTCAAAACTTCACACTCCAAAGTACTTCTTCCTCAGTCACCTCTCCTTTGTAGATCTCTGTTATTCCACCGCTGTCACTCCTCAGATGCTAGTTAACTTCTTATCCAAGAGAAAAACCATTTCCTTCACTGATTGTTTAATACTATTCAATTTTTCCATTGCCTTGGTAATCACAGATTATTATATGCTTGCAGTAATGGCTTATGACAGCTACATGGCCATCTGTAAGCCGTAGTTACATGGGAGCAAAATGTCCCAATGTACCAGCCTCTCCCTGGTTGCTGCTCCCTATATTTATGGCTTTGCAAATGGTCTGGAACAGACCATCCTGATGCTGCTTCTCTCCTTCTGTGGACCCAATGAGATCAACCACTTTTACTGTGCAGAGCCACCTCTCATAGTCCTCTCCTGCTCAGATACCTATGTCAAAGAAACTGCCATGTTTGTGGTGGCTCGCTTCAACCTCACCTGTTCTCTCACATCCTTCTCATCTCTTACATTTTCATTTTCACAGCCATCCTGGGCATCTGCTCAGTGGAGGGAGGTGCAAAGCATTATCCACCTGTGGGTCCTACCTGATGGCTATTACCATCTTTTTTGGAAGTCTTTTTTGCATGCATTTGAGGCCCCCTTCTGAGATATCTGTAGAATAGAGGAAAATTGTCTTCATTTTTTATATCTTTCTGAGTCCTATGTTAAACCCTTTGATCTATAGTCAGAGGAACAAAGATGTTAAAAGAGCCTTAAGGGAAATTATTCAAAAGAAATTGTTTGCTAAAATTTTTGGACTCAGGTAAGTAATATATCTTTATTATCTGACACATTAGTGAGCATCTTAAATTAACAAATCACTTCCTAAGATTAATTTTTGTCTTTCTTAATTCATATATGGATGTTGTAAGAATGTGTCAAATTATTTACTATAGTTTACAAAGTCATATCAATGAAATGAAATACATACACACACACAGATGTAGGAATTCAAAGACAAAGTCAACAGATACTGTTATTGTTCTAGAAAACCAAAAAAGAATAGGTGCTTCCATTCTTAGTACTCATGATTGTCCAAAAATTATGAAAGACAGGTTTACCACATGCTATGACCACATCTTACTTTTAATAGTGTTTAATAATTTCCAAAATATTTTGCAGAAATCTGTCAACCAAGGCAGATATGTTTTTATCCCTTTATACAGATTAAATACCAAGGAAGATCTCTGGGGTATATCTCAGATTATCTCTTTAAATAATTTCTAGTAAAGTGGAAACCTTATAAGCCTTTTGAAGGAGATGCCAAAGCCATCAGATGATTTCCTTTTTAAGCTTCAAGTATCCTTACCAGTAGGTGCTGCCTCTTATCAACTCTTTCATTAATACTTCTTTCCCTTAAAAAATAGATTCCATTTTTATATTTTATCTCTCTATATATATACATATATGTGTTTATATATTTGATTATATAACATTTCCTTTTTTAATGCCAATATCAATTAATCTTGTGGAATTTCCTTTTCAGGTTATTTGCCTTACCTATTTTAAAAATTGGTGCTGATGTTTTTTTCTGACCTATTTTAAGACCTATGCTTGAAGTTACATACTCATTTCTTTTTACATATGTAATATATCCTCCATTTTTTCTCCACTTTAGTTCAAACACAAATCTTTTTATAGTTGTTGTTTGTTTACATTGCCTAAAATTATTTCCTATTAAAAATATTCTAAATTTTTCAATGTTTTTAAATTTTTGCTTTTCTTGATTAAGTATTGTTTCTGGAATTGTAAATGGTGCAAATCAAAGACTAATTCCCTTTTCTTGAGGAAAATAATTTTCCATTTATTGAATAATCCATGCTCTCTTCATGGCATTTTTAATGTGATCTCTATTAGGTATCAAAGTTTCATCAGTTTGTCTCTGGATTCTTTATTCTGGACCAATTTATCAGTCCCTGCATCATTTCAGTCTGTTTTAATATGATAGCTTTATAATATGTCTACCAGTCATTACCTGGAAGTTTGGAAGACTAGAGTATTTTTTGAAAGATCTCTGAGAGAAGTTGACTGTAAAGTGAATGGAAATGTCCATATTCTTTCCAAAGAATATGTCCATCATTTCTTCATAGGTCCTGGAAAACAGCTCTGTTGTCCCAGTTGTAATGGCTAAGAGAATGAAGTGAAAACAATGTTATTTACAATCTACTTTTAATCCTGAAGTAATCCTCTTATTTTGATCATCATTACAAATATTCAGTACACATGGCTTAACATGCTTTTTGAGTTGCCATTAGTTCTGCATCCTTTCATCATCATTCTTCTTACCCAAACTAGGCCTTTCACAAACCTGAAACTTCTATCCTCTGATTTGGGAATTCACAATGAAACCACAATTGACGTGAGGTATCAATGATTTTACTGTTTAGGCTTCCAGGTAGTACATTTCCTACTGGTCAATTTTCACAGCCACCCCTTTCATGATCACACCACTCTCCAATTTGGCATTTCTTCCTGAGACATACAAGTGGTGGAAGCCAGTGGTGCTGAAAAGCATTTTCAGAATTGATGGGAGTTGAGTTAAGCAGAGTTTTTGTAGGGGAACCCAGTTGATCTTTGTTTTTCAGATCTTTATTATCCTTTCAAATATTTTATTATTTCATATATAAAAACTGAGAGAGATATGTAAAATACCCCATGACAGTTGTAGATTTGTCTATTTCCTCTTGTAATTTTCTTTTTCTTTAAACTTTATGGATGTATTTTAGGTTTTTAAAAAAATTAAACAGTATTTATTGTTGACAATGATTAAAATGTAAAAGTCTATTTTCTTTGACATTGATATATGAGGGCAGTGCTTTTGTTGCTTCTGGATAGTTCTAGCCTATTATGTGTATTTCTAAACTCTTATTTTCATGTTAACTGAATCTATATAATTAGTGAGTTTAGGCAGCAATTCTTTAAAGATAAAAATCAAATTTGGCTTTCTTTTATACTCTTTACAGTGAAAGCAGTAACATAAAGAAGGCATTCTCTCAACTTTTGTTAAAAATGCAAATGAATGAATATATACATGAATGGATGGATGAATGCCTCTATACTCAGAAAATGTTATGTATTGTGTGAACTTGACATTTCTGTGTTCATCTATGAACAACTTGAAACCAAGGACTAATTCTTGGCCTGTTTGTATCCTCAGCCTCACAACTAATTCGTTGTATATACCAGGGCAAGTTTTAACCTCTCTTTACCTAAGTTTCTCATCTGTAAAATGGAGATAATAGAACCAATACCCTTGTATAATTGTGAGAGAGTTAAGTGAGCTGATGCTTATAAATTACTAAGCTTACATCTAATAAATATTATATATTGAATGTCTATTACCTGTCATTGCTACAATAATGTTTTCTGTCCTATGAATTCTGAAAAACAATTGTCATTCATTCCATATCATCTCCCTATAGAATTTCATTTATGGAGGTTAGGAATTGTGTTTAATAAAATGTAAAGACACCTGAGAGAGAAAACCAAGAGTTGTTATCTATTTTCTGAATTAAAGAACATTACACACCCTTTAACTAATTTGCAATGGTTTATCCATCAACTATTATGTAACATAATTTGTGGTAGATGCAGAGACGAAAGTTCTTTCCCATATGGAGTTTTCAGTCTTAAGGAGGGAATAGACACATACACTTATAATTACAACAGAGTTTGCTCCCTGCTTTGACAAGGGAAAGAGTTGATTGCTAAGGAAGCCTGGGGTTGGGGATGTAGGCTAAACTCAGTCCCATGAAGGAAGAGAAGGCTTCTTTTTAGAAGATATCAATCTAAAACTTTCTTACTATCAATAGAAACTTAGATTTTCTGAGAATAAGAACAAGGGCTGAGGTGAGGGAAGCTGAGGAAGGAAATATTAAAAGAAAGATTAAGGGAAGAAAGGATACACTATAGTTGTGATACAGGATGAGAACTGGTAGCTGCCTACATATGAGGAAGCATTCAAGACAGAATATGAAAACAGGTATTCAAATACAACCCTGACAGGTAGTAGGTATGTGGCTCTGGGAGAAATAGTCATACACTATTCTATTGGTTGAACATCTGCATCTTTAGCAGAAAGATGAAAGTGTACTATGTACTTCATAAGTATTATTATTCAAGATAAATTTTCTTTGTGTGACTTCCATAGAAATTTACAATAAACACTGGTAAATTAACACACTGAGGCATATGGTTAAGTTTCTGGTCCCAGAGTGTTCCAAGTAAACCCTCTATGATATCCCTCATTCCTTCTGAGATTTACTTTAAGGAGTGAGTCTCCACATTCTTTATCCTAGTATAAATTCAAGGACAATTTCACAGCAAACAGAGTCAACAGGAAAATTCCTTAATTAGAGTTTGAGAAACAAGGTGCAAATCAGATTAGAAGATAAGTCTTTTTGTTCTTATGATTTTTATTGTTGGTGAAGTGGGAATTGTATTAAAGTCTTACCCAGAGATTTATAGACGGCATGCATTTTTTTTCTCTATAGAAACAGGGCTTTTCTAACTATGAAAATCAGTGGAAAACAGGAATGTTGAGGTTTGTCCCCAAAAGGGCACCTGTCTGTCTCTTAGTGGCTATGTATAAAGAAGAAGAAAAGGGAGGTCAGTTATGGAAGTCTTAACTATTCTTAAAACATTCATTATGTGTTGACTTTAACCCAGACATTTTTCTCTGCACTTTCCATGAATTATTTATTCCCTATGAAAACCCTATTTCACATTTTACAATTGAAAAAACAAAGACAAAACTGGTTAAATACCTTGCCACTATTAGTAGTTTTTCTTTTTATCAGTATAACTAGAATCCGTGTCACTAATTGGCATTTGTGTCATGAAATTCTGAAATTTTAAATATTCAGTTATTGACTTCTTAGGCTTTCAAGAAATTAAACAAGTCCAAGCATAGTAGAATCTGGTTCATTTATTTTCTAAAGTTTGCAACCAAGCAAAATGCTACCCCGTTTTACTCAAAGAGACTTTGTTGGTGACAGATGTGAGTACAGGCTCCTAGTGTCATTCAGAACATTTGTTCACTTGAGGGAACTCTCTGAGCACAAAGAGACAAGTCAGGACATTGGTGCTTTGATGAGTCACTGGCCACGTGCATCTGATCATAAGGGTTGTCCCAAGGATGTATGGGGCATTAGACAGTGCACAGCTCTAATAAAGGTTGACACATCTCAGGGTTGCATGAATCAAAATTCACTCAAGGCTTCTGTTGACTCTAAGCCTCACATATGAGCCTGAAACACTATCTGTGCATTCTTTCTTACCTTCCAGAGACTCTGGGGAATTGATATTATATCCTTACCTATTTGCTTCTAAGCACCTTATCCCCTAACTTTAATCAATGCTTCTCATTCATCATCTGTGTGTACATTTCTAAATTAACATTAGTGGAAGAAAAAAGAGAGGTTGATGACAAAGAAATGGACGTAGCCCCATCTATTCTCCTTTGCCTAAAGACAATAACATTTTGAACACAGATTAGGAAAGGAGTCGGCTTTTGTTTGTCTGTATTTCCCTATGGCATAGAGCTCTATGATTTCCTGAGGACAAAATGGAAACCTTGTTAAGCCTCTTTCTTTTTTACTGCATCTTCCTATTTCCAGTCAATGAGACAACTGCACTTACAAGGATTTTATATCACTTGTTTCTTCTTAAAATGTGAATGGTTATTGTCTTCACTCTTCATTTCAAACCTGTTACTTATTGACACCTATGGAAGTATAAATTGACAAAGTGATTTTCCCCTCAAGTCCTCTTAGAAAAAATTAATTTTGGTTCACTCTATTTCCCCAAAATATGTTCAGGTAAGTCCCTTTTGTTTTCAGTAGCAGCGTTGAGCCCCAAATAATTTCCCTGAAAATAGGCTTGTCAGAATTTGCTTTCATCTTTCTGGGTGATCTTCTACAGAACTCTCCTTTGGTGCAAAGGAAACAAGAAAATGAAACATTCTTCTCACCTCACACAGAAGTGCGTTTTCCAGAATGTCTAGAGAATGAGTTCTTACAGTTGTTTCAGACGATGTTGAGCCCCTTACATTCTTACAAGAATGTATGGATTTGTCAAAGATGCATGGTAATATCAAAACAAAAGAAGCTTAAGGACCATTCCTACAACAATTGATTCTGTTTTTTTCCCCTAAAATAATTTTTCATCATTAGCATGTAATTGAATGACCTATAAAATGTCTCTAGACTGTCTTTGAGATGGCATCCTCACTTAGGCAGTAATCCTTTCTTTGCAGCTTTTGTCCTTTTTTTGTGTTTGTGCCAGATTTGCTCTCCTCCTGCTGCTCTCTTTCCCTTGTCAGCCTCTTGGTCCAACACTGTGTTCTTCGATGTGATACCAGCATAGTTGGATAGGTCCCTGTGCTCAGATGTTTGGTTTAAAGCCCATGAAATTCTTAATAAGTTTTGAACAACAGTCCCTGAATTTTTATTTTGCACTGGACCTTATGTATTATGTAGTCAATGTCAGTTCCAGATTCTACTACTCATAGCTTTCTTTGGTCCAGCTGGTTCTTCCTCAGCCTGCATCCCTGGGTACAGGCTTTCTGGGGTAAGGAGAGTAAAACTGGAAGTTCATTGTTCAAAAATGTTGCAAAAGATATTGTTAATGTGTGAAAGTATGGGAGGGATATGGAGTGAGGCATATGGGAATCCCTTAAATTTTTTATGTAACATTTATAAAATCTAAGTATCTTTTGAAAAAAACACTTTCCAGTATATTAAAAAAGAAAACAAAGAAAGTGTTCACCTTCTACTCTGGTCTGTCACAGGCAACCCACATGCTGTAATTATCTTTCTCGGTAAATATACTAAACATTCATAGCAACTTGTTGACCCCTTCCACTATCTAATGCTTCAGTTGATAAATCTGAATCCTACCCAAGTCACTGAGTTTATGAATCAATCCCAGGCAGTCTTTATGTGACAGTCAATGAAACAGTCCTAATGAATTGTAAATGAATCCCTCAAATCCCATTTCTTATCATGTCTTTTATTTTTCTAAAAGCCCAGTCTTCTGAGCTTTTCTCTCATTTTTCTCTGTTTTGGCAACTACATTTTTTTGGTTTGCTTGGTTTTTCTGCTTTGATTTTCAGAGTTTGTCTATATTTTGCAGTACAGAAATCAACTGGGGCCATTTTGAGAGAGATATCATTGAAGAAGAGGCTTTGTCAAATCAATTCTGGCTTTGTAGCTTGGTGCATTAAACAGCCACACCCATGATACAAGATCCTTCTGGTTCTACTTGCTTTATGAGAGGTTTTTTTTCTCCTTTTCTCTAATCACTTTTATTAGATTAAAACACCACCAATGAAGAGGCATATGAAAATACCTCCAAATGGCACCTTGCTGCTCACAGAAATAAATATGCTATTTTTGCAGTATTTACTGCTACCTAATTATTCAAGAGAAGGTGCTACTAACTTCTTACCCCTGTTCTCCAGTGAAGACTTGATATTCTTGACAGGAAAATCATAAAATACATGAGTCAGTCTTTCAATGAAGTGAATCATTTTCATTTTAAGGGAAAGTCTTAGCAAGAATTTTCAACATTTCTCTCCATGAACACTGCACAAAAACATACACACACATGCATGCACACATACACATGCACACCACCAGCTGTTTTCAGAGCATGATCACAGGTGTGTCTTCCTACCTTCAGGTTATTTCTTAGAAGACCTTTCCCATGAAATCGGTATTACCTGTTCTCTTCCTCCTTCATTCTGATGCTTACAAAACATCACTTTTCCAGTGAGGTTTTCCTGATGTGCATCTTTAAAACTTCAACACTCTTTCCCCAAAACTCCAGTACCTTCAGTTTTCACCATAATACTTCATGCCATTTGAAATATAAATTCTTTACTCATTTGCTTACAGTACAACCTATCTCTGCCCACTAGAATTTGTGAGCTTCCAAAGGGAGGAATTTTTGAAGTGTTTGTTCACTTACATATCAACAGTAGCTAGATCCATAATATGTTCAATATTAATTAATATTTACTTTTTGAATATTTAGTTTCACATCCACATTCAGTTGAGTGTTGTATAGGACCATTATTAAACCTATTTACAAATGGAGTAAAAGTGTGACTTGCTTATAGTTACTAAGCACTTAATCTGAAGAAACATCTTTGTAATCCAAGGCCCCCAACTTACATTTTATGAAACATTTGCTATTGCATCTAAGTATGGTATATCCTGACATGAGAGTACAGATGATCACAGTTTATGGTCAGTTACATAGTAGGTGTATATGAGTATACCAGTAAGTCTCCTAGTATGAAATGCCTATGGATAATGAGAAGATGAGCGACACAATTCTCTATCATTACATTACACTATGCAAGGATGCCATCATATCTTTTTCCCAGCACTTATTTATTTTATTACTCAAGGTCTTCTGTGTCTATTTATGGTCTTTCCGGGAAAAATTCAAGTTTACAAATGAAATATATTGCAGCTGAACCTAACAAAGGAGGTTTTCAGGTAAGATGATTGAGTTAGTATCTCACACCTTATGCTCATTTGAAATGTGACCATGGCCAAATTATCTAAACTTTCTGTACTTTATTTCTGTTGTTTATAAAATGGGAGTAATGATAGTAACTGCCATCTAGTATTTTTTGTGGATGAAATCTGTTACTGCATGCAAGGAGCATAGAAAATACAACCCGCTATGTTATTAGTAATCTATACATGTTAGCAGTAATTATTATGAATTTACTCAATAAGTGTTCATTAAATAATTACTGTCCTGGATACTGCAGATATAAATTCAAATAGTTGCCTAATTATTGGCCTTCAAAAACTTGTGTGTGATTCATTTTTAAAGGAGATAAGAATTGAGAAGACTGGAAACAGACTTTAAGTATGAAAGAAAGAACAAATATAAAAGCATCTTGAGAGAAAGAAAAGAGGCAATAAGCAAAAAATTGTAATGTGCACAGTGCTGAAAAGGTAGAGTGAAGAGTAATACCTCTGGATAGATGAAGCTGTGGTTAATAGATTAAACATTCAATATGAAAAACTTCATTTTTTTCTTTATTACCACATTAAGTCATTGCTATTTACCATTCTCAAAACACTGGGTATTTACTTCATTTAATTTGAAAACGCTTTGTTCCTTTATTTGGCATATGCCATTTAAACAAAATGACTGTCTATCCAACAAACAACTACATTAGAACTCTCTACATACTTTGTGAAATATGAAGTCCTCAGTATACCACATATGATTTTCTGAAACTAACTGCTTGTGAATTTGCTTTAAAACAGATTTCCCAAGAGATTGGTTCATACACTAAGGTTCACAAAACCCTTGAGTCTCCTAATTACATAATTGCGTGCAAAGTTCAACAGGTTTACAGAATTGAGCAAAACACTATAAGTCATTCATTGTTTCAGACATATGCCACATTTTCCTTTCTTAATTTTTAATTCATTAAATAAATATTTGCCAGGCAGCCATGTTACAGTAATGAACTAGACATAGTCCTGACATTTGAAGAATGGATTATTGATTTATGCAGAGTTGAAGTCAGGTACCTATAAATATATGTAGAAGCTACAAGCATAGAACAAATATAAAATAATTGTCTCATGTATGAGAGAAGAAATGAGAAATGCCTCTCAAAGGAGAAGCCTGTGAACAAGATCTTGTATGTAAATAGACTTTGAGAGGCAAAGAAGATTCCAAGTCAACAGTGGACATGTAAGTCACTTGTATGGGTAAACAGTTTAAGTGGAGGTAAAGGTATAGACTAGGTATATATATCAGCACAGCTAACTTATCGGTATATCAGGATACACATAGAAATCTACAAGTAGTTTAGTACAAAGGAAAATAAAATAATGACTAAGTAGGAATATGAAATTTGTTTATGTAGTATCCAGAAAGATATATCTTTGTGTAACATGCAAAAGTTTAGAGGATTTGATTTCGACCGTCAATAACATTTTTATACTTATTTCTTCTTTTTCCCTTTGTTTCAGTAGTACAGACTCTCAGGAAATGCTCATTAAAAATGGCAATGCAATAACTGAATTCTTTCTCCTGGGCTTACAGATCACCCAGAACTCCAGCCTCTCTTTGTGTTGTTTCTAGTTGTTTACCTGTCACCCTCTTAGAAAATCTGGGCATGATAGTGTTACTTAGACTAGACTGACACCTCCACACCCCCATGTACTTTTTCCTCACAAACGTAGCTTTTTCTGTCTACTTTCTTTTTTTTTAAGATTTATTTTTTATTTATTTTTTATTTCTTTCTCTCCCCTTTCCCCCCAACCCACCCCCCTACCTCCCGTTTCCTGCTCTCTGTGTCCATTTGCTGGGTGTTCTTGTCTACTTTCTTATCAGAGAGGAAAAACATTTCCTATGCTGGCTGCTTTACACAGTGTTATGTCTTTATCACACTCCTCCTTACTGAGTACTACATGGTGTCAGCGATGGCCTATTACTGCTATGTGGCAGTATGCAACCCACTGTGCTACAGTGTGAAAATGTCCAGGAGAGTCTGTATCAGCTTGACCACATTTCCTTATGTCTATGGCTTCCCAGAAGGTCTGTTCCAGGCCATCCTGACCTTCCGTTTGAACTTCTGCAGATCCACTGTCATCAACCATTTCTACTGTGCTGACCCACCGCTCATTACACTTTCTTGCTACTTAAGTCAAAGAATATGCCATGCTCATATCAGTAGGCTTCAACCTCTCTAATTCCCTCCTCCTTATCCTGGTGTCCTATGCCTTTATTATAGCTGCCATCCTCTGGATCAAATCAACTGAAGAATGGCACAAGGTATTCTCCACCTGTAGGTCTCATATGATTGGTGTCATCCTATTTTATGGACACTCTTCTGCATGTTTGTAAGATATCCGACAAATAAGGCTATTGAGGAATCCAAAATAATAGCTGTCTTCTACACATTGGTAAGTCCACTGCTTAATCCATTGATCTACAGTCTGTGAAACAAAGATGTAATGTGGGCCTTGAAAAATATCCTCAGGCAAAACATGATCACTACAATGGCAATGCCCCCATTTTCCAATAAACCGTAATTCTAAACCTTTGGCTCAAGTGTCTTTGCATTTTGATAATGGGATTTTACAGTATCTATGGATATGTCTCTTGTGATGTAGCTGAAGGCTAAAATCCTAAGAATAAGGAGCTGCTTTTTAAAATCTAGTTTCTCATTCCCCATGTGGCCCATCTACTCACAACACTGGCATTTCCTTGGAGCTTGTATGAAATGCACAATCAAAGTCTGACCTCAGATCCTCTTTAGGCAAATCTGCATTTTAATCAAATCTTTAGGTGAGTTTTAAGCTTATTGTAGTTTAAGAAGCACTGTCCTAGATAACAATTCCCTACTGATATATCCTGTTGTGCTCTGATTTCTTACTAAAATAAACAGTAAAACCATGCTCTCAATTCATGTCCTTGAATTTCCTTTATTCTCAGTCCTATCTCTCTTGAGGGGTGTTTAAGAAACACCTCTTCCTATACTCTTTCCTGACTTCTGGGTATAAGCACAAAGCATGATTCATGCTAGCAGTTTCCTGTTTCTTAAGAAAGTGCTTGTGTTTTTGGGGGGAACAATGGAAAAACAGGGCATCAATGTCGAGTTTGTAGATTTCAATCAACGAACTGCAAGAGCACACCTTCTCCAACAGACACTCCAACCTAGAGTGAACAATTTCTCTTCCACTTTCAGTTGAAAACTGGGAATAAGATTGACGTGAGTGGAAGGACTAAAATTATTTGGGTGCAGATAGACTATTTGAATAAGAAATGGGTACTCAAAATTAGAGTACCTACTTTTATTTGAATATTGCTTTTATTCCTAATTATGCTTTTTTAAGCAATATTAATTCTTTCCTTTCTGAGGACTGACCTAGAGCAATAGGGCTATTTAAATACATTGTTAGAGGGAGGAATTTAGTCTAACATAGGAATTGAAATTGTTCTGGTCTCTACACAACCTCCAAGTAAGAAAAATAATTTCCCTTCAGGATTAGTGGTTAATTTTGATTAAAAGGACAAATAGAAAAATTTTCTACTCTCCAAAATATTCATCTCCTCTTACTTCCTTAAAAGGATGTTTATGTCTTAGTTTCCTGTCTTAGATAATATAGGGTGTCATTCCCTCATTAGAGAATGAAAGGAAGAACATACTATATATAATAGAAAATAATAGGGTGAACAGAATATAACTGTAATAGGTAAGTCTCAGTTTTAAAGAGTAGCAAAATCCTCTTAAACTAGTTAAAGGGAAAAGAGGAATTAATTACAAATATATCATGTATCTCACAGCATCCAAAAGTTAGAATTCAGCCTGATCTCAGGAATCAAGTGGAATGTGGGAGTCTAAGATCATGAAAAACCTCATGTCTTATTTTATAGTCCTATACATGCATTGGCTAATCTCTCTCTCCCTCTCTCTTTCTATATACATACATACATACATACATACATATATATTAGTAAAATTACAGAAAAGGCATGTGTAGAGAATGTCTCCAAAGCCGTCAGGAGCACTCCTACCTGGGGTGGTATCTACTTTGGCTATCTCTGAGATCCTGCTGAGACGTGCATAAGCACAACCCCTCTGATGACCTCCCAACTCCTTTTGAACTCTCTTAGCCATATAAAATTATTTGTCTTTACCATTTCCCCCTTTCATTCAGGGTCTTTTTCTAATTGCAACACTCATCAAAACCCAGTAGCAATCTCTCAGCGCCAGGGAGACTCATCCCTGGGAGTCGTGTCCCATGCTGGAGGGAAGAAATGCATTATTTACTGAGTTTGTCTTAGAGAATGGCCACATTTGAGCAACATGGAGGCACTCAGGAGGTAACTCTTAGACACCCTGCAACTCTAGGCCAAGGTGAAATTTCAAGCACACAGACACATAAGAATAGTCATCAGTATCAAGGACCCATCATTGGACCATCATTCTTTACTAGTTTTTGTCCTTACACTTGGAGAATTCTTGTGGTTCTACTGGGAAATGTGACAGAGATATCCAGGATGGAAACTCAGCACTCCTTCGGGTATCGTCTGAAACTCTACCCACTATATCAATACCCAATGAACTTCTGAACATATCTATATACCCTATATGCCTGCCCTGGTGAAATCCCTCCCACCCCTGCAACCCCTATCATGGACACACCACACCAGTGCTCCTTCCCTGCCATAGTTAAACCCCTCTGTGATCCCAAACTTCTTCAAATATGAGGGTTAATATGTTACCAAACAATTAATAGGAAAATGAAATAGTAATGGTATGCTTAAAGATTAGAAATAAAATAGACAATAATTTAGAAAAAGTCAAGTAAAATAAAAAATAAGTTGTGGTATTAAAATGGAAAATGGAAAATATCACAAACTTTTTTTTACATTTTGCCTGTCATCACTGTTATAGGTATTACCTTGTTTGTACAGTAGCAAGGCAATCTCTTCTATTTCATTTTCAGTGTCTTACATATTTTTTATTATTATTATTATGTCTTCAAAAAAGTTTTAGGTCACAATAGAGTTACATATAGAATATAGGCGACTTCTACATACCCAATATTCTCCCCCATATCCTCCTCCCCTTTTTCACATGTTGATGTTACATTTGCTGCAACTGATGTACAAATATTAAAACATAGTTACTAACCATGGTTCCATTATTGTTTATGTTATGGCTCAAATTTTAGATTATATACTTTTATAAATTTGGGGGTAAGTGTAACATGACCTGTATCTATCATTGCATGATCATGCAGAACACTTCCATTGACCCCTAGTTACCGCCTCTTCCATCTATTCTATTTCTCTCTGCTCCTACCCTCGGGACCCACAGTGATAATGAAGCTTCATTGATTGAAGGACAAGATTCATAGATACTTGCAATAATGATGAGAGCTTGATACATTAGTCTGTCCTCCCCCATTGGGAACCTGCTGAGACCAGCTCAGCAATAGGGCTGAATGAAGGGAAGGTGATGCAGAACTGAAGAAATAAAAGGACAGAAAGAAAGGCACAAGAGAGAAAACAAAGATGGGACCAGGCGACTTCACAGCTTTTGAAACTGATAACCTCAACCCTAGTTTCCACGTCATATTTATTTGGAAGCTAACAAGCAGCTGTTTGCTATAGGAAGCAACTTGCAACATCCTCTACAATAGCAGGAAGCAACTTTCAACATCTTCTACAATAGCAGGAAGCAACCTGCAACATCTCCATTAAGGTAATTTACAATAACAGGAAGCAACTTGCAACATCTTCTACAATAATACGAAGCAACAAATTAGGTGAGCCAGTTTCCCACACCAGGAGCCACCCATGCTCTCGAGAGAAACCCTACCCTCTGTTTGAGAACATCAGGCCTCCTTAGGATGGGGATAAAACACTTTCCTGTCATTGTATGGGTTCCTACCCACTGATATAACACAGTAGGACAAGATGAGCACTCACACACTCCCTAGAAGCCTGCCCATGTGCACCCTGTGCCAAATGGCCCCCAACAAACACCTTAAACCAGTAACTCTTCCTCATTATATTTTCTAAAGGGTTTTCTCAACATTATAGTTGAAAATCTCCCATATTCACCTGCTCCCTCAACCCTTTCCCCAATTCCAATGACCATCCAACCCATTCTCTCAACCCCATTCCCCCTCAAGCCTGCAAAGCCCAATCCAATAGTATTGCTATACCCCTGACTTATCCCATCACTTTTCAACTACTTATCTCCTATTTGTGAAAGAATAATTTCTGTTTTCTCTTTTTTTTTTTAATGTTGGTTAGTCTGGTAAAGAATTTATAATGAAACTATTAAAAATCACTTTTTAAATGTTGCTCTTTTTTCATTGTATATGTTTTCATTATATATGTTTTCTATTTAATAGATTTCCAATCCTCCATATATATACTGTCCTGGGGTTTACTTTTATTCTTTCTTAGTTTTTCAAAGTGAAGATTTTAATAATTGATTTGATATTTTTTTCTTTTCTTATGTAAGTTTTTAAAACTGTGCATTACTCCCCAAACACTGCTTTAACTGCCATTTAATAATTTTGATAGTTTCATTTTATCCCTAAGTTTGCATTATTTTCTTATTTATCTGGTGTCTTCTCTTAAACTCTTGGTTCTAAAGAAGTATATATTAATTAACATGTATTTGGGAATGATAGCTATTTCATTGCTATTGATTTCTAATGTAATTCAATTGTTGATGCAGAATAAGCTCCTTGTGATGTTAATCTTTTAAAATTTATTTAAACTGTTTCATGGATCACCCATGAATATTCACAGACTTATATCTGTGAATATTCCATGTATATTTGTTTTTTTTTGTTTTGTTTTTTTAAATACCATTTGCCACTTTTTTTTTTAAGATTTATTTATTTATTTAATTCCCCCCCCCCCCCAGATGTCTGTTCTCTGTGTCTATTTGCTGCATCTTGTTTCTTTGTCCGCTTCTGCTGTCGTCAGCAGCACCGGAAGTGTGGGCGGTGCCATTCCTGGGCAGGCTGCACTTCCTTTCACACTGGGCAGCTCTCCTTACGGGCGCACTCCTTGCAGGCACACTCCTTGCGGGTGGGGCTCCCCTACGCGGGGACACCCCTGCGTGGCAGGGCACTCCTTGCGCGCATCAGCACTGCGCATGGGCCAGCTCCACAGGGTCAAGGAGGCCTGGGGTTTGAACCACGGACCTCCCATGTGGTAGATGGACGCCCTAACCACTGGGCCAAGTCCGTTTCCCCTCCATGTATATTTGAATGGAATGTGGATCCTTTAGTGGTTGTGTGCTCATTTTGGTAAATTAAGTGAAGTCTATTCAAGTATTATTCAGATAGTGTATGTCCTTACTAAATTATTATCTACTTGTCCTAAAAGACACTAAGTGTTAAATATTCCTCATTATTTCCGGCAATGCTTTTTCTCATGAAGTAAATTTTGTTTGATATAAACTATTGTGTTTTTCTATATCTATCTTTCTACCTATCTATCTATCTATCCATGTATTTTTAAAACTGATCTACTCCAAATTATAGCCCTTTTCATCATTTTATTTGTTTCTTTATTCACTTATTTTTTGTATTTATTTCTGTAATTTAAAAAGTATCTCGTTTATAGAAAACATATTGCAGATTTTTTAATTTTTTGCAGTCTGGAAATCTATGGAATTAATGAATATTAATGATTTACACTTAATGTTATTGATATATTTGGTATGTTCCCATTGCTATAATAGTAAAAATCTGCCAACTTTCTATTTATCCTTTCTCTATATATATCAATTCTCTTTTGCTCTTCTGTTCCTTTTTCCTTTGATTCCACTTTTTCTGACATCTTTGCATGATTTTGATGTTTTGTTAATAGTCCATTTTATTTCCTTTATTGTTTTTTAACTATGCCACTTTGGATAATTTTGATATTTAATCTATGGATTAAATTTTGATATTTAATCTATGGATTAAAATAGCAATTATTAACTTATCACTTGGTATTTATACTTAATGCTTTGCCACTTTAAATTTCATGTGCTAAGCTAATGTGCTAGCACACAGCTCATGTGCTAAATTTCATGTGTTACATATGATAGTAACAGTATGTATCACCTCTTATTCTTAGCTTTATTGTTGACATGTTTTACTTCTGCATTCTTTATAGACAATATCAATATTGAGGTAATTTTTGTTTTAGATAGTCACTTGTCTGTTAAAAATTTTTAAAGAAGAAATATAACAGAGTTTTATATTCACTATGTCTAATGTTCTTCATTCCTTCCTATAATTGTAGATTTCCATCTAAAGTGAATCCTTGCCTGATATGCTCAGAATTAATCATTTAAAACCATGTTTTGAGAGGCAAAATGTTGATATAGCAAAAGCTAGCCCTGTGGAGACAGGAAGAGTTAATTTCCTCAGATCTGTCTCCTGAGCTGGAAGTTAGATTAAGCAAAGGGAGGTGGGTTTGGGGATATTAGTGCTATTCTCACATTGAATGTCCTTAGATTAAGTTAGTTTAAATTAATGATTGCAAGTTGGTTATCATCATCGACTATGCCCACATTCAAATTAGGGATTGCAAGTTTTATTATTACTGGCTGATGGGTCCTGTTATCTTGAGAACTGTGTTTGTAGTCTGACATCAGCTCTCTTGCTTTCTCTCAGTTCTAATATTTTCTTTGATGTTTTTCTTGACCACCTTGAGTAAGCTCATGGGAAATTTTATGTCTCAGGATGATTTTAAATTTTTTCCATGTTTCACTAGTCTCTATTAGTTATGTGGGGAAAGAAGAAAGCAGGAACTTAACCTTGGGTTAGACAAGCCCCTCATTATTTATAAAAGAGGAAAGCAAATGTTTTAACAAGTTAATAAGGGAGGGCTTGTTCTAGTGGGTTAATATATGGCAGTTTCAGTGAATGTGATTTTAATTATCATAATTATGCAATAGGTTAAAGTCCTTTTAATTCTGTATGTCTTTTGGTATGTTAATTAAAGATGGTTTGGCTGGAGCTGTTAAAAACAATATATTCCTTTCCAAGGCTTGTGATAAGAGCTGAGATAGAGGCAGAAAGAGCAATGGAAATTTTTGCAACCTAGTAAGGGAAAGGAACTGTTTTTCTGCAGTGTGGGTATGCTCCACCAGCCATCAGTTCCTCCTTCAGTGCTACTCATGCCACATTGATCTCCTTAATGCTTCTTGAACATGCTCTGCACATTCTGCCTAGGATAGCTTGGTGCTTTATTCCCTCTGCGTAGTATGCGCTTTCCCCAAAGCATGAAGTAATTCCTTTCATTACTTCGTTTACTTCTCTCTTCTAATAACATCTCTTTTGAAAAGTTTCCTGGCCACCTGTGTAAATTTGCTCCATTTCAAATTATTCACTAATTATGAACCATGCTTTATTTTACCTCATATAGCTTATCACTTCCTACATTTAATATCTAGTTATATGTCTATTGTCTACCCTCTTCCACTATAATTTTAGCTACATGAGTCCAGGGAATTTATTTGTGTTTTATAACCAGTACTTGGATGAGTACCTGAGTGTCAGTAGATAATAAGCAAGCATCAGTGGAATGGATGGATGAATCATGAGGTATATTTGCCAACTCACTTCATTTGCTTTTTTATGCTATATAGATTTTGTGGCTTTCTAATGTCACTAGTGGTTTCACAGTCACCTGGTGTTGCAACCCAACTCCTGAAGGGTGGCTATGAGACCAAAGAACACACCAGGTACTGAGTCAGGCATAAACTTCATTGGGACTTATGTACAGTAAAGTCTCTCTGTTGGAAATGGTTTAAGTAATGAAGATAGTGTTCTGAAAACTATGGGAAAATGAGGACAATATCCTTTCAGAACAAGGATATTCCACAGGGTATGAGAACATTGTTTCTGCTAGGGTCATGTCACATGAAGTGTACATATGGAGGAATTTGATTGTTTCACTTACAGGAAGTACATTTACCAAGGATGTTTACTATTTTGGGAAGGTGATAGTTTATGATACCTCATATATTCTCTCATCATTGGGGAAGATTGTTAATCTTTAATTTATGTCTTTGACTTTGGGGGTGAGCCTGATCCCCACACTGACTTACCTGTGAAGGTATAGTGCTATCTTAGTGATAAAACTGACCCCACACTAGGTTTATAATAATTAACAAGCTGCGACTCATTTCCCCCTGACATGCTATAAGAGTCAGCCAAAGGGGTGTTAATGGAAAATACCAAAAATTGGGTGGTTTTTATAAAGGGTATTTATTTGGGATAGGAGCCTGTAGTTACCAGGCCATAAATCATAAGTTACTTCCCTCAGTGAAGTCCATTTGGAGCAAGATGGCTACCAACATCTGTGAAGGTTCAAGCTTCCTGGGTTCTTACATTCCTGGGGTTTGGATTTCTCTGGGTT
The DNA here is from genome assembly GCF_030445035.2 of Dasypus novemcinctus. Taxonomy (NCBI): domain Eukaryota; kingdom Metazoa; phylum Chordata; class Mammalia; order Cingulata; family Dasypodidae; genus Dasypus; species Dasypus novemcinctus. The sequence continues at coordinate 37,198,194 of NC_080682.1, forward strand.
CAAGGCACCATTCTTCCTGGCACTGGCTTCTCTTTCCTCTGGGAGCTTACTTCCTGAGGCTCCAGCTTAAGGTTTCAGCATCAAACTCCAGCATCAAAACTCCCAACACCGAGGGCTACAGAGACCCACAGGTTCTATGGTCATGGCAGATGAAGTTCAGTGACATGTAAGTTGGCCCTCCTTTGGAGTTTGTGTTTCTGTGTGATGGAACTGGACTCAGATGTGATCTTTGTTCACAAAACTCTCCTGTTACTTTTACTGGAACTGTAGCTGGTGCTGGGGTTTAATATATACCCAGGGGATCTGAATCTCTGGACTGACCATGTGATAGCCAGGTCCTGAGCCTCAACAGACTTCAGCTCCTACACTCTGGATTATTGGACCTTCCCCACTCAGCTAACATGGAGTTGAAGAAGGTCAACCACCACACTAGGGAGCCAAGAGTGCCTACAACTGAAAGGAGGAGGATTGCATCCAGCATCCATGTTGAATCCAAGCCCCCTCTTGATATAGATGTGTCATGGACACAACCATTCCAAGGTCCACAGGATGGAGGAATAGAGTATGAATTAGAGTGGACTTACTGATATTCTATTCATGAACTATTGTGATTAGTAATCGAAGAAAATGTGGCATTGGTGTGGAGAAAGTGGCCATTGTGGCTGCTGGGGATAGGGAATGGGAGGAAGAGATGAGATGTGGAGGCATTTTCGGGACTTGGAGTTGTCCTGGGTGGTGCTGCAGGGACAGTTACCGGACATTGTATGTCCTCCCATGGCCCACTGGGTGGAATGTGGGAGAGTGAGGGCTATGATGTGGATCATTGACCATGAGGTGCAGTAGTCCTCAGAGATGTATTCACCAAATGCAATGAATGTCTCATGATGATGGACAAGATTGTTGTTATGGGGGGAGGCGTGGAGTGAGGGGGGTGAGGGTACATGGGGACCTCATAATTTTTGAATGTAATATTAAAAAAATAAATAGACAAAAAAAATGAAAAATATTATTAAAAAAAAAAGACTCCCAACATCGGAAACCCTCAAATTTATTCTTTGCCATGCCTTTTATCTGTGAGTCCCCACTCTCTCAAGGGGTGGGTATTCAGTGCTCTAATCATAACTCAATCATGCCCAGGTACAGGTCAAATTACAAACATAATCCTATATCTATTTTTGGAATTCATAACCATATCAAATTGCTACACTCCACCCTCTGAATTACAAAAAGACATTACAATATTTGAAAAAACCTTAAATTAGTAACAATGCAAGCACTCAATCATATCACAACCAATTTAAAGAAATTGTCTTGGGGCAAAATCCAGTCTGCTATAGACCTCTGAAATTTGCAAAACAATTTATCTGTTTCCAATACACAAATGGACAGTTACGGGAAAAGCATTTTCATTACAATAAGGAGAAACTGGGAGGGAAACATGAGTCAAGAGTCCTTTACAGTTCAGTAAACCTGCAGGACATCCTCCATTCGATTTCAAAGCCTGAGAGTCATTCTTAAGGAAATAATTTCTTCTCCTTGGGGCCATATGGGGACCCACCCTTTCCACAGTCTTACTCAATGGCCATTTTCTTGATTCTACCCTCATCAAGCATCTGGGTGTCAGCCAAGCTCCAGATATCTCCCTCCAAGAATGTTGGGATGATTGCCACAGGCATCCAAATTTTGGGTTAGAGTCTTAACTCCCCTAGTACAGTGATGTGAAGACAATATTCCCCTAAAATTTGACATAGAGACTCAACCATCTCAGAGCAGTGAGTTGACCACCTGGCCTTCCCTAAACTTTGGGGGACAGGTCAACCCCTCTCAGACCTGTGGGGTGTTGACCTTAACCACACTAACCCTTGGAAAATGTGCTCCACCACCCTCTCTGTACCCCTGGGCAGCAAAACTTTCCTAGAATATCAGACAGGAACATTCACCCTCTTCAACTGCTGGGGCAAACTCACCCTCTCTGTACACATGGGTGGGGTTCCTCTCTTAGCCCAAAGTGATGTCCTGATTCCAGATCTCATCTTCCATGGTTTTCCTCTTAAAGCTGTTTCTCCTTCAATCTCTCCTTTCCACTTCCTTTTTATTCCAGGCTGACAGTGTTTTTGTTCATACAGTTCTCTCAAAAACCTTGTTGGTTTAACATGCAGGAAGCAGATGTCCAAGCCATCAGATAGTAAGACTTCCCCCAAGTCTTTCCCACATAACTGCATCTTCCATTTTGATTTACAAGTTTCAAGTTTAGTTAAGTCCTCCAACAGGACACTTTCATCTGGGATTCTAATTTCCAGAGGTCTGGAATTTCCAGAATCAGTTTCTGTTTTCTTTGTGCCCAACGATTCATTTCTTAGCTTATCTTTGTTGTTTAGCATTTTGCTATAAGCTTCAGGCTTATAGCAAACCAAGCTGCATTCTCTGAGTTTACATTGGAAATTTCTTCATCTAAATGCCCAGGCTTGCCATTTTTAAATTCTGCCTTCCATAAAACACCAGGAGTTAATCCTGTTAAGTTCTCTGCAACTTTAAAATATGGATTGCCTTTCCTCTAGTTTCCAAAAATAGTTTCATCGTTTACTTCTAAGACATCATAAGAAGTCTCTTTAGCATCCATATTGCTATCAATAGTCTATTCAAAGCACTGTAGGCCTTTTCTTCCAAGCATCTCACATTTCCTCCAAAAAATATCCCTTACCCATTTCTAAAACCATTCCAGCATTTTGGTAATTGCAAAAGCACTTCCCCACTCCTCGGTACCAAATTCTTTATTAGTCAGCTAACAGGGTGCTGATGCAAAATCAGTTGGTTTTTATAAAGAGTATTTATTTAGGTAGGAGCTTACAGATACCAAGCCATAAATCATTTTACTTCCCTCACCAAAGTGTATTTGGAACAAGATGGCTGCCAATGGCTGTAAGGGTTCAGACCTTGGGTTTCTACATTCCTGAGGCTTGATGTTCTCTTGTTTCAATGTTCCTTTCTTCCTGGGGCTGGTTTCTCTTTCCTCTGTGAGCTTACTTCCCAAGGCTCCAACTTAAATCTTCAACATTAAATTTCAACATCAAAACTCCAACATCAGAAACCCTCAACTCTGTTCCTTGCTATGCCTTTAATCTATGAGTCCCCACTCACCAAGGGGACTAACCATAACTCTATCAAGCTCAGGTACAGATCAGATTACAAGCATAATCCCATATCTATTTTTGGAATTCATAACCATAACAAACTGCTCCACATGCATTGAGGAATTACAAGTCCCCCTCCTTAGCCTATGTGCCTAAAAGCACAGCACTTCCCCTAAAAATTGAACAAAGAAAACACATGGAGACTGGAGCAAAGTGAGATGGAGACCTATCATCCCCTCCAAATCAAAGCACCACCTGCTCCTCAGCATTCCAAGAATGCATAACTCCTTAACCCACTACCCTGTAGCCATACAATGGAAAAATTTCACCTCTAGTGCTTCAGCCAAAGGGATACTGATGCAAAACACCAGAAATCAGTTGGTTGTTATAAAGGGTATTTATTTGGGGAAGAAGCTTAAAATTACCAGGCCATAAAACAAAAGATACTTCTCTCACCAAAGTCTGTTTTCTGTTGCCATTTGTTGGAGAAAAATGTCTGCCGATGTCTGCCAGGGTTCAAGCTTCTTTGTTTCTTCTCTTCCCAGGGGCTTACTTCTTTCTGGCTCAGATTCCTCTCTTCCCAGGTCCTTGTTTCTCCCTGCGCTCAGGGTTCCTCTCCTTTCCTTACAATCAAACTCCTCTGTGTGCTTACTTCCCAGAGCTTCAGATCAAAACTCTAGTATTGAAACTGTAGCAGTTCTTTAAAATGTATTCATCAAATTCAATGTGTGTACCACACTAATGAAAGGAGTTGTTCATGTGGGAAGAGTGGGGGGATGTGGGGAGTGGGGTATATAGGAACCTCATATATTTTTTAATGTAACATTTTGTGTGATCTATGTATCTTAAAGATAAATAAATAAATAAATAAATAAATAAATAAATAAATAAATAAATCGGTAAAAAAATGAAAAGAAAACTTCAACATCAAAACCCCAACATCAAAAATGCCAACATCAAAACCCCTAACTCTCTTCTTTTGCCATGATTTTTATCTGTGAGTTCCCACCCACCAAGGGGTGGGGAATCAATGCCCTACTGTCATGACCCAATCAAAGTCCTAATCATAATTTAATTAAGTAAATGTGAAACTTCAGACAGACCAGTTTGCAAACACAATCTAGTATCCAGTTTTAGAATTATAACCACATCAAACTGATACACTCCACCCAATGAATTTGAAAAAGACATTGCAATATTCAAAAAAATCCTTACATCAATAACAATGTATGTCATAAAGCATATCACAATCAATTTAAAGAAATACAGTTTGTCTTGGGACAAAGTCCCATCTGCTATAGACCTCTGAAACTTATGAAACATTTTATCTGCTTCCAATACACAAATGGTCAGACAAAGGATAAATATTTTCTTTACACTAAGGAGAAATTTGGATGGAAACATGGGTTATGGCACAGAACAGTTCAGTAAACCTATAGGACATGCTACATTAGAAGCAAAAATCTGAGAGTCATTCTTAAGATGATGGTTTCTTCTCCCTGGGGACACATGGGGAACCTTCCTGTCCACAGGCTTTCCCAATGGTCATTTTCTTGGTTCCACACTCATCAAGCACCTGGGTGTCGACCAAGATCTAGATGTCACCCACAAAGAACATTGGGGAGATTGTCACACCTTACCAAATCTTTAGACTAGAGGCTTAGACCGCTAGTACAGTGAGGTAAGGACAACATCCTCCCCAACATTTGGCATACAGGCTCAACCCTCTGCAAACAAGAAGTTGACCACCTGACTTTCTCTAATCTATGGCCCTTTCAAACCTATGGGGCATTAACCTCAATCTCCATAATCCTTGAGTAATGTGCTCCACTCTCTCTGTAACCTGGGGTTGCCAAACTCTCCCCAAAAATCCTGTGGGAACATCGACTGTCTTCAACTGGTCATGCAAACTCAACCTCTCTGTGCATGTGGGTGGGGTTCCTCTATTGGCCAAAGGCAATGTCTTAATTCCAGATCTCAGCTTCCATGGTTTTCTTCTTAAAGCTGTTTTTTCTTCACTCTCTCCTTTCCATGTCCCTTTTAGCCCAAGCTGACAGCGGTTTTGTTCATACAACTCTCTAATAAAGCTTTTTATTTCAGCATGCAAGAGGCAGGGGTCCAAGCCTTCAGACAGTAAAACTTTCCACATGCCTTTCTAAGGTAACTGTACCTTCAATCCTGTTTTACATGTTCTAAGTCTAGTTAAGTCCTCCAATGGGGCACTATCATCTCGGAGTTGATTTCCAGATGCTTGGGCTTTCCAGAATCAGTTCCTGTTTTTGCTGTTTCTTTGTGCCCAACATTTCAGTCCTCAGCTTATCTCTCCTGTCTAGCATTTTGCTGTAAGCTGCAATCAAAAGCCAAGCCACATTTTCCAGATTTACTTTGGAAAGTTCTTCCACTTAATACCTAGGATCACCATTTTCAAATTCTCCCTTCCATACAACAACAGGAATAAATTTTGCTAAGTTCTCAGCAACCTCAGAACACAAGATCACTTTTCCTCCATATTCCAATAATAGTTTCATCATTTACTTATAGGCATAAAAAATAGTGTTAGCAACAGTCTCTTCAAAGCAATCTCAGCCTTTTCCCTCAAGCATTTCACAATTCTTCCAAAAAACACCTCTTAACCTTTTATATATCCATTCCACTATTGTGGTAATTGTAAATGCACTTCTCTACTCTCCAGTACCAAATTCTGTATTAGTCAGGCAAAGGGGTGCTGAGGCAAAATACCAGAAATCAATTGGTGTTTATAAAGGGTATTTATTTAGGGTAGAAGCTTATAGTTACCATGCCATAAAGCATAAGTTATTTCTCTCACCAAAGTCAGTTGCCACATGCTAGATCAAGATGGTTGCTGATGTCTGTGAAGGTTCAGGCTTCTTGGGTTCCTCTCTCTTCCCCAGGCCTTGCTTCTTTCTGGGCTCAGGGAGCCTCTCTGGGCTCAGGGTTCCTTTCATCCCTGGGTTGCTTCTCTTTTCTCACAATGAAACTCTCTGTGGTTACTTTCCAGGACTTCAACTCAAAACTCCAGCATCAAACTTCAAAATCAAAAAGTCCATCTCTCTTTTTTGCCATGTCTTTAATCTGTGAGTTCTCACCCACCAAAGGGTGGGGACTCAACCCCTACTGACATGGCTGAATCGAAGCCCTAATCATAATTTAAATAAGTAAATGTGAAACTTCAGACAGACCAGTTACAAACACAATTCTATATCTATTTTTGGAATTTGTAACTGTATCTTACTGTTACAGATTCCTATTGATCCCTGCACCTTACTCAAAACCTTGACTTTTTCCACTGATTCTCTTTTCCCTGCATATAAATATACTTTATAAATTAATATTCCCCCTTCCAGGGGTGGGTTGAAGTCTATTCTTCAGAATGCCTCCTTTAAAAGAGCTTTCCAATAAACATTCTGCCTGACATCTTCAATCTCCACATCCAAGTCAATGCCACTTTTCTCCAACACTTGGTGTCAACATCCAGGACTGGGATCATGTTTTGACTGATTCATTAGTAATGCATCTCCACCCTGCTACTGCCAAGAACCCATCCAACACTGGACTCCAAATCATAGGTGGGCATGTCAAGGATTTCTCCACCAGAGGATCTTGATCTCTCTCTCATTTGCCATTATCCAGAACAACCTGCCAAAGAGTCCTCGTGCTACATCTATGATCCTCACCATCCCTGAGGGCCATCACTGGTGGGAGGCCCATGTTTTCATGGGAAGAGACCCCTTGGTTCTGGAGCTGGTCCCAAGTGTTGTCTCCCATTTCCTTGGATGATTTACAACTGATTCAGGAAGCTGTCTCTATTGGAAACTCCCCTCTTCTTTTTCTAGAGATCTTTAGTTTCACCCACACCACTAATAATAGGGAATTCTATTTCAGCCTCCCTAAAACCCATGCCTCTGAGTCGTCTCTTTCATAACCTTAAAAGTCTGTACCCAAAAGGAGACATTAAATCCAAAAATTCATTTTGTATTCAACCTCTGTGTGACCACAATACAAACTGGAAAGTGAACATCAATGGCCAGAGAATGGCACTTTTGATTTCCAAATTCTCTGATGCTTAGAGGACATTATCAAGTTCAATGGCAGGTGGTCGGTGATCCCTTACACTCAGGCCTTCTTTTACCTTTGCAATCTCTCTTCCCTCTGCCAATCCTGTTCTTACAAACAAATTCTTCTTTTACACCAGAAACCTCCTCAGATACCTTCCTCATCATTACATTCATCTCCTAAAATTTCTGAACGCTCTGGCTTTGATCCCTCCTATCACACCCCTCCTGTACCTCTTCTGTATAATCATCTGGTGTTATCTCTGGATGCGCACTCCACCCCTTCTTCCTCCCCACTTCATCATTGCTGTCTTCTACCCCTCCCTTTCCCCCTCCTCATACTCATTCACAGTGATTACCTTCCCCTCCTTTATGCTACATCCCTCCACCACTGCCAGCATGCAGTCTCCCTATTCCATGCAGATGCCATGTTAGCTCCTCTCTTACCTGTCTTGGAAATAGCAAGGATTGAAGGAATCATCAGAGTGCATGTTCCTTTCTCACTCCCAGATTTAAGCCAGATAGAGGACTAGTTAGGATCTTTCTTTGGAAATCCTGCTACATACATTAAAGAATTTCAACACCTCACTCACTCATATGAACTCACTTATCAGAACACATACATTATCATTACCTCCTGTACAACTCCAGAGGAAAAAGGAAACTGCATATGAGTGACTGCTATTGCTTTTGCAGATTCCATGCATACTCAAGATCCCAATACGTACCTGCCAGGCCCTACTGCAGTGCTAATCATTAACACCCCTGGGATTACCAAACAGGCTCCACTGGTCTTGCTTAAATGACCCATTTCTTAACCTGAGTAATAGAAGGCATGAAGAAGCCTGCCCTTAATGCAGTTAATTATGATACAATTAAAGAGATCATAAAGAAACCTGATGAAAATCCAGCTGCTTTCATGAATACATTAACTGAATCTCTCCTTAAATTTACTAATTTAGATCCTGACTTGGATTCTGGTCAACCATACTTACACACTCACTTCATCATTCAGTCTTATCCTGATATTAGAAATAAACTATAGAAATTATAGGATGGCCCTCAAAACGATCAGAAAGACCTGACTGAGGTGCTCTTCAAGGTCTTTAACAATAGAGATGAGGAAGCCTGTTTGGAATAGCACAAGTGAGATCTTATTAAAGCTTTCCTCCTTGCTGCCACCCTCAGGGTCAATTCTCAAAACCCCATCTCTCTTCTTCCCTTCAGCCACCACCCAGACTATTTCAAATGTTGAAAGGCAGGGGACTGGGCATATTGCTTCCCTGATTCAAGGATCCCACCAGGTCCTTGTCCAGGGAGTCAGACTGTCATGAAAACTGTTTCCAGAAAGTTCCTCCCGCACACCCTACAGATCCAGATCTGAAATCTTACATTCCAGAATTCCTTGGACTGATAAAAGGCTACTGATACATCTTAGGTTTGGTGGGGCCCCACATCTGCATCATTAAGATTGAACCAAGGGTTATCATCAAGGTTGGAGTTAAGCTGATCTCCTTTCTAATTGACACAGGGGCCACATATTCATTCCTCCTAGAACAGTCAGAACCTTTATCTATTTTCTTAATCTCTATTGTAATAGTTAACTACATCCCTTCCTCTTTAATTACCAAGCAACCTATATGTTCAATTGAAAATCACATTCTTCTACCAATTCCTCATAATCCCTGTCTGTCCTTCTCCATTCCTAGGTCATGATATACTGTCTAAATCACACTCCTACATTTCCTTTACTCTCCCATCCTCCCAAACCAACTTCTTTCTCCTCCTCTCTTCCATACCCACTCCCTACCTTATCCCTACTGACATTACTCAGTAGGCAGAATTTGTCCCCAGGTCTGGGATACCAATTCTTCTTCAGTCACATCACACAATCCCCCTACAGAATAGTCTTAAGGAAACCCTCCTATTTCACAAATATTCCTCACTATCCCTTATCCATCATTGCCTGACAAGGCTTGAAACCCACTACTGACAAACTCTGTTCTGAGTTCAACTAATTCACCTTTCAATACTCTGATACTGGCAGTAAAGAACCCAAATTGAACATTGTGCAGGAGTTAAGAACTGTGAATGAAGCCACAAAGCCTATCATTCCCCTAGTTCCTAACCCATACAAACTTCTGTCTCACATACCCCCTCAAAGTATACATTATACTGTAATTGACTTCAAAGATGCTTTTTTCAGTATTTCCCTAGATGAGATTTCCCAAGACATTTTTGCCTTTATGTGAACAGACCCTGAAGAACCCCTAAATCTCCAACAACTAACATGGACAGTCCTTCCTCAGGGCTTTATAGATAGTCCCCACATTTTTGGGCAAGACCTACACTGAGACCTCTCTGACCTTCAACTCCCCTTCAGTACTCTTCTCCTAGATGTTGATGAACTCCTCCTTTATAGTTCTTCCTTATAAATTTCTGTAACTTACACTATTACCCTTAAGATCAATCCTTTTAACTGTTATAAGACCATTGCTGTTGTTATTGCTGCTACTTCTTTTTGGCCCCTAACTCATATAGCTCCTATCCTGATTCATACACTGAATCACACTGTCAATGACCCAGGAATAAGTAGATGGTACCTTCATGATTCATGACAATAAATAACAACTCCTGCATGAACTGAAACCACAGTTCACCAAACAAGATGCTAGGGAAATTTTCTCTGCCCAAAGACAGCAGGAAGTAGGCAGTTCAAGCCAATACACCAAATCCCCTCACCCTTCCATCCTGCCTAGTACCGTATACCCCAATAACCAGGTCCCCCAATATATAAAAATGTATATAAAAACAAAGAATTATGTATGTCATTCAGTGGCTCCTTTAACCGTAGACTAAAATTTACATTACAGTTTACGTTCTGCCTTGCATAGTTTTATAGGTTATGAGAAAATGTATAATGGCCTCTATCTATCATTGCAATGTCATGCAGGATAATTCAAATGTCCTGAAAATGGCCCCATGAAATATTAAAAGAGAACAATAGCCCACCTAAAATTCGATATCCAGTTTTGAAGCATGTGTGTGTTCATAAGAAGGACCATCAAAGTCAAAGCCAAATAGAGATATTTCTTCATAAGAAAGAATAAGAACCAAGAAAATGTTACAACAATAGACCCACACTAATTTTTAAAATGGACTTCATTTTTCAGGCAGATGCAGGCAAACACTGATATAATCACTTCATTTATGAAAAAGGTGGGCACTGAAAAGCAATGGGGAAGGATGACCCCTTAAACAAATGCTGTTGGCTATGTAGAATACCCATGTGGAATAAATCAGTGGTCATCCCCAGAATCATTATACACAACTATCAATTCCAGATAGTTTATTTAATGCCAAAGATAAATCAATAAATCTTCTGTTCAAAAGCATAAGAAAATATATTCATAAACTTGAGAAGGCAAGTATTTTTTAAACAAGACACAGTGATAAATTGCACTGTCTTTACATTAACAGCCATTCTTCATCAAAAGACAACATAAGAGAGTGAAAAGTAAGGCACAGATTTGGAGGAGTGAAAAAGTAAGGCATAGATTGGGAGGAGATAAATGCTCGAAACATAGTTAAAGAAAATTGCATATCCAGGATATTTTATATAAAATTTCTTAGACTAAATAAAAACCAAATAACTTATTAAAATAGCAAAATATATATAGGTGCTTCTCAAAAATAAGCATCAAAAAGAGTCAAATAAATAGGAGACTATACTTGAATTCAGTGATCATCAGAGAAATGCAAATTACAAAAATAATAAGATATCATTCCCTATACACACATGCTAGAATGAAAATACAATAATTATGAAAATATTAAGTATTGTTGAGGATGTGGAACAAGTGACGTGACATATAATGCTGGTAGAAGGGTAAATTGATATAATCAGTTTGAAATACTATTTGATAAATCCAGCAGAAGCTGGACATATACATATAGTTCAAACCAGAAATTCCACTCAATGTATAACTGGAACAAACCCATATATGTTCACAAAGAGATTGTGAAAGGACTCCCTGTTAGCTGACCTGGGTAAGTCCAATGAACCAGAGAGTAAGAGTCACAACTCTCTTGAGGCTCAGGCTGGCACATGGCCAGTCCAGAGATTCAGTCCTCTGAGTATGCACCATCCCTTCTTCACGCAGTTCCTGGCAGGTTACATGGTCACAGTGGCAGGTAATCTTGGCATAATTGTCCTCATCCAAGTCAATGCCTGGCTCCGCACGCCCACGTACTTTTTCCTGAGTCTTATCTTTCGTGGATCTGTGCTTCTCTTCCAATGTGACTCCAAAGGTGCTGGAGGTTTTCTTATCAGACAAGAAATCCATTTCCTATGCAGCCTGTCTGGTGCAATGTTACCTTTTTATTGCCCTGGTCCACATCGAGATCTATATCCTGACTGTGATGACCTCTGATCAGTACATGGACATCTGCAACCCTTTCCTTTATGGCAGCAAAATGTCCAAGAGTGTCTGCACATCCCTTATCGTGGTGTCTTATGTGTATGGAGCACTCAAGGGACTGATGGAGACCATGTGGACCTACTGTGTCCCCGATGAAATTAACCACTTTTACTGAGCTGACTCTCTGCTGATTACGATCGCTTGTTCTGAAGCCTACAACAAAGAGCTGTCAATGGTTTGTTGTGGCTGATATAAACTTTCCTTTTCCTGGCTCATCATCCTTATTTACTACCTTTTAATTTCCTCCTATCCTGAGATTGGGCTCCTCAGAGGGCAGGCGAAAAGCTTTCTCTACCCATGGTTCCCACCTGACAGCTATTACCATATTCTGTACAGCTCTTTTTATCTCACAACCCCCTCAAAGGAATCTGTGGAACAGGGAAAAGTGGTTGCTGTGTTTTATACCACAGTTATGCCCATGTTGAACCCTGTGATTTATAGTCTTAGAAATAAGGATGTGAAAGAGGTATTAACCAAAGAGTTGTTCAGGAAAAAAATACTCCTGTAAATAACTCACTCTTCTTTTGGTCCTAAAGCTTTTCTCAACTTTTTCCTTAAAATTCAGGATCGACTTGGTGAAGTTAAAAATAACATGCAGCAAGGAAAACTCAACTGTCTTTTTTTAACTTTAATTATTTTAATAATGCTAAACATACAAAACACAATTTTGATTACAAAATATATGTGTTTGTAGTTGTCACTGGTGCTGTTTACTAGGTATTATTCCTTTGCCTTTTAAGCCCATAGTAGCATTAAACCTCTGGCTCCCTTGGTGTTATGTGAAGTCAGATGGCTATGGATGAGTCGAATTAGAATTTACATGTGTTGCTTCTCTGTTGAGAATTTAAATGTAGTGAGAGGCCATTCAAGTGGACATTAAAAAAAATACTCATCATTGTAACCAGCAAGATTTAAGATAGTGATTGCAAAGTCAGCATGGGTTCTTGTGTGATGAGACATGGAGCAGAGCTGTCAGCCATCCACATCAAACATGTAGAAAGCCTGATAATTAAATCTTTGTTTACATAAACAACTACAGTATATTCACTTTACTGTTTCCTTGTAATGAACTCTCCTTTTCTAATTGATGCAATATTTAATTTATACATAATTCATACATGCAGAAGTAGATATCACAAAATGAGCAATCCCGGCCCTAAAGAAATCACTTTTAAGGTTTTATTTTGTGTTCTAGTATTTTTCTGTTTTTACGTATATGTGTTTAACTAACAATTACTTTATAACTGATTATACTTTGACTAAGTAATGTGCTATGAACTCAATTATCTTCTTGGCCAATTATTTGATTTTCATAGAGTTAATAATTATTTCTATTTTTCCTTTTTTAATATTTACTTGTCCTTCAACTCTTGCTGAGAAGTATAAAGCTCTTCTCTATGGGTTCCCACCTGATAGTGGTTCTATCATTTCCACATTTTCCTTCTGGAGAACCTCTGTCCTATTATTTTCTACGTTGGTTGTTCCCTAGGTTCCTTCTGAAGCTGTTATCTAGAGACAATGATTGCTATCCTGTATTTAAAACTTTTCATTTTTTTAAACATTATTTTGGGATTTTTTTGTTTTTTTTTATTTATTTTTTTTATTATTGAGTCTGTAAAAATATTACATTAAAAAAAATGTATGAGGACCCATTCAACCCCGCCACCCCCACCCCACCACTCCCCCCCAGCAACACTCATTCCCATCATCATGACACATCCATTGCATTTGGTAAGTACATCTCTGGGCACCTCTGCACCTCATGGTCAATGGTCCACATCATGGCCCATACTCTCCCCCATTCCATCCAGTGGGCCCTGTGAGGATTTACAATGTCCAGTGATTGCCCCTGAAGCACCATCCAGGGCAGCTCCAAGTCCCAAAGACGCCTCCACATCTCATCTCTTCCTGCCATTCCCCATACCCATTAGCCATCATGTCCACTTTTCCCACTCCAATGCCACCTTTTCTCTGTGGACATTGGATTGGTTGTGTCCATTGCACCTCTATGTCAAGAGGAAGCTCAGATTCCACATGGATACTGGATGCACTCCTCCCGCTTTCTGTTGTAGGCACTCTAGACTCCATGGTGTGGTGGTTGTCCTTCTTCAACTCCATCTTAGCTGAGTGAGATGAGTCCAATAAATCAGATTGTAGGTGCCGGAGTCTGTTGAGGCTCAGGGCCTGGCTATCACATTGTCAGTCCAGAGATTCAGATCCCCTAAATATATCTTAAACCCCAACACCAACTACAACTCCAGCACATTAGCATGAAAGTCTTATGAAGAGAGATCCCATCTGAGTCCAGATTCATCACGCATAAACACCAGCTCCAAAGAAGAGCCATCTGACATGGCAGTTAACCCCATCTGCCATGACCATAGCACCCATGGATCTCTTTAGCCCTCAAAGGAACCAATACCTGGGGGTTGTATCTACTTTATCTGTCTCTTAGACTCTGCTCAGTTGTGCATAAGGGCAATCCTTCTGACAGCCTCCAGCCTCTTTTTTTAGAGACTCGTAGCCATATAAACTCATTTCTCCTTTCCATTTCCCCCTTACATTAGGTCAAACAGCATTTTAAAGTCATGTTATTTTATATAGACAGGGATATTCTGCTGATCCGCATTGAACCTTCCTTTCCAGGTCATTTTCCAGGTGCATCATCAGTTGGTAGTTGATAGTTATTCCCTCGGTGCCAGGGAGGCTCATCCCTGGGTGTCATGTCCCATACTGGGGGGAAGGCATTGCATTTACATGCTGAGTTTGGCTTTGAGACTGGCCACATTTGAGTAACATGAAGGCTGTCAGGAGGAAATTCCCAGGCACAATGCTGCTCTAGGTCTTGTTCTTATTTCAGGCATATCAGCTCACAAGCATAGTCATTAGCGTCAGGGGCTCACTGTTGGACCCTCATTCCTTTCCAGTCCTTGCTGCTGCACCTGGGAGACTGTCGCTGCTCCCCTAGGGACCATGACAGAGCACCACCAGCCAGGAACCCAGTACCCCCCCAGTTGTAGTTTTTAATTGTTGCCATTATGAGTATATCCAAACATTACCATGCACCCTGGACATATGTCCTGTATAGCTCCCTGTCAGCCATATATCACCTGTCAATAGTATCCTATACCAGTATTCCTCCATTGCCATTGTTGAACCACTCTGTGATCCAGAACTTCCTGAAAATTGAAGCTCAATATAATGTCAGGATCCCTTACTAGCTAAATGGCATATAGCGATGGGTTTAAAGGTTAGATATAGAATACGTGTTGACTTGGAAAAAATTCTACATCCAACTTTTTCTTTTTTTTTTTTCCCTAATTATTGAACTTCTTTTAACAAGAGCCCTAGACCACAGCAATTCATATATATAATATACAGCACTCCCACACATCCATCACAAAACCTTTTCCCTTCCACAGTGATACTCGTACACCCTATTCACATGATATTTACTTAAATTGATGTACAGAGTCTGAGACAATAGCTTTCAAACAAGGTGACATCTGTGCTTACATTGTGGTGCATACTTTAGGATACACAGTTTTCTAATTTTTTAGTTCTCCTATGTTTTACATTATGGTTTACATTATCAGTCTGTTGTCTCCTATATGTTATGGTGTAATATTACATGTTTTATATCCATCCCTGTGTACTCTTGCGAAACTCCTCTCTTACCCCCCATTTACCTTGGTTCCACACATTTAACATCCATTTTCCCATCCACCTTGGTGCCCACGGTGAGAGCCAACCTCTGTTTCCCGAGGAGCCACATCCAGAGATACTTCGAATAGTGTTCAGGGCCTAACTTGCTCAACTGCCCCAATGCCCTGGGAGCCAGTATCGAGAGATACAGTTCAGGGCCTAACTTGCTCAACTGTATCAAGAGATACAGTATCGAGAGATACAGTTCAGGGCCTAACTTGCTCAACTGCCCCAATGCCCTGGGAGCCAGTATCGAGAGATACAGTTCCCTCTATTTAATGGCATTAGTCCTCCCCAGGATGTGGGTCCACCCCCACTCTCACTACTTGGGTCTCTACCCAATGGTGCCACCCACTCTGGCAAAATGAGTATTCAGACATTCCCCA
The DNA here is from genome assembly GCF_030445035.2 of Dasypus novemcinctus. NCBI lineage: Eukaryota > Metazoa > Chordata > Mammalia > Cingulata > Dasypodidae > Dasypus > Dasypus novemcinctus. The sequence continues at coordinate 37,213,970 of NC_080682.1, forward strand.
GGAGCCCGTCCTGCATTGGATCATCCCCTCCGAGCATTCTAAACAGGTAACACTCTTAATTATATTTTGGTATGATTTTCTCGACATTTTACTCTCCACCAACACCTGACACTCTCCTATGTTCGTATGCTACCCCTCCCTCCCCCCACTTTTGGGCAATATTACCCATTCGCCCATCCCCAGCCACCCTCAAACCCGCAAAGCCCCTCCCAAAGTCAACCACTTGCCCCCATTTTATTTCTTCTTTGTGTTCATACTTACCACCAGCTCATCATAAATTCCACCCCTGCAGATGTCGGCTCACTTCCTTCCTCCACCCCCCGATTTCCTGTAAGCCTATCGTTCAGTCTCTTGCTCTCTGAGGCAGCTTGCTTATTTCATATCATTGAGGTCATGTAGTATTTGTCCTTCAATGCCTGGGTTGCTTCACTCAACATAAGGTTCTCAAGATTCATCCATGTTATTGCGTGTGTTTGTAGTGTATTTGTTCTTACAGCCGAGTAGTATTCCATTGTGTGTATATACCACATTTTATTGATCCACTCACCTGTTAATGGGCATTTGGGTTGATTCCAACTTTTGGCAATAGTGAACAATGCTGCTATGAACATTGGTGTACATATATCGGTTTGTGTCCTTGTTTTCAGTTCTGCTGGGTATATACCCAGCAGTGGTATTGCTGGGTCATATGGCAAATCTATGGCTAGTTTTTTGAGAAACCGCCATACTGTCCTCCAGAATGGTTGGATCCTTCTGCATTCCCACCAGCAGTGGATGAGTGTTCCCCTTTCTTCACATCCTCTCCAGCACTTGTATTCTTCTGTTTTTTTCATAGCTGCCAATCTTATGGGTGTAAGATGGTATCTCATTGTAGTTTTGATTTGCATTTCCCTGATAGCTAGAGAATTGGAGCATTTTTTCATGTGCTTTTTAGCCATTTGTATTTCTTCTTTGGAGAAGTGTCTGTTTAAATCTTTTTCCCATTTTTTAAATGGGTTGTTTATCTTTTTATTTTCAAGATATAGGAGTTCTTTATATATGCAAGTTATAAGTTTCTTATCAGATATATGGTTGCCAAATATTTTCTCCCACTGTGTGGGCTCCCTTTTTACTTTCTTGACATACCCCTTTGAGGTGCAGAAGGCTTTAATTTTGAGGAAGTCCCATTTATCTATTAGTTCTTTTGCTGCTCGTGCTTTTGGTGTGATATTCATGAATCCATTTCCTATTACAAGGTCCTGTAGATGTTTCCCTACACTGCTTTCTAAGGTTTTTATGGTCTTGGCTCTTATATTTAGGTCTTTGATCCATCTTGAGCTGATCTTTGTATAAGGTGTGAGATGGTAATCCTCTTTCATTCTTCTACATATGGCTATCCAGTTCTCCAGACACCATTTGTTGACTAGTTCACTCTCTCCCAGTTGAGAGGGTTTGGTGGCTTTATCGAATATAATGGGCTATATATGTGAGGTTCTATATCAGCGCTTTCAATTCGATTCCATTGGTCTGTGTGTCTCTCCTTATGCCAATACCATGCTGTTTTCACCACCGTAGCTTTGTAGTATGTTTTGAAATCAGGTAGTGTGATTCCTCCAATTTCATTTTTCTTTTTCAGTATGTCTTTGGCTATTCGTGGTCTCTTTCCTTTCCAAATAAATTTCATAGTTAGTTTTTCGAGTTCCTTAAAGAAGGCTGTGTTGATTTTTATTGGGATTGCATTGAATGTGTAGATCAGTTTTGGTAGGATAGACATCTTAATAATATTCAGTCTTCCTATCCATGAACAAGGAATATTCTTCCATTTATTTACATCTTCTTTGACGTAAATACAAGACTGTATAGTTCTCGGTGTAGAAGTTTTTTACCTCTTTAGTTAAATTTATTCCTAAGTATTTGATTTTTTTACTTACTATTGTGAATGGTATTTGTTTCTTGATTTCCTCCTGATCTTGCTCATTATTGGTGTACAGAAATGCTACTGATTTTTGTGCATTGATCTTATAACCTGCGACTTTACTAAACTCATTTATGAGTTCTAGAAGCTTTGTTGTAGATCTCTCAGGGTTTTCTATGTATAGGATCATGTCATCTGCAAATAATGAAATTTTGACTTCTTCCTTTCCAATTTGAATGCCTTTTATATCTGGTTCTTGCCTCAGTGCTCGAGCAAGTACTTCTAAGACAATGTTGAATAGGACCGGAGACAATGGGCATCCTTGTCTTGTTCCTGAGTTTAGAGGGAAGGATTTTAGGATTTCTCCATTGAAAACAATGTTGGCTGTAGGTTTTTCATATATACTCTTTATCATGTTCAAAAAATTTCCTTATATTCCGATCTTTTGAAGTGTTTTTATCAAGAAAGGGTGCTGTATTTTGTCAAATGCTTTTTCTGCATCTATAGATATAATCATGTGATTTTTTTTCCTTTACTCTGTTTATATGGTGTATTACATTGATTGATTTTCTTATGTTGAACCATCCTTGCATACCTGGAATAAATCCCACTTGGTCGTGGTGTATAATTCGTTTAATGTGTTGTTGAATACGATTAGCAAGTATTTTGTTAAGTATTTTTACGTCTAGGTTCATTAGAGAAATCGGTCTGTAGTTTTCCTTTCTTGTGGTGTCTTTGTTTGGCTTTGGTACAAGGGTAATGTTGGCATCATAGAAGGAGTTCAGCAATGTTCCTTCTGTTTCAATTTTTTTGGAATAGTTTCAGCAGTATTGATGTTAGTTCTTTCCGGAATGTTTTGTAGAATTCACCTGTGAAGACATCTGGCCCTGAGCTCTTCTTAGTTGGGAGATTTTTAATGACTGATTCTATCTCTCTGCTTGTGATTGGTTTGTTAAGATCATCAGTTTCTTCTTTCGTCAATATGGGTTGCTTATGTGTGTCTAGGAATTTGTCCATTTCCTCTAAATTGTCATTTTTGTTGGAATATAGTTTTTCAAAGTATCCTCTTATGATAGTCTTTATTTCTATGGGGTCAGTGGTGATATCATCTTTCTCATTTCTTATTTTGTGTATTTGCATCTTCTCTCTTTTTTTCTTTGTTAGTCTCGCTAAAGGTTTGTCAATTTTGTTGATCTTCTCACAAAACCAGCTCTTTGTCTTGTTTATCTTTTCAAGTGCTTTCTTATTTTCTATTTCATTTAGTTCTGCTCTTATCTTTGTTATTTCCCTCCTTCTTCTTCCTGTTGGGTTACTTTGTTGTTGTTTTTCTAATTCCTCCAAATGTGCAGTTAGTTCTTCAATTTTTGCTATTTCTCCTTTTTTGATATATGAGTTTATGGCTATAAACTTCCCTCTCAGTACTGCTTTTGCTGCATCCCATAAATTTTGGTATGTTGTGTTATCATTATCATTTGTTTCAAGGTAGTCAATGATTTCTTTTGAGATTTCCTCTTTGACCCACTGTTTTTCTAAGAGTGTGCTGTTTGATTTCCAAATCGTGATGTGAAATCTGGGCCTCTGTTCCTTGCAAATTTCCAGCTTGACTCCACTGTGTTCAGAGATATTGTTTTGTATGGTTTCAATCTTTCTGAATTCATTCAGCCTTTCTTTGTGGCCTAGCATATGGTCTATATTGGAGAATGATCCATGTGTGCTTGAGAAAAATGTATACCTGCTGTGTTTGGGTGTAATGATCTATATATGTCTATTAGATCCAGCTCCTCTAATATATTGTTCAAAAGTTTTGTTTCTTTAGTGATTCTCTTTTGAGATGTTCTGTCCAGAGTTGATAGTGGTGTATTAAAATCCCCCACTATAATTGTAGATGCATCCATTTTTCACTTAGTTTTTCCAGTGTTTGCCTCACATATTTGGAGGCACCCTTGTTAGGAGCATAAATATTTATGATTGTTCGATCTTCTTGACAGATTTTGCCTTTCACTAAAATATAGTATCCTTCTTTGTCTCTCACAATTGTTTCACATTTAAAGTCTATTTTTTCTGATATTAATATAGCTACTCCTGCCTTTTTTTGGTTACTGTTTGCTTGTATGATTATTTTCCAGCCATTCACTTTCAACCTCCATGTGTCTCTGGGTCTAAGATATGTCTCTTGTAGACAGCATACGGATGGGTCATATTTCCTTATCCAATGTCCCAGTCTGAATCTTTTGATAGGTGAGTTTAATCCGTTGACATTCAGTGATATTCCTTTCAAGGAATTGTTTGTGTTAGCCATATTTTGATTGTATTTGTGTTTGTCATATTTTGTATTTTTTTCCTTCTTTTTTTTTTTTGCCTTTTTTTGTTGCTCTTATACTCTCCTACAACTCTGCCTGTCCTGTTTTTTCCTTTCTTACTGCAGAACTCCCTTTAGAATTTCTTGAAGGGGAGGTTTCTTGTTGGTATACTCTTTCAGTTTCTGTTTATCTGCAAATATTTTGAACTCTCCATATTGTTTGAATGCTAGTTTAGCTGGATAGAGTATTCTTGGTTGGAAATTTTTTTCCTTTAGTACCTTGACTATATCATACCACTGCCTTCTTGCCTCCATGGTTTCAGATGAGAAATCAGCACTTAATCTTATGGAGCTCCCCTTATATGTGATGGTTTTCTTTTCTCTTGCAGCTTTTAGGATTTTCTCTTTGTCTTGAGCATTGGATAATTTGACAATTATATGTCTTGGGGTGAGCCTATTGGGGTTTATGACTAGTGGAGTGTGCTGTGCTACTTGGATATGTACGTTTGTCTCTTTCAGTAGATTTGGGAAGTTTTCAGCCATTATTTCCTGCAACACTCCTTCTGACCCCTTTCGCTTCTTTTCTCCTTCTGGAATGCCTATAATACATATATTTGAGCATTTTGCATTGTCATTCAGGTCCCTGAGTCCTAGCTGGATTTTTTCTATCTTTTTATCAACCCCTTCCACTATCTGTTTGATTTCTGATGTACTGTCTTCCACGTCACTAATTCTCTGCTCTGCCTCTTCTAGTCTGCTGATATTGGCTGCAAGTGTATTTTTGATTTCTTGAACTGTGGTGTTCATTCCCATCATATCTGTTATCTTTTTGCGTATGTCTGCAATTTCCCCTCCAAATGTTGTCTTCATGTTGTTAATCTCTTTCATTACTTTATCAAATTTGTCGGTCATAAATGTTCTGAGATCTTTCATTGCTTGTGTGAAGTTCTGCTCCCCTTCCTGATTTTTAGTTTGTTGATTGGATTCAGCCATGTTTTCCTGATTACTGGTTTGATTTGTAGTTTTTTGTTGCTGTCTCATCATCATTTTATCTTGACGGGTTTATTCAGTTCCTTAGCTTCTTTGTCTACTCTTTGAGATTAGTTAGCTGTTGTTTTTGTGTTAAGTGTTATATCTTCTCTTTGTCACTTTGTTCTTCTTATTCTAATTTCTTGTTGTTGGTTAAGTTCACTTTAGAGGAAAGTGTTAGTGCTGGAGAAAGGCAATTGTGTAAGCAAGGAAAACGTGTAAAGTAGTATTGGTGATATATGTTAACAAAGCAAGAATATGAGATCTGGGAGCCTGGAGGTTAGATTTGTGTAAATTGTGTAGAGTTATAGCAGTAGGTAGAGTACCTATTATGAGGTAGATGACTGAATATGGGAGGAATATGGTATACGCTAAAAAGCTATTGTTTTCGTGAGATAGGGAAAGAGAAAAGAAAGGTAATAATTTCAAGAGTGGATAACAGACAGAACACAAAACAGAGGTATTAGAAATTAAGAGTTAGACACTTTGTGGATCAAAGAAAGGGAGGTGGGAGGTGGAATATAGGAGAGACAGTAGATGATGGTGGATATCAAGATGTAGGGGAAAGGGGATAGTGTTGGTAGCCTAAGTCAGTTCACACAGAAATGAGGCACTGGAGGATGTGAAAACCCAGCAAATGTGAGGTGTTCCCTGCAGCACTTATGGTATAATTGAGTTAAAATGAAATAAGTAGAAAAAAAATTTTTAAAAACCCTAAATAACTGAATTAAAAAAAGACTTTAGGGGATACGCTGGGAGAAAAGACTAGGGGATAATGCAATAGTAGCAATCAGGACATTAAAAAAAATTTAAAAAATAAGGTAAAATGAAAATAAAAACAAAACAAAATGAAACGGTAAAGAAAAAACGCAAACATTGAAGGCTAGGGCATTCAAGGATCTCAGATGGACCTCAGGGCATGATGGATTCAGGGGTGGAAAGTCTGAGTTATTGAAGACTCAAGAGGTGTGAGTCTCGGGTATGGGCCACCAGAATTTAGGGGATTCAGACCTGGCAACGTCAAATCTGGTCAACAGGAATCCTAGGAGCCCCGCAGTGTAACACAGCCCTCAGGGAGCCCCGCAGCTGGGTGTCAGCCCTTTAGGGGAAGTCAGATCCGCAAACTCTATATTATGTCTGAACCCTGCAATTCACTTACTCAGTAGGGTTTTTTTTTTTAGTAGGTAAATCGACAATTCAGCTTTTGTACAGCTCCCACCCTGTGATTCAAAAAAACGGCCAGCTGAGGGCGCCTCTACACCGCAGTCAATTTACTGAAGCAGATCCGAAGTCCGCCATGGGTTGGGTTCTGGTTGGAAATGCTGAAAACGGATTCCAAAACCGGAATTCCCAAGCTTCGTGAAATATTCCCCAATCGGCTTCCTGACGTGTCCCCCTCCCTCACCGCACCCTGAAACGTCCTCCCAATTATGTCCCTTTATTACTAAGAATCTAATTTTGTTTCATATCAGCAGCCGGGCCTGGGGGGCGGGTCTCCAGGTGGAAGCTCTATTATTTGTGTCGGCAATCAAAAATTCCCCCGCTTCACAAAATACCATCTGTCTCCCCAAATCGATTCACAAAGGCGTCCGTTCCCTCAGCCTCCCAACAGCCTGCCCAGGATTTGCGAATTCCCTATCACCATAGAGCCACCAAAAGCGCAGCCGGAGTGCCGATACCACGGTTCCCCTGCCCCACCAAGTAGTGAGCAACCCGTCTGCCGGTCTCACCTCCGGGCAATAGAAGCCAAATTATATCTTATAGACCAATCCTCTCCGTTACCTTTCCACCAAATCGATGTCCAGACACTTCCTGCCCTGCAAAAATCCTGAAAAAGCCCGGCCTCGGAGAATCTCCAGCAGCGCCCAGCCTCCTTTTCCCACGAGAGACCGCAAGGCAAGTTCACTCAGCCACCATCTTGGCCCCTCCAACATTATTTTGATTATCCATTAATATGTTTCAAACTGGAGCTTTAGTAGAAAACAAGACAGAAACTGTCCTTTTTTATACTTTAGAGTTGGGGGTCACATCTATAAGCAAAGAATAATAAAATAATTTCAGATATTGTTAAGTGCTATGAAAAAGGGGACGTGGGACTACATGGAAGAGGGCAACTTGTTAGACTCAAAAGTGTAGTGAGAGGTATGATGATCATATGTTTATTTATATGAGTGGGAAGGATGAGGTGACATTGGAGTTGAAACCTTGCTGAGTGGCAGGGACATCTTCCCCTGGGGTAGATAAATACCCCCCTTCAAGCAGCACAAACTTGCCTCTCTTCTATGAAGAAAAGTGGGGTGTGCAACTGTGGTTTGCGGACCCTGATCCTAACAGTTTTTGGCATTCCTGGGAGAAGTTTCTCAGTGGGATCTCTTCCCCTGCTCTTTTTGAAATTTAGTGTTCTGCAAGTTAGATACGGCAATTTGCTGAAGATTTCTTTTGTGCCTGGGCCTGTGTCTCCATGTTTCCATATTGCTGGGTTAGGATTTGAGGTGTTGGGGATGAGAAAGAACGTCACTTCTGATCCAGCAGGGAAGATGTTTGGTGGGTATCTGCCAACACACATTTACTGGGACTAGGCAAGCTCCAATCCTAGAAAATAATACACTTTGGACTCACTAGAAAAGAACTGCCTGTGCATTATATGTTCATAAATTCCTTTAAGAAGCAGGTATAATTTTCAGGGTCATTCTGACTTCACCAACCATCCAGAGATTCATGACATCTCTAACTACATTCTCGGCAACTTTTCTGTTAGCAAATTATTTTCTTCACATTGAGACAGAACAGTGTAGTGGGGAAAAGACTGGTTTTGATGTCTTCTGAACCCGAGTTGAATCTGTCTTAATATTTATTTATTGGCTGGGTAAGCTTAGAGAAGTTGACTCTCAGCATCAGTTTATTCAGCTGAAAAGTGTGGGTAATTGCGCTCATCTCATGGTTTTTTGTGAATATCAAGTATTATTTGTAAAGTACCATTTTCTAAATTACATTTTGAAGTAACTCTTCTCTGGCCTGTTTTTGACACAATTTCAGTAAATAATTTCAAACATAGGAGGCATGGTAGAAATAGCAGCATATGCTATCCAGGCATTCCTTTATTTAACATATACTTCCTGATGATATCAGGCTTTGTTGTGACTGGCATGATATCAACCTCTTCCTTCTATGACCCGCCATTGCACTATGTGTTTTTCTTCTAAACGTTTATCATTTATAACTAGTATGATTTCACTATCTATTTTAGTCATCCTGTCAACATGAAAACTGCTTTAGATGAAAGATATCTTTTTCATATACAGATTATGCAGAATAAACATCCTTGAACTTTTCCCTTTGTAAATATTCTATGTGAATTGTTAAAGAGCAAACTATATAGGAAATATGTTAAAGATAGTGAAGTGATGAGAACAAAGAAGTTAAGAGTGATCCACAGTACTTTAGGTTTGGTCTTTAGCACGACCAAAGTCCCATTAGCAGATAATTGGATTGAACTCCAGTGAATTATAATACACAACTGTTTTTCCTAATATCCTGATTCAAGTAAATACAGTGGTACCAATTAGTATCTCCCTTTCTGAGAGTACTCTCCACTGGGATTCCATTTCAAATTGCTTCTTTTTTACTCCTTTGAGAATCTTCCTGAGATAACTTCTGAGATCAATAACTTGGATATAAATCATCCAGCACTGGCTTGAATTTGACCTTTGAGGTCATCAAGAAAGCACTCTTCTTTTACAGGTAGGAGGGGAAATAGGTTTGTGTATTAGTTTTCAGTATCTGTTCATTTATTTATTCCCTTCATTAAATCATGTGACTTTTAGATAACAATGTGTTGAAATAGGTACTTTTGGGGGAAATTTGCCCAGGTGATTAATTTTTCATGAAACAAAATCTACAGGGTGCTTGTTGAGCTCTGGTCTTCACTATTTTTTTCCTTTTTTACTTAATTTTTTACCATCACCTCTTTTATTTTTAAACATTTACAGTCAACTAATTAGAAATTCTATACAAGTATCATCTCCCCATTCTTATCCTATGTTATTTCCAGGGAACATATATATTATTTCATTTTTTTCCTTTGTTTACTTTATCTTTTTAAAAATTTTATTTATTTATTTATCTATTTATTTATTTATTGTATTTTTTTGAAAATACAAAATCACAAAAAAATGTTACATTAAAAAATATAAGAAGTTCCCATGTAGCTCACCTACCACCCCTCCACTCCTCCCACATCAACAACCACTTTCATCATTGTGGCACATTCATTGCATTTGGTGAATACATTTTGGAAGGATAATAGTTTACATTGTAGTTTGCAGTCTCGCCAGTACATTCAGTGGGTTATGGCAGGATATATAACATACAGCATCTGTCTCTGCAATATAATTTCAGACAACTCCAAGTTCTAAAAATGGCCCACATCACATCTCTTCTTCCCTCACCCTACTCACAGCAACTACTGTGGTCACTTCCTCCACCTCAGTGCTAAAATTTCTTCCATTACTAGTCACAGTAGTTCTAAGGTAGAATACCAGTAAGTCCACTCTAATCCATATTTTATTCCTCCATCCTGTGGACCTAGGGACGGTGATGTCCACTCCACTTCTATATCAAGACGGGGCTTAGATCTCACTTGGTTGATGGATGCAATTCTCATTCTGATTTTATCATAAAACATACATGGTAAGGATCTCCAGCAGATGTTTTCACTGTCTTTGTATCCTAATATCCTTTTTATGTTTTCCCATTTCCATAATATCTTGGTGTCTAGTGTCACCATGCTCCACCAGAAAAGGGCATGTTAGAAGTAATTTAGGGCTATGTAGCTTCATTAACCATTTTCAAAATGTTCTAGCCTTAAGAAGTATATAAGTGCTCAAATAGGCATTTTCTGGTGACCACTAAACTTTTGAGAAAGTAGTCTCTTAACTGGAGTATGTTGAGTTAAGGGGGTTGGAGAAAAAAATTTAAGGACCTTTCAGTCAGATCTCTTAATTTTATGAGATACTTGTTCCTTTTCCAATATCCTGTTATTATTTAAGACCTTGGTTTTAACAAGTGATGCTTGTGCCCTAGGAAACATTTTTTTTTCCATAATATTTTTCTTTTTCTTTTGATTTTCCTTTTTTAACCAGACCTCAAAACCTTTGAAATATGAGTCAGCTCTGGTCATACTCAAAGAACTAAACTGGGTCAAGGACCTTATAACAATCCATTGATGAAGAGGATGCTTACTATGTCTTGCTAAACTGCACATGTATTTGCAGACTCATTCCTAATTACCATAGTTGCTGACTGCACGTGATTATTTGCTGGGGATATTTCTTGCCTCTCAACAACAATCTAACTCTCTTACCATGGGTTGTATTAGTAGTCTCTGTTTGCCATAGTTCGGCAATTATAAAATTAAAATATGACTAGTGATCATGGTCTCCACTAATTGGTGCAAGTACTTTTGACTATTGAGGCATAATTTTAGACTGAGAGGCTGTGACCTAAGCAAAGTTAAAAGTTCCTTAGAGACTAAATCAGTATCAGAATCTAGTTGGGAGGTCATCAGAGGGGTAGTGCTTATGTCTCAGCAGGGTCCCAGAGACAGCCAAAGTAGATACATCCCCAGGTACTGGTTCTCCTGAGGGCTACAGAGACCCATAGGTTCCATGGTCATGGCAGATGGCTCTGGAGTTCAGTTTCATGTCAGTTGGCCCTACTTTGGAGTTTGTGTTCCTGAGTGTGATGGATTGGACTCAGATGTGCCCTTTCTACACATGCTTCTTCTGTCACTTTTACTGAACCTGTGGTTGGTGCTGAGGTATTGGTGTATACTCAGGAGAACTGAATCTCTTGACTATCCATGTGACAGCCAGGTCCTGAGCCTCAGCAGACTTGCAACTCCTACCCTCTGTTTCATTGGACTTACCCCAGTCAGCTAGTAAGGAGGTAAAGGTCAACCATCACACCAGGGAGCCAAGAATGCCTCCAACTAAAAGCAGGAAAACTGTATCCATCATCCATGTGGAATCAAAGCCCCCTCTTGATATAGAGGTGGAGTGGACATAAGCATCCCAGGGTCCACAGGATGGAGGAATAGAGTATGGATTAGAGTGGACTTGATGATATTCTACTATGCACCTATTATGATTAGTAATGGAAGAAATTGTAGCATTGATGTGGAGAAAGGGGTCATGGTAGCTGCTGAGGGTAGGGATAGGGAAGAAGAGACATAATGTGGGGGCATTTTCAGGACTTGGAGTTGTCTTAGGTGGTACTGCAGGGACAGATGCTGAACATCATATGTCCTGCCATGGCCCACTGGGTGGACTGGGGGAGACTGTAAACTACAATATAAACCATTATCCATGTGGTGCAGCAGTGCTCCAAAATGTATTCACTAAATGCAATGAATGTGCCACAATGATGAAGGAGATTGTTGATATGGGAGGAATGGGGTGAGGGGGATGAGGGGTATATGGAGCCCTCATATTTTTTTAATTAAACATTAAAAAAATAAAGAGAAAAAATGAGCAAACAAATTAAAAAACCACAACAACAAACAAACAAAAAAGAATCTAGGTTTGGGTCTGGAGAATTTGCTCATGGGCTGAGAGTGATATGAAAAACTCTCAGCTTCCTTCTTGAAAACTGGGCCACGATTCCTAGGCACTACCCTACATCTTTGGCCTGGATCTCTTCCTGTACGTAACATTTTAGAGCACTGATACTTTGGTCTTGACTCTCACTCCTACATCTCTTAACTTTAATAAGATATGAGTCTCTGTCATCTATACTTCAAAGGGAACTCTAGTTCAGGCTCCTGTTTTATTAATATATCTTTCTGCATGTTCTGTAGTGCTAGTAATTGATGCAGAATAAGGAGATAATAATATTAAGTAAATTGAATTAAAAAATTTTGTTCACAGTTATTTTCCAGAAGCAGTCCATTTAACTTAGAGGAAGAATGACTTTTCTGGGAAAGTAGCATATTACAGAGAAAGAGTGTTAGGCAGAAAGTTAGAATGATTCCTCTCCTGGTTCCTGCACACTGAGTCGTGAGACAGGACAACAATGCTAAACTTTTTGAACTTATTACTTACCTAACTGAACTTATAGCCTCTCTCTTGTTCTACTTTATTATTTCTAGCATCTAGTACCATGTCTGAAACAAAAGATCCCTGATAATTATTTGCTATAAGCATGCCTACATAAATGAAAAAATGCTTACAAGATTTTACAGATGAGTTAAATTGTTTTCTGAACTATATCATATCTTAGTAATAATATTTGTGCAATTTTTGAAAGACTGTAATACTAGTTAAGAAAATGGGATTTGAGATCAAAAGTTCCTTAACTGTAAAATGAAATAATAAAGTATCTGTTTCATAGTATTGTTGGAATTAAATGAGTTAATGTAAACACTTTCGTATGGTGCCTGCAAGGTAAGAACACATTAAATGCCATTACTATAATTTCCAATACCTCTTCAAGTAAGTAACTACGCAAGCCTCCTAGTTCCACTGATATTTTTAAGGTAGTTAAAGAATAAAGTGATACATCGATATCCTGAGCCTATTCAGAAAGTGTGAAAAGTTTTGTACAACTTTCTGACAAGTTCTGTTATTCACATTTGCCGATGTCAGAATTGTTTCATGGAAAAAATTTTTTGTTCTGTATGATTGTTGAACTACTGAAATTTGCCTGTAAATTAAAATTTGGAGATGAATGTGGAAATATAATATTTTAACTTTCTATGTAGTATGCATTTTATATAATTTAAGATAATTATAGTAAAATACATGTACTATCCATGTAAATTATCATCCATTAATAATTAAGGAATAAACATGAAACACTACCCAGAATTTTAAAATATGAATTCTCTGTTTGGTATGAAGTAAAGATGCAATTTAATTTTTCTCATTCAAATAATCAATAAAGCCAACAATTTTTTTTAAAATAATTTCAACCCTGGGGTTAAGAGAATAAGTTGAAGATATCACAAATTTTACCGATAACAGACCTTGATTTCCAGATGGCACAGGATGACCTCGAAAGATAGGGAGAGATGAAAGTAGGCAAGAAAGTCTGGGAACAGAGACTGATGGGGATTGAAGTAGAAGAGATGAGGGATGAATTGGGAGGCTTGACTTTCTTGTGTGGTTGTCATAAAGAGAGATGAAAAGTATAGTGAGATAAATCCTTGAGGATTCTAGGCAGATGATGGTAGTTAGACTGAGCACTGGGGATTAAGGGAGGATCAGATTTATGGGTGGAATCTCTTCATCCCAGTTGACTGTGTTAGAAGGCAAGAGGAAATACGGTCTTAATTCCAGTGTACAGGATCTTTGTTGCTTCCTGTTGGGGAAAGAAAGATTTTTCTTGAAATGGCATTTATTGAAAGATTTGGGAACTTCTAGGGAAGATGGTTTAAATATATGCATCCCAAGTTCACTTCTCTGTACTAGCCTTTCTTCCTTTTTAAATATAAATATTAAAGACTATAAATTTCTCCATTAATACCTCTTTTTAATGAATCAAATATTTATTATGCAGTATTTTAATTATGATTCAGTTCTAGTCATTTATAAATGCCTGTTATGATTTGTTTTTTGACATATGTTATTCATTTTTTAAAAATAAGCAAAATATGGAAATTTTATAATTTTACTTTATAATTATATTAGGTTCCAGCTGAATTGTGTGTGATTATAAACATTATACAGTTTTAAGACAGCCATTTTTGAAATGTTTATAATTGCTTGTGATAATTTTTATAAGTCTTTCATGTAGTCTTAAGAAAAAAATCATGTTCTTTTCTTTATAGAGGCAGAAATTTTTATTTCTATGAAATATATAGCTAGCTGATCATTTAACTCCTCTAAATTTTTACTATTTTCTCACTTGATAATAAATATTCTGGAGTGCTGTGTTGAGAGTTCCCATTTTAATTGCTTATTTCTCAATCAAAATTTATATTTTAACATTGTTGTATTTTGTTCATACATAGAAGGTTAGAATTTGCATATCTACTTGACGAACTAAATATTTTATTTTTATACAATAACCCTATCTGTTCCTAACAAAGCTTTTAGTGTAAAAGTCTGTTTTCTCTGATGTTAATATTACCAAACAAGCTTTATTTTGATTAATGCTGCCTATTATATACTTTCTCATCATTTTACTTTTTTTCCATGTCTTTGTTTTAAGCATATTTTAAAAATATCCTGTTTTTTTACATACATTCTGAATATGTGAGTTATGTCCATTTACAGGATCATTTGTAAAATTGGAATTGTTTCCACTATCTTACTTTTTATATCCATTTGCCATTCTATTTCCATATTTAATTTTTCTTTTGTCTTCCTTTTTGGAAAAATTGAGACTTTTATTTAATAGTCTCTCTACTGGTTAGGAATTTATGACCCGTTTCTGTTCTTCAGTTTGTTACTCTGAGAATTATACCATGCACATCTAACTTAAATTATGTCAAATTAACATCTAAGTACTCTTTATGAAAAGTATTTGCATTTTAGAAGACTTCAGCTTAGATGATTTAACTCTGCGATTATGATTTTGTTTTGCAGATTTCAGGTTTCTGTCCTTTTTCAACAACACATTTTAAAAATCCTCCTCATCATTATCATCATTACTATTATGTATTCAAACAATGTTCATTTGGATTTACATATAAATTTAAAATTTTATTTGTACATTTTTCCTTTTTTCATCTCAGGCCATTTATCGTTTTAGTTTTCTTTTTCCTTTCTCCTGAGATACATTATTTAGATTTCTTCCTTTCTTCCTTTCTTCCTTCCTTTCTTTCTTTTTCTCTCTTTTCCTTTCTTTTACTTTCTTTACTCTTTCTCTATTTCTCTCTCTCTTTTTGTCTATTTTTTTAAAAAGAAATTTAGATTACATTAATGTTTCATAAAAAATATAGGGGATTCCCATATGTCCCACTCCCTTCCCCTCCCAGAGTTTCCCACATTAACAACATCCTTCATTAGTGTGGTACACTTGTTACAATTGATAAAGGCATATTGAAGCATTGCCACTAACCATGGATTATAGTTTACACGCTGTCTATTCAAGATTGTCAGTTATGGCAAAATGACCTGTATCCATCATTGCAACGTTTATTTTTTAATTCAAGTCTTGGTGGGGTCATTTTTCATATCTTTATTTCATGCCCTTCTGTTTTCAGAGGGCTGTTTGATAAACATTTGTTGAATGAATGAATGAATGTCCTTGGTACAAGAATACTGTTTTATTTTAGTTTATATTTCTTCTTGTATATATAAATATATATATTTATATATGCACACAGGCACATACACAGACAGAGCACACTTGAGGTTTTGTGGCAATGGCATAAAAGCAGATCTGACCTTTGAGTGTTCTGTGTGTACTAATAGGAAAGAGGTATAGATTGAGAACCTTAAATCAATTTTTGCATCTAGAGAGATTAAGTTAATTCTGTTGCTCCTAATGAGTACCTGTCCATGTAAAGGGATTGCATAACTAAACAATACCAAGAAGGATGGACTCCAAGCCGGGGCCTATAAAGATGAATCTGAGCAGCAGCAATGTATTCAGGTTGTGATGAATTGGGAAAAGGGACCAATTTAAACATAGGCTTAGACTTCAAAAATATGACTTTAAGTATTTCATATAGATTATAGGTATCTATGAAGGCACATAAATGTATCTACTCAAGACGAGCTACAAATTGAGCAAATTGAGATGTGGAAATGGAAGAGAATGGTTACAAGTACATGCTATCAATAAATTGTCAAATAATTGACTAGTTTACATGAGTACCCAAACACCCAAGTTATAAAACAAACTGCACACACCACCACAACACCATTGCCATCTCCAATCATAACAACAAATATATAAATAAAACTTCTCTTTGAGTTCCAAACCATGGTTTGGACTTGTTGAGATACATAAAATAAAAGATCAGCAGATCACTGAACTGGGAGATATGAGAAGAGGGTCTGTTGGTTAGATGCCTGCCCTTGGATAAGTCTCCTCCCAGTCTGGGATTCAGTTTCTCCATCTTTACAATGAAGAAATTTATCCAGGCTCTCTTTAAAATCCTTTCTAATCACCTCTGTGTCTACATATATATATGAAATACTGCATAGAGAGTTCTACACCTTTCTAAATTTCTATTATAATTTCTTATTCAACATATCAGTTATGTGGTTTTAATTTTAATTTCCCAAAGTATGGGGATACTTTAATTTATAATTTTGCCACTGGTGTCCACCTTTATTGCCAATTGTTTTCTCAAAATACAATCTGAAATAAAATCATCTTTTGAAGAAAGTTTAGATTTGCTTTTTTGTATATCTACTCATAACTAATTACAGAAGTACTACCGAGATACGTAACTAAAACACCCTGAATCTTTTTATACAAAGTACAATATTTAACCATGGTTTCAATGATTTTTTTTAGAAAATTCTTCTCTCTTTTTAGATAACAAAACCAATGCCTCTCATATGAAATAAAGAAATGTCCAGAAGAAACTACACAGAAGTGACAGAATTTATTCTCTTGGGCTTAACAAGCCATCCAGAATTGCAAATTGCCTTCTTTGTGCTTTTCCTTGTAGTTTACATCGTCACTGTGGTAGGAAACCTGGGCATGATTGTTTTAATCAAAACTGATTCTCGACTTCACACTCCCATGTACTTATTTCTCTCAAGTTTGTCTGTTCTGGATCTGTGTTTCTCTACAAATGTCACGCCTAAAATGCTAGAAAATTTCCTTTCTGAGAAGAAGAACATTTCATATGCAGGGTGCTTGGTACAGTGCTATATTGTCATTGCTGTGGTGCTTACAGAGCACTGTATGTTGGCTGTCATGGCCTACGACCGCTACATGGCCATCTGTAACCCCCTGCTCTACAACAGCAAGATGTCCAAGAGTTTCTGTGTCCTTCTAGTCATTGTCCCTTATGTCTATGGCTTCCTCCTCAGTGTGATGGAAACTTTGAGGACCTACAACCTCTCCTTCTGTGGTGCTAATGAGATTAACCATTTCTACTGTGCTGATCCTCCCCTTATCAAACTGGCATGCTCTGACACCTACAGCAAAGAGTTGTCGATGTACATAGTTGCTGGCTATAGCAATGTCCAGTCCCTCCTGATCATTCTCACGTCCTACATGTTCATCCTTGTTGCCATCATCAGAAGCCGTTCAGCTGAGGGGAGGAAAAAAGCTTTTTCCACCTGTGGCTCCCACCTGACAGTGGTCACAATCTTCTATGGGACCCTCTTCTGTATGCATTTGAGACGTCCCACAGAGGAGTCTGTGGAACAAGGCAAAATGGTGGCCGTGTTTTATACCACAGTGATTCCCATGCTGAACCCTATGATCTATGGTCTCAGGAACAAAGATGTGAAAGAGGCATTGAGAAAAGCAATAGGGAAACAAAAATTGGTAAAATAAGTTTGAAGTTACTGTTAAAAAGAATCCTGAAATTGTGTTTGATGTGGTATTATTCAGTTCTACATTACATTTTAGGCTTCTGGTGCACAGTACTTTTCTGACTTTACTAGACAGCTAACTGGATAGAAATCACAGAATTTAGTAGTCAAAAACAGGAAGGATAGGAGGTACCATTTAAACAGTTCATTATAATTCCTGGTTGTATTAATTAGTGCTACTTCTTGTAAGAAATGTTCACTTAAACAATGTAGGGTTTTTGTTTCCATTATTTTTCTGTCAGATTAGAATAGATTGGAGGTAGATATTCCCTGACTTGTAAACCAGGGTTATTAGGTTAGGTTGCTAGACTCCTTACATCTTGTTTTTTATTGCATGTAGCTTATGTTCTCAAAGTTACTTAATGATCCAAAATGGCTGCTAGAGTGCCAGCTTTCACGTGCACATTTTCTAGATGCATTGTTTTTCATACAACGTATCTGTTTATATCTCATTGGCTAAAACTCTTTTTTTTTTTATTTCTCTCCCCTTCCCTCCCAACCTCCCCACCCTGGTTGCCTGTTCTCTGTGTCTATTTGCTGCATCTTCTTTGACCACTTCTGTTGTTGTCAGTGACACGGGAATCTGTGTTTCTTTTTGTTGTGTCAACTTGTTTTGTCAGCTCTCCATGAGTGTGGCGCAATTCCTGGGCAGGCTGCACTTTCTTTCATGCTGGGCAGCTCTCCTTACGGGGCGCACTCCTTGCGCGTGGGGCTCCCCTACACGGGGACACCCCTGCGTGGCACGGCACTCCTTGCGCGCATCAGCACTGTGCATGGGCTAGCTCCACATGGGTCAAGGAGGCCCAGGGTTTGAACCGCGGACCTCACATGTGGTATATGGATGCCCTAACCACTGGGCCACATCCGCCACCTCATTGGATAAAACTTAATCACATTTCCATACCTTCTTGATAAAGAGACTTGGAAATGTATATTCAAAGACACTGTGGACCAGAATAAAAAATGAGAGTTCTGTATCTATGGAACTACCTCTATTCTCTGTATTACCAGTTAATAAATGTCTAAAATTACATGGGAAGAAGACATTTAGGATAGCTTTAGGCTAACAGAGATCATAGGAAGGTGACTTCACACTTGCAAACACACACACACATGCACACACACACACAGGTGTAATTTAAGCTGTTCTCACTTCTATGCTTCTATATTGGCAATAACATGTAACTCAACCTTTTGACTTTCAATTTAAGATTTCATGGCAACTTCTCCTCAACCAGTAAAAACCCTTTTAATTAATCTTTCAGTGTAAATCTTTCTCTATGTTTTGATATCTTCAACTGTGTGCTAGAATTAAAGAACTTTAAAACCTGAGATACCTGAGACTATCTGATCTGGAAACTTTATATATTGGTGAATAGAGTTGAACCCAGAAAACTTTCCCACAGGGCTAGACTGAAGTTGTCCATTGTTCTGTTTTTGTTTTGTATTATTTATCTACTTACAGTGATGACCTAAATTTGAATAACCTAAAAGTCTTGAGGCATACTGTATCCCACACACAATTTTAATAACCAATATATATTTTTTCTTTTTAAGTGTATTTTTCTTACCCCATCCTCATTTAAGTAATGTGTAGCTACACCACTTTCTTTTTTTTTCTTTTTTTTCTTTTTTTTTCTTTTTTCTTTTTTTACTATTACATTAAAAAAATATGAGGTCCCCATATAACCCCCAACACCCTCACCTCAACCACTTTCAATGATTACCAACACTTGAAATGTGAAAACTTTTATTCACAGATGAGAGGGTTTTGTATAAATACTAAGGATTCCATAGGTATTTTTGAGTACATTCTCTTCCAAAATATTTTTTTCAAATAAATTATGTATTTTCAGAGGCCCAGTATTAAAATCACATGGGCTTTTTCTTACATCATCAAAAATGTCTTGCTCATGTGTTATTTTGTGGACTTATCTAAGGGAACCTGGCTGTGTTGAAATTAAGATTATATAGAATAAATAATTTTACCTAACATTTTCTTCCTTTTCTTCTCAAGGATCTTTTCAACACATAGAAAAAACTTAACAGTTGCTTCATTAAAGCTATTTTATAAACCATTATATTTTGGTATTGTGCACAGCTGTGTTTAGATGTAGACATGTGTAGTGAAGTTCACTCATATGTCAAGTAAGGACTTATTACCATTCTGACTTTCTACTCATTTCTTTACCATCCTAGCACCAGAGATTCTAATACAGCCTTTGTAACATACCACAGGCCTGAACCTTTGAGGTTATTAGACCATGGTCATAATTGTTAGCCCTAAATCAACAAAGAAGATGACTACACTATAATTTTCTTACTTAATTTCTTTATCAGTTAATATAATTTCTTAAAATATCTTAGCAATAAAGGCAATTGCGTGTTATAATTCCCATTTGAGGAAAGGTCTTGTGATCTTTACGGACATTTTTATGACAGGATTCTTTACAAATTTCATACCTTCATGTGTCAATAAGTTCAAACCCAGGAATCAAGAAAGAGTCAAAGTCAAATTATATTGTTGGCCTGAGAAACTCTTTCTAAAGATCATAAAATACTGAACACAGAAACTGCGGTCACCCCTCGGGCTGAAGTGTGGTTTGCTGGCCTGGTGGGGGAGCAGCCGCGGCAGGCTAAGCCGCTGCCCCCATAATAGGGTGGTTGGTCGGAATCACCGCCACCCCTGAAGGAAGCTCGGCATGGGCGCAGAGTGCCCTCGGGTCTCCCCTTCTCGGCAGCCATGCTTCCGCGGCCGCCCCTCCTCCCGGATGGCGCCACACGATGCCTTGTGGGGCGGCACCCTTCTTCTTCCTTCTCCCTGCGCAGGCGCAGGGCAGAAAATTCCAGTCTGCCCTTTTCCCCTCCCCCGACAGAAGCAACAGCCAGGTGTGGGTGGAAAAATCCAGCCCGCCCTTTTCCCTTCCCCCGACAGCAGCAACAGCCAGGCGTGGGCGGGAAACTCAAGTCTGCCCTCCACCCCAGCAACAGCAGCCACCAATCCCTAAACCCTGCCCCTTCCCCCAGCAACAGCGACAGCCAATCCCTAACCACCACCCCTCCCCCATCCAGTACCGCCCACTGACCTTTGGCCAGCAACCAATCAGAACAGGGCGTGGCTTCGACCAATCACCCTTCCCCAGCCCCTATAAAACTGTTGCCTCTCCCTCAATAAAGTTGGACTTGCGTGTTTACCTTGTCTCCGCGGTAGTTCTTCTGCCGTGTGCCCTCCAGTCCTGAGAGCCCCCGACAAGGGCCTGGCCTCCCTTGTCCCCAGTTCGTCGCCTGCTTCTCCGGGCGACCCCTTCGTCGCCGGCTTCGCCAGGTGACCCCGTCAGTCGAACCGCGCAACCCCTTGTGAGACCGATCCCTCGTCTGCTGCCGGACCGACCCCTCGTCCCAAGTGGGACCGACCCTTCGTCCCAAGCGGGACCGACCCCTCGTCCAGAGCTGGACCGACCCCTCGTCCGCAGCCAGACCCCACCTCTACCGACCGAGCAAACCGTCGCAGAAACACATGTATTTGAGATACAGAATGAATTATTATATGATGAGGGAAGAAAAAATCTAGCAGAGGAGAATGTGCATGATATTCCAAAACTGGTCAGGCCCAGTGATGCTTCCTATTTCATCTAGCCATGTATCATAAAAGTTAAGGGAAGCACAAGGCAGTAATTCATACATAATATTATCAATATTTTGTTAAATTAATATTAAACATCAAAAAATAGTCATCAATTCAATAAATAAGTCTTTGGCTTGTAAACAAATCTGCCAGTAGAATTACAATTCATCAAATTGTGGGTTGTTTTTGCTTATGAGAACACTGTTAGCAGACACTTCCTATTTTTAAGCTGATGACTGCCTTGATAGGAGGAACTTATTCCCCACTCACTGGAAGAGGAAGTATGGCACTTTATTTCAAAGGGTTTGTGTTTTCAGATTAATGGGATATAGTGTTCAGAGATTTGTGAAAATTTATTAAAATCTTGTTGACTGATAGATGGATAGAAGGCCCAAACAGTGTTGCTTTCTAGGTTATCATTATTAATAATTCTGTTTAGTCAATGTTAGTTAATACTATAAAATTATATATTATGTACATACTAGGCAAAGAAATGGGAGCTCAAGCAATAAACTGTAAATGATAATGATGAATTTATTAAAACATACAGAGAAATCCCCTAATTTCGAGGAAGGGAGGAGGCAAAAGGTAAGCTAAAAGTGATCAAGCCTTGTGGTTGCCTGAGAAACAGGAAAATCAATGACCCTTGTCTTCTTCTTCTGCAGCAGACTTGGGATTTGAGTAGGGAAATGAAAGACATTTCATTAGGTTTTCAGAATTTAAGTTCCAAGAAGAGCTGTATTGGTTTTTCAGTTGAAATCCTGGAAGAAGCAAATTTCCAATATACAATGATAGAAGCACATAAATAGAGAGGTAGGGCCAAGACTTCTGCGGTCCCTCTGGTGCAGCATGATGAGGTATTTGCAAAATGTTTTCTGTTTTTTAAAGGGGGAGAGTGTAAATGAAAGAGACAAAACATTAAAAACCTGTGTTTCAAGTAAGGAAAATTCAGTAAGAATCAACTAAGAACCAGGATATATCACAAGAACATAAGCTCTATGAAAGCAGATGCTATTTTTACTCCCAATGTATCCCAGGCACATAGAGAATAATGAATGAACAAATAAACAAATAAATGTCAATGTTTATAGATGATGGAATCAAGGACAAGAATTGTCTTACATTCCAATGCCTGGGGATACATTCATTTCCTAGAACTCAGATGTAGCCCTATGGAAATCAGGATGAGGTCAAAATTAAGTTGAATTTCTTCCATTTTAACAAAAGGAGCTTTAAAGTATTAATCAATCTCAAATAGAGAAATAAATTTGCATGCCTCACATAATGGAGACAGTGAACAGAAAATTATACCCACCTATAATCTGTTAACATTTTCTTTTTTCAATAATTATTTAACTGACATTTCTTAAGTATATTAATATCTTTTTTTATTTTATTTTTTAATTATCTTTTTAAAGTTATTAGATCACACAAAATGTTACATTAAAAAACAAGAAGTTCCTGTGTAACCAACTCCCCACCCCCATCAATTTTTAATTGTATTTTTTTGAAGATAGATCACAAAAAAATGTTACATTCAAAAATGATAAGAGGCTCCCATATAACTCCCACCCTCCCACCCCACTCCTCTCACATAAACAACCTCTTTCATTACTATGGCATATTCATTGCATTTGGTTAATACATTTTGGAACACTGCTGTACCACATGGATAACAGTTTACATTGTAGTTTACATTCTCCCCCAGTACATTCAGTGGGTTATGGCAGGGTATATAATGCCCAGCATCGGTCCCTGTAATATCATTTTGGACAACTCAAAGTCCTGAAAATGCCCCTACATCACATCTCTTCTCCCCTCACCCTACTTGCAGCAACTACTGTGGTCACTTTCTCCACATCAATGCTACAATTTGTTCCATTACTAGTCACAGTATTTCCATAGTAGAATATCAGTAAGTCCACTCTAATCCATATTTTATTCCTTCATCCTGTGGACCGAGGGATGGTGATGTCCACTCCACCTTTATATTAAGAAGGGGTTTAGATGCCACATGGAAGATGGATGCAATTATCCTGCCTGCAGTTGTAGGCACTCTTGGTTTCCTGGTGTGGTGGCTGACCATCTTCACCTCCCTATTAGCCGACCTGGGTAAATCCAATGAACCAGAGGGTAGGATTTGCAACTCTGTTGAGACTCAAGGCTCACCTGGCACATGGACAGTCCAGAGATTCAAGTCTTCTGAGCATACACCAGCCCTAGTGCCAACCAGTTTCTGTGAAAGTGACAAGAGGCATGTGTAGAAAGGTCACATCTGAGTTCAACTCCATCACACTCAGGAACACAAATTCCAAAGTAGGGCCCACTAACACAGCACTGAACTCCAGAGACGTCTGCCATGACCATAGATCCTGTGGGTCTCTGTAGCCCTCAGGAGAACCAGTACCTGGGATTGTATCTACTTTGGCTATCTCTGGGGTCATGCAGAGGCATGCATAAGCATGACACCTCTGATGACCTCCTGACACTTTTTTGAATACTCTTAGCCATATAAACTCATTTGTTGTTGCCATTTCCCCTTTTTTCAAGGTCAAAAAGCAATTTTTAACACATGATCCTACAAGTAGGCTCAGATATTCTGCCGGTCTGACTTGACCCTTTTATTCAAGGTTTTTTCTAGTTGCATCACCAGTTAGTGATTGGTAGAAATCCCTTGGTGCCTGGGAGGTTCATCCCCTGGAGTCATGCCCCATGCTGTGGGGAAGGTAATGCATTTGCATGCTTAGATTGGTTTAGAGAGTGGGCACATTTGAGTAACATGGAGGTATTCAGGGTGTAACTCTTAGGCACCCTGCAGCTCTAGGCCTAGATTATATTTTAGGAACACAGGCTCATAAGCATAGTCATCAGTGTCAAAGACTCATTGTTGAACCATCCTTCTTCATTGTTCTTTGCCATTGCATTTGGAGGATTTTTGCTCTTCCTTTGAGGATTGTGATAGAGTTACCCGGTTACGAACTCAGCACTCCCTCAGTTATTTGTGAGTGTAACTACTATGAAAATACCCAACATATATCCGAACATTTTTATGTACCCTATATTCATGCCCTGGAGAACACCCTCCAAACCATGTGACTCCCATCAATAACACCCCACACCAGTGTTCCTCCCCTGCCATAGTAGAACCTGTCTGTGGTCCAAAACTTCTTAAAAAATGAAGCCTAATGTATTGCCAAATTCAATTAATAGGAAAATGAAATAGTAGT
This sequence comes from Dasypus novemcinctus, assembly GCF_030445035.2. Taxonomy (NCBI): domain Eukaryota; kingdom Metazoa; phylum Chordata; class Mammalia; order Cingulata; family Dasypodidae; genus Dasypus; species Dasypus novemcinctus. Next base: position 37,238,550 of record NC_080682.1, read on the forward strand.
GATGGGTTTAAAGAGTAGAAATAGAATACATACTAATTTAGAAAAACTAAAATAAAGTAAAAATAAATTGGGGTATCAAAAAATGAAAAATATTATAAAGCTTTGTTTTTGATATTTTGCCTTTCATCACTGCAGTAGGTATTGCCCTGTATGTACAGTGGCAAGGCAATTTCTTCCATTTCTTCCCCAGTGTTTAAATCCTTTCCTTTTTTTTTCTAATTTTTAATTTTATCTTCACAAAGGTTTTAGATCACAGTAATTCACATACAGTATAGGGGAAACCCATATATCCAACATCAAATCCTTTCCCCCATTCCCTAGCAATGATCTTTTTATATGTTCCTGTCATATTTGCTGAAGCTGATGTATTGATATTGAAACATAGCTTTGAAACATGGTTCCGTTTTGGTTTACATTATGATTTATATTTTAGCCTACAGACTTTTATACCTTTTTGGTGAAATTAACATGTCCTATATCCATTATTGTATGATCTTGTGGAACACTTCCATTGCCCCACAGTTACCCTGATTCTATCTACTCTATACCTCTCTTCCCCTCCCCTCAGGGTCCACAGTGACAATCAGTCTTCACTATTTGAAGAGACAGATTCACAGATACTTGCAACAATGCTGAAGGTTTGACAAACTAGACTGCCTTAAACCACTGGGAGTCACCGATTCTCTCCAGAGACACAATTCCCTCTGAGAACGTCAGGCCTCCTCAGGATGTGGGTACACCTTCACACTCATTGTATTGGTCTCCATCCAGTGATACAGCACACTATGACAAAATGAGTACTCACATACTCCCTAGAAGCCTACCTCTGTGCCAGATGCCCTTCATTAAGCACCTTAAACAGGTAATAATTCCTTATTATATTTTCTAAAGAGTTTTCTCAACACTGTAATTTCAGCCACATACCTAACAATCTCCCATGTTCAGCTGTCCCCGCAGGCCCCCCCTCAATTCCTTGGGCCATCTGACCATCCTCCCTACCCCAGCCCTCCTCAAGCCCACAAAGCCCCACCCAAAGGTATCCCTATGCCCCCATCTTATCCCTTCCCTGCATAAATACTAACTTCCAGTTTATCATAGATTTCCCCCATGTAGGCATCAGCTCTCAACCTTCCTCTCCCCGACAACTTCCTTTAAGCCTATCATCCAGTCTCTAGCTCTCTGAGACAGCTTGGTTTACTTATTTCATATCAGAGAGGTCATGTAGCATTTGTCCCTCAATGACTGGCTTGCTTAACTGAACATAAGGTTCTCAAGATTCATCCATGTTATCCCATGTGTTTGTACTGTGTTCTCTCTTATAGATGAGCAGTATTCCATGTATGAATATACCACATTTTATTTATCCATTCTTCTGTTGATGGGCATTTGGGTTGATTACAACTTTTGGCAATAGTGATTAATGCTGCTATGAACATTGGTGTACATATATCGGTTTGTGTCCTTGTTTTCAGTTCTTCTGGGTATATACCCAGTAGTGGAATTGCTGGGTCATATGGCAAATCTATAGCTAGTTTTATGAGAAACTGCAAAACTGTCCTCCAGAATGGCTGGATCCTTCTGCATTCTCACCAGCAGTGGAGGCATGTTCCCATTCCTCCCCATCCTCTCCAACATTTGTAGTCTTCTGGTTTTTTGATAGTCATCAGTCTTATGGGAGTAAGATGGTATCTCATTCTAGTTTTGATTTTCATTTCCCTAATAGCTAGTGATTTTGAGCATTTTTTTCATGTGATTTTTAGCAATTTGTATTTCTTCTTTGGAGAAGGGTTTGTTCAAATATCTTACCCATTTTGAAAATGGATTGTTGTTTGTCTTTTTATTTTTGATATATAAGAGTTCTTTGTATATGCAGGATATTAGTCTCCTATCAGATATATGTTTACCAAATATTTTCTCCCATTGGGTAGGTTGCTTTTCCACTTTCTGGACAAAATCCTTGGAGGTGCAAAGGGCTTTAATTTTGAGGAGGTTCCCTTTATCTATTTGTTCTTTTGATGCTCCAGTTTTTGGTGTGATGGTGTGCATGAAGCCATTTCCTATTACAAGTTCCTGTAGATGCTTCCCTACATTGTTTTCCAAGGTCTTTATGGTCTTGTCTCTTATATATAGATCTTTGATCCATCTTGAGTTGATTTTTGTGTAAAATGTGAGATGGTAATCCTCTTTCATTCTTTTGTGTATGGATATCCAGTTCTCCAGGCACCATTTGTTGAAGAGGCCATTCTCTCCCAGTTGAGTGGGTTTGGTGGCCTTGTCAAGTATCACATGACTGTATATATGAGGATCTATATCAGAACTCTGAATTTGGTTCCATTGGTCAGTGTGTCTATCCTTGTGCCAATACCATGCTGTTTTCACTACTATAGCTTTGTAATATGTTTTGAAGTCAGGTAGCATGATTCTTCCAATTTTGTTTTTCTGTCTCAATATGTCTTTGGCTATTCAGGACCTCTTTCCTTTCCAAATAAATTTCATAGTTTCTTCTAGTTCATTAAAAAATGCTGTGTTGATTTTTATTGGGATTGCATTGATTCTGTAGATAAGTTTGGGTAGGGTAGACATCTTAATAATAGTTAGTCTTCCTATCCATGAACAGGGAATATGCTTCCATTTATTTAGGTCCTCTTTGATTTCCTTTAACAGGGTTGTGTAGTTTTCTGTGTATAAGTCTTTTACATCTTTAGTTAAATTTATTCTTAGGTATTTCATTTTTTTATTTACTACTGTAAATGATATTTGGTTCTTGATTTCCTCCTCAGATTGCTCATTATTGATGTACAGAAATGCTACTGATTTTTTCTGCATTGATCATATAACCTGTGTCTTTACTGAACTCTTTTATAAGTTCTAGAAGTTTGTTGTAGACTTTTCAGGGTTTTCTATGTATAGGATCTTGTCATCTGCAAATAGTGAAATTTTGACTTCTTCCTTTCCAATTTGGATGCCTTTTATATCTGGTTATTGCCTCAGTCCTCAAGCAAGCACTTCTAACAAAACGTTAAATAGAAGGGGTAATAGTGGGCATCCTTGTTTTGTTCCTGATCTTAGAGATTTTAGGATTTTACCATTGTAAATGATGTCAGTTGTGGGTTTTTCATAAATATCCTTTATCATGCTCAGAAAGTTTCCTTCTATTCTGATCTTTTACAGTGCTTTTATAAAGAAAGTGTGCTGTATTTTGTCAAATGCTTTTTCTGCATCTGTAGATATGATCATGTGATTTTTTCCCTTCAATCCGTTTATGTGCTGTATTACACTAATTGATTTTCTTATGTTGAACCATCCTTGCATACCAGGAATGAAACCCATTTGGTCATGCTGTATAATTCATAATGTGCTGTTGAATATGATTAACAAGTATTTTGTTGAGTATTTTCACATATCAGTTCATTAGAGAGATTGGTCTGCAATTTTTCTTTCTTGTGGTGTCTTTGTATTAGGGTAATGTTGGCATCATAGAATGATTTAGACAATATTCCTTCTACTTTGATTTTTTGGAAGAATTTAAGCAAGATTGGTATTAGTTCTTTCAGAATGTTTGATAGAATTCACCTGTGAGGCCATCTGACCTGGGACTTTTCTCAGATGGGAGGTTTTAATGACTGATTTTATCTCTACTTGTGATTGTTTTGTTGAGATCATTAATTTCTTCCTTCATCAATGTAGGCTGCTTATGTGTTTCTAGGAATTTGTCCATTTCCTCTAAATTGTCCTTTTGGAATAGGGCTTTTCAAAGTATCCTCTTAATGATAGTTTTATTTCTGTGAGGTCAGTGGTGATATCCACTTTCTCATTTCTTATTTAGTGTATTTGCATCTTCTCTCCTTTTCCTTTGTTAGTCTAGCTAAGGGCTTGTCAATTTTATTGATCATCTCAAAGAACCAGGTGTTTGTTTTGTTTACTTTTTTAGTGCTTTCTTATTTTCTATTTCATTTAGTTCTGCTTTGATATTTCTTATTTTTCTTTCTTCTTCCTTTGTGGTTATTTTTTTGGTTTTTGTTTTGTTTTGTTTTGTTACTAATTTCTCCAAGTGTGCAGTCAGTTCTTCAATTTTAACAATTCCTTCTTTTTTAATGTTTGAATTTATGGTTATGAATTTCCCTCTCAGTACAGTGTTTGCAGCATCCCTTAAGTTTTGATATGCTATATTATCATTTTCATTAGTTTCAAGGTACTTATTGATTGCTTTTGAGATTTCCTCTTTGACCCACTGTTTTTCTAAGAGTGTGTTGTTTAACTTCCATATCTTGGTGCCAAATCTGGATCTCTGGCCCTTGCAGATTTCTCCTAAATGGGTAGTCTAGCAGTTTGATATGGTTATTGATTCCAAAAATAGTTATTGGATTAGGTTTGTGATCTGATCTGTACCTGGGCATGATTGAATTGTGATTGGGTCTTTAATTGGGTCACATCATTAGGGTTTTGAACCCCTGACACTTGGTGGGTGGGTACTCACAGATAAAAGGCATGGCAAAGAACAGAATTGAGGGTTTTCTGATGTTGGGGTTTTGATGTTGGAGTTTGATGCTGAAGTCTTAAGCTGGAGCCCCAGGAAGTCAGCATGCAGAGGAAAGAGAAGCAAGCCCTGGGAAGAGAGAACCTGAGCCAGGAGAAGAACCCAGAGGAATAGAGATGGCTCCTTAGATGCAGCAGAATCCCCAGGGAGAGAGACAGAGCTATTCACATGATAGTCTACAGCTGGTCTTGTGGAGAGTGGTGAAGTCTACAGAGCCTTATAGTCTACAGCTGACCTTGTGGAGAAAGGAGAGGAGCTGAGCCCAGAGGAAGACAGAAAGCCTGAACCCTCACAGGCATTGGCAGCCATCTTGCTCTAATATGTGGAAATAGACTTTGGTGATAAATAAATAGCCGTTATAAAAACCAACCAAATTCTGATATTTTGCATCAGCACCCCTTTGGCTGACTAATACAGTAGTAACTATGAACATGAGGAAGAGAGTTATTAAAAATCATTTTTTCTATCAATAAAAAACACCTATTAAGAAATGTTTTTTTTATAGTGTTAAGAAAAAAGCAGAAAAAAAACAACATAAACAACAAAAATCCATCAAACGAAACTAGAATTAGTTGGAACTTAGAGAAGTATATTAATTCTTTCAGAGAAGTGGAGGCCCATTTGGAGGTAATCAGTGATATGTGGAAATGAACTCTGCCACCCTTTATTCCCTCATTTTATCAACTCTTTCTTGCTGTAAAAGGGAGGAAACACGTTTCATTAATAGACAGAAAAGTGCTAATGTATTGAGGTCTCTGTAGTGTATTTTAATAATAATATATGTGGTAAATGATATAATACTGAAACTCAACTATAATCACAAGGGACTCCAAGATATTTGTCCCATTCAAAATAAAGTCAGCATAGTCCTCAAGATACAGAGAAGATAACTTAAATTGGGAAGAAAGCACAATATCATGTTTTTAACCTTATTTTTAAAAATTGTAATTCTGCTTAGAGTTATTGCCCTTGAGATTAATTTTCTATTATAGATGATGAAATATGTAGCATTTTAATTGTTTCTTCATGTTTCTATATATATTCTTCAGTGACAAATTCCCATAGTGGGGTTTCCATCCCTTATAAATCCTTCTGAGTTATCTATTCATGATGACAAATGAGAGATATTGCCAAGTACAAGTTTTCTTCATGAACAGGTAGGTTCATTCATAGGGAAAGTTTATATGTCCTTATAAATACAGTTTAAAGTATTCCTCTAGTCATCTTTGCAATTCTTAGCAAACAGAAAATGTTCTGTGAAGGGCTGTTAGGAAATGGGATTGGAGAGGTATCAATGAGGAAACGGAAGTCCATGTGAATGGGGAATTTTGCTCGATGCCCCAATTCATGGACTGCAGTTCATCTAATGACAGAAAGATAAATATTCTTACATAAACAATGGGGCTCTATCTCACAAAGAGGTACTAAACAGTAAACAGATAATAGTGTTTCTGGTTTATTTAGTATAACTGTTATTTTCAATAGCGATCTATTTCTCTATCTATCTATCATTGTTTATCTATATCTTACACATGCACAGAGTCAATGAATTAGACTTGTATACCATACCAGTATGTAAACAATACAAACAAAATGTTCTCAAATGCAATTATTGCCAAAGAAGCACACTTGGCCTCAGAACACTAATAAATACTCCTATATTGCTTAGAAACCATAGGGTCTTTTCTTCATTCTTCCTTCTTCATCCTGAATGATTGGAATTTAACATGGAAAATGCCTGTATGAATGTTAGGCCTGCATGCCATTTTCTAGAATAGTCTGCTATGTCACAAATAGCACTGTAAAGACCTCCAAAGTACCCATCAGCTTAATAAATGGGGATCTCTACCCTTGTTAGTAGACCAACTGTCTTGGTCAAACAGGTGGCAGTTGTTCATCCCATATAGCGCAACAACAACTTGAGGTAGTAGTGAAAATAGAGAGACTTCATTAGTAGATCAACATTTGAGCCTCATTCTACTCTACTGTTCAAATTTGTCATTGAACATTTAATAAATCTGAGCCCTACTTGGAGCTGGAGCTTCAGGTCAAATGGCTCAAGTAATTGATATATGCAGCATGTAAGGTGCTTGAAGCCTAACATTCATTATCTTTTCCTTTTTTAAAATTTTTTGACTACTTTTGATTAAAGTGAAAAAAAAAAGCACTTAAAAGGTTCGTTTTCGGAAAGCAGACTTGGCCCAGTAGTTAGGGTGTCTGTCTACCACATGGGATTTCCGCAGTTCAAACCCTGGACCTTCCTGACCCATGTGGAGCTGGCCCATGTGCAGTGCTGATGCGCGCAGAGTGCACCCTGTAAGGAGAGCCACCCAGTGCGAAAGAAAGTGCAGCCTGCCCAGGAATGGCGCTGCACACACGCAGAGTTGACACAAGATGACACAACAAAAAGAAACACAGATTCCCATGCCGCTGACAACAAGAGAAGCGGACAAAGAAGAACACGCAGCGAATAGACACAGAGAACAAACAACTGGGGTGGGGAGAAGGGAGAGAAATAAATAAATCTTTTTAAAAAGGTTCTTTTTCAATACATAAGGTTTATTAATCATTGAATAGATCAATAAAACTGTAAAAAATAAAAAGTATTCTTTAGCAATTGGACAGAGTAGGCTAAGAACATAAAACAGTTTTCTTGTCTAGATGTGTGGAAAATGGCTAATTATTTGTAAGGGGGCCAAGATGATGATGCAGATATCTCTGCAGAGTAAAGAGGAAGTGTTAATAGTTTTGACATTTAACTTCAGTCTCTTTCTTTTACAAATCACAATCAAATGAAGCAACATTTCCTTTTCCCTGGTATTTTGGCAGAGGAAATCTATAATATTGCTCCTTCTATTTTATTAAATCACTGTTTTCCTAAGAAAGGAGAAAAATCATCTCTTATTTTTCCAAGCTCCATTTTATTTCTATCATGTAAATTCCAAACAGGAGATGAGAAGTAGCTCATCTAATAGAGGGCCAAATCCCAAGGAATAAGGAGGAAAGGAAAGATCTCAGATGACAGTGGGTGGGTAAAGGGATATATCCTTACACTCAAGAAACAGTTTGTTGGTAGCAGCAAATAGTGGATGAGAGCAGAACCAGTGATTTTTCTGGAAAGCACTAAATACCTACCTACCAACATACATACATACGTACATATGGAAAGGCATGCACAAATAAGTTATGAACAAAATAAAAGTGCCGTAAACCCCAATTTGCCCCCAATAATATCTATCTCAATGCATGTGATCTAAAATTAATGAATGCCTTAATAATGAGTCGATTTGGCAGCAACCAAGAAAGTGGTAAATAGCTAGATCAAAAAGAGAAGATTATGACAAAAGGGAATTGGTGAAAACTCTATTATAAATGTCAAGTTTAAATAATGATAAGAATAACAATAATAGCTGACACAATAAGATTTTACTATGTATGCTAGACACTGTACTACTCCCTCTATCTGGCTCAATTTATTTAATCCTCGAAAGGTACCCAGTTTTTTGGAGGAGAAAACCATCTTTGAGAGATTACTTAAATCCATTAGTTTAAAGCAAATGACCACACTGCTCTGTCTTGTAAGTTAGATATTGCCCTAGTCTTCATAAATATTTATATTGGGACACTCAGCAAAATCAAAATTTCTCTTTTTTTATCCAAAATGCAAATGCAAATTTTGTTGCCTCTAAATATTTCTGGGAAATACTAGATTTTATATGATATTCTTTTTATTGCTATACAGCTATGTTTTAGAATATCTTAAAGAAATTTTCCTTTCAATAGTTTATATATCTTCTTTATAGTGTTAAACTTTCAAATGGTAAACCATTCAATGAGTTATTTTTATACAAATTCTGTTTGTGTATATAAATGTGTGTATGTATGTTCAATAATGAAGAGTGTAGAATATATGTGCATATATCAATGCTTTTAATCTGAATATTACATATTATAACTACACATCTCCTTATGAATAGATGAGTCCTAAAGTAATGTGTTCAAAACACAAGGCCAGACAATATAACTAAAAGTCAGTCTCATGTTTCTAAATAAATTCTTTCAACAACATTTGCTTTTGTGCAAGAAGAGACTTTTCAACTTACAAGAAAAATTTGAATCACATTGAGCTTTTTTTTCCTCATAATTGGTATTATGTTTGCATTTATCTAAGAAAATAAAACAATCGTAATATGAATTCTTTACTTTTAATACGTCCAATAAAAGCTGAGAACCATCTTACTGAAATGCATAGCTTTTTTTGGCAAAAACAGGCAACCTAAGTAGATGTTACAGGAATGGAGGACTTCTTTATAGAAACTATGAATATATCCATATTTTTATGACTCTTCTATATTCTCCTTAATATATATTAAATCCTAAGAAAACAAACAAATATTAACTAATTTTTCTGAAAGCACAATGGGGAAGGACGAAATATAAGTTTGATTATTTTATTAGAAGATATAGCATTGGTAGAAGTCCCTTAATCCAACCAATCTTTTATCTTTTACACATCAGGAAATTAAGTTCCAGATAAAGAAATTTAATAGCAGGATCAGGACTAGAACACAAAGTTGGGGATTTCATTAACCTGTGCTTTCTGTAAAACTTCATGTATGTTTTCTTAATCCATCCTCATGACCCCATAAGGTCATATTCTCTTATTTTCCCATTTACTCACGAGGAAGCTGAACACAGCAATATTAAATAAATGATTTCAGATCACACGTCTTGTAAGTAACTGAGAATTGAAACCAAGTCTTAAGTCTTTTTACTACTGATGAAACATTTCAGATTTCATTAAAATATCATTTTAAATGCAAAAAAAAAATTCCCCATGTAGTTAATCTTTATTCTATCTCAAATATTCAGCATAATCAAGGACCAGCTGGGAAGTTATGATCATGATATTCTTCTAATTTGTACTTTGGTGACAAATGCTAGCAAGTTTTATGAAGAATGATCAGTTTTTCAACACTTTGGCCCATAATAAAAGAACATAAGTAAAAAGTTTATGTTCTTATATTAGCTCAAAGTATAACTAGAGTATTAGAAGATATAAAGATTCCAGATAACTAGCTTACTTAATCTGAGACACTAAAAAAACAAAACTAGCCGCCTATCCAACATTTCAAAAATTTTCTTTTACTTTCTCATACATTTTAGAAATTTCATGAATTTATACTTAAATGTTTACAAAATAATCATAAAGCTTTTATTCAGTATTTTCTCTTACTTTTGTTCTAAGGAATTATAAAAGAATTGGGGAATAAAGCAGGGAAATGGGGAATAAAGGAACTGCTAAATCTCTCTCTATCTATATCTATCATCTATCTATCATCTATATTCAAACGTATAATAGGCTGAAATAAGAATTAGAGGTTTAACAGTTGTGGAAGACATCAGTTTTTGACTACTTCAAACAGTAACTAGTTTTTGCAATGATTAATTCCAGTCATCAAGAAGATTTTTTTTTTAATTTTATTTTATTTTTAATTATCTTTTTTAAAGTTAATAAATCACACAAAATGTTACATTAAAAAATATAAGAGGTTCCCATACGGTCCACTTCCCATCCCCTCATATCCATCAATTTTTAATTGTATTTTTTAAATTTTTTCTTCTTTATTTTCTTTTAAATGTTATATTAAAAAAATGAGGTCTCCATATAAACCATATAACCCATATAACACTCCCACACCAACAACCTCTTCCATCATTGTGGCACATTCATTGCACTTAGTGAACACATTTTGGAGCACTGCTGCACCACGTGGACAGTGATCCACATTGTAGTCTACACTCTCCCCCATTCCATCCAGTGGGCTATGGCAGGACACACAATGTCCAACATCTGTCCCTGCAGCACCACCCAGGACAATTCCAAATCCTGAAAATGCACCCACGTCATATCTCTTCTTCCCTCTCCCTACTATCAGCAGCTACTGTGGCATTTTCTCCACATCAATATTACAAATTCTTCCCTTACTAATCACAATAGTTCCCCAGCAGAACACCAGTAAGTCCATTCTAATCCATACTCTATTCCTCCATCCTGTGGGCCTTGGAATGGTTGTATCCACTCCACATCTATATCAAGAGGGGGCTGAGATTCCACATGGATGCTGGATACAATTCTCCTGCTTTCAGTTGTAGGCACTCTTGGCTCCCTGGTGTGGTGGTTGATCCTCTTCACTTCCCTGTTAGCTGGCCAGGCTAAGTCCAATAAACCAGAGGTTAGGAGTTGCAAATCGGCTGAGGCTCAGGGCCTGGCTATTACATGGACAGTCAAGAGATTCAGGTCTCCTGAGTATACACCAACCCAAACACGAACCACAGGTCCAGTAAAAGTAACAGAAGATACATGTGTAGAAAGGTCATATCTGAGTCCAACTCCATCACAGTCAGGAACACAAATTACAAAGTAGGGCCAACTGACATGGCTCTGAACTCCAAAGCCATCTGACATGACCATAGAATCTGTGAGTCTCTGTAGTCCTCAGCATTTTTTTTGAAGATACATGGGTCACAAAAAATGTTATATTCAAAAAATATAAGAGGTTCCCATATATGCCCCACCCCACTCCTCCCACATCAACAACCTCCTTCATCATTGTGGCACATTCATTGCATTTGGTGAATACACCCTGGAGCACTGCTGCACCACATGGCTCACAATCATAGTTTACACTCTCCCCTAGTACATTCTGTGGGCTATGGCAGGACATACAATGTCCAGCATCTGTCCTTGCAATATCATTTAGGACAATTTCAAGTCCCGAAAATGCCCCCACATCACATCTCCTCCTCCCTCTCCCTGCCTTCAGCAACTACTATGGCCACTTTCTCCACATCAGAGAAGGTTTTAAATTAGATTAAATTAGTCCTCTTTCATTTTCTCATTGTCCTGGGCTAATGAACAGGGATAAAAGGTAAACAAGTACATAGTTCCTGATCTCAACTTCAACAGCTTTCAGGTAGAGATAAATAAAAATGAAGGACTGCCATAGGATTTAAAGGTTCAAGGTTTAAGGGAAAAGATAATTTTAAAGAGGAAATGATATTTTACATCATTCTTACTTGACTTGTTTGCGATGTGGACAATGACTGGCAAGGATTCAATTCTTATCTAGTTTCACTCTAAGAATTTTGAAATTTGCTAAATCAAAGTGATGCTTTAAGAAGTTTTATTTTTTTCTTTTTTTTTTTTGGATAAGAGTAATGTATTTATTTAAGTTATTTTTGAGTTCCATTAAGTCCTTTTATAATAAACATCTCAAATTTGCAAGATGACTAATGAGATTTACTCTTTGATTGCAGAAGAACATTTTTTGCCTGTCACTTTAACTAAATTTCAAATATATTACACACTTTCTAACCTTGTACAAAACTAGTGAATAAATAAAATATACGCATCTACTAAATGCTGGGGTCAGTGATAAAAGTATTTCTCTTCACAGGAGACAGAGACAGCAAGAATAAAAGTCCTGAAATCTGTAGAGACAAGTCAAAACCAGACACTAGAAATTCTGTTATATATTTCTATAACTTCCTATTATTTTACAACTTTCTGTGTAAAAAATCTAATACATATATACATACATAAGAAAAATATTAATAAACACTTGTAAAGACATGAGAGAAAGAAGAGACGGTAGGGCAAAAGAAAAATAGGAGATGTTTGAAAGGGAAATGAGCAGGAAAAGATAATGAAAATGAGAAATGGCTGTATTTGTTATGTATGTTTATTGATTTCTATTTATTTTTTAGATAAAATGCATCTCTGCCTGGATCAGATTTAGAAAAATGCCCAATTTTACTATATGACCAAATTTATTCTTTTGAGATTAACTAGTCATACAGAATTGCAAAACATTTTCTCTGTGATTTTCTTACTGGTCAATGTTATTACCCTGCTTGGGAACATTGGCATGGTTATATTAATCAAGATCAGTCCCCCACTCAACAGCGCTATGTACTTTTTTCTCAGTCATTTATCTTTTGCAGATAGGTGGTTCTCTCTGAACATCACACCTAAAACATTGTATAACTTGGTATCTGAGACCAAAACCACATCCTACCCTGGTTGTAACATGCAATGATTTTTCTTCATTGCTTTTGTCCATGTAGAGGTCTTCATCCTTGCCTTAATGGCCTTTGACCCATACATGGTATTTGGCAACCTTCTGCCCCATGGCAGCAGAATGTCAAGGACTGCTGTGTGTATTTGGTTGATTTCTTTCATATATATATATCTTCTTTATTAGTCTGATCTTCACACTTTGGACCCATGGTTTATATTTTGTAGAAACATAAAGATAAACCATTTCTACTGCAGAGACCCAACCATCATTAAAATGGCCTGTGTAGGGAACTTTATTAAGGAATACACCATGAGCACTTTAGCAGGTCTCAACTTCTCTTATTCCTTATTGATCATTATCATCTCCTATTTATTAATTCTTATTGCAATCCTAAGAATGCATTCTTCAGAAAGAAGAAAGAAAGCCTTCTCCACATGTGGGTCCCATCTGACTGCTCTTCTTCATGTATCTTAGAAGTCCAACTGAGGAATCTGTGGAGCAGGGGAAAATGGTGGCTGTGTTTTACAGCACAGTAATTCCTATGCTGAACCCCATGATCTACACTATTAGGAATAAGGACATAAAGAAGGCCATGAACAAAACAATAAGAATATTTTAAACAAAATAAAATGGAAATTTGCAATGAATGATTAGATGCGATGAATGAAAATTAACCATTTCTTTTGGGTTATTTTAGGGAAGTTATCTTTATACTTGCAGTGAGTAGACAAAAAATATGCAATTGAAAAGGGAAAAATGAAGTAGCAAGCAAGAGAAGCATGTTGTAAACCTAGGACTCTCTGGGTCTATGAAATCCTGAAATGACAGAAATAAGTTGAGAATATTATCTACTTTGTTTATTTTCCACACAATGCCAAATTTAGTAGGTTATTTTGGAATAGAGAAAATTTTTTCATGGCCCTTTGACGTTTCACTAGTCCACCCTTCTAATTTTGCTTTGAAAAGAAGGATGATGGTCTCTTTTCACACCAAGACTATATTTTACTTCTGGATAATATGTTTTAATTGATGACAAGATCCTTGGCAATGGAATATTTTAAGTGAAATCTGGTTTAAAGTCTATTTAAACAATATTTATTAATATAAATATATATTACATGAGTTTTTTCAAATGTATATTGATTAATTAAATGAATTAATTTACATATGAACTAATTTAATATTCTATTATTCTTTGGCCATTCTATTTTATAGAGATCATGAAAAGGAAGAGATATTCTCCCTGGTGTTCTGGAATTTAGAATGTGCTTCCTTAATTAGATTTTAAGAGCTTACTTTTATAATATTTTGGGATATAGAGAGTTTATTTTCTCTTTGTACTTTTATTTTACTCTTCTAATGGTGGGGATATAAATTAGCTTTCCCATAGTATAATTAGCAGAGTCATTTGTATCTTGTTATACATTGCTTATCTCACTTTAAAAGCACACTTTAAGGTATACGTCTCATGCTCCCTGCCTGAGCCTGGATGCATTAAATATCTCCAAAGAAGTTTTGAACAGATATAGACTTAGAAAATCTCAAGACTCAAGGACAACACATATCAGAAAGCAAGCAGACAGCTTGAAAGCAAGATGAGTTCAAGTAAAAGTATCTCCTTCATATTTATTGCTTTTTAATTCTTCTTCTTTGATTCAAATTAATACCATAATTCCTGCTTTCATTGTATTTAGAATCACTTTTCCTATGTTGTCTAATCTCTCTGGGTTTTATGTATGTCAGTTGTAGACAAAAATTAGTTTTATTTTGTCATTTCCCATACCACAAAATAAAAACTCTTCAAAATCAGTTCCTTTACCTAGAGGTTGTCTTCATTTTGAGTAGTGAGTATTCAAAGAGATAGGAAAAGCTCAGGTTTTATTATGTTTGACCTTTCTCCTCTAATCTATCCATTCATTTTGCTATCAAATTTTGAGGAATCATCCACAAAATTTGCTCATTTCTAAAGATCCCCAATGATCCTCTAGGAGCATGTCTTATAATATACTTGAGAACACACATTTCAGACAGGTTGCAACTTACTCATGCCCTCACCAATCACATTTAGACTGTCTAATGGAGAAATCTTCTATGTGCTTATTCCTTTATTTTTGTGGCTTTGATACTTTGACTTGTAATGCAAGAACTAGTAGATTGAATGTAACAGTGTACTCCTTTTTTTAAGTTACTTTTGTCTTTATTCTGGTATTCTCCTTTACATACTTTAAAAGAAACATTTTAAGTACCTTCCTATCAAAGTTAAATGAAGCTGTACTGTCCTATAATGATTTCATGGCATGAGAAAACAAAGTATTTGTACTGGATATTATATGTCCACATGGTGAATAGTGGGAAGTGTTAACCTCAGGATCCCCTTCTCCATTTAGTTCTGGGTTAGAGTGGACAAAAAGAGGAACTTGTGAGGGATTAGAAAGGTGGCAGAGGACAATAAAGCATTCCTTTCTGTGGTTGACAGAATTATGGATTCCAAAGATGTTCTCATCTTAGTGCCCAGAACTGTACATGGAAAATGGGATTCTGCACATGGGATTAAATTAAAGAATTTAAAATAGGGAAATTATCCTGGATTAGCTGATTGAGCTCAGTGTATTCACAAGAGCTTTTCCAAATAGAAGAGGGAGGCAAAGAGAAAGCCAGAATGTTGTGATGTTAGAAGGAGTCAAGCCATTACCGTATTTGAAGACAGAAGGGGGCACAAACCAGGGAATGACAGCATCTAGAAGCTAGAAAAAGCAAGGAAACAAAGTCTCCCCCCACTGAACCTCCAGAGACTAATGCAACCCTGCTTGTATCTTGCTTTTAGTCCAGTGTCGGGCTTCTAACTAGGAGGACCTCCAACCTGCAGAATTGTGAAAACATAATTTGTGTTTTTTTTTAAGCCACTAAATCTGTGGTAATTTTTTATAGCAACAATAGAAAACTAATACACACTCTAAAATTCATAGTGGTCAAACAGACAACACAGAGTTGCCCATCCAGTCTGCACTTCAGATTGTCATGGTTAGTGACTTTCTCTGATTTACTGATTTCTCTCTTTTATATCATCACTTCCTAGCAGCTCCCACATCTGTGTAAGTCCTGTTCTCTAGAGGAAACCCCTCATCCTGTAATATTTATTATAGCCTCTGTTTTCCTGTCTGAATTCTAAATTCTACATTGCCTGGGTTTAAGTACTTTGTGAACCCCAGAAAATTATGGTATTAAGCTAATCCCTTCCTGTGCATTTAAAGCTATCAATGTAGAACGCTTTGATTGATTAGATTCAGTTTAGAGACCTTTTGATTAGATCACATTTTATTAAATTGCTTTAGTTAAGGGCTTTTCATTAGATTGTGGGAATCTTTGGGTTGAATTCAGTTGGGGACCATTGATTGGAGTAGTTTAGTGAAGTGTAACCCAGGTTGGTCTTGGCCCTCCTGCTGGAGCCCTTATAAAGAGGAGAAACATTCAGACACGCATAGAGTAAGCCAGCTGTCATTTT
This sequence comes from Dasypus novemcinctus, assembly GCF_030445035.2. Classification (NCBI taxonomy): domain Eukaryota; kingdom Metazoa; phylum Chordata; class Mammalia; order Cingulata; family Dasypodidae; genus Dasypus; species Dasypus novemcinctus. The sequence goes on from NC_080682.1 coordinate 37,254,673, forward strand.
TACCCTGCCATATGAAAGAGGATTCTAGGATCACCTACAATTGCAGAAAGACAGAGAAACCCTCAAAGACTGAGAAAGAAGATAGAGGCTGTAATCAGAAAAGCAGGCTGAAGCTGAAGAGATGAAGTCTAAGGAGAGCTGAGCCATATGCCTAAGCATCCACAGCTGAAATTGGAGAGAATGTGAATCTGGAGAGGAAGGCAGAAACCAACCACCATTTTGCCTTGCTTTGTGGCAAGAGTGCAGGGTCAGTCAGCAGCCAACTATTGCTGAGATAGCATCTCTGATCATGCCTTGATTTGGACATTTTCACAGCCTTGGAAATGTAAGATTTTACCCTAATTCCTATTTTAAAAAGTCAGCCCATTTTTACTATTTTAGCATTGGAAGCCTTTAGCAAATTAAAACATCTCTTAAAATATCTCTTTAACACAAATTATTGCAAAGGTATAGTGATTACGTGAAGTGAGAGGAAAAAAATGAACCACGTTTTGTCCACTCTAGTAAGGTAATATTAGCAGGATGGACCTGAAGAGAATACAAATCATTTTTAATTTATCAGGGTTTTTTTCATAGCTGACATTCCACAGTAGAGAAATGTTTATTTCTCTTGCTGTGATTCAGCTTAAGTATTTCAGAACAGGTAGTCAGGTAGCTGAACTTATATTGTACTTTCAACTAGATTCTCCTGCAGCACCCAACTCTTCCACTAGGAGCACCAGCCCTAAGTTTCTAAAGTCTTTGGTAAAGCTGTAAATTATGCCAGATTTTTCAAAGAAAGAACATAATTTTGATTTTTTTTCTAGAGAATGAAGATGGGCTGACTGCAGAATTACAGACCATAAAACACCACCCATAAATGGAACAAGCTATCTGGCTTCTAGTACCTTTAGGTAATTTATGTAGATTTGAAGATTATTGTTTCTAATAACATGTAACACTAGATCACATTAAAATCATGTAAAAAATGTATAACTCATCTGGCAAAGATGTAAGTTAACATAAACTAAGGCTGAAATAGAATTAGAACTCCAGGAATGTTAACTATTTTTAGTTAGGGATCCTCAGTAATTAGGATCTTTGCCAAGCAGCATGGAAAAACGACCCACTTAATAGGGTGGCTCAAGTGAGAGTCTAGCATCAATTTTCAACCATACAGGGTTATATCTTATCTATGACAAATAATGTCTCAAGAAAAAAAAATCCTTCCTTCAAGTGGAGAAGGCAAGAAATTGTCTATTACTCAAGCTTATCTTGGGGAAGAGAGGAGAGAAATGAATAAGGGAGAGGAAAGGGGGGGGGGGGAATTCCCTAAGAAATTTTTGTCATAAACTGTTCATTCTCAAGTTTATTATGTGTATTTCTATTACTCATTTTGTCTTAAAAACTCTAAGTCAACAATTTTTATAAAGTATTCTCAGGACAGAAAGTTTTCTGGGCTTCTGTTAGAAACTAATGTAATACCTCACTGGAGAAACATTCTTTCAGTCCCAAATTAATAAGAATTCTCACAGCTAAAATTCCAACAAATATTAAATTGCAACCAAAAATCATAAGGCATTTGAGGAAATAAGGAACCAAATGTAAGAATAAGAAGTAAAAAAAAAGAACACCACAAAATCCAACCTACAAATTTTTCAATTATGAAAATTATTGCATACAGAATATGATAAATATAACCAGTATATTGGATAAAAAAGACATTGTGTTTTTCCACTGTTCCTTTAAAATATATTAAGAGGGAGAAGTGCTTCCTTTTTCCCTCATTGGAAACTCTGGTTACCTCATGTTTGTTTGTTTGTTTTCCTGGTCATTCATGGGTATTTGAAAATGTCCAGATCTACGTAATAATCAAAGAGTCCTTTATCATTACAGAGCATAAATCTTTGCCCCCGCCCCCGATGTCCCCAGATAGGGGTTCCTAAAAGCAAGTGATCTTTAATAAGCAAAGAAGGTATGAAAGTATTGTTAACATTTTTTTCAATATTCCTACTAATTTCAAATCTTCCAGTTCTTCTTTGCTAGTGTTGACTCCCGAATGTCTGACATGTAAGGTGGCAGGGAGATTGGGGAGGAAAAGGAAGCAAGAAAGTCCTTTCTTGATTATTCTCAAAAACTGATTCCATACCCTCAGTCAAGAATTTTTCCCTACATGGGGAACTTTCATGGATTTTTCAGAGACTCTTTTATCCAATGCTGTGTCCTTTGAACTGAAGTTTCCTTGAATTGAAGAAACATTTCTTTATTTTATTGATCAATGGGCATCTCTCACATTTCCTTTACCCTGAGAAATCTGGGATTCCAAATGGTTCCAATACTGCAGAACAATTTCTTTGTTCTGCCACCAAAACAACTAGCAAGTGATTTCTCCATTTTGTAATTAAAAAAAAAAAATTCTGGTGTTAGAATTCAACTACAGGGAATATGTATTCAGCTGTTCAAATGGTCTCATTGAAATCTTTCCTCTTCATCTGGATTTAGGGAAAAATAGCCTTTCATACTTACCCTTATTTGGTATAAAATTTTAGTCCTCCTGTTGACACTTATTTAATTCTTTTTTATATCCCCTATGTGGGAGTAGTACTCAACGGTCAATAACTGATTTTAGAATAAATACTATCTACAGGGCTGGTGAGTTTTTGCCACATGATTCCATTTAATATCTGTTGTCTCAATGCCTCAATCACATTAGATCATGATTGCACAGCTCAGAGGAATCAGAGAGGATGAGCCGCATCTTAATATGTCATTCCTTAGTAATGTTTAATAGATTTAAAAATAACAAAGCCATTTAAATTTATTGAGTAATAAAAAGAGACTTGAAATCAGCTGGGTTGATATGATAAAGAACCAAAGAGAACATCTGGAAATAAAAAATATGTAACAGGAGGCGGACTTTGGACCAGTGGTTAGGGCGTCCGTCTACCACATGGGAGGCCCGCCGTTCAAGCCCCGGGCCTCCTTGACCCGTGTGGAGCTGGTCCATGTGCAGTGCTGATGCGCGCAGGGAGTGCCCTGCTACACAGGGGTGTCCTCCGCGTAGGGGAGCCCTACACGCAAGGAGTGCACCCATGGGGAGAGCCGCCCAGCGCGAAGGAGGGAGCAGCCTGCCGAGGAATGGCGCCGCCCGCACTTCCCGTGCCGCTGACGACAACAGAAGCGGACAAAGAAACAAGACGCAGCAAAAAGACACAGAAAACAGACAACCAGGGGAGGGGAGGGGAATTTAATAAATAAAAATAAATCTTAAAAAAAAAAATATGTAACAGAGTTTTAATCATTTAGAGTAGATAAAATAGAAAATGACTGCAAAGGGAATTAATAAAACTGATATAAAGATGAAGAAATTTTCTTATTTCAGCACAGAGAGACAATGATGAGGAAAGATATAAAAAGAAGTTAAGAAACATTAAGGACATAGTGCCATTGAAAAGGGAGATTTTTAAAATTTGAAGAATGATAATAAACTTGATAAATAAAATCAACACAATTTCCCTATAGAGGAAAAAAAGAATGATCCTCTGCCTTTTTGATGATTTCATTAATTTTGTTCTTATCACAGATATTAAGCACTGAGGTTAGATTTGGCAAGTTAATTCTCTCTTATTAACTTTTTTTCTATCTTTTCTATTAGGTAAGGCATATATTTAACTGCACATAATATAAACCCAAAATAACATTGCCTTAACATATGATTACTCTATGTAGCCATCAGGAAAGTAGGCATTTCAGTGTTGCTATGGCCTTTCTTCTCCATGAAGTCAACTTGGAACCTCTTCAGTCTTTTTCAGGTTTGTGCTTTTTTGCAGGATTAAGATATCTTACTTCCCTGAATATATTCCAAACAACAGGCTCAAGAAGAGCCAAAAATGAGAAAATAAGGAGTACATATCCTCCTACTTTCTAAAAAAGCATGTCGTCCAAATTGCTCATATCTTTCTCACAAGCAGCTCATTAGACAGATGCCCACATTCATCTGGAAGGGAGAAGGGCAGGAAATGTTATGCACTTTTCTGCACCCTCCACAATATCTAGCAAAGTGCTTAGTTCTCTATAATCATCAGGGGTACAATGATGAATAAGTCACTGTATTAATTAGGGCTCTCTAGGAAACAGAATCAACAGGAGATATCTATAAATAGTATGAGATTTTATAAGATTCTTTCACGTGACCATGGGGATGCGCAAGTCCAGGCTGCAAAGGCAGGAGGCAAAACAGGGGCTCTGATGAAAATCTCATGAAGGTCCTTGATGAGTTTCTGGGAGATGCTGACTGTCCAAGGAAAACCTGGGAAATTCTCTGAATGCTGAAATCACTTCCCCTTTTAGGCATTCAGCTGATTGGATAACACGTTACTCACTGCTAATGGCAATCTCTCTCGTTGATCTTAGATGCAATCAGCCATCAATGAAGTAAACTCACTGAAGTCTAAAACCCATAAATGTCCTTGTATTGCATTTAGCCCAGTGCTTGCTTGACCAAACAACTGGGCACAATTACCTGACTGAGTTGACACATTAGACTAACCATCACAGCATTATGTCTTGTTTTCAAATTGTTTATAGTCGAGCATCATGAAGTTGCACTCAAAATGATCTATAGACAATGTGGTGATTCCCATAAGCAAAACAAGCTTTGTAAATTCAACAGAAGAAATTATGACTTTTACCTAGGGAGTCCCAAGGAAATGTTTAAAGAGAATAATTTTTACATGAGTCACAAAAACAGCTTATGGGTTGAACTACAATCTTCTTGACCTGGAGGGAGTGTGAATTAATACTAGAAAAATGAGAATCCACTTTCTTGCTTTGAGGAAGAGATACACTGTAGAGAATGAATGGTCTTCACAGTTCCTTGCACTGAGAACCACATTTTTCACACAAAACCCATAGGAATCACATGAGGCTATTTAGTGTCTTGTAAAGGCTGACATTAATTTAAGCCAAGGGAAGCAGACTTGCCCCATTGGATAGGGCATCCACCTACCACATGGGAGGTCCGCGATTCAAACCCCGGGCCTCCTTGACCCGTGTGGAGCTGGCCCATGCGCAGTGCTGATGCTTGCAAGGAGTGCCCTGCCACACAGGGGTGATCCCGCGTAGTGGAGCCCTACGCACAAGGAGTGTGCCCCGTAAGGAGAGTCGCCCAGTGTGAAAGAAAGTGCAGCCTGTCCAAGACTGGCGCCGCACACACAGAGAGCTGACACAACAAGATGACGCAACAAAAAGAAACAGATTCCCGGTGCCGCTGATAAGGATAGAAACGGTCACAGAAGAACACAGAGCAAATGAACACAGAGAGCAGACAACAGGGGGGCGGGAAAGGGAAGAGAAAATTAATAAAAAAAGACACACAAAAAATTTAAGCCTAATACAACATTTGAGAGGCTGAAAACATAATTTGTAGTTAATAGGAATTCTGGGTTCATAGAACTGTAGACAAACCATTTTGACACTAAGCTCAAGACTGTAGATAGTAGACTCCTAGCACTATATGGCACAATTATTCTCTTAAACCAATAATTATTCACTCAAGTATAATTATTCTCTCAAGATCCTCACAGAGCTCTAATTTGTGCAACCTTAATCAGTACTCTTCATTTCCAAAGTATGGCCTCATTTTACACATTAGGCTTCTCATCACTCTTCTGAGAAGTGTCTGATTGTTACTTAGATATGTGCCTCTCCTACCTCTGTGGCACCCCTATTAAAAGCATGACCACTTTAACCATTTTCTCCATTCAAAAAAGATTTATTGAGCACCTCCCAGGTGCCAACTATTGTTACAGGTACTAAGGCAGAGCCATGAGTGACACAGTCAAGACCCCTGCATTCGTAGAGTTCTGTTTCAGATGGAAAGGGCATAGACAGTAAACCAATGCACAAATAAAAATTCAGAAAGTGCCAAGTCCCAGTTAGGTAATCAAAGTGGTAATTTGTGGTACAGTAATCCTGAAGTGCTTATCAAGGAGGTGTCTTTGAGCAATGACATTTAAGAATGTAATTATGTGAAGTTTTAGGGAATAATGGAAAAGTCAGTGCAAAAGAGCAGTGAGAGGATTAGGTCTGGTTGCTAACAACAGAAGTCAACATAGCAATGGCTTAAGCCAGAGATATTTTTATTATTCTGTTATATAAAAGTCCAGAGGTAAGCAGTCTTCTGCCCTACCATCGATGGGGCCTATCTCTAATCCATATGGTACTAGATGGAACTGCAGAACTCACATATGCATTTCATGTAGCTGAATGGGAGAAGAGGAAAGAGAAGGTAACAGTGCTTCTACCTTACTTGTGAGAAAGGCAAAAAGAAACTGCCTTATAATATTCCAATTAAGATGTATGGGATGGAGCATTGTCTTATGGTCACCAGGAAGGCTGGGAATTATAGAGTTTATTCATGGTGGTCTTTCTACTCAAATACTATTACAATGGAAAAATAAGAATGAACTTTGGGAGGGGGACCAGCAATTTCCTCCACAAGTCTTGGGAATAAAGAATAAAATTTTGTAGTAAATGTAATAACTGTCTCAGGGAGTAGTTCTAAGAATTGAATTAAATTAGCAGAATGTCTGACAAGCATTAACCTCAATACAGGGATCCTTGTTGCTATTATTATTGTTATGTTCCTCCTTTTCTTTATTTATAAAACAAAGGAGTTGAAGCAGATAGTTTCTTCCTGCTTTGATATATTTTAATTTTAATTATTAAATACAAAATATATCAGTTGTCACTGGAAAAGCCAAGGGACAGATCATGAATTACAGAGCACAAGAGTGGCATCTATAGGTTGAGTAACCCAATCAGCAATTTTAGTATGACACAAACCCAAAGCAAATTTTGTTTTTTGATCTCAGGATCTACTCAAAATACCTACAGCTTGAGAAAAATAAAATTATATGAATCTGTTATTAAAAATAAATAAATAAACAATTTAGCAGTTGATTATTCCTCCAGAGATGCACGTTCCCAAGGGTCATTTCTAGGAGAAATTTCTTAAGGGCTCCTTATTTTCTAAGGTAAACATCTCAGGGAGGCTTCTCTTGCGTATTTCTCTCAATTTCTCCTTTTAGTGATTTAACTGCTTGCCATTCCTTATACAGCACTCACTGTTTTAACTTTATACCTTACTGGGAATATTTCTCTTCATTTTCAGGTAAATTGAGCTAAAATTGAGGGTGAAAGAAAAGGTTAAAAAACATTTGTAATTCTAGTGAACTTCAATATTTAAATATTAGTTGAAAAAACTAAGTTTATGTTGATGTCAGAAATATTCTATGTGGAACTGTTGCATGGAGATTCCATCTTATATTTCCTATTCTTTTATTCTTTGAAGGGATAAATTGATTATTGCAAATATGTTATCTGCATGTGTTTGTGTTTATGTGTGTGTGTACATGTGTGTGCAAGAGACAGAAATGGAGAAGGAGAGAAAAGGAGATGTAAAGGTAAACTTTCAACAGAGATTTGCTATTTGATTATTACAAACTATTAATAGTAGTTACAATTCTTAAGTGTACCTTTAATAATCATCATTCCTTGCCTATTCATTGTGTTAATTTACAATGCCTCTTTTCAGACTCACAAACACCCAGTGAAATGCATAATATTATTATTGTCATATGCTATTGAGGCACAGAGAAAGTAAGAACAAAGAAATAAACAAAACTTGCCCAAATTCACAAAATAAATCATGAAGCGAAAGTTCAATAAGTCTGACAAAAGAAATAACTAAATCCTTAATATTACTTCCTACCTGGTGTGGGGAAAAATCCCACATTCAATGGTGATTTAATCTGAAATACATTCTGATACAATGGGGGGAGGTTTATATATGTATCTTGCCTTGAGATGGTGAGTAAAATTCTATAGTGTTCCTGATGTCTGCAAAACCAGACCTAGGACTAGACCTAATCACTCCAGTGATTTCACCATTGCTATCTGTCATCTGGCTGTTCATCACTTTGATTTTCTTGTATTTAGGTTTTTTTTTCTTTTTTTTTTTTTTTTATATTTTTTGAGATACCAGGACCTGGGAATGAACCTGGACCTTGTATGTGGGAAGCTGGTGCTCAACCACTGAGTCATATTGACTTCCCTGAGTTGGTTTTTCATTTGGTTTGTTTGTTGTTTATGTTTGTTTTTTCAGGAGGCCCCGGGAGCTGAACTTGGGACCACCTATGTGGGAAGCAGGAGCTCAACTGCTTGAGCCACATCTGCTTCCCCAGTATTAGCTTTTGAAAAACACTAATAGCCTCATCTTTTATATCCTTTTTATGTGTGTTGAGTCTTCTTTGCTACCACACAATCAGATCTGACTTCCAAATAAAAATTCTCCTCTTGCGAATCTTTGAAAATTTACTAAGGGTGAAAACACAGGCAGCCATAGGCAAATACTGTTGCACCAGAGATTAGGTCTGACCCATTAACATGTTTGTAATCTCTTTTCAGGTATAGAATCTCTAGAATCTCAATGCATCTTTGTATTTCTTCTACCACCTATCATATCATCAGCATAATTTAATTGATTTCTTTTTGTATAACTTTCAAATTCCAAATTTTTCCTGTTTAGGAAATTCATCTTTCTAAACATTAATGCACATCTTTTAAATAAGCAGCATTGTTTGGGTAGATTATCTGTGATCTATCCTTCTTGTTTCTGCTCCTATCCTCTGTTCCTCTTCACCATCATTTTGCAATAATCCTGCAGTGTATTTGGAAAACTCAAAACATATTCCCTTATCCCCTCCCCTGAAACATGAGGAATATATTCAAATCTGAGTATACAGCAACACGCTAAGAAGCATGTATCCAACCAACATAAAGGTGACATATATCATCTTCTCAGTATTCTTTTTTTTCCAAAAAAATTTTGAAAAAACTATTGAGGGTGGAAGAGAAGGTTTAAAAATAGTTTATCATTCTGGTGTATCTTAATATTTAAATATTAGCTGAAAACTAAGTTTATGTCAATTTCAGAAAGATTCCACAGACATTTAGAAAGAGAAAAAAATGTTAGGAAGAATTGATTCGCCCCAGATAATATATGTGTGCAGAGTAGCAGTCTGTAACATATTTACTTCATTGTTGAGAGTAAAGCAACACCCATCCACCAGTTCACTTACAAGTGCTATGGGTAATGCAACTGATTTAGAGTTTCTTTTGCATTTAGCTTGCCACTTTATTTTTAGCTTGATATCTGCATAATCACCATATGCCTATTACTGTGCATAATTTAACCTTTGTTATTAAAAATGTAAAATAAAAATACTTTGACTATTTCCTTTCTTGTGATTTGATGTCACCTGTATTTCTTTTTTATTAGAGAAGTGGTGAGTTTGCAAAATAATTATGCATGAAATAAAGGATTCCTATGCACTACCACCAACACCTTCCATTAGAGTGGAACATCAATTGCATTGATGATAGCACTTTTTAAATAATTGTATCATTTTTAACAATATTTACATTTGTTACCATTGATTAAGGATTATTAGTTTTATTCCATTATTTACATTATTTATATTTTTTCCCATTTTTCACCTTATTATTACCATCTTGTATCACCTGTACTTCTTACAGGCTCACAAATATATTCCTTTAAAGTAGTAATTTACCATTTGTGACATAAATGATAAATTGGTGGATAAAGAATTGTGGCCATTTTATTAATATACATCCTTTTTGTGAATGGTGAGTTGTACAATAGCAAAGTGAATGCTATTGACTTAGACTTTATTATAGAAGAATTTAAAACAACTGTTTACACCTACCAGATTGATGTTCAACTATAATTCAATGAGATTATATGTTTTCTCTAAGCTTTCATGATGTCTATATACCCATTTGTGCTTAAATCCAAATGGTCACATCAAGTTGACATTGAAAAACTTCAGGTGGAAAATGACCCACATACAGGTAGCATGAAGCCTGGAATGGGGCTGGGCGAGGAGAAACCATCTGTGAGAAGGGTGGTGTCTTTTATCTGTAAAACACAAGACCTTGGAGATGTACTTACTAACTTTCTAATGGATTTTGCATCCTGTTCATAAATATATTGCAAGGCAGTATATCCTGTTTTAGACAATTTTGGTTGTTACTGTTCTTTAATTTTTTATTTGTCTAACAGTTATGTCATGAATTTTTATTACTTAGTTTGAGACTCTGCAGTCATGTAGTCATCTAAGCCACTTTGTTTTATAGCTTTCTCCTTGAATGTAAAAAGGGCAAAGTTTCTTCCAAGTGGAGTGGGTAGATAATATGGACCAGCTTTGTGGGTAAGAGTCTTGTTTGTTTTCACCATAGCAATGAGGTTAACCTTGCCTCCTCTCTGTCTTTCCTAATCACTACTTAGTGATAAATATGGATAGAGTCCAACAAATAGTTGTTGAACAAAGAATAATTCTGAAGGTTAAAATTAGGATCTTAGCAACTATCCTTTGCCCTAGAGATCATGTTAGCCCTCAGAGAGCAAGACATAAATTACATCTTCACCAAATCTATTGTCTTGGTGAAGAGATATCTCTTTTTTTTTACAAAATTGCTCTCAGTTCTAAAGAGTATGAATGTTCAATAATGTTGATGGAATCTGTTATATAATTTTTAGAATTTTTGTCCTAAGAAAATGCTAGTTTAACTTTCACAGGTTTCTTTACCATAGAACATCTCACAGTTTGACTTTATTACAGTAGACTGTGTGTCTCGAAGAGGCTGGATAGGATATAGTGATTTCCCATTATTACCTGATGAAGGAACTCTTGTCTTTTCTCCATAATTCCTATTACCATCATGCAAGATCCTAGTGTTTTCTTAGGAATATAATTTGATAAATGTTGTTCTAAAAAATGGTTCATATTATATAACCTATATTTGAAAATATCTTTTCAAAATATTCAAGAAGTTTTCCCAGATTCCAATGGATCCCCAAAGTTGACTCAGTAATTTCCTAATTTATGTGTCCATTTTAACTGTATAATAGTATATCACACATTTTGAAAGTATCTATAAACATTAATTTCTGTGCAAATGCTGATATTAATCCCCTTCTCTTATTCATATTTAAGTCTCCAGAACAAAGCAATGGATGATATCTAGTAGATATCATATCCAGGGAATATGCATAATGCAATGAATGTAAATAAGTAGTTCACCATTTTATAGTTGGCTTTGATGACTATTTTTAATCAATTTGCCCCTTTTCAATTTAAATTAGTTCAAGAATGGGATTAGATTATATGATATTTAGGGCTGGTGAATTATTTGGTTCAGTAGCTTCCGTCTCTAATGAGGGAAGAAAAAAAAGGGACAAAAGGTAAAAAATTTTTTCTGAGTTCTATTAAGAAGAAATCTATAATCCTCCATAAGTATCTTTAATCATAAAATATAAAAACAGCAAAGAGCATTGGCAACAAATAATGTTTAAGAAGTAGTCTTGGATGTTGGTCCAATGAAGTATTTAGTGTTATCATGTTTCAGTCAAGATACTTTGTATAAACGCTATATTACAATGTCAGTGAGTTAATTCTTTTTAATTACCTTTAGAGAGCAAGTTACCTAACAGGTTCACACACTGGAATGATTCTCTGAAAAGAATTGCAAAGTGCAGCAAAGATATTTAATAAAGATGACAATGACAGGAAACAAGGGTAAATATAAAAATTAAGAACAATTCCTTATTTTTTTCACTTATTTCATTTTAGATATCACAAAGTTGTTTTAAACTAATATTCATTTAGAACTGTGAAAATGCTCAATTTCACTGATGTGACAGAGTTTATTCTTCTGGGATTAACCAGTCGTCAAGAATGGCAGGTTGTCTTCTTCACCATTTTTCTCATAGTCTATATTATCACCATTGTGGGCAATATTGGTATGATCATGTTAATTAAGGTCAGTCCACAACTTAATAGCTCCATGTACTTTTTCCTGAGTCATTTGTCATTCGTCGATGTTTGGTTTTCGTCCAATGTCACCCCTAAAATGCTGGAAAACCTGTTATCAGAGACCAAAACTATTTCTTATGCTGGTTGTTTAGTACAGTGTTTTTTCTTCATTGCCCTTGTCCATGTAGAGGTCTTCATCCTTGCTGTGATGGCCTTCGATAGATACATGGCAATTGGCAACCCTCTGCTCTATGGCAGTAAAATGTCAAGGGTGGTCTGTGTTCGATTGATTTCTTTCCCTTACATATATGGATTTCTGACTAGTCTGGCAGCAACACTATGGACATATGGCTTGTATTTCTGTGGGAAAATTGAAATCAACCACTTCTACTGTGCAAACCCACCTCTCATCAAAATGGCCTGTGCTGGGACCTTCATGAAAGAATATACAATGATCATACTTGCAGGTATTAACTTCACATATTCTCTGACTGTAGTTTCTGTCTCTTACTGTTCATTCTTATTGCCATTTTACGGATGCGCTCTGCAGAAGGGAGGCGGAAAGCGTTCTCCACATGTGGGTCCCATCTAACAGCTGTCGTTATATTTTACGGGACTCTTATCTTCATGTATCTCAGAAGACCCACTGAGGAATCTGTGGAGCAGAGGAAAATGGTGGCTGTGTTTTATACCACGGTGATTCCCATGCTGAACCCCATGATCTACAGTCTGAGGAACAAGGATGTGAAAGGGGCCATGAACAAAGTGATCAGCAGAACATGTTTAACAAACCAAAATTGAGTTGATTTTGTCTTCTCTACTTCAATAATATTTGCTTGTCAACACATTATTTCTAGGACATAGGAAAGTTAGGTTAAAGACTTGTGCTATGAAAGGAGACTCAAATTGAGAGAAAAGAATAGTAGATTGACTCATTCTTGCTGATATAAATAGTGAGAATTAATTAATACTATTGAATGGTACAATTGAAAGTGGTTAAAATGGGAAATTTTGAGTTACATAAATGTTATAATAATAAAAAGTTAAAAAAAGATAATTGAATAGGTGTTCAAATACTAAGCTGAAATCTAAAGACTGCTTTTCTTATTAAAAGTGTAGCAGATGAATTTTAGAAGTAGTTAAAATTTGCCTGTTTAGAGGGTAATTTGTAGTGGAAAATTTAACATTTAATTCTATTTCATAACATGATATAAAAATGATAGTCTCACTATTAGATATGAAATTGTTTAATGTTTCTATCACTGAGGGATGAGGTAGAACTCTTCAGAGATTTCTAATTTCAGAATAGAAAAACTTATCATTTTTCCAAGTCTTGGGTTTCCTAAAAGACATACCATGGTAAATATGTCTCTTTACAGATTGCAGTAACTACAGTGTTTTAACTATAAAGATGCCAGTTTGTGCATTTCTCACCTGGTCTCACCAAACTGGCTTTGACCTACAGGCTGATGGAATAGTGGGTAGAATCCCTAGGTATGTGTGTCATTACAAAAGTATGACTTTCTAGGCTCTCCTTAAAGTAAATTGATATTTATGTCAGAATGTTTTGCCCATCCAGGACTAAGTTATGGTAACTGATTTCTTTGGTTATATTTATATTTGAAAGAAAAAAATACTTATTGTGAAAAGTAGTTTCCTGTCATGATAATAATATTTAGCCATCCCTTGTACCTAATTTCATAAAGTACAAGCCTGAGGCAACACTATAGTTCCTTAAAGTCTCTATGACCTCAGGCAAACCAATCAATCAGTAAAGCAGTCAATCACCTTTGGTTTTGGTGCAGATAATAAATAGCTAATGAAATGTAATTAACACATTTATAATTGCACAATAAGTAATTACAAATTTTTCTTCAATGATGCAAATATAAAACAATATTGGGGCAATGTGAGAAGAAACATTCTTCTGTGTCTTTTGTTAGATTTTTTCTTCTTCAGTGAAAATCAGAAACATGGCCTCTCATTTCCATACACACAGACATATATAACAAAGACAACCTTTTGAAAACCCTTTGTAAATGCAAATAATTGCTAATTTAGATTAAGTTGAAATATTACTGTTTTTAGAGTTGCAAAAATTAAAACCCCTAAGGACCTTAAAAACTAAATTATTTGATGATTTGGGGCTAAATTAAAAGTAATTTATTTTGGCATTAAAACAAGTTATTTGTCATTTATTGGGAACCATTGACATGTCAAACTGGGTACTGATTATGACTGCATTTCAAAACATAGTTCTAAAGCTTTTTAAAACTTTGTAGTATGTTGGTAGGTAGAGTTGGATCATGTCTTCCATTTCCTCATTATTCAAAGATGAAATACTTGCTACTAACATTTTTGGAGAGACAGTTTTATATGAGGAATAATGATGCCAGGGTCTGTGATTAAATCGTGTTACTGTTTTGAGTTTTCAAAATTCCAGTTAATTTGTGGGTGATCTTGGACAAGTCACTTACATCCAATTTTGTCAGTTGTAGTCTTTAATCCTCAAGACCTCTCTGACTTATATTTTCCTTGGGTCTAGATTCTTTTGGCAGAGCTTAACGTGATTTTGACACCTGCTAAAAATTCTGAATACTTCTGAAAATTGTATTGTTTAAATTGATGGCATTGTTATAGCTATTTTTACATTAATCAGCTTAATTATATTTAGGCATCCCCAAGCTATAACTGTGGAGCCCTTTGATCTCTCCCGCAGCCTCTCTGTCTTGTCTTTCTCTCTCTGACTCCATTTCTCTTTCTCTCTCAAGCACACACATACACACACACACATACAAACTCACATATTTTCTTTCTTTCAAATTTAGATTTTATTGAAAGAGTAAGTACTAAGTCATAATACCCTGATTCAATGAGTTCACCTGATAAGTTTTCTCATAATAGATGGGCAGGAAGTCAAGGGTTCAAAGTACTTGGACATGAGTGATGCAAAAGTTTTAGCTAAACACAGTTTTGTTCATAATTTCCCAAATCAGATTAAGGCAGTACATAGTTTAGAGTTAATGAGCAACCTAGTTTGCCAATCTTGTTCTTTCACTTTCTCACTTTGTAAACTTGATAAAAAAATGTAAGCTCATATTTACTTTATGAAATTCATATTTTAGTTTTCAAAATAGGGATAATATTAGTCACAGTTCCATAGAGGTGGTGAGTTAATACTTATAAACTTCTTAAAGGTGTAAATACACAAAAGAGTCTATTTTTCAGTGCTTCATACATGACTGACACTGGGCTGAGAGTCATCCCTTAATTTTCTCATAACCACATTGCAGGACAGAATTTTTCCATTCCACAAGCAAGTGAATTGAAGCTCAGAATTAAGTTACATGCCTGTGGTCACAATATTAAGGTGGAAGAGCCAAAGTTTGATTTCAGAGCTGATTCATGTCAAGGCCATGCTCTACTACATCCCAGAAAAGTATGAATATAGAGTGATAAATTCTTTATAATACAATCTATTACTTTACCAATGACCTCTACTTGAATTCATGCTCCCAAAATGTTGCTAGGTAATTGAATTAGTCAGTCAAAGGGGTGCTGATGCAAAATACCAGAAATCGTTGGTTTTTTTAAAGGGTATTTATTTGGGGTAGAAACTTACAGTTACCAAACCATATAGCTTAAGTTACTTACCTCACCAAAGTCTATTGCCATGTGTTGGAGCAAGATGGCTGCTGAAGTCTGCCAGGGTTCAGTCTTCCTGGGTTCTTCTCTTCCTGGAGCTCAGTTCTTTCTGGACTCAGCACCTCTGTTTTCTCCACAAGGTCAGTTGTAGACTATGAGATGCTCTAGGCTTTGCCGCTCTCCACAAGCCCACCTGTAGACTATCAGGCAACCAGCTTTGTCTCTCCCCGGGGCTTAGCTGCTTTGCTCCTCTGTGAGCTTACTTCCTGGGCTTCACCTCAAAACTCCAACTAACTCTTCTGCCATGTTGTTTTCTCTGTGAGTCCCCACCCACCAAGGACCCAATCAAAACCCTAATCATAATTTATTCACATTCAGAGGAAAAGACCAGTTAACAAACATAATTCAACATTTATTTTTGGAATTCATCAGTAATAATCAAGCTGCTACAGTGATCCATACTTTTGAGACCTATGTCATCTGTCAAAATTACTTCACAATGCATAGGACATAAATTGTCAAGATCATCTACCTTGAAAGATTGTGCTTAGTAGAGACATAGTAACACAAGAAAGAAAGTAATTCATCAAAATTTTGCATGATATTATCCAAGAATATTTTCTTGAGATCCATGATTTCCAAGTGTGAAAATAAGAGAACAGAACCCATGTTAGAGTGGTAGACAAATGATGGCCTGATGTCAAGAATTTTGATCTCTTGATTTTATTATAAGAATTATTGGGAAACAGACTTGGCCCAGTGGTTAGAGAGTCCGTCTACCACATGGGAGGTCCGCGGTTCAAACCCCGGGCCTCCTTAACCCGTGTGGAGCTGGCCCATGTGCAGCGCTGATGTGCGCAAGGAGTGCCGCCCCACTGCAGGGGTGTCCCCCGCGTAGGGGAGCCCCACGTGCAAGGAGTGCACCCCATAAGGAGAGCCGCCCAGCACGAAAGTGCAGCCTGCCCAGGAATGGCGCCGCCCACACTTCTGTGCCGCTGACGACAACAGAAGTGGACAAAGAAACAAGACGCAACAAATAGACACAGAGAACAGACAATGGGGGGGGGTATTAAATAGATAAATAAATTTAAAAAAAAAAAAGAATTATTATTCCAATTAATCACTCTTCCCTTACCCTACCCCTGAGATATTTCTAGAAATTTAATTATTATTCCTTTCATATTTATAATGATGTTCCTTAGGGAGATGCTCCTAGTTTTCAAGACTAATTTAAATCTTGAGAAATTACTCATTTACTGTTCTCTGCTGAAGGTAAGCCTGAAAAGTTCTAAATTCTGAATTCAGGCTAATGCAGTACAAGAGTTTTATTTTAATTCCTATTTGAAAACAAGATGAAGACTTTATCCTTAGGTTTATTTATTAATGCAATATTTTACTGTGTAAAGTTATATTTCTGGTATATTTTCTTACTTTTATACATAGCATATTCAAAACTGTAAGAATGAGCTACTTATTATGGGCATTTTACAAAATTCTTCATTTCTTATTACTTCTCCTTTCACTATTCTTTATACCTGAAAACCATTCATTTTCACACTGTTGTTTTAAAATATGTATAAATAGATTGGGGAATATTGAGTCAGTATGAATGTTTAGATCAGTGATTATTCTTCATTGTTTTTTTCCAAGAGGAATTTGAAAATTGTCAATCCTAATGAGTCTGTAGTTTTTAATTTTACATTCCATCCTTCAGATTGTCTAGATAAATAATGTAATGTGTAATATGTAATAAAAAGTACTTAACAGGAGTGGCGGACTTGGCCCAGTGGTTAGGGCATCCATCTACCACATGGGAGGACTGCGGTTTAAACCCCGAGCCTCCTTGACCCATGTGCAGTAGGCCCATGCACAGTGCTGATGTGCTCAGGGAGTGCCCTGTCACACAGGGGTGTCCCCCACATAGGGGAGCCCCACGCACAAGGAGTGTGCCCTGTAAGGAGAGCCGCCCAGCGTGAAAGAAAGTGCAGCCTGCCCAAGAATGGTGCAGTACACATGGAGAGCTAACACAACAAGATGATGCAACAAAAAGCAACACAGATTCCCGTGCCACTGACAACAACAGAAGTGGACAAAGAAGATGCATCAAATAGACACAGAGAACAGACAACTGGGGTTGGGGGGGGGGAAGGGAGAGAAATAAATAATTAAATAAATAAATCTTTAAAATAAAAGTACTTAATGTCTGGTATTAGGTTGTTGGAACCACCTAACTTTGGAGGTAGCAGGTAAGCAATGCTTTACTACATCTGTAGCCCTGCCTGCATTGGGGAGAATCATGCAAAGCTCAGCTATTTTATCAGGGACAAACTATCAAAAGGATAACTTTCTTCTTTCTGAAAGGGAAATCAAATGGAATTTTAAATAAATAACCAGAATAATAGAATAGATATTTTGAAGAGCCTGCCATATGAGTGGGTTGAGTTTATAACACAAGAGCCAGCTTACTGGTTTGCATCTCAATCCTATCAATCCTTCCTGATCTAGAGAGGCTCTGAATCTTTCTGTGCTTCAGTTTCCTCATTCGTCAAATTGAGATCTTAAGAGAACCTGTTTCATGGCACTTTTGCTTGCAAAGGGCTTAGAAAGCAGTCAGTAAGTTAGCTATCTTAATGTCATAAACTGCTGTTACTGCTACTAGAAACAAATATTTCTTAGTTTTAAAGTATTGGAATTTATAATGTATTGTATCAAGCTGATCTAAAGATCAAGAAACTTTGAAAAATTGTATTTGTGATTATTCCTGAATATCTGTTTTTTATATGTATGTAATGACTATGCTAAGTAGCATAAGGGGTTCCAAGGTGACTGAGACAAACTTTACTACCAGAAAACTAATAATCATTTGTAAAGGAAGAAAAATTCACATACCACACAGGAACTGAAATAGAATTAGAGAACGGGCTGGAATACTGATCTTCTTTTATGAAATATACTATTAGCTTGTATTCCTAAGATATTTAATATTTTGTATAGTATTTTATACTTAAAACCGTATAGTAGTACCATTAACCCAATTCAAGCTTTGTCAATTAGAGAATCATGGGTTCATGCTACCAAGGTCAGGAGTTTTTACATAGGAAAGTCCATGAGGTTAGCTCTATTTCCAGAGTCTACAGCTATTATCTGGCTATTTCCACACTTGAATCAAAACAGATAACCTACCCTCATGGAAATCTGTAATAAGAAGTAACCTAGCTCAGAACTAAAACTTCAGTGTTTTTAGTGTAATATACTCAATTCATTTTAAACAAAGTACGTTTACTTCTCATATTAAGCATTTTAAAGATGAGAAAGTAGTTCACAGAGATTAACTTCCCAAGTGTACCCTGCTACTAAGTGAAGCGTCTAAGCATAATACGATCATAATTTTCAGAAACTTTTTAATACACAAAGAAATCTTGATAGCACTGCTTTTTTTGAATATGCTGAGCTAACATTTCCTCTTTTGAACTTGCCCCCCTTCATCTCCCATATTTCTACATAGCTGGCTACTTTACACCAGCTATCTCTTTGGAGAAATTTTCTTTGGCCACTCTTTCTGCATCTTCTTCCCCTTATGCCCTAGCTCATGAACATGCTAAACTTTTGTCACATCTATTCCTACTATCAAAACTATCTCATGTTTACTTGTTTATTTCTTTTCATTAAAAATGAATTGTGATGATAGCTGGAATTTCGTATATCATGTTCACTCTCACATTTCCAGAATTTAGATTAGTTTGGAATATAATCTAACAAATGTATCTGACATATGTTATTTGTCCTTGATGGTTGTAGAATGAGTGAATGAAACCAATTTTAAGCAGAGTCCCATTTATATATCGCTGAGTGTTAAGCACTCAAACACTGCTGTCATGGAGAGCTAAAATTCCCAAGGTGGTCCTAATCCTACAGATATTTCCTTAAACACTCAAGGCATACTTTTGCATACTCTTGCAGGAATCCAACTGGGGAAAATAATCCTTGGGAGTATTTTCTTTGCAGTGACATTAAATTGGAGTTTGAATAGTTAGGCGTGGTATTGTTTCTGAAAACTAGTGGAATCTGAAATGAGCCACTGTATTAATAAAACACATCACTTATGTGTTTCCTCAAGATATTAATCTATTGTTACATTTTGATAGTAATGCTCAGTGATTGATACACTTGTAGTTTACTTTTCTGAGACAACTAAAAGAAAGAGTTTATGGTGTTAATTCCCTCTTACCTCACTCCTGTAGGTGGTAGTAATCAAATCAGAATAATGTATAGCAAAGAAAAATAAAATATGAAGCAGAATCTCATATTTTGAAAGCATATAATAAAATAATTTAACATAAGGTAGGATAATTATGTCAACAACTAGATGGTAAGGCCGTTTAAGTCTATTGTCCCATAAAATTATATACACAAAGCTTACCTTCTAAGGCATGTAAAAATGGATAATATCACATGTAATTGTATTTTTATTGACATTGAGAGGCACTGTGATAGGTGGAAACAATATTTCATTGAATGTCAAAAAGCTCCCCTTGTTTTCTTCCCTGATTTTTGCTAATTGGCTAGCTGACCTTGGGTTTATATTTTAACATTTCTTGGTCTCAAGTTTCATTTCTATCAAATAATATATTGGAATTGGTTTAGTCATTCTCTTGCAACTCTCAGTCTAACTTTTGCCATGTTTATGCTCTCTGATTTTAAGGCATGCTACAGTAATAATTCAGCAAAGATATAAATTCCTAATTATAATACTATATATTTTAGTAATGAGTATAATCTATTTTACAGATAAGAAACTAGAAAAATATAAATAGTAATTGTCTGTAAGACCTATTGAAGTTTACAATTATATTATTTCTCTTGAATATCATGCAAATTCTACCTTGTTTTCTAAATGATTTGAATTAGAGTAAGGATAAACGCAACTCAAATGTTTCAGCAGTGAAAAAAATCTCTTCATGTTTTGTCTTTCTCCATAGGCAATACAGACTGTGTCTATTTTAGGCAATGCCAAACTTCACAGATGTGACAGAATTTATTCTACTGGGGTTGACCAGTCACCAGGAGCTACAGTTTTTCTTTTTTGTGGTCTTCCTAGTAGTTTACCTGGTTACTCTGTTAGGGAACATTGGGATGATCATTTTGATCAGCATCAGTCCCCAGCTTCAGAGTCCTATGTACTTTTTCTTGAGTCATTTGTCTTTTGTAGATGTATGGTTTTCATCCAATGTGGCTCCCAAAATGCTGGAAAACTTATTATCAAAGACAAAAATCATTTCCTATGTAGGGTGTTTGGTGCAATGTTATTTTTTCATTGCCCTTGTTCATGTGGAAGTCTATATCTTGGCAATGATGGCCTTTGATCTCTATATGGCCATCTGCAACCCTTTGCTTTATGGCAGCAAAATGTCTAGGACTGTCTGTGCTTGACTCATCTCAGCGCCTTATGTCTATGGATTCTCTGTTAGTCTAATATGCATGTTGTGGACCTATGGCTTGTACTTCTGTGGGAATTTTGAAATCAACCACTTCTATTGTGAGGATCCTCCTTTCATCAAGATTGTCTGTGGGGGAGTCCACATCAGAGAATACACAATGATTGTCATTGCTGGCATTAACTTCACATATTTCCTTTCTGTGGTCCTGATGTCCTACACACTCATTGTAGTAGCTGTGCTATGTATGCGTTCTGCTGATGGGAGGAAGAAGGCCTTCTCCACTTGTGAGTCCCACTTGACAGCTGTCACCATGTTTTATGAGACTCTCATATTCATGTATCTTAGGTGGCCGAATGAAGAGTTTGTGGAGCAGGGGAAAATGGTTGCTGTATTTTATACCACGGTGATTCCCATGCTAAATCCCATGATCTACAGTCTGAGGAACAAGGATGTGAAAGAAGCAGTCAACAAAGCAGTTATCAAGGCAAACTTGGGCAGTGAAACTGCAATATATATTATTGTGGTATATTGGCAAATATTACTGATGACAAAGTATAAAAGTCCTTTTTCACAAAGGACTTTTAATAGGCAACTCTTGCTTACATTAATAGGTTCAGTCTAACACCAGATACCTTACACCAAGAATGGACTCTAAAGACTCAGCAAGCTTTCTTCTACATATGCAAAAATTTTATTACACCCGACATTTTTTAAATAGTTTTAATAAAACTAGTGCCTTAATACACTCATAAGACTTATCGTCAGCATGTAATGTTTGTTAGCAATGTTTATGTTCTAATTATTTGTGTTTCAAACCCTTTGACCTTATGTGTCATTTGTTTTATGTGTCTAACTGATTATTCTTTTATTTAATTATCACATTGATCCCAGCAATGCAAGGATATTGGTGTGGAGCAGGAAAAAGAACGTATTTATGCTAACGTAATATAGTTATGTTTAAATGCAGGTTTGAGCTGGTGATGAAATGGACTTTGTGGACCAGCCTCATCTTGTGCCCTCCCTCCTCCCATTTTTTTCAAATTGGGATAGTTTAGAATAAAGGATATAGGTTAGAATGCCTAAGCTGAGTCTTTGTTTAGCCACTTCTTAACTTTGATCCATGGACTTTTTTGTTAGGTTCGCTGTTCCTTAGTTTTTCTGTCTGTAAAATGGAGATGAGATTATTATCCTCCTTAGAAGGTTTTTATGAGGAACAAATGTAAATAAAATACTGCTTGCTCATAGCTGGCTCACAGGAAATTCTGGGTATCATTTTTATTATTCATGTATCCATTTTTTCTTCCCTTCCAAATATATATGTAATGTTTAGAGCAACTCTACTTCATCTATTCTATTGACAATTACATATGTTTTGTTGAGTAAACTATGCTAAAGGCTCTTTCTTTCTTGTCAATTTTATCTCTTTTACTTAATGCTATGACCTCCATTTCTATGAAAGTGTAATCAGGTAACAAATATGTGAAGTAATGCTGAATTAAAATAAAGATGGTCAGGTTTGCCTTATTTTGCAGAATCATACATTGTTACTCTATGATTATAAGTGCCTGTCCTTTACTTTTTGTTTGAGATCTCCTAAAGCTTGTGTTTAAGTTCAATTCTCATTCTCTCTAACCCAGTCCATCCAAGTAGAGAATGGATAAACTTGTATAGTCCTCAAAGGTGATATTTGAAATCTGAGTCATTTCATGATACTGATTTTTTTCCTGGGCATTTGTTTTACAATCATTATAGGAAAGAAACCAACATTTTGATAGTCTTCTTTGATAATTACCAATTAGAGCATTCACATTTTATGAAAGACCCTCACAATGATGCTGTTATAATTTCTTGTCATAGACATAAATCGTTTTTAAGATAATTCTGCTGGTAAGTGACAGATTCAGGATGAAATCCATGTAAATCTTACTGCAATGTCTGATATGCTTCCTATAGTACTCAATAAACTATGACTGAAGGATGGAATCAGCTTTGATTCCTGAGCCTTATGAATCCCACTTGCCTAGAATTTAATAATGTTAAAGTTACTGTGAATTTTTGTTCACCACTCAGAGGTAGTTTTTTAGAGGCTTATGTGTTGGAAGTCAGATGTATTACTGAAAACTACTTTGCCAGACAGTGGTAGAAGTGAAATTTGAACTCAAGATGATCAGGTTCCAAACACTAGCTTTTTTGTATACTGCTATGATGTTATATATTGAAATACAGACATATTCTCAATACTAGTCATGCCTAAGTCTGACTCTTGGGACTTTAGGTGATATGAGAGCAAAAATGACAGAAAGAACAGAAAAATTGAATCAGATCAGGGGAAAAAAGTGCTTATATGTAATCCTGAGACATACTATCAACATGTCTGCATTTCCTGGGCCTCTAGAACAATTCTATAACCTGTTAAAATACATAGCTCATAGTGGGACAGTCATATCATTCAGCAAATTGATTAGATAAGAATCCATTCATCCATCCACTTTTCTTATAAAAAGTTGTTTCAACTTAAAGCCATAGGCACCACTCCAAGTCTCTTACTAAAAACAAATACAATTGGAAATCTTATGGCTGTTCATATGCTGGTTGAGACCTGAATCTCAGCAGAGTTGCAGACCACACCTTTTCTCCAGTTCATAAGACTCACCCAGGACAACTAAAAGAAGGAAGATGCTGGGCCATGCCCATACCCAAAACAGAATCTGTAAGTGCAAACAAGACATTTCCATCCATCAGCCTATGGGATCTAGGCCCCCTTTCCATAAGAAGGAGAGTGGGCATCACTATACCAAAATCCTCAGACTAAGGAATTAACAAACATAAGGTGCAAATGCAACTATGGACTAAGGGAAACTTATTGTTATTCTAGTAATAGAAAAGTATTTAACATTGATTTAAAGACAATGGTCACCAGAAGTTCTGAGGGGAGGAAGAGGGAAGAATAGGTGTAACGTGGGCATTTTTAGGACATTGGATTTGTTCTGCATGACATTGCAATGAAAAATAAAAGCCATTATATATTTTTACAAAACCTATAAAATTGTGTGGTGCACAGTGTAAACCATAATGTAAAATATAGACTATGTTTAGTAGCAATGTGTCAATATGTGTTCATCAATGGTAACTAATGTGTCACACGAATGAAAGATGTTGTTAAGTGTGTGTGGAAGATGGGGTAAATGAAAATCCCTTATATTTTTTATGTAACATTTATGTAATCTAAAGTTTCTTTAAAAATAAAGAAAATTTTCACTATGAAAAAAAGATTAAGCAATCAACTTATACTGCTAAAATTACCAAATTACAATTTCAAGTTCTCTTGAAAGAAATGTCATCGGTTCATTCTCAGTTATGTGATCACCCCAAGCTCCTGTGAAAATAGAAGTAAGTGCAATAGTACAAGGATGAATGTCACATTCCTCTCCTGTGTAGGAGGACTCTCAGAGTCCTGCTCTCACCATGAGCAGGGAAAACAGCCCAGATCTTATTTATCTTGTTGGTTCACTTGTTCACTCACTCTTCCACCATCACTCAAAATGGCTGAAGAGTTTATATTAGACTCCAAGAGTGATAAATTATAAAATATAATTTCATCCTACCAAGAGTATCTTAGAGCAAAAACATAAATTAAATGTCTAAACCAAACTCAGGGATACCCTGATATATTAGCAGTTGGGTCAGGCAGATGTGATATTTGAACTGGAGTGCAGTGTGCTTTACAAAGAAAACCAGG
Source organism: Dasypus novemcinctus (assembly GCF_030445035.2). Taxonomy (NCBI): domain Eukaryota; kingdom Metazoa; phylum Chordata; class Mammalia; order Cingulata; family Dasypodidae; genus Dasypus; species Dasypus novemcinctus. The sequence continues at coordinate 37,279,374 of NC_080682.1, forward strand.
GCCCATAATTTGTCCCTTTTATGTTTGTTTTGTTTTGGTTTGGTTTATTCATTTTTTGTTTGTTTGCTTTTAACAGGTTTAGGACATTTCACTTCCCATCCAGTCAGAACCTTGTTCTACACGTCCTAGATTTCCATGGGTTCTGATGCAATTACCCCACACTTGTAAGACTCCATAAGATACTTTGCTCAAACTGCTGAGAAGCTGGCTTTGGTTGAACATCAATTGCCTTCATCACCCTTCTCTGGAGGTACCTCTTTTTGTGTCTCACTAACTCATTTTGAAACTAATTATTATTTTTTTCATTATTTGATTTATGAATCTCTCCTCTACTAGACTGTACAGTATTATTTGGCAGGGAACATGTTTGCTTTTGCCCTCAAATAATGCCACACAATATAAACTGTATGGTAGGCATTGAACATTTGAATGGATATGAAAGAAATAAATCTATTTCATTGTGAACTAGAGTCACCTATAGTTGAAGGATTAAATATGTTTTGACTTATGTTGTTTTATAATCACTAACATAGAGCTGTATTCTCAGAACCTACCACTTCCAACCTCTGACCCCACTGTAATTTCCTAATATCATAAAGCCTTCAAAGAACTTTTGGAAGCCATAGATGGTCTTAAAGAATTTTGGAATAGGCCTGCATTTTTTATTGTGCTAAGGTAACAAAAGAGAATATGACCTTTCAAAATCTAACCTTGCCTCTGAGACCTGGATATAGTAATCATGTGATATCAGGGAATGAACAGTAATGAGTTGATTCATGGTCAAAGATAGAGTGGACAACTGATGGTTATCATCAAAAGTATAGCTAAGGATCAGGCTATCAGATGAATTATATACAAGGTCTGGAATTGAGAGGTAATATTAAAGTGCTTCCTTTTTATATTTGTCCTTAATAGGGCTCCAAAGACCTTACCGTGATTTCCCCTCACCCAAAGAAAAAGCACCCCACAAGGATAGTTTCCCTATCAGTCAGACCAGCTGCGTGCTGACTGGTTCTCAACCTGATAGGCCTTAGTTTTCTACAAACCTGTGAAATGATTCAAACGAACCAATAACATCTTCCCACAGAGAGGACAGGGCACCCCATCCTTTTCTCATTACAAAACCTGCCTCCTAAGTTAATGATGGCTCATTTTACTGTTGAGCGCAATCCCTCATCCTGAGTGCAATCCTTCAGTGACCCTGCAGGATACGTAGTGCCCTCTTCCCCTGGGCTGGGAGAATATGTGATTCATAAATTGCTGCTGATCTCATCTGTCCAATGTTGGGTGTCTTGTATTCTGCTATCAAGGGCAAAAAGTCCCATCTTTATTGCTTTCGTGAATAGGAGGTGGTCAGAACAAACGGCATAAGAATGGTCATTTTATCACCTTCTTTGCTCACTTGTCTACCTTCTGTCAATATATTGAACAGGTAACATTTATTAAAAGAGTGGCTAAATCTTATTATCAGTGGTCTAGGAATTATTCAGGTCATAGATTTGAGGGTCTTACATGCAAAAATATCAAATAAAAAAACAAACAAACATGGCTGTCAGGTCAGGCAGATAAGGCTCAGCTCTCACTAAAACAACAGAGGAAGAACCAAAGCCTGCCTTGGGGACTTGCTTTGGGGTACAGCAGACCAAGACACTGCTTCACAACACCCAGGAGAGTAAGGGATAGAGAGATGAAAAACCCAGGACAATAATTTTGAGTTTTTACACCTCAGGGCAGTCACAAAGGTCTCCCCTCCCCCACCCCCAAGATATTAATGGAGGGTAAAATTCCAGGTGAATTAACTGACAAGAAAGCAGACATCTTCCTCTCTGCCAGCTGCTTTGGATATACATAGAACAGGAAAGTGTTCTGAGTCATCTTGGAGCATACTGGAAAGTTACAGAAGCAAAGAAAAATTGTGACTTGCTCACCCCTGTGCCTGGATGGGCCACATATACCCCACCCTCCAGCAAATAGTAAAGATGGAACCTCTGCCTTCCAGCTCCAAACAAGGAGTGTATGTGGATTTCTGGGGAGGGAGAGCAGTCTGGGAGAGGAGAGAGTGGTTTCTATGCAATGAATTTGGCCATCTGAGTCCCCCTTGAATATTGGAAGGGAACCCAACTGTGAGGGGTGAGGGGAGGGGGGATCGGCTCATGCAGGCTGTCACGCCCGGTTGCCCAGGTAAAGAAAGGAAGTAAATGAGAGGGGAGGCAGGGACAGACAGGTGCCTAATCAGCAGGACTCCACCAAACTGTAAGGAATCTAAACTACCCACATGAAAGGGGGTGGATAACCTTCTGAAAGGCTAACTAACCTAAGGAGAGAGGTTAGCTCAGTGGAAGAATTCCTGTCTTGCATACACTAGGCCCTGGTTCCATTCTCAGCTCTTCTTAAGAAGTGATCCAACAAGTTATCAGGCATCAGCTGAAACTTTATGACAGGGAACATATAGATATTCTCTTTGTATTAGCTTTTGTTGGATCTCTCTTTTTTATTTTTTAAGTTTCCTTATTAAAAATTTTCCTTATTTGACTCACTAAAACCTGGTTGAAAACCTGCAGAGGGCAAGCTGCAGTGTGATTGGTTGATGAACACCAGCAGCCTGAGAAGATCTTAGGGGTCTAACAGGGCAGGCTGTTTTTTCAGTGTTTTTTTTTTTTTTTTAATTTCTGTCCCCTTCCCTTTAACCCCCTCCATGTCTGCTCTCTGTGTCCATTCACTATGTGTTCTGTGTCCCCCTGCATTCTTGTCAGCAGCACTGGGAATCTGTGTCTCTTTTTGTTGCATCATCTTGCTGCCTCAGTTCTCCGTGTGTGCAGTGCCACTCCTGGGCAGGCTGTGCTTTTTTCGTGTGGGGTGGCTCTCCTTGCGGGACACACTCCTTGCACGTGGGGCTCCCCTATGCAGGGACACCCCTGCGTGGCACGGCACTCCTTGCACACATCAGCACTGCATGTGGGCCAGCTTACCACATGGGTCAGGAGGCCCTGGGTTTGAACCCTGGACCTACCATATGGTAGGCGGATGCTCTATCATTGAGCCAAATCCACTTCCCTGTTTTTTCAGTGTTTACTTCTGCTTTTTGCTCTTTTTTTCTCTCTTTATCCTTTTTTAAAATGAGTTGCTGCTGTCTTGTTTTTGTTTGTTGTATTTCCACTTCCTTTTCTTTCCTATTTTTTTTTTTACTTACTAACTTTTCTACCTATGCTATTTCTTTTCTCTTCTTCATCTTTCTACCATCTGTTTTCTCTTGTTCTTTCATTCCCCTCTTTTTTTTGGTCTTCAATTTTTCTTGTTTTTATTTCTCTCCTTTTCTTCTCTGTTTTATTTTCTACATTTTTCTTTCCCTCTTTTTTCTTTTCCTCTTTTCTTATCAATCTGGCCTTTTAGTTCAGTCTATATATTTTTCTATATTCTATGGTTTTTTTCAGTGTTTTTATGCCACTTTTTAAATCTTATTCCTCTGTTCTTCTTACTCAAGTTAATTATTCATTTTCCTAGGTCTTGTATGGTTCCTCTCCTACCCTTTACTATTATTACTACTATTATTTTATTTCTCTTACTGTGTCTTCCAATTCCTCTGGTCCTAAATCTTTTTTTCAAGGGAACATAGACAATAGCAAGCAAATAGAATAAGAGGAATGAAATGTCAAAGTGAAACCTTACTACACACACAAAAACAACAGCAAAATTCAATCCTAGATAAAGAGAGTAATCAGTTGAATATACCCGTCAAGATAAACAGATACCTAGAAACCAAAAAAACTACGAGACAAACAAGAAGACATGGTCCAGTCCAAGGAACAAACTAAAAACCAGAAGGAGATGCAGAACTTGGAACAACTAATCACAGATGTCCAAACCAACATCATGAATCAACTGAATGAAGTAAAGGAAGAGATTAAGGATATTAGGAGAACACTGGGAGAACATACTGAAGAAACTGTAAACACACATAAAAAAATAATGGATATTATGGTGATGATGGCACAATCCAAGAAATCAAAAATACACTGGAAGCACATAACAGCAGATTTGAACAGACAGAAGAAAGAAGCAGTGATGTGGAAAACAGTACATCTGAAATTAAACAGATAGTAAAATAGATAGACAAAAAGAGAGAAAAACTCCAACAAGAAGTTAGGGATTTGAATGACAATATGAAACACATGGACATATGTATTATAGGCATCCCAGAGGGAAAAGAGAAGGGGAAAGGAGACAGAAGGTGTGTTGGAGGAAACAATGGCTGAAAGCTTCCCAACCCTATTGAGGGAGATGGATGTACATGTCCATGTACATGTGCACCCCAAAAATGGATGTACATACCCATGTACACAGTGCATTCCAAAGAGTATAAATCCTAACAGGCCTATTCCAAGACATATACTTGTCAAATTGTCCAAAGCTCAAGACAAAGAGAAAATAGTGAAAGCAGCAAGAGAAAAGAGATCCAGGCAAGATGGTGGTTGAGTGCACCTGATAGTCTCTCCTGCAAAGAAGTGGCTGGGTAACATTAGAAATTCTTCAGGACCAGGCTGTTTTGGGATTTTGCAGGGCAGGAGGTATCTGGACATTGATTTGGTGGGAAGGTAACAGAGAAAATTTGTGTAAAAGATAAAATTGAGGCTCTCTTACATGGAGTTAGGGGCTGCGTGCGGGATGCTCCCCCCTGGGGTGGGTGGAACGGCAGCACTGGCACTTCGGTGGCGATTCCTGGAGGCTCTGCAGTACTGGGGAATTCATAAGCCCTGAGCAGGTTATTAAGGGGCTAACAGGGCAGGAGGCCTTCACAAACCGATTGCGTGAGACAGACAGGAGTTTTTTGTGAGGTGGGGAATTTTTGATTCTGACACGAATAATGCGCTTCCAGCTAGAGCCCCGCCCCCAAGGCCAGCTGCTGATCTGCAGTGGCCTTAAGTCGCTCACAAAAAAGAGACGTCACCAGGAAGCTATTTCAGGAGATTACAAGGTGGGAGGTATCTGGAAGCCGATTAAGGGGAATCTTTTACGAGGTGTGGGACTTGCGGTTTTGGACACTGATAGAGCGCTTTTGGCTAGAACCCCGCCCCCTAGCCCTGGCTGTGGATCTGCAGCATCCTTAAATTGACTGCAATATAGAGGTGCCCCCAACTGGCTGTTTCGGGAACTTGCAGGGTGGGAGGTGTCCTGAACTCGAATTGGTGATATAGCCACAGAAGAGACCCTAGAGAGAGGGGAATTGCAGTTTTGGACACATAGGTCAGAGTTTGTGGATGTGACCTCTCCCATAGGGCTGGCACCCAGCTGTGGGGATCCCTGAAGACTGTGTTGCACTGCGGTGCTCCCAGGCTCCCTGTTAACCGGATTTGAGGTTGCCAGGTCTGTGTCCCCTAAACCCTGGTGGCCCACACTCCAGAGACTCACAACTCTTGAGTCTGCAATACCACAGACTTTCCATCCCTGAATCCATCACGCCCTGAGGCCCATCTGAGGTCCTTGATTGTCCTAGCCCTCAACGTTTGCATTATTTTTAATTTTATTTTTAATGTTTAATTTTTTAGTGTCCTGTTTGCTAATATTGTATTATTTCCTAGTCTTTTCTCCCATTGTATCCCCCAAGGTTTTTTTTTTTTTCATTTATTTAGGAGTTTTTTGTTGTTGCCGTTGTTGGTGTTCTATATCTTCTTTTCTTTTCCTTACTTGTTCCCTTCCCTTTTCTTTACCCACCCCACCCTTTTTCTTTCTTTCTTCTCTCTTTTTTTCCTCTCTTTTCTCTTGTCCCTCATTTTCTCCTTATTTTATTTTATCTTAATTATACAATAGGTGCTGCAGGGAACACCTCACATTTGCTGGGTTTCCTCATCCTCCACATGGAGAGTTCAAAACATTCACAGATAAACAGAAATTGAAAGAGTATGCCAACAAGAAACCTCCCCTTCAAGAAATTCTAAAGGGAGTTCTGCTGGAAGAAAGGAAAAAACAGGAGAGGCAGAGTTGGAGGAGAGTGTAAGAGCAACAAAAAGACAAAAAGAGAAGAAAAAAAACAACAAACAAACAAAATATGACAAATCAAAATATGGCTAACATAAATAATTCCTTGAAAGTAATAACACTGAATGTCAATGGATTAAACTCACCTATCCAAAGATTCAGACTGGGACATTGGATAAGGAAACATCACCCATCTATATGCAGTCCACAAGAGACACATCTTAGACCCAGAGATTCTTGGAGGCTGAAAGTGAATGGTTGGAAAATAATCTTCCAAGCAAACAATAACCAAAAAAAAAAAAAAGGCTGGAATAAGTATATTAATATCAGACAAAATTGACTTTAAACGCAAAACAATTGGGAGAGACATAGAAGGATACTACATATTAGTGAAAGGGACAATCTCTCAAGAAGAACGAACAATCATAAATATTTATGCTCCTAACAAGGGCGCCTCTAAATACATGAGGCAAACACTGGAAAAACTAAGTGAAAGAATAGACACATCTACAACTATAGTGGGGGATTTTAATACACCACTATCAACTCTGGACAGAACATCTCAAAAGAAAATCACTAAAGAAACAAAATATTTGAACAGTATGTTAGAGGAGCTGGATCTAATAGACATATACAGATCATTACACCTAGACATAGGAGGATATACATTTTTCTCAAGTGCACATGGATCATTCTCCAAGATAGACCATATGCTACACAACAAAGAAAGGCTTAACGAATTCAGAAAGATCAAAATCATACAAAATAATATCTCTGACCACAGTGAAGTGAAGCCGGAAATCTGCAAGGGCCAGAGGCCCAGATTTCACACCAAGATATGGAAATTAAACAGCACACTCTTAGAAAAACAGTGGGTCAAAGAGGAAATCTCAAAAGAAATCAATGACTACCTTGAAACAAATGATAATGATAACACAACATACCAAAATTTATGGGTTGCAGCAAAAGCAGTACTGAGAGGGAAATTTATAGCCATAAATTCATACATCAAAAAAGAAGAAAGAGCAAAAATTGAAGAACTAACTGCACATTTGGAGGAATTAGAAAAAAAACAACAACAAAGTAATCCTACAGGAAGAAGAAGGAAGGAAATAAAAAAAGATAAGAGCAGAACTAAATGAAATAGAAAATAAGAAAGCACTTGAAAAGATAAACAAGACCAAGAGCTGGTTTTTTGAGAAGATCAATAAAATTGACAAACCTTTAGCGAGACTAACAAAGAAAAAAAGAGAGAAAATACAAATACACAAAATAAGAAATGAGAAAGGAGATATCACCACTGACCCCACAGAAATAAAGACTATCATAAGAGGATATTTTGAAAACTATACTCCAACAAAAACGACAATTCAGAGGAAATGGATAAATTCCTAGAAACACATAAGCAGCCTATATTGACGAAAGAAGAAATGAAAATCTCAACAAACCAATCACAAGTAAAGAGATAGAATCAGTTATTAAAAATCTCCCAAAAAAGAAGAGCCCAGGGCCAGATGGCTTCACAGGTGAATTCTACAAAACTTTCTGGAAAGAACTAACACCAATCCTGCTGAAATTCTTCCAAAAATTCGAAATAGAAGGAACATTGCCTAACTCCTTCTATGATGCCAACATTAACCTAGTACCAAAACCAAACAAAGACACCACAAGAAAGGAAAATTACAGACCAATTTCTCTAATGAACCTAGATGCAAAAATACTTAACAAAATACTTGCTAATCGTATTCAATAACACATTAAATGAATTATACACCACAACCAAGTGGGATTCATTCCAGGTATGCACGGATGGTTCAACATAAGAAAATCAATCCATGTAATACACCATATAAACAGATTGAAGGAAAAAAATCACATAATTATATCTATAGATGCAGAAAAAGCATTTGACAAAATGCAGCACCCTTTCTTGATAAAAACATTCCAAAAGATTGGAATACAAGGAAATTTTTTGAGCATGATAAAGAGTATATATGAAAAACCCACAGCCAACATTGTTTACAATGGAGAAATCCTAAAATCCTTCCCTCTAAAGTCAGGAACAAGACAAGGATGCTAACTCTCTCCCCTTCTATTTAACATTGTCATATAAGTACTTGCTCAAGCACTGAGGCAAGAACCAGATACAAAAGGCATTCCAATTGGAAAGGAAGAAGTCAAAATTTCATTATTTGCAGATGACATGATCCTATACATAGAAAACCCTGAGAGGTCTACAACAAAGCTTCTAGAACTCATAAATGAGTTTAGTAAAGTCATAGGTTATAAGATCAATGTGCAAAAATCAGTAGCATTTCTGTACACCAATAATGAGCAAGATCAGGAGGAAATCAAGAAACAAATACCATTCACAAGAGTAAATAAAATAATCAAGTATTTAGGAATAAATTTAACTAAAGATGTAAAAAACTTATATACTGAGAATTATACAAGACTGTTTAAGGAAATCAAAGAAGACCTAAATAAATGGAAGAATATTCCTTGTTCATGGATAGGAAGACTGAATATCATTAAGATATCTATCCTACCAAAACTGATATAAACATTCAATGCAATCCCAATAAAAATCAACACAGCCTTCTTTAAGGAACTATAAAAACTAACTATGAAATTTATTTGGAAAGGAAAGACGCCCTGAGTAGTCAAAGACATATTGAAAAAGAAAAACGAAATTGGAGGAATCAAACTACCTAACTTCAAAACATACTACAAAGCTACACTAGTGAAAACAGCATGGTATTGGCATAAGGAGAGACACACAAACCAATGGAATTGAATTGAAAGTTCTGATATAGAACCTCATATATATAGCCATATAATATTCGATAAAGCCACCAAAACCTCTGAACTGGGAGAGAATGACCTATTCAACAAATGGTGCCTGGAAAACTGGATATCCATACATAGAAGAATGAAAAGGATTACCATCTCACACCTTATACAAAGATCAACTCAAGATAAATCAAAGACCTAAATATAAGAGCTAAGACCATAAAGACCTTGGAAAGCAGTGTAGGGAAACATCTACAAGACCTTGTAATAGGAAATGGCTCATGTACATCACACCAAAGGCACGAGCAGCAAAATTACAAATAGATAAATGGGACTTCCTCAAAATTAAAGCCTTCTGCACCTCAAAGGAGTCTGTCAAGAAAGTAAAAATGGAGCCTACACAATGGGAGAAAATATTTGGCAACCATATATCCGATAAGAACTTTCAACTTGCATATATAAAGAAATCCTATATCTTGAAAATAAAAAGATAAATAACCCATTTAAAAAAATGGGAAAAAGATTTAAACAGACACTTCTCCAAGAAGAAATATAAATGGCTAAAATGCACATGAAAAAATGCTCCAAATCTTTAGCTATCAGGGAAGTGCTAATCAAAACTACAATGAGATACCATCTTACTCCCATAAGATTGGCAGCTATGAAAAAAACAGAAGAATACAAATGCTGGAGAGGATGTGAAGAAATGGGAACACTCATCCACTGCTGGTGGGAATGCAGAATGATCCAACCATTCTGGAAGACAGTTTGGCAGTTTCTCAAAAAACTAACCATAGATTTGCCATATGACCCAGCAATTCCACTGGGTATGCCCTGGCTGTGGATCTGCAGCATCCTTAAATTGACTGCAATATAGAGGTGCCCCCAACTGGCTGTTTCGGGAACTTGCAGGGTATGTACCCAGTAGAAATGAAGGCAGGGACACAGACCGATATATGCACACCAATGTTCATAGCAGCATTGTTCACTATCGCCAAAATTGGAATCAACCCAAGTGCCCATCAACAGATGAGTAGATCAAGAAAATGTGGTATATACATACAATGGAATACTACTCGGCTTTAAGAACAGATACACTATAAACACATGTGATAAAATGGATGAATCTTGAGAACCTTATGTTGAGTGAAGCAACCCAGGCATTGAAGGACAAATACTATATGACCTCAATGATATGAAATAAGCAAGCTGCCTCAGAGAGCTAGAGACTGGAAGATAGGCTTACAGGATATTGGGGGGTAGAGGAAGGATGTAAGCTGACATCTACATGGGTGAAATCTATTATTAGCTGGAGGTAAGTATGTGTACAAGGAAGGGATAAAATGGAGGCATAGGGTTACCATTGGGCAGGGTCTTTGGGGGTTTGAGGGGGGCTAGGGATGGGCGGATGGGTAATATTGCCCAAGAAATTGGGGGAAGGTTGGGGCAGCACACGAACATAGGAGATTGTCAGGTGTTCGTTGAGAGTATAATGCTGAGAAAACCTTTTCAAAATATAATTAGGAAATTTACCTGTTTAAGATACTCAAAGTGGATAATCTGATGCAGGACAGACTCCTAGGGAATATCTGAATGTTCATTTTGCCAGAGTGTGTTATACCATTGGGTTGAGACCCATATAATGAGAGTGAAGGTAGACCCACAACCTGGGGAGGACTAATGCCATCAAATAGAGGGAACTGTTTCTCTCAAAAGAAATGGTGTCTCCCAGGGCATTAGGGCAGTTGAGCAAGTCAAGCCCTCAACACTGTTGCAAGTATCTCTGAACATGGCTTCTCAAGAAATGAAGATTGACTGTCACTGTGGGCCCCAAGGAGAGGGGGAAATATATATTGAATAGATGGAACCAACATAACTGTGAGGGCAATAGAAGTGTTTCACAAGAGTACACAAGGATGGATATAAAATATGTAATATTACACCAAAAACATATAGGAGACAACAGACTAATAATGTGAACCATAATGTAAAACATAGGATAACTAAAAAATTTAGAAAACCGTATAGCCTAAAGTATAAACCACAATGTAAACACAAATGTTACCTTTTTGAAAGCTATTGTCTCAATATCTGTACATCAGTCTCAGTAAATATGATATTAATAAGTTAAAAGATTATCGCTGTGGAAGGGAAAAGGTTTTATAATGAATATGTGGGAGTACTGTATATTGTATATATGAATTATTGTGGTCTAAAACTCTTGTGAAGAGTAGCTCAATAATTAGGGGAAAAAAAAAGAAAAAGATAGAATGTAGAATTTTTCCAAATCAATATGTATTCTATATCTAATCTTTAAAATCATTGCTATATTCCATTTTACTAGTAAGGGAACCTGACATTATATTGGGCTTCACTTTTCAGGAAGTTTTGGATCACAGAGTGGTTCAACAATGGCAGCAGAGGAATACTGGTATGGGATGCTATTGACAGGGGACATATGGTTGACAGGGAGTTATACAGGGCATATGTCCAGGGTGCATGGAAATGATTGGATAAATTCATAGTGTAAACAATTAAAAACAACAGCTGGGGGGGGTACTGGCTTCCTTTTCATGGGGGTGGGGGGGCTCTGTCGTGGTCCCTAGGGGAGCAGTGGCATTCCCCCATGTGCAACGGCAAGGACCAGGAAGGAATGAGGGTCCAACAGTGACCCCCTGATACTAATGACTATGCTTGTGAGCCTATACACCTGAAATAAGAACAAGGCCTAGAGCAGCACTGTGCCTAAGAGTTCCCTCCTGACAGCCTCCGTGTTACTCAAATGTGGCCAGTCTCAAAGCCAAACTCAGCATGTAAATGCAATGCCTCCCCCACAGCGTGGGACATGACACTCGGGGATGAGCCTCCCTGGCACCGAGGGATCACTATCTAGTACCAGCTGATGATGTAACTAGAAAATGACCTTGAATTAAAGGTTCAACGCAGGCCAGCAGAATATCCCTGTCTATATATAATAACAGGAGTTAAAAATGCTGTTTGACCTAAAGTAAGGGGGAAATGGAAAGGACAAATGAGTTTATATGGCTATGAGTCTCTTAAAAAGAGTCTGGTGGTTGTCAGAAGGATTGCCCTTATGCACACCTGAGCAGAGTCTCAGAGACAGATAAAGTAGATACAACCCCAGGTATTGGTTCTTTTGAGGGCTAAAGAGACCCACAGGTTCTATGGTCATGGCAGATGGAGTTCAGTGTCATGTCAGTTGACCCTTCTTTGGAGCTGGTGTTTCTGCGTGATGGAGCTGAACTCAGATGTGATCTCTTTTCACAAGCCTTTCATGCTACTTTACTGGAATTGTAGTTGGTACTGGGGTTTAAGATATATCTAGGGGATTTGAATCTCTGCACTGACAATATGATAGCCAGGCCCTTAGCCTCAACAGACTTCAGCTCCCACAATCTGATTTATTGGATTTACCCCACTCAGCTAGCATGGGGTTGAAAAATGTCAACCACCACATCATGGGACCTAGAGTGCCTACAACTGAAAGCAGGAGGATTGCATCCAATATCCATGTGGAATCTAAGCCCCCTCTTGACATAGATGTGGAATGGACACAACCAAGCCAAGGTCCACAGGAAGGAAGAATACAGTAAGGATTAGAGTGGACTGAATGATATTCTATTCATGAAATATTGTGGTTAATAATCGAGAAAATGTGGCATTGGTGTGGAAAAAGTGGCCATGGTGGCTGCTGGGTGCAGGGAATGGGAGGAAGAGATGAGATGTGGAGGCATTTTTGGGACTTGGAGATGTCCTGAGTGCTGCTGCAGGGACAATTGCCAGACATTGTATGTCCTCCCATGGCCCACTGGGTGGAACATGGGAGAGCGTGAGCTATGGTGTGGACCACAGGCCATGGGGTGCAGCGATGCCCAGAGATGTACTCACCAGATACAATGGATGTGGCAGGATGATGGGGGAGTTTTACTGTGGGGGGAGTGGTGGGGTGGAGGCAGTGGGGGTGAATGGGGACCTCATATTTTTTGAATGTAATATTTTTTAAAAAATGAATAATTAAAATAAAATTTAAAAAAAAGAGATCCAACACATAAAAAGGAAGCTTGATAAGATTAAGTGCTGGTTTCTCATCTGAAACCATGAAGGCAAGGAGGCAGTGGTATCACATAGTTAAGGTGCTAAAAGGGGAAGAAAAAAAAACAATTTTCAGCCCGAATTTTCTATCGAGCAAACCTGGCATTCAAAAATGAGGTAGAGTTCAAAACATTCACAGATAAACATAAATTAGGAGAATATATTAATAAGAAAACTGCCCTTCTTGAAATACTAAAGGGAGTTCAACATGTTGAAAAGAAATAAGAGGAGACAGAGAGTTGGAGGAGAATGTAAGAAGAAGTCAAAAAGAATGAGAGTAATAAAAGCAACATATGACATACAAAAACCTAAAGAAAATATTGCTAAAGTAGTTCCTTGACAATAAAAACATTGTGTGTTAATGGATTAAGCTCATAAGTGAAGAAAGACAGATTAACAGAATGGATAGGAAATATGACCCATCTATTTGCTGTCTACATGAAACCTACCTTAGACTCAGGCATGCAAGGAGACTGAAAGTGAATGGTTGGAAAACAATTTTACAAGCAAACATTAACCAAAAAAGGGCAGGAGTAGGTATACTAATATCAGACAAAATAGACTTTAAGTGTAAAAGTATTGTAAGTGAAAAAGAAGGACATTATATATTAATAAAAGGAGTAATCTTTCAGGAAGAAAGAACAGTCATAGACATTTATGCAGCTAACCAGGGTGTCTCAAAAGACATGAGGTAAATATGGGAAAAACTAAATGGATAGATAGATGCTTCTACAATTATAGTGGGGAACTTTAATACACTATTATCACCATTAAACAGAACATCTCCACAGAAAATCAATAAAGAAGCAAAGATTATGAATAATACACTAGAGGACCTGGACCTAATACACATACACAGAAGATTACATCCAAATACAGTGGGATAAACATTCTTCTCAAGGGAACATGGATACTTCTCTAGGATAGACCACATTGTAGGTCACAGAGTAACTCTCAATGAATTAAAAAATAATGAAATTACAGAAAATAATTTCTCTGACTGAAGCTGGAAATCTGTAAGCAGCAAAGAACCAGATTATGCTCAAAATATGGAAGTTAAACAGCACACTCTTAGACAAATAGTAAGCCAAGGAGGAAATAAAAAAGAAATCAGTAACAACCTTGAAATGAATGAAAATGACAACACAAAGTATTAAAACCCATGAGATGCAGCAAAAGTGGTACCAAGAGGGAAATTCATAGACATAAAAACCTATACTAAAAAAGAATAAAGAGGTAAAATCAAAGACCTAAATTTACACTTGGAGGAAGTAGAAAAAGAACAACAATCTAATCCCAAAGGAAATAGAAAGAAATAACAAAAACTAGAGCAGAGCTAAATGAAATTGAAACTAAGAAATCACAGAAAAAAAGAAACAAAAGCAAAAGCTAGTTCTTCAAAAGATTAGTAAAACTGACAAGCCCTTAGGTCAACTAAAAAAGAAAAAAAGAGGGATGCTGCAAATATATAAAATATGAAATGAAGAAGGGGATATCACAATGAACCTCACAGAAATAAAGAGTACCATAAGAAGATACTTTGAAAAATTGTATGCCAACAAGAGAGACAATTTAAAGGAACAAATTTCTAGAAACATACAAGTAGCCTACATTGAGGTAAGAAGAAATCAATGAACTCAACTGACCAATCACAAGTAACAAGAGACTTAGTCATAAAAAACCTCCCATCTAAGAAGAGACTAGGACCAGAGGGCTTCACAGGAGAATTCTACCAAAAATACTGGAAAAAGCTAACACTAATCCTGCTTAAACTCTTCCAAAAAATAGAAATGGAGGGAACATTGCCTAGCTCATTCTGTGATACCAATATCATCCAAATACCAAAGCTAAACAATGATGCCATGAGAAAGGAAAATTATAGACCAATCTCTAAAGAAACTAGAGGCTAAAATTCTCAACAAAATACTTGCTAATTATAATCAATAACACAGCAAATGAATTTTACACCATCACCAAGTGAGCTTCATCCCTTGGATATTTCATATAAGAAAATTAATCAATATAATACACCACATGAACAGATTGAAAGAAAAAAAAACACATGATCATCTCTATAGATGCAGAAAAACATTTGAAAAATACAATACATTTTCATGATAAAAACAAGTCAAATGACAAGAATAGAAGGAAACTTCCTCAACATGATAAGGGGTATATATGAAAAACCCACAGTTAACATCATATTCAATGGTGAAATCCCAAAAGTTTTCCCTCTAAGATCTGGAACAAGACAAGGATGCTCACTCTCACTGTTCATTTATCACTGTGTTAGGAGTACTTGCTTGAGCACTGAGGGAAAAAAAAAGATATAAAAGACATCCAAAATGGAAAGGAAGAGGTAAAAATTTCACTAGTTGCAAATGTTATGATTCTATACTTCAAAGCTTCTAGAGCTTATAAACGAGTTCAGTAAAGTGACAGGTTATAGGATTAATGTACACAAATCAGTAGTATTTCTGTATATCAATAATGAGCAATCT
Source organism: Dasypus novemcinctus (assembly GCF_030445035.2). Classification (NCBI taxonomy): domain Eukaryota; kingdom Metazoa; phylum Chordata; class Mammalia; order Cingulata; family Dasypodidae; genus Dasypus; species Dasypus novemcinctus. The sequence goes on from NC_080682.1 coordinate 37,294,754, forward strand.
GAGGAGGAAATCAAGAAAAAAAATTGTATTACAATAGCAACTATAAGAATTAAGTACCTAGGAATAAATTTAAAGATGTAAATGACTTATATGCAGAAAACTACACAACAATATTAAAGGAAATCAAAGAAGACCTAAATAGATGGAAGAATATCCTTGTTCATGGCTAGGAAGTCTAAACACCATTAAGATGTCTATCCTAACAAAACTGGTCTACAGATTTAATGCAATCCAATAAAACTCACCGCATCAGTTTTTACTGAATGAGAAAATCTAAATATGCAATTTATTTGGAAAGGAAAGTGGCCCCAAATAGCCAAAGACATATTGAAAAAGAAAAATGAAATCAGAGGAATCACACTACCTGATTTTAAAACATACTATCAAAACCTTTTGCACCTCAAAAAAGTTTGTCAAGAAAGTGAAAGGCAGCCTACCAAATGGGAGAAAATACTTGGTAACCATATATCTGATAGAGCCTAATATCCAGCAAATAGAAAGAAATCCTACACCTCAAAAATAAAAAGGTGAACAACCCATTTAAAAAGTGGGCAGGTGATTTGAATAGACACTTCTTCAAAAAAGAAATACAAATGGTTAAAAAACACATGAGAAGATGCTCAACTACACTAGCTATTAGGGAAATTCAAGTCAAAATTACAATTAGACATTATCTTACACCAACTAGACAGTTGGCTATAAAAATAGAGAGGGCTACAAGTGTTGGGGAGGATATGGAGGAATGGGAACCCTCATCCACTGCTAGTGGGAATGTAGAATGGTGCAGCCATTGTGGAGGACAATTTGGCAGTTCCTCAGAAAGCTAACTATAGAACTGCTGTAGCATCCAATAAGTTCACTGCTGGGAACATCCAATAAGTTCATCCAATAAGTTCATCCAATAAGTAGCATCCAATAAGTTCACTGCTGCATAAGAATTGAAAGTGATGCTACAAACAGATATATGCACACCAATGTTCACAGCAGCAACATTCACTATTGCCAAAAGTTGTAATCAACCCAAATGCCCATCAATGGATGAGTTAACTAGGGGAGAGTGTAAACTACAATGTAAGCTATTATCCATGTGGTGCAGCAGTGCTCCGAAATGTATTCACTAAATGCAATGAATGTGCCACAATGATGAAAGAGGTTGTTGATGTGGGAGGAGTGGGGTGAGGGAGGTGGAGGGTATATGGGGACCACATATTTTTTGGATGTAACATAAAAAATAAAATAAAATAAAATAAAATAAAAGGCCTCTGATAAAGTGTTATATACAACAGTTCATCCATCTGTTTATTAGTGTATATTTTACTCTAAATTTCAAATTCTTGATAGAGAAAGTTGCTTCTATATTTCCCCCAGTACCTAGCAGGATGCAGCGTTTAGTAGACTCTCCTAAAGTACTGATAAAATAATTGAGTGAATGAATCTGGGATTTGCGTAGATCCTAACTCTTTTTTACTACCTTCATTACCTTAAATATTTTCCACCATATGTTATCTTTGCGTAATCCGCAAGAAAATCAAGTAGAGCCTAATAAATCTTGAGGCAACTTGTGAGAGACAATGATACTTAACATTACATTTAAGTATCGTTAATATATTTTTTATGATTTGTTTGTCCTTCAAGAACTTTTATCTTGCATTATATCATTTTAAACAAGTTTTAAAAAAAATTAATGATGTCTTACAAGCATGAGCTGATCTTTTGGGATCCAATTTGCTTAACAGGCAAGAAACAACCACTTCAAATGGCAGAATATTATGTAAAGTTCAGATATAATAATAAATTATTCATTAATGTTATAGGTCATTTTAATATCTGAGAGAACAACTTGCAAAATGTTTAATTATGTTTGGTTTACATTTTATACTTTAACATGGATTTTATTGAATTTATAAATGTTAGGAAGAAGTCATGGAATGGATTAAACCAAGGTGAATTAATATACTGTTGGACTTTGGAAGGTTATCAAGTAATGAATTGGGTTACACCAAAATCTCAGCCCTACATATGAAACTCAATAATCTCTTGAACACTAAGTAATTGATAATTAAGTCACAAATTCCTTATTGGCCTGGAGATGTATATACTTTAATTTAAGATAATTATTTTGCTTGAAAGTTCTGTTCAAAGAGGGAAACTACTTAAAATTAGCCTCATTTTGTTTCATGCCAACTGTTGGAAAGTATTTAAAGGCTTTCTAATTATAAAGAAATTAACATTCTTTTACAACCTTATAATAGTGTTTTCCCTTTCCATATACACACATATGCTAAATAGAAAGATGTACAGATAGAAGAATCAGAGCCAATCACTTCTTTTTACCAACGAATAAACAGAAGTTCAATTTTACTGAAGGTAGATATTTTACTCAAGGCACACTGTTTTCTGGTTTTATGTATTGCCAATCTGCTTCACAGAATTTTTAAAAATCCAAACAAAAAACAGCGAAAATCTTAAAGACTAATTGTATAATCACAAAATCTTTTTTAATTTTTAGTTTTGACTAATCCATAATGATTAGACTAACTATGGTTTTCCTTAGAGATGAGAGAATAATTCAAGAAAGCTTAAAAGACATATATCAGTGCACAACAATGGGCTTCTGAGAATAATTTATTGATTGTATTAGGAAGACATTTTAAGCTTCTTTCCTTCTGTCAAAACCCAAAAATCTACTTTCATGATTTCCTTTTAGGGCTAATTTAATGACTTTTATTTTTCTTTCTTCAATTCTATCTTTGATCACTATTTTTGCATCTATCTATTGCTGTGTAACAAATGATCACAGAGCATAGTGGCCTAAAACAGCAAAAATTTATTATTTGTCATGGTGGGTTAACTAGATAGTTCTACTTCACATGGTAGCAACTAGGACAGTAAGAGGCTGTAAGTTGCAACATGAGACTATCAGCTGGAGAGCCTTATTTCCTCTCCCACTGTCATGGTAACCTACAATATACTGCTTCAGAAGAAGAAATGCATTTATAGAAATCAAAGCTTGACATAACTATGGCCTTAGCATGTACCTTATCACCAACAATCAGCAAGACTGATAGAAGATTGAAATGGAATATTGATGACTCAACTGTCACCAGTTTAGAAGATCTTTCTGTGTTGGAACACTATCCTTTAGGGTTAACTTTAGGCTTTACACCAATAGCAATATAGGTTAAAATATGTCCAGTAATATAAAATCATTGCTCTGGAATCTAAGATATACAACTGTCTAGAAAATGATTTATCAACTTTGGCAGTATTACCATTTTCTAGTGGATAATTCTTTGCATGGGCATGTCTTGTCCATTTTAGGATATTTAGCAGAATCCTTGGCCTCAAGCTTTAAGATAGCAATAGCATCCTCTCCCTGCATCTCCCCACTCCCACCCTTTCCACCCTGCTATCAGGACAGTCAACAATGTTTTCAGACATTTCCAGATGTTTCCTGACAAGGGGATTCACCCCTGATTTACAGTCATCTCTTGGCTTTTAATTTAGAAGATATTTTTACAGCACTCTTAAAATTCTGGACTTTGTGTTCAAAGCACCCATGCTTTTAATATATTCTTGGGCAATACCTAGATGTGTGTCCTTCAGATGAGATAATCTATATTTCATATATGCTTCATTTGAGATGTAAATCACTATATTATCTTCTATATATAAATATAATTTTAAGACAAACATGCTTATGGAGAATACACAAAATGATTTCACTTTCTACTGCACAGTTCTTTATGGATCACCAACAAAGATGAAGGCAATATACTAATTTTATTAACAGGTTAAAAAAAAAGCAGACATATCACGAAGAACAAGACTTTTTTTTATTCAAGTCATTTTCTTATTTTTATGAACACAGAAGAGTGGTTTCTACTGATGATAACTTGCTTCAGAGCCTCTTTCATATTTTTGTTCCAGAGGCTGTAAATCAAGGGGTTCAGCATGGGGATGATCTCTGTATAGAAGACAGAGGCCATCTTGTCTGTGTCAAGGGAATGGTGTGAGCTTGGCTATAAGTACATAAAGTTCAGAGTAATATAGGAAATGGCCAGCATGTGGGAGCTACATATGTAAAAGCCTTTCTGCCTGCCTTCAGCTGAACACATCCCCAAAATGGCAGATATAATGAACACGTAAGAAACAAAGACAATCAGAACTGAAGACATGTATGTGATACCAACACAGACCAAAATCCATAGCTATTTGGAGTGAGTGTCTGAATAAGTTAACCTGAGGAGAGGCATGTCATTGTAATAGAAATGATTGGCAATAAGAGAGGCAGAAGGTGAGGAGGGTATGAAACAGTGCCATAAGGAAGCTATAGCTATAGGGGGCTTCTAAAAGCTGAATGTAAATTCTTGGGGATATTGTGGCCATATACAAATATTATAAATGGCCACATATCGATCATATGCCATGGAAGCCAGCAGCAAGCACTCTGATACCAGGAAAATGAGAAAGCAGCCTAATTGGGTAGCACAGGCATTGAAGGAGATAGTATTTTGTTTGCACAAGAAACTTCCAAGAATTTCCGTTGTAATGACAGAGGCATAACAGAAGTCGACAAAAGCCAGGTTGCTAAGAAAGAAGCACATAGGCTGTTGAGTCTCGCATCTGTCCTAATGACTAGAATCAATCCCAGGTTGTCCACTACTGTGCAAAGATAAATGGACAAGAAAATCACAAAGAGGGGCATCTTCAACTCTTGATGATCTGTGAGGCCCATGAGAATAAACTCGGTTACCTGAGGGCAGTTTATCTGAGCTATGTGTCTTTCTAGGATGTCTGGATGAGGAAAAAGAGAGTGTTAAGTCCAGTTTACCATTTTTATAAATGATCTTTTATACCTTAATATCTTATAAAGAATTTTTGTTGCTAATTAGAGATCGTTAACAAACTGGGAGCTGGGAATGGGAAAGAATTTAGAAAGAGATAGCTGTGAGAAGGAGTTTTCTATCCCCCAAGACCTATTATAGAGAAGCTGTGAAATGGTCCACACTTCCTTAGTTTCAGTGCAACACTTTTGTACATTAAAGTGTTTAAAGCTACTATCTGACTCGTTAAAAAATGTTTGAAACTTTCATTTTGATTGAAGAAATAACAGATGTAAACAAACCTGTGCTGGCATGGCTCTGCAAATATCTCCTTCTTCCAGTACAGACTCAAACTCCATATTGTTCAATGCTGATTGAAATATAATTCGTATATTTCTATTTAATTTCAATCATTTACAACAGAGAGGCCACTATAGGTTTTTAATAATCTTCATAGTTAATAATGCAAATACTTAAAATAGGGGTCTTTATGAGAAGTAGAGTGAGAAATGCTCTATAATTATTTCTCTCATTTTTTCTTACTAATCCCTTTTGTAAAGATAATTTAATTATTCCCATTTCACAGATGAGAAGAGGAACCTGAAGCAGAAATACCTGAAACAGAGTAAGACAGCTCTTGTGTAGTAAAGCTGGGTTACATATATCTCTTTGTGTCTCAGAAGCCCACAATCCTTATCATAATATTCTCAATATTCTCTATTTCTTCTTTTATTTCACATCTAAATCATTTCCAGGTTTTGCCTGATATAATTCTATACAAATGTTTTTCTTTCTAAAGAATGAATTTATATGATCCAAAAGAAGGAGTTCTCACACATTTTTAAAATATGCTGCAAATTAGAATAAAATTTATGTCTGTTTTCTAAGAGCTTTCCATCAATTAGTGTTTATTTCAAGTTCTTCAAATTTTATTAAAGAAACACAGATTTAAATTACATTTGGTGTATTAGTTTCTGTTTTGTTAAATTGGATATCCTTCTATGCTTTTCTTATTAGTTCACTTATTAGTGAAATTAGTGTTTAGACTAAGTGCAATATCTGATTATTGAATATCCAAATAGAACTAGGTTTCTAGAATTTACTATTCCAATGTCAAATGTCATATCTCTTTCCTCTTCCTCCTTTCATATTCTTCCCTCTCTCTCTCTCTCTTTTTCTACTTGAAAACTGAAAGCAAAGATTTCTTGGGGAAAAAAAAGAAACTCATACAAATTGCTTTACACATTCTGAAAACTGTGCTGGGGATAAACATAAATAAAACACATGTATATCTCATCACATTTATTTTCTTTCTAATTTACTGATCACTCTTGAGTACTTACAACTCTTGTTCAATATATAAAAAATATTAGCAGAGATGTTTTGTTTGTTTCAATGTGTATGCTTGGATGTAGTAATTTTCAAAGAATAATAATTCACTTTAATTTTATTCTAAATAAATTGCTATAGTCTGTTCTGAAATACTAATTCAGATGGTGTTTTAAGAACTAATGACAGCAACATGGAAACAGAGGGAAATAAGGATCTAGAAGGCTATAAATCCCAAATCTCTAATTTGCAATTAGAAAATTGAAAATCAATTTTGAGGAAAAAAGGAACAATAAAAGAGCAAATGGGAAAAATAATGCCTTTGTTAATAGGCCTTCTCTTCTCTATATTCAAAGATTTTTAGTCACAAACAGGTGAAAGAAATGCTCATTCCAAGATGACACAGAACTAATAAATATATCCAGAATAACATTCATTTACTTGCATGCAATCATCTTGTATATTCCTTTTGTTTCCACTGTAATCTGTTATATTCTTTTAAATACAAAGAATGTTGTTCAAGATCTTGTAAAATAAATTCATATTATACTAGTTATTATAAACACAGAATAAAAAACTCTACTCTAGACCACCATACAGCAGCATTATCATTAACACAAGGATATAAGCTACTTACTTATAAACATCTCCTAGCAGTCTCTCGCACTCTGATGTGTACCGACAATTTGCACGTTCTATCCTTAAAGTAGCTCTGGGTTATACTTAACTGCTAATTCTTTAGTAATTCACTGAGTCACTCATTCCTTCATTCAGTAAAACATATTGATTACTTATTAATTTCCAGGCACTTCTTGCAGGCTAAAAGTAATAGAATGAAAGATCACATAGTAGCCTAGACTGGAAAGAGAGAAAACTTTGTACAACTTTTCTCTATTTTTCTGGTCTCTTTTCCTATTTATTGTTTTTCTCCTCTTTAAAAACCATATTTTTTGGACATGCAAATCATTTTAATTCACATTGAAAGTAGAGCTAAAATTATATCTGTAAGCATACCTGACTTTTTCCTAACCAGGCCCTGAATATTTTTATAATCCCAATTCCAGTCAACTCTTCCTACTCCTCAAAGGTCACCCATTGTCCAATTTATATGATTGATACCTATTCATCAGTTACAATATGCCTTTCATGCATCTTTGCTCTGGTCTATGATATTCCTACTCCCTTCTATACAAAAAAAAAAAAAAAGGGCAGTTAAAGGAAAACTATCCTTTAATACTTGCTGTTCTATCACTTCTATGGAGACCTACCTGTTTTTTCCTCATGCTGAATTGACATCTTTCATCTTTGGGTTCTAGAAATACTTGGGATATCTCATTTCTAGTTCTTCTCACATTTATGGTAATCATTTGTTTCCATATAGTTCCTCCTAATAGATTGTGTTCTTTTTATGGGTGAGAGTCATGCTATTTTCATTCATTTCCTAATGTAATATTTTCTAGATGCAGGTATTGGGAATTAAAAATTAATTTTTGTAATGATTTTTAAAATTTTTCCTTTATTGTCAACATCATTTTCCTCTGTGTCATATCTCATTCCTAATAAGGGTATAATACAGGGTATCACAAATAAACATGTAATAAAGATCAAGTCCAGCAAACAGAACCTGGCTGCTTAGTATAACAAAAATAACGTAGTAAAATAAGGTTATTCCTTTTAACATCAGACTGGAGCAATATAACTATGTTTTAACTTTAAGTTGCAAATTTATACTAAAATATAATACATAGTTCTTATTTTTAGTGGCTCTATGAGTTTTCATGCCTAATTAGGATTTTTAAATTTCAGATAATTGCAGATTCCAAATTTCTATGTGACCTCTTTTCTAGTGCATTCTGCAACTAGGGCCATCCATCTAGAATTCTGACATAAACTAAAGACATCAAGAGCTAATGGCAGAGTACGTACTAAAGGTTTTGTCACATGTTAATTTAACTAATTGAAGACAACTTTTTATCTGTGTTCTCTTACATTTCTTCTCCATAAAAGAGGGAGTTTTGAACATAATCCTTTGGATGATTTACCAATTAATAGCATTTTGTTAGTCAAGGGTTACTTTTACTCTTCTGTTCTCACTGATGCCTATCCAATAAATTAAGACATTCTAGTGAAAGAGAAAACTAAGAAAGGATTTCATTAATTTCATACTCCTCTTAAAAGGTGTTTAAAATGGCATTGCTGATCAGTTTGTTGTTCTCAATAGAACAGTTTCCAAACAATGATGGCATTCAATGGCCACAGAAACTAAGTTTTAGTGACTTGCCCAGGCTCACTCAACTGATTTATCAAAGATTGAGACTCTATAATGAGGGTTTAATATATCATCATTTGAAAGTGTTTTGTTTTTTCACTGCAAACTCATCATCTAAAATTCTCTGCCTGGATCACTTCATTCTAGCATTTGTAATTTCTAAAGTATGTCAATCATATTCTAGTCTCAAATTCTGGGCTCTAGCAATTGCCTCTGTCCTCCCCTCTTTTAAATAAACAAGGCTTTCTCACTGTCTGAGAATACTTTGTATATTTGCTTATTTATTATCAATCTTCTCACTAAAATAGAAGCTCCACTTGGGAAGGAACTGCGTTGTTCACCATTATATTCTTGTAGCCTAGAGCACAATCTTGCAAAAATTAAGTACACAGTAATCTTTTGAATGAGTACAATATGTAAATTTCCATGTAGGTTGTTACCATTTTGTTGAAAAGGTTATTCTGTTTTGTCATTTTGTCTGATTGAGGAAAAAAATTAAATACACATCAATAGTCAATATTCATAGTCAGATTTGATATTTAATGATGCTATTGAAATTACTACTCCTTGAAATTTTAGGAATTCACTTAAGTAGAAGCTTGATGGTTTTATTTAATTTTATCAGCAGAAACTTAACATATTATGTTATTATTACAGTAATAACAACATTCATTTAATAAGTATATCATGCATCAAACATTATATTGCCTGTTTATATGAATTATAAAACTTCATTTTCTACCAATAAAGTTTTTGTAGTCATATTTAATAGTCCTATTTTTTTTTTAAGATTTTATTTATTTCTCTCTTCTCCCCCCCACCCCGGTTGCCTGTTCTCTGTGTCTGTTTGCTGCATGTTGTTGTTTTTGTCCGCTTCTGTTGTTGTCAGTGGAACAGGAATCTGTCTCTTTTTGTTGTATCATCTTGTTGTGTCAGCTCTCTGTGTAGGCACCGCCATTCCTGAGCAGGCTGTGCTTTCTTTCGCACTGGGCAGCTCTCCTTACAGGGCACACTCCTTGCGCATGGAGCTCCCCTATGTGGGAGACACCCCAGCTTGGCAGGGCATCCTTGCACGCATCAGCACTGCACATGGGTCAGCTCCACACGGGTCAAGGAGGCCCAGGGTTTGAACTGTGGACCTCCCATGTAATAGACAGATGCCCTAACCACTGGGCCAAGTCTTCTGCCCTAATAGTCCTATTATATAGCTAAAGTCTTAATTTTTGAAAAACTGAAGTATTGGGTTCTTGTTCATAAAAATGTAAAATTATCAAAATTTTGCAACAAAGCATGGTGTTTCAGTATCTGTAATATAGATATGATTCCTGTAAGAACAGTGTATAAAAGTCTATAAGCTAAAATATAAACCATAATGTAAAACATAAAGAAGCTAAAAATTTAGAAATTTGTACAGTCTAAAATATAAACCATAATGTAAACCAAAATGGAACCATGATTGATAGCTTTGTTTCAAAATCTGTACATCAGCTGCAGCAAATATAGCATGAACAAGCAAAAAGAACAAATAATAAATATATAATTTAAAAGAGATGCCTATTTATATATTTGCAGTACAGGTAGCCAGAATTTGAAAAAGTCTTACTAATTTAATGAATGTAGCCAGTATTCTGAAAACCACAGAGGAGTTCTCATTAATACTTGTAAATAGAGTCTAGTGCTCTCTTCACTTCTCCAATGGAGAATTTGTATTTCCTCAACATTATTTTGTTGCTCTGACTTGTGTAGGTGAAGTTTGCAAGTTTTTCTGGACTTTTGCTAATCCTCATTTTAAAGCCATGGAGAGCATGAAATGGGTATGTTTTGAATCTTGTCTCCTATGAGAAGATTCCACTGGGATACTCTTATTAATCTTACATTCCCTCCTGTGTTTTGGCAGTGAATTGCTATGTGAGAAATTTGAAGTTGATCCTATCTGAAAAAAAGTATGCAGTTTACAGACTTCTTCATTTTTAGGGAAAAATTATAATACAATAAATATGGAATTCCTGGAATCCAACTTTGTCAGTTAAATCAATGTTACTTCAATAAATTAAGAAACAATATTTTAGATTAGAAACACAAATAACTGTTACAATCTAATTTTAACTAGAAAAATCATTAAAGATAAAATATGCATTCTTAAAATTTTAAGAAGAAAAACTTCTTTGGCAAAGCAGACTTTCTAGATACTTCTCAGAGAGTTGTTAGAAAAGTACTAAACTGGATGAGACCGTATAATATTTTGTCATAAACTTTTTGACAACTCTTGAGCACAGATGTGTGAGATAAATCTTCCTGACAGTAGCATTCCAAATAATAAACATAGAAGTAATAATGAGGGAAATAGCAATATTAGAAATAGAACTACAAAGTAAAAATAGCTGCAGACCACATCCACTAACTAATGCTAAAATTAGAGGGCCAAGCTTTAAGAGATGATTTGAGACTACCATCATTGATTGTGAAGACCACTTTTTTCATATATTATACCATATAAACATGTGTATTTTTCTACATCTTATGCAATTGTATTTTGTTTGTAATTAAAATCAATCCAATTATTGTATAAATCCTAGAGAAGTATACTGAAGCCAGCTCATTTTCTTTTTTCTTCTGTTTTTGTCTTTATTTTCTTAATGTCACATTCAAAAAATATGAGGTCCCTATATATTCCCACCCCCCTCACCCCACTCCTCCCCCATAACAACCTCCTCCATCATCATGAGACATTCATTGCATTTGGTGAATACATCTCTGAGCACCGCCGCACCTCATGGTCAATGGTCCACATCATAGCCCACACTCTCCCACATTCCACCCAGTGGGCCATGGGAGGACATACAATGTCTGGTAACTGTCCCTGCAGCACCACCCAGGACAACTCCAACCCCTGAAAATGCCCCCACATCACATCTCTTCTTCCCACTCCCTACTCCCAGCAGCCACCATGGCCACTTTCTCCACACCAATGTCACATTTTCTTCTATTACTAATCACAGTAGTTCATGAATAGAATATCAGTAAGTCCACTCTAATCTATACTCTATTCCTCCATCCTGTGGACATTAGAATGGTTGTGTCCACTCCACATCTATATCAAGAGGGGGCTTAGATTCGACATGGATGCTGGATGCAATTCTCCTGCTTTCAGTTTTATTGAGATCCAATTAAAGGTCATCAATTTCCAAATATACATTCAGAGGCATTTCATTGTGTACTTAAAATTGGCTATGTTGGGAATATTTACACCATGGAAATCAGCAAATGCTTCAGATCAAGGCTTTATATTTGTATTTTTTAAGGAGCTGGTTATTAAACAGTTAACACACAACTAATTCCCCTCCCTATTCAACATTTTAATATATTATCATATATGATATTTTAAATATGTTTTACTGTTATAATGACAAATATCCCTCATTTTGACATATTTCTGGGAGCTAATATAATGATAACTTTATTTAAAATGTCTCTGCCATTAGATACGACAATGCTAATGCTGTGGATTTAAGGCCCTCATAAAATTATGAAAAAAAATGCATTTAACTATTTTTAAATTTGCCAAAAAGGGCCACTACCTAAATACATTTTAAGAGTTGTCTATTTAAGTAAGTAAAGTGCATTTCTTAACATAAACATAGTACATGGCTTTTAAAGAGCCAAACAGTTTATATTCATGGACATTAAAACAGTATAATATATTTAGTTTAAAATAGAAGTCTGTTATATAAGTTATATAATAATTTTTTCAGGGTGTAGTTCTTAAAGCTTTATTGAGGTATAATTTATATACAATGCAAATTAAATAATTTTTAAGTTTATAATTTTATGAGTTATCACAAATTTTTAAATTGTATAATCACTACCACAATCAAAATGATAACATTTCCATCTTGCCCTAAGTCCACTCCCCTGGCCAGCAGTCTCCTCTTACAGTTCTTGGCATTCACTAATATTTCTAAGAGTATAGTTTTGCCTTTTCTAGACTTTCATATAGATGGAATCATACAGTGTAGACAATCTTTTGTGTTCAGCTTTTCTTTTTACTTACCAAATTTTCTTGCGATTCATTCCTTCTGTTATATGCTTCTGTTAAAGAATCTATTGCATTATATGGACATAGCATAATTTCATCCATTATGGCAACTTGGACCATTTCCATGTTGGGGCTATTATGAAATAAGCTGCTATGTATATCCTAGTATTAGTCTTTGTGTGAAGATATGCTTTGATTTTTTTGCATGTAAATATCCATGAGTGTAATTGCTATATAGTATATAAGTTCTATGTGTGACATAGTAAATAACTGTGAAATTCTTTACGGTAGCTGTTTTGCTTTCTCCCAGCAGCACATCAGTGTGCAATTGCTAGACATCTTTGTCAACACTTGCTATAATCAGTCTTTTTAATTTTAGTTTTTCGTTGTAGCAGTTTCTCATTGAGGTTTTAGTTTGCATTTCCTTGATTGTTAATGATGTTGGATAGTTTTTTCTGAGCTTCTTTGCCATTCATGTATCTTCTTGGTTGAAATGACTATTCAAATATTTTGCCTATTACAAAAATTAAGTTGCTCATCCTATTAATGCTTCACAAGTTTTTTTTTTTTCTTAAAAAAAAAAAGCGCTGGATACCAGTTCTTCATTGGATATGTGTTTTGGAAATGTTTTCTCTCAATTTTGGTTTGTCATTTCATTTTCCAAAATGAGAAACAAAAGGTTTTAATTTTGTAGCAATCCATTTTTTTCATTTTTCATGTTTTGTCTTGTATCCTGTTTAAGAAATCTTTGCAGATGCCATGCCCACAAAAATGTCTCCTGTATTTTCCTCTAGAAATTTAAGAGTTTTACATTTTAAAATCAGTTTAATTGAGATATATTCCCACATGATACAATCCATCCTAAGTGTACAATGAAATGGTTTTAATATAATCACAGAGTTGTGCATTTATTAGGAATGAATGATAAAATATGAGACTGATTTTTATATATTGACTTGCCATGATCCTTAAATTAAAGACAAAACCCAAAAGCTTCAATTGTGTATGTCAAAATGTTATTAATAGTTACATTTCTGTGGCATTATTATTGATTCAACAGAGTATCAGGGGATCACAATCCACATTATATTACATAAAATATCCAGTTTAAAAATATACAAAGCATTCAGAGGAGAACATCATGACCCATGAACAGAATAAGGAATTATTAAGAAGGTAGATACTATGTCTTAGAGGCCTAGAGATCATTGTTAGCAAAAACTTTAAAGCAGTTATGATAAATATGTTTCAAAATACTAAAGGGAATTAAGTTTAAAAATCAAAGTACAGTATTATTAGAATGACCCATCAAATAAAAATAAAGACAAATTATTGAATATTTGGAAATACTGGAATTGATAAATACAATAAAGGAATTTTTTTTTAAAGTACTTAGACTCTCTCAGCAGTAGAGTTAACTGAAAGAAGAAAGAATTAACAGACTTGAAAATAGATCAATAGAGATTAAGATTAAAACAGAAAGTGAAAAAAATGAGCAGAGACCTGTGGGACACCATGGATCACACTGATATGCTTAATGGGAATTCCAGAAGGTGAGAAGAGAGGGGAAAAGGGTAGAAATAATACTCAACAGAACAAGAGATGAAAAGTTCCCAAATATGGGAAGTGGACTTGGCGCAATGGATAGGACATCTGCCTACCACATGGGAGGTCCACGGTTCAAACCCTGGGCCTCCTTGACCTGTGTGGAGCTGGCCTATGCACAGTGCTGATGTGCACAAGGAGTTCTGTGCCACACAGGGGTGTCCCCCACATAAGGGTGTCCCCCGCATAGGGGAGCCCCACATGCAAGTAGTGCGCCCAGTAAGGAGAACCGCCTAGCGTGAAAGAAAGTGCAGCCTGCCCAAGAATGGTGCTGCCCACACAGAGAGCTGACACAACAAGATGACGCAACAAAAAGAGACACAGATTCCTGGTGCTGCTGATAAGGATAGAAGTGGTCACAGAAGAACACACAGCAAATGGACACAGAAAGCAGACAACTGGGGGGGGGGAGGGGAGAGAAAGAAAGAATAAATCTTAAAATAAATAAATAATACCATATTTTTTTAAAAGTTCCCAAATATGATGAAAAACATTAATATATACATCCAAATACTTCTACAAAAATCCAAGTATGATTATTACAAAGGGGTTCAATATAAGGGCAACATTATTAAACTGGTAAAAGAGGAAATCTTGAAAGGAGCAAGAGAATAGGACTTATTATGTACAAGGGAAGCACAGTAAGAAGATAAGCTGGTATCTCGCCAGAAATAATAGAAGGCATGAAAGAGTGAGATGGCATATTGAATTGAAAGTGCTGAAGAAAGAAACAAACTATCAAGCAAAAATTCTTTATGTAGCAAAATTGACCTTCAAAACACAAGATATTTACTGATAAATAAAGACTAAGAAAATGTGTTGCTAGCAGAGCTATCGCTCAAGAATTATTAAAGACAACTCTTCAGGATATAAGGAAATTACATCAGAAAATAATTCAATAATTCAATAGTTATTATTGAATTACATTAGACAATAATTCAATATATTAATAATAATGAACAAGCAATTATAATAAAGTCATAATTGATCATTCAATAATCGAATTCAATAATTCAATAGTTCATATCAGTAGAGATTGAGGGAAATGTTGACATGTAGATAAATTAAAAAGACTGCATACATATATTTTTTTCTCTTTTCTTCTGTTAATTGATTTAAAATACATTTAACAAAAATTACAAAACTGTCTTTTGGCTTTCAATATATAAAGATGTAATACACTTGAAAATAATAGTGTGATAATAAATTGTTGGAAGATAACTTCTAATTTAATTAGAATTAGGTTACTACTGAACCATTTTAATTTAAGATGCATATTGCAATGCCTAGGTAGACCATATAAAAATAAGAATCAATATTGTAATAAAAAATCCAAGAAAGGAATTAAATGATATATTAAGTTAGATGTAATTTAGATTAAAGGAGGCATAAAATGAACAATACAGGAATTACAACATAAAATAATAGAAAACAAATAACAAAGGAATATGTAAATCTTACCATATTTTTATTACATTAAGTTCAGTTGGATTAAAAATTCCACTCACACTGCCAGTCACCAAAGGCCACATATTGTAGGATTCCATTGATATGAAATGTCTAGAATGAGCAAATCCACAGCAACAAGAAGTAGGTTAGTCATTGTTAGGAGCTGGGGAGGGGTGGAGAGGGAACAGCTACTAATGGGCAGGGTCTTTCTTTTGGGGGAAATGAAAATATTCTGAAATTAATGGTGAATGTTACACAACCTGTGAATATGCTAGAAACAACTGGATTGTTCATGTTTTTTAATACATTTTAATAAAATTGTTTATAATAAAAAAAATCCATTCAAACTGTATAGGGTAACAAACGAGATCTAAACAAGATCCTCATACATGTTATCTATGAAAAATACACTTTAGATTCACAGACAAAAATGAGTTTAAAGGTTAAGGATGGAAAATTACATACCATGTAAGTAACAACCATGAAAGAGTGGAAGTGACTGTATTAATAAGAGACAAAATAGACTTAAGACAATGTTACTAAAGGCAAAGTGTTATGTTTAATAATGATAAAAGAATCAATTCATTGAGATTATAACAGTTACAAATTCAAAAATGCATACCCATCTAGTGATGGCGCCCCAAAATACATGAGGCAAAGTGGTTTAACATTGAAATGAGAAATGGACAGGTTAGGAATAACAGTTGGAGACTTTAATACCTTCTCTCATTAATAGGTAGAACAGCAAGAATACAGAGCAAAGAATTTAGAAAGGGTGAAGTAAAGCTGTTTTTGTTCACTGTCTCTTGATACTCCACAGAGACAATTCTAAGGAATTTATAAAATATATGGCACCAATGAATTTAGCATAGTTCAGGGAGAAAATATCAATATACAAAATTTATATCTATCTCTCCATATCAGGAGCTAATAATCAGAAAATGGAATTAAGAAAACACATTGACAATAACATCCAAAAGAATAAAATACTTAGATATAAATTTAACAGAAATGTACAAAACTTATATACTAAATACTACTTTAACCTTGATGAGAGAAATTACATCTGTAAAAAAAGGGGTGGTATGTAATGTATATGGATTAGAAGACTCAACATTTTTGAGAGGGTAATTCACGTCAAATTGATCTAAGAGTCAGTGCAATCACTTTCGGAATCACAGCAGTAGTCTTCTTATAGATATTGTCAACATAATCCTAAATTCTTTGGAAATGCAGAACTAGAATAGTTATTATGTTTTTTAAATACAGGAAAAATAACTCACACAACATGATCTCAAAACTCACTATTAAATTAAAGCAATTGAGACAGTGTCATTGCCATAAATAAAGCATAGAACAATGGAAATGACTTAAGATCGAAGAATTAAAGTCATTAAATTCTTCCTACAATTGTTTTGTGACAAAGGTGTCAAGGTAATTCAGTAAGGAATTTTTGTCCTCACTCAAAATTTGGTATGATTTCTCTTATTCCTAAATAATATAAGTTTCAATATAACTTTTATTTCTCTCCCCTTCCCCCATCCCTGGTTGTCTGTTCTCTGTGTCTATTTGCTGTGGGTTGTTTCTGTTGTTGTCAGCAGCATGGAAATCTATGTTTCTTTTTGTTGCATCATCTTGTTGTGTCAGCTCTCCGTGTGGGCAGCACCATTCCTGGGCAGGCTGCACTTTCTTTCATGCTGGGTGGTTCTCCTTACAGGGCACACTCCTTGCGCATGGGGCTCCCCTATGCAGGAGACACCCCTGCGTGGCACGGCACTCCTTGCACGCATCAGCACTGCATGTGGGCCAGCTCCACATGGGTCAAGGAGGCCTGGGGTTTGAACTGTGGACCTCCCATGCAGTAGACAGACACCCTAACCACTGGGCCAAGTCCATTTCCCTCAATATAACTTTTAAAAACTTTGGGAACTTATATTATCTGGCTGCAATATATTTATTTCTACTAAAGTAAAGAAGTATACAGATAAAGAGAAAAGGAAAGTGTTGTTATTCAGAAAAAGAGGAAAGTATAGAAAAATTAACCTTGGGAGCAGATATGGCTCAAGCCGTTGAGCAACTCCTTCCCACATGGAAGGTCCTTGGTTTGGTCTCCTGTGATTACTAAAAAAAAACAACGACAAAACAAACAAACAAGCAAACAAACGATAAAACCAATTCACGGGAGACAATGTGGCTCTGTGGTTGAGCAACAGCTTCTCCCTTATGAGGTCTTGGGTGCAATCCCTGGTCCTAGTACCTCAAGAAAAACTTAATCTGATCAAATGTTTCTACATTCTGATGTTATAATAAATCAAAGAATATTAAGGAAGTATTCTTGCATCTATCTTCACAGCTGAATATTAAGTGGGAATTTTGCATCAATTAGTTAAGACTCTCTTTAGAGCATCTTTTACTTCTTTGTTCCTCAGGCTGTAGAGCAAGGGATTCAACATAGGGATAACCAAGGTGTAAAACAGAGTCCATTCTGTCAATATTAAAAGTATGGCTGGATTTGGGTTGCAGGTAAATAAATAAGAGGGTACCGTAAAACACAGACACCACTGTCAGATGGGAACCATAGACAGAGAAGGCTTTGTATCTTCCCTCAGCTAAGTTCATTGTGAGGATGGCAACAAAAATAAACAGGTAGGATACAAAAATAACTAACGGGAAAGAGAGCAAATTACAGCCTGAAATGATCAAAATGATCAATTCTAATTCATGTGTGTCAGAACAGAGTATGGACATAAGAGGAAAAAAATCACAATAAAAATATCTGATATTAGAGATACAAAAAGGACAATGTAAATAGCTTAATGGTGAGAAATAGGGATACAAATGTGCTGTAGAGATATAGAATAAATACGAACACCCAACATATTTTCTCTGGCATGATGATCACATAGAGGACAGGTTTGCAGATTATCACATAGCAATCCTAGGCCATTGCTGATAGAATGAACAGTTCACAGATGAAAATTTCAAAGGTTGCTAGCTGAGTGGCACGTCAATTATAAGAAATTGTATTTTTTTCACCACAAAGTTTGCCATCGTTTTCTGATCAACAACAGTGGAATATCCAAGATCAGTAATGGACCAGTGTCGAAGGAAAAAGTACAAGGTCATGTGGAGCTTGGAGTCCAAATGGGTCAAAATAATCATGCCAGTTTGCCTATCGCTGTGACCAAGTATGTAACAAGATAGGTTGTAAAGAGGGGGCCTGCAGCCCAGGGTGGTCCATGACACCCATGAGAATAAATTCAGTCACTTGGGTCACTGCAGTATGGTACTGTTTTTCCATATGGATCATTTTAGGAACCTGTGTAAGGCAGAAAATCAGAAGTTATTTTAGTTGACATGCTATGTCTGAGAGAACATAGAACATAACGTACAAACTCTTGGGAAATTTTCTCCATCTCAAATTTTACATAGAGATTCCTCAATCCATCAGGCCAAAAGTATACACATAAGGCTCACTTCTTTAAAACTTTGGTCAAGTAAATCTTAGAAGTATTTTGATATGGCTATTTTGATGCCTTAGTTCTAATCAGTTGAAGTCCTTTAATATGTCAAAAAGGATATCTATTATAATTTAGCTTTTAAAAATTTCAAGTCATTTGTAAAATAGACATAAAGGGACTTTCCAAACTATTGGTGTAGTGAGGAATCAGGTGGTGTTTAGTAAACCTCTGACCATTAAATATAGGTTTTAATAATGTTCACTATGAATTCATTTTTAAGCAATGAAAAATCTAATACTATAATATGCTAGTTTCAGAGTCTTGTTAATAATGCCATAGTCTGCCTTTGTCACATCTGCCTTCTATTTCTGCAAATCGAATAATTTCTTCAGAGTGGTTCTGCAATCATACATATCTCTTCTCCACACAAAGGACCTGGTCATTCTGATTATACTTGAAACTTAATGGAGATTTATTCAAAGAGGATATGCTGAAAGAAGAATGCAAATTAGTAGTTGCTATACATTGAGATCGCATTATGTGTGAGGCACATTTTAAAACACTTTTCATTAACTCATGTGATCCACACAATAAAGATAGGAAGTGAATAGTGTTTCTGTCCTCATTTGAAAGTAAGGAAATTAAGGCACAGACAATTAAATAGCTTAACCTAGACCACTCAGCTAATAATTGGTGGAGTCATGATTCAAATACAAGCATTCTGCCTTGAAAAAATGTTTTTTATAAACATGACATGCTGTCTCTTCATTAAAGGTGAGCTGAGTAGACAGGAAAAAAAAGAGCGGGACAAGGAGACACCAGGGAAATAAGTGGATGACTGAAGTAAGCTCATTTGAAAAAAAATTTGATATGCGACTTCCATTGAAAATAAATATATTTTTCTGGATATGGAATTGTAAGTTAACATAAGACTATATCTTATAATTCATATTGCTTCTGCCAAGAAATTTGTGGTCATTCTTTCTTTGTCCCTCTGTATTTAATGTATCTTTCATTTCTGGATGCTTTTAAGGATTTCTTTTTAGCATTGGTTTTTAGAAATTTGATTATAATATGCTCTGGAATGAATTTGTTTTTCTTTCTGTTTATCCCATTAGGATTTCTTTGAACTCTTATACCTCGGGGAGTTTACTTGTTCTGTTTTATAAATTTGACCAAATTCGGGCCAAGAATGTGTTTTTCTGCCACATATATTCTACTATTTCCTTCTGGACTTATAGTTAAATACCTGTTAGATAGCATATTATTGTTAAACAGAACACTGAGACTAATTTTGTATTTATTTCAGTAGTTTGTTTTCTCTCCGACTTCTTTTGGATAATCTTTATTGTGATATGTTTAATTTACTTGTCTTTTCCTTTTCAGTGTATTATCTGTTGTTACTCTCATTCAACAATTGTTATAATCATATTGATATTGTATTTTCATCTCTAAAATTCCTTTTACTTATTTTTTAATCTTTTCTTAATTTCATTATGTTCAAGTTTTCTGTGAAATCAGTGAACATATTGAGCTATTTGTAATAGTTGTTTTAAAGTTCTTATCTGCTAATTGTCTCAACAATTATTTCATGATCTATGCCAATTGACTGACATGTCTAATGGACACTTGACATGTTTCTACTTGCTCATATGCATACTATTTTGAATTAGATGTTAATTATTGTGACTTTTATATTAATGTAGATTGTAGTTTGTTCTGCATTTAAGAGAATGTTAATTTTTAACCAGAGAGCTCATTGTTCTTTTTGAAGCTTGTTTTCTGGATAGATGGATAGATCTAAAGCAGCTTGTACCCCTAAGACTTCTATTGACTGCCTTGATCTTCAACAATGCCTATATTTTCTGACTCTTTGGAACTCTAACATAACCTGTTCTCCCTGACCTCTGCGATTTGTTCAGCTAATACATATCCCTGGTCCTTCTTTTCACAGCCTGGTGGAGTTTGACTGCCAGCATGCTCGATTTAGACACAAACTGAAGGAGATCTATTTTATATATGTGGAGCTTATTCTCTGACTAGTTCCCTCCTCAACAGTACTCTGCCCTGTAAGTTTCCACTGCCAAAGCTTCCACTGAATCCAGTATCTGTCTCCTCTTTTCAACAAGCCCATATTCACTGTTTTGAATTGACTTGGAGTCCAGAAAGTCCTTAGTTAGTTGGCCCAGAATATCCTGGGGCTCATCTTTCTTTTCGTGTCTCTTTGGAATTGCAGTCTATTGTCCAATGCCTGCAAACTGTTGCTTTTTGTTTTGTTTTGTTTTAGGAGGTACCAGTGATTGAACCTAGGACCTCAACTACTGAGCTATATCTGCTACCCTGAAAACTTTTGTTTCCTACGCTTTGTGCAATTTTTCTATTGTTTACAGGAGAGTTTGATTCTGGTCTCAATTGCTACATAATGGAAGGCAGTATAAATCTGATAGAAGTTTGATTTGAAATTTTTATATGCCTATCTAATTTTAGATATGAAGAGAAACTTTTTAAAAAAGACAGCAGCCTTTTGGTATACTCTATGAGACTTGCATATTGCGACTGATGACTAGTAAGGTATACTCTAAACTGCTGAACATTATGCTGTGTAGTGATGGGGGGGAAAATCCAGAGCTGGGGAGATATAATGTGATTTCACTATAATACATTGCACTCTCTGTATCCTTTTAAATATAAAAATAAATTTATAAAATTCCTGAAATAGTTTTGCCATGAGTTTTTGTTGAAATCAGTGAATGACCTGAGTTTTCTATCTAAGCTGACCAATTAAATTTGAAAAATAAAGATCACAGAGGACAAAAGAAATCTTTTTAGGATATGTAGAAATTAGGCCAGACAATAATTCAAATCTACATGAAGAAATACAGAACATGGGTAAATATTGACATGTGGAGACTATAAAAGACAGCATACATATATATTTCTCTTTTTTCCATTAATTGATTTAAATAAATTGTACCAAAAAGTAAATACAAAGCTGCTTTGTTGGCATGTAATATATAGAGAGATGCAATTCTTAAGATAATAACAGCATGATAATGAATCGATGTTGAAACAAAGTTTCTAATTTCACTGGAATTAGTTTTATATTAACTGCTTTAATTTAAGAAGCATATTGTGGAGGCAGACTTGGCCCAGTGGCTAGGGCATCTATCTACCAAATGGGAGGTCCGTGGTTCAAACCCGGGGCCTCCTTGACCGTGTGCAGCTAGCCCATGTGCAGTGCTGATGCGCGCAAGGAGTTCCGTGCCACGCAGGGGTTTCCCCCATGTAGGGGAGCCCCACACGCAAGGAGTGTGCCCCGTAAGGAGAGCCGCCCAGCGCGAAAGAAAGTGCAGCCTGCCCAGGAATGGTGCCGCCCACATGGAGAGCTGACACAGCAAGATGACGCAAATGGAAGAGACACAGATTCCCCTGCTGCTGAAAATAACAAGCGGACAAAGAAGATGCAGCAAATAGACACAGAGAACAGACAACCGGGGTGGGGGGAGAGGGGAGAGAAATAAATAAATAAATAAATCTTTTAAAAATAGATGCATATTTTAATGCTCAGAGCAATACTTAAGGATATAACTCAATATTAAAATTAAAAAAATCTAAAAAGGAATTAAAATGGTATATTGTTGCATGCATTTTAGAAAGCATCAGAGAAGCAATATAAAACTAAAACGCATGACACATATAGAAAACTAATAACAACATGAAATATTTTAATTTTATCATATTGTAATTACTTTAAATGTAGTTGGAATAAAAATTTCAATAAAAATTCAGAGATTAACAGACAGCTAACAAAACCAAACAAAATCCAACTGTCTGTTGCCTATGAGAGATACACTTTAGATTCAGAGACAATAAGTTTAAAGCTGAAGGATGAAAAACTGTACCATACGAGTAACAATCAAACATGACAGTGAAACTTATTTATAGTCAACAAAATAGATTGAAGACAATGTTACTAGAGACAAAGTAGTATATTTAATAATGATAAATATACTACTTATATGATGTTATCAATATAATATATGACAATTACAATTTCATAAATAAATACATACACACCTAACGTGGAACCTCAAAATATACAAAGCTAAAATGGACAAAATTGAAGGTAGAAATGAATAATTTAGAAGTAATAGCTGGAGACTAAAATCCCCCTTTCAGTAACAGACAGAATACCTAGAAATCAGCAAGGGTATAGAACATAAAGTCTGGAAGGTATGAAGCGAATATGTATTTTTTCAGTGACACATGATACCCCTTATAGACATTTCTAAGGAATTTATAAAATTATACTGAACTAATAAGTTTAGCAAGATTGAGGAGAAAAATCAACATCCCAAATTTATGTTTATTTTTACATATTAACAACTAATCATCATTAAATGAAATTAGGAAAGTAATAACTTCCACAAGAACATCAAATATGACAAAATGCTTAGAAATAAATTTAACAGAAAAGACAAAACTTATACACTATTGTGGCAGTTTGATAATATTTATGAATTCCAAAAAGAGATATTGATTAAGTTTGTAAACTGGTCTGTTCCTCTGGGCTTGATACCCTTTGACTGATTTAAATTCAAAGGCTTTATGTTTACTTGATTAAATCAAGACTAGGGCTTTGATTTGACCACATCATTAAGGCATGTGGGGTTGAGTCACTGCTCCCTTTTTGGGCTATATAAATGGATACCCAATCAAGAACACAGAAGCAGATACGCAAGAAAAAAGGAGGAAGCTCCATAGACATGGAAGAGGACCCTGCAGCCCAGGGAAGAGAGATGAAGCTGATCATGTGCTGCTGAACAGAACAGGACATTTGAGCTCTATGCCAGCTTATAGCTGAGATCAGAAGAAGTTGGGCCCACAGAACCTTAAGAAGAAAGAGGAAGGCTGAACCCTCAGATATTGCCTGCCATCTTGTGTCAACAAGTGGAACAGACTTTGGATGAGAAAATGCCTCTTATGGTACCTTGAGTTGGACTCTTTAGGGCCTTGTAATTGTAAGCTTTTATCCCAAACAAATGTTCTGTATAAAAACCAACAGATTTCTGATACTTTGCTTCAGTACCCTTTTGGCTGACTCATCCAACTACATATTACAAAATTGAGAGAAATTAAAGTTCTATATAAAGAGAGATATGTCATGTACAAGGATTAAGAGACTCAAAAACGTGTTTAAGATGGTAATTCTCCACAAATATTTTTCAAGTTGTATTTTATTTATTTCTCACCTGCCCCCATTGTTTCCAGTCATTGCCTGCTCTGTGTTCATTTGGTGCTATCTGTGAAGAAGGCTAGATTGGGACTGAATAGATGGATCTGGAACCTGGCAGAAAAACCACCACCATTAACACATGTCCTTCAGTACCCCCAAGATGGTTGCTGGAAGACCCTCACAAGAAATTCCTTTCCCACTGAGATTTACTTGGGAAGCCAGGAGAAGCCCCAGATATTCTCCAGGGACCTTATCATTGGACCCACCTGGGGGAACTGATGGGTGGGGTACTCAATCTAAACAGCAAACAGATGGAACTCCTCCCACGCCATTAGCAAAGGGGCTCAATAATTAGTGGTTTAAAAAAGGGGCAAAGGCCTTTTGTTCTCTCTCTTTTGCCCTTTGACCCCTACTCTGACCTTCTTTGCCCTGCCTGGCTCAATATGCAAAATGAAAATTGGGCATTTATAATCTGAAATGGGGAATTGTAATCTGTAAATTGGCCTACTTTATCACTTTTCAACACCTTCCTCTCTACCTGGGACCTATGATCCGACGTCATGTTCTCCCATTTTTCTTTCCTCCCTACATTAATAAATTACTAGCCTAATCAATGTGGCTTGATCCTGAAATTCATTTTCTTGCAGTTCATTCAAGAACCTAGACAAAATTGGGTAACATCTGTGTCTGCTTGTCTTCTTAGGAGGTACAGGAACTGAACCCAGGAACTCCCATGTGGGAAGGAGGTGCCCAGTCACTTGAATCACCTCCACTCCCTGTTCGTCATGCCTCTCATTGTGTTTCCTTTTTGTGTGTCCTTATTGTATCACCTCCTTGCACTGGGGAGCTGCACCAATGCATCTTATCAGCTCACTGTCTTGCTTGTCATCTTTAGCAGCCACTGGGAACTGAATCGGGGACATCCAATGTGGCAGTCAGAGGCCTGACTGTTTGATCCACAAGTTGATATATAGATTTCAGTGCAATCACTTTCAAAATCTCACAGGCTTTTTTTTTTTTCCGTCAATATTGTCAAACTTTTTAGATTTCATTTGGAAATGCGTAAGAACTAAAATAGTCATAATAATTTTTTAAATGAAGAAAAAAGTGACAGAACTTACACAATCTGACTGCAAAACTTTCTGTTAAACTACAGTAATTGAGACAGTGTGTCATTGCCACAAATATAGACAGAAAGCCAAGAAATAAAGCGATATATTTTCGGACAATTGTTTTGAGACAAAGATGCCAGGGCGATTCAGTTAGGAATTTTCTATTTTATCATCAAATGGTCACATGACAATTTGATAACTATATGTCAAGAAATGAACTTATACCCTTATCTCAAATCTTACACAAAAACTTACCCAAAATTGATCATAGATATAAATGTAATCATAAAAACTATAAAACTTCTAGAAGTAAAAATAAGAAAAAAAATTGTGGCCTTAGGCTAGGCAAACATTTCATAGAAATAACATTCCAATGTGATCCATAAAGAAAAAAATTTAAAAACTGAATCTAATCAATAAGGAAAACTTTTGATTTTCAAAACACAAAAGATTCCATTTTGAAAATGAAAGGATAAGTCACTGAATGGGAAAGAACATTTGTAAATCACATGTCTGGTAAAGAGCATGTATCCAGAATATATAAAGAAAAATTGCACTCAATAAAAACACAACCTAATTACAAAATGTGCAAATGATTTGTTGGATATTTTAACAAAAATATATATAAATGAATAATAACCATCTAAAATTATCTTCAGTACCATTAGCTATTAGGAAAATGCACATAAACTGCAACATGATGCCATGAGTACTCATTAGAAAGGCTCCAACTACTCTGTCAGAAATATAGGATAATTCTTGAAAATTATAACATCCAGAAACTTTAATATTTTCCAGTTGTATTACTAATTTTAAGTTGGTCTTTTTTTAACAAATAGATTTTATTGATAAATATTAATAAAGCATAAATCTATTCAAAGTGTACAATCAATGGTATTCTGTATAATCACAAAGTTATGCATTCATCACTTCAATCATTTTTAGAGCATTTTCATTATTCCAGTAATGTTAGTCTTTTGTATAATTCAACTTACAAATCAGAAATGGATTTATACCTCCAAAACTGTCATAATAGATGATGAAAATAGCTGTTTCTTAACTTCTCAAGTCTTCCTGTTTTAGGAATTGTGATTTTTTACCTTAATCTTAGAATTGTTTCAAATTTACCTTTCCATGGACTCTAATCTTATTTTTCTCCTTTGTTTAAGGGATTTGTCATTGGCTTCTGTTGTAATAAGCAAACTGTGATGAGTGTGCCAGTCTCAACTGTACATTAGAAGCTACCAGTTTTCAGGAGAAACTTCAGTGTTTGATGTGTTGATTTCTGAATATCTCCTTCCCACTGTGGTTAATATGCCCAAGTAACATGCTAGAAATACCACGTTGGATTTTAATGCCTTACTGCCTGTTGCTGTAATATGTTGCTCACTCAGGAAGTCTTTCTTATTACCTTAAGTGAGGCTATGAACACAAAGAAAATACAGCCTAGCTCATGTTATAATGCATATCATACTGTATCTTTATGCATTCCTATCTCTATTCTCCAGCTCATCCACTTTGGATTTTCCATCTCACCCTGTTTGTTCTGGGACTCTATCATTTTCACCAATGATGCCAGCTTTGATGACACCCCCTCATATCATACTGTTTGGCATGAAACCATATCTTTTTAAATTACCAATATGGAGAAATACTTCTTCCTACTTCTAACCTCTCATTTCATATATATATATATATATATATGTGTGTGTGTGTGTGTGTGTGTGTGTCATGTTAATTCATATAGGCCTTTTCTTTTCTACATTTTTTTTAATGTGACAACTTTCTCAAAAGTGAGTAACAAATGAAAGTAGATGAAAGCCAATTCCCTTGATTCAAAAACAGAAAGGAGTGAAAAATAAATAATAAAAAATGAAAAAGACAGGATTGGGGAATATTTACTCTTGAATGTTTTGAAGAAACTTCTGAAAATTAAGAAAGAGACTCAAATCTTGCAATAAAGTTATCATCATGTCACTGTTAGTTTTTACAAAACAAAAATTTAAAAGCACATTAACTTTATACAACTTTATCATCAACCTCTGAAGCTTTTAACATTCTCTCTGTACTTCAGGGTACAAATAAAATCAGGTGTTTTCTGGGATATTTTTCACAGTATCAGGTCAATGACTAGTCTAGAGGCTCAAATGTTTGTCAGCAAATTAATTTCAAAGGAGGATTATTATTCTGCTTCATTGGAAATGCCATCACAGTTACATGTATACATACAAATTACTAAATTAATTTATCACATTGGATTGAACTAACAATGTTTACATAAAGAAATAATGATTTTATTTAACTTAATTGACTTTAAAACTCAGCTAAAAAGCTGTCTTCAGTGTATTATAGACCTGACTGAATCTAACATATGTCATTGGCCTTATTTGGTTACACACAATTTAATGGTCTTCTAAGCAAGGTTCCTGAAATCCAAAAATTTCCATTTGAAGACCATCTTAATAATTGATAAAGTAATTAGTGTGATGAGACAAATATTGCTTTTTATTATGTGGTCATACTTACACCATATTTAAATAGAAGACCCAATTAGGAAATAATTCAACAGGATCCAAATTTGCCTATATACACCAAAAGAAGAAAATATATATATATTACATCTTTAAATCTGCAATTAAAATTATAGGTGTTCCATATTAGGATGGAAATATAATAAAACAAACTGGAAAATGACCAAGAGTGTAGAGCTGAGATAAGATGATTTATATTAAATTAAAATCTCACATTATCCGAGATAGGTTCCTCCTACCTTTCTATTCTTTAATCAAGGGGAAAAAGAGATTGACATTAAAACTGTAATAAGTGTGACAATACTAAAGCAAACTCAAAGACATTAAATTACAGTTTTCCACATCTGAGTCTAATTTTGTCTCAAATAATTACATTTCTTTTCTGATATAAATATGTCTAAATTTTTGTGTCTTACTAGAAGAAACTATTCAACACTGGAACCTCTTATAAGCAAAGTGAACACTCCCATAAAATGCTAATTTTATTGATCATATATTTCTTCAGGTCTAGTTCTATGATTATGTGTCAAGATTCATTACTAAAATTCAATGCCATAATTTCCTCTTAATCTTATTAGATAGCAGGTTAATTAACCTTCATCTGGTGATTTTGATTTTTTGCCAGGGGTATATCCTGGTCTTCTGTATACAATCGAAGTTGTAAAATAGATTTTTATGTATACTCACTGATCAAGAATTGTCAGAAAATGGGTAAAAAAATTTTAATCAAAGTAAATTTTCCCTTTTTGTCACTTGTGGAGCTTTCCTAAACTCAGTCTGCTAAATGTCTAAGAATACCATAATCCAGAATATTTATTACACATACATAGAAAAGTAATAGTTACAGCAGAGATAAATGAAAATCTTTTCAGAATTGACAAAATTTATTAATCAAGTAGTATCCAGAATGAAAACATACTTATTGATGGTGCTCTGTGCCTTTTCAAAAAAATGTGCAAATTCTATTAATTGGGATAAAACAATTTCTAACATATGCTGGTTCTTAGAATTTAGACTCTAAATTCAATAGGTTATATTTTTCCATTAAAAATATTAACAGGGTTATGGCCTTATATTTTAAATAGACTTATCAGTACAATTTGGCTAACTTACCAGTAACAAGGATTTAACAATCTGTTATTACAGTTTTTTGAAATGTAGTAGTTTACTATACTCAACCATACATAAATAGAAAGTACGAAAGAAACCAAATAATTCAATTGATTTACTTTTCTCATGACTATTTTGTGGCTCTCTTCAAACTTCTTTGATTTTTTTACCTTGCATCTCCTTTGTCTCCTAGAAATATTTACTCCAGTCTACCTGCTTGCTCCGGGCAAAGTTAGTGAATACACTATTTGTTTATTAATCTCACAACTCCAATAACTTCAGCTTAAATTTTAATTAAATTTTTGTCATATCTAATCTCTTTTACTTCCCAGGCTCACGTATAACCCTATTTTTAATATTTTTTGTTCATTTCTTATTTTTCAAAATTATTTCATTTTCTAATTAATTTTATTTGGTTATTTTGTTGGCTTCATTTTTTGAAAAGGTTTTGGATCACAGAAGGGTCACAACAGTGGTGGGGGAAGATGACTTATACAGGGTGTCAGTGATGGAGGAATGCATGGGAAGGGCATGCCTCTAAGGTATATGAATATGTTCATATCCTTAAATAACTTTCTGGGATATAATGGCAAACTATATCAATCATCTTTTCATTTACTTATAGATTTCTAAATTGACACTGATTTAAAGGAAGAACATGGATTTTTCAGGAGTCTCTTTAACGCAGCCTTCACATCCTTATTTCGCAGGCTGTAGATTAAGGGATTTAGCATGGGTATCACCAAAGTATAAAACACTGAAGCCATTTTATCAGTGTCTAATGAATGATTACTGTGAGGCTGCAAATACATGAATAGCAGTGTCCCATAGAAAACTGTGACTGCCATTATATGAGAAGCACAGGTGGAGAAGGCTTTCTTCCTTCCTTCTAAAGAACGTATCTTTAAAATGGACAAGACAATGTTGAGATAGGATACTAAAACTATAGTTATAGAGAAAAATAAATTTGTAGCTGAAGAAATAAAGACTACTGTTTCTGGAAAGTAAGTATCAGAGCAGGACAATGCTAACAGAGGAACATTATCACAGTAAAAATGATTGATTACATTGGAAGAACAGTAAGACACAGAAAACACACATGATGAAACCACAATAGCTGTAGAAAGGCTATAGAGGTATGTGAGGGACACTAGGAGAAGGCAGATCCATGGAGATACCACCACCATGTAGAGCAGGGGATTGCAAATGGCCACATAGCGGTCATAGGCCATCACAGCTAGCATGAAAATCTCAGCCACAATGAAAACCAAGAAACCACCCAGTTGAGTGGCACATTCATAGTAGGAGGTGATTTTCTTCTTTGCTAAGAAATTAATGAGCATTTTAGGGGCAATTACAGTAGAATTGCTAAGGTTGATGATTGCCAAATGTCGGAGGAAAAAATACATGGGAGTTTGAAGTTGAGAGTCAACACTAGTGAGGGTTATGATGCCCAGGTTCCCTGCCACCGTCAGCCCATAGATCACCAGGAAGACCAGGAAGAGGGGAATCTGGAGCTCTGGATTCTCTGAGACACCCATGAGAATGAACTCTGTCACCCGAGTGAAATTTCCAGGAGCCATGTAAGAGTTTGGAGATTCATCTGCATGTGCACGAAAAGAAGTGATTACAAATTTCAAGGAATTATTTACTAGGATTGAATTCAGATGGCAAGGACAATTTCTTAGGTGAGGTTTCCTTAAATTATGTATTATTCTAATTCAATTATTAAATCCAAGCCTCTAAATTTGGTAAATTTTGCAATTATTTAGGAGAGATCAAAGCAAATTTATAGATATAGATATGATTCAGAATAGTGCAACATTTGGGGGAAGTTTTCTTTCTCTCAATCTTATTAAATTATGGCAAAGTTATTAGTTTGCAATCATTTGAAACCATGATTAATATCTTATATCTCTTGCAATGAGGGAAAACACCTTGAGATATCAAATGTGGCTCTTATTATTACTTAATCTGAGATTTCTTGCTTCATCTCCACAATAGATAATTCTACCCACAGCCCTACTTCATTCTCTGTATTCTAAATGTAATTTAATTTATCAATTCTAATAATACGCATTAAGGTTTTTCTTATTTTTCATTTTATTTATTTTGGAGAAGAATACTTGGAGATATGTCCTCTTATCTATTTTTCAGGTTACTGATTTTTCAGCTTTGTGGAAATGACATCTCTGAAATGTCACTTCTGTAATTTCTTCACACTATGAATTATTTTTTTAAAGATTTATTTATTTATTTATTTATTTATTTATTTACTTATTTAATTTCTCTCCCCTTCCCCCCCATCCCAGTTGTCTGTCCTCTGTGTCTATTTACTGCATCTTCTTTGTCCGCTTCTGTTGCTGTCAGTGGCACGGGAATCTGTGTTTCTTTTTGTTGTGTCATCTTGTTGTGTCAGCTCTCTGTGTGTACGGTGCTATTCTGGGCAGGCTGCACTGCCTTTCGCGCTGGGCGGCTCTCCTTATGGGACACACTCCTTGTGTGAGGCTCCCCTACGTGAGGGACACCCCAGCATGGCAGGGCACTCCTTGTGTGCATCAGAACTGAGCATGGGCCAGCTCCACATGGGTCAAGGAGGCCCGGGGTTTGAACTGTGGACCTCCCATGTGGTAGACGGATGCCCTAACCACTGGCCCAAGTCCACTGCTTCCATGAATTATTGTATACTACTTTTTCCTTCTCTTTCATGATCTTTTCTCTTCCTGCAATTCCTCATATTCTTTCCACTGTCTTTTTATGTTTAAACACGATTTATTACAGAATTTAATAGTTATTTTTAATTTATAAAATTAAAAATCTTTAATATCATAAATTTAAAAATTAATCTTTTTTAATTTTAATAATTATAACATTCTTGTTTTATAGCGTTTCTATGATAATTTTATTACATGCATTTTTCAAAGGGTTGATATGTTGTTATAATATGGCTGAATATTTTCCTGTAGTTGTTTATTTTAAAGATAATCACCTGCACCTAACAAAGTATATTAGTCTCTTCCCAGCACAGATGATAATTCCAATGGTTGCAAAGAAGTCCTGTCATAGTTTCTTATCTATAGATTTCAAGCTGATTTCCAGATAGTCAAGACTATATAATCATAAATGCCTAAATTCTAAAAGTTAAGAGATATAGCCATTTTTTTCTCTTCTTCTAGAAATAATATATTAGGAAGAAGGATAGGAAACAATTCTGCAATAAGGAAAATATTGAAATGACAGCATAAAAATAATTTTTGATATAAGACCAAGATAACACCTAAATCTGTTAAATATCTGATACCAGTTTCATTCTGAGACCAAACATTGTTCTTTCTCTTAATTTTTTTGAATCATTCTCTTTACTTATTTACCAAATATTTGTTGAATTCCTGCTGTGTGACAGGTGATGTTCAAACTTCAGATAAATCATTTTTCCTTCACCCCATAAATCTTCCTTTCTAAAGATAGAGGACAAATTAAATCTGATAAGGAAACATATACACAAGATAATTTCACATTGTGATAAGTTCAGTAAGTGAAAGAATATGTATTGTTACAACCTGGGAGAATTATTTTCCATAAAATATTAAGAGACAGGTATTCTGAGAAGGTAACAGTTGAACTGAAATGTGAAGGATGAGAAGGAACCAACTATACAATAAATCAGAGGAAAAACATTTTGGGATTCCAGGCAGGGGTATATTTCTTGAAAATGTGCTGAGGTAGAGAAGAACTTAGTTTTACTGTTTTTAAGGGAAGATATAGTGGAGGCCAGTATGAGTGGATTATGAGAGAATTGGAAAATTAATGGGAAAATAATTTAGGTCACAATAAATTTTATATTTTATTCTAAATGAATTGTAAGACATTGAGAAGTTTTAAATTAGGTCAACTGCCTTTAGCTTTAAAAAAGATTTCTCTGGCTGTTCTGGAAGTGATGAATTGTAACTAGAAAAGAGTAGAGATGGGACATATAAAAATAAAGAAATTAATCAAGAAATTGTTATAGGGTTCCTGGTGAAAAATACTGTTAGTTTGGGTCAAAGTTAAGAAACTGGAGATAGAGAGAAAGAACATTTGAAATAACAATTGGCACAGAAACAAAATGATATATTCAACAAAATTAATATAATGAATTATATAAGACATGTATGATGGAATGGTAGATGGAAGATGGATCACCCACTCATCTTTGCCTTTTGCATCTGGGTGAATGTTCATGACAATTTTGAATATTAGATGAAATGGTTTAAGGTGGTGTGACAGATTAAAATGTGTACCCTAGTTTGGACATGTTCTTGGTTCCCATTCTGGTGGGTGTGGACCCACTGTAAATAAGATCTCTTCAAGATAATATTTCTGTTAATGTGTGTCCCAGATTAATCACTGGTAATACAGACTACCAGTGTCCTTTGTAAAAGGAATGATATTCAGATATAGAAATAGAAAACTAAAGAGAGAATATGAAGCTGGAAGTTAAAAGAACCAGAGAAGAAAGAAGACATTGTCATGTGTATTGTCCTATACCAGAAAAGCCAGGGACCACAGATCACCAACAGTCATCCCCAGAACAACACAGTCTTTGGGGTGCCTCAATTTTGGTGTCTTCTCCTAATCTCAACACTGCTACCCAATAATTCCCATTTTTTAAGCCAACCCATTGTATGTTTCAGCAGTCAAGAAACTAACAGAAGTGAGGTTGATCAAACTGAGATTTTAAACAAGTTAAGGTGCTTATGAAATATTGAAGTAATCATTTAGGCAAACTAATATTTAAGGCTAGAACACAATGGTGTAGATGGTATGTGGATACTTGAAAAACATCATCCTAGATAATGATGCATTTACTTAAACTCTTTTGCATTTCTTTCTATATTTGTGAAAAAAAAACTTCATTATATGCTGCTTATCAAATTTGCAGCTCTTTCCACTGAGGACTACTCCTGTGTTATTGAAATTCTAGCTTGCCTTTTTGTCCCCAAACACTTGATATTATTTCTATATCCCCACTCATGCTTTGTCTTATTTTGCCTTTTCTATATTTGCAGTTCCTAATAATCTTTCTTCAACCTTCATTCTTTTCTTCCCCTCCCTTGACAAACATAACAAATTTCAGTTATCAGCCAATATGAATGTTTCCAAATTGTGCTGGTCCCTTTCTTTCTCCTGACTAAAACTGCCATTGTAAAACTTTAAACCACTATTTTAAATCACAACCACCATATTTATTACCTAATTTCCTATTTCAAAGCCCTACATTGAATTATTTGTCAATTTCAATGAATTCTCTTTTCAAGGCTCTATTTTTTCCCATCCAATGTATTCCCCTCTTCTACTTCCTTATGTTGAGACTTCATTAACAGAGGAGTGCCAGTGATTATTGTAATAGTATCCTTTCTAGTCTCCATGTCTAAATTCTCTCAGTTTGGGTGGACATTTAGGCAAATGGCAGTAAATTAAAGCTTTTTAATTAGATAAAATATATAATCTAAGCTATTCTTTAGATGAATTGAATTGTTTTAGTCTCATTTTCAGAACATTCCATATTCAGTTCCATATTACTTTTTTAGTTATGTTCCCCTACCAGCCACACATCGAGCATATACTTTTATCTCTGGTCCTTCATATCTTTTCTTACATAATTCCCCTCAGACTACTCCATTTTTGGTGAGAGAAGGCATCTTTAATGAAATAAATTTTCCCTTGATTTGTAATAGTGACCTCATGTGATAAGAAACTGGAAATGAAATTAATGCGAATAGAGCTAACAAATTAAATTTGTAAATTTAAGGATACCAATCTTGATCTCACTCTAGGCAATTTCCCTCTTATGAAGACTTATTATAGAAATATTGGTGAGTTGACTTTAAATTAGAACTAGTGCTGTATGGTTAGATAGTAATAATGACATCTTAAAAAAACCTGTATTTTGCAAATATTGCCCATGCATTTTGAATTTTCATTCTTTATCAAATGACAAAGGAGAATGACAAGAATGTAAAATTAGTTTTGAGCATTCTATTTTAGGTCAATAGTTTTAAGGACAACCTAGGAAATGGATATTTTCTTCCTAGCTTTATTCCCCTTAAGAATATTATAGAATATTATTCCATCAAACCAGAAATTTAGGGTTAGGTTGTTTTTTAAATACCTTGCTCCTCAAAGGGAGATCCTTTTGATACCTTCCCAACTAAAATGCATGAAGATTTATTCTGATGGGAAATAGATGGCCTTCTTAAGCATATTCCATTATTGCAGTTTCCATTTTATGCTTCTATATGCATTTGCATGTATGCTATCAGATAATAGATGATTTTCCTGAGAGAATTTATGATCTACGGTTATAATCTCAAAAAAAATTGGCACTATTTGGAGTATGAATAATTGCATATCCAGTTTAATTTCACAGGTTATCCCATGAAATGTGCAATTTTATTTTAGCTAACATTGTGAAAATATGATATATACAGTTTCCATTTGCAAAAATCCATTGTTTCATTAGTGATATAATTGATTTAAGTACACAATAATGAAGCCAATTCTAACTTGGAATGTACACAGCTGGGTCATAATTGACACCCCATACTCCCCCAAATAGCTATAAATCTTGGAAACAACCTTAGCATAAACACTGTATTATTTGATTAAGCTTAAATACCTAAGGCCTTCCAAAAAGAAATTAAGTGGTTCATTTTAAACAGCAGGTTTTGGATTTCTTAATGTCTGTTACAAACACAAGATAAATATTTTCTACCAACTCTAATGGAGGACTTGTTTCTAATTTTAATGAGGCTCTGCATAATTAAGGCAGTGAGAGCTGATGGAGCTTTATAAACCTTTGAGACCCTATTTCTGAAACACAGTGACTCTGGAATCCTCACATTGCCTTTTACCATCTTGGAGAGGTGCCGCAGTAATCCATTCTTTAATAAGAGCTCCTCTGGGAATTGCATCAGACACCTTTGGGAACCTCTTTTTGACAGTCTGGGTCTAGATTATTGAAGTGAGTTAAACTCCATGGCATCTCAGGAACACAGCGATTGAGTGTATCTCCTAAATAGCTCATTTTTAATCCGGGATTGGTTTTGTAAAAATAGACAGTTGAAGAGTTAGGACCCAAATATTTATAGTCGAATTAGTATAAACTATATTTATTTAGTTATGTAGTTATTCTATGTAAAAGTGTTTTTTCTTCCTTTTTGCCTCAAGTAATACAGTTAGCATGGTCATTATCCAAGGGATTGTGGTGAAGCAGAGGTTAAAAGGAGGATGCATCCTCCAACAAACAAGCACCATGCAATGAAATTATTATTCTTATTTCTTATATCTTTTCTTATCTCTTGTTCTATAGTAAGAAAAAAAGTAGAAAGCAATTCCTGGGGAAAAGTTAAACAACTTTAAAATCTAAACTCTTTGTTAAGGTTAGAATATATCTTCAGATTTCCAGGTAAACACTATTTTTTAAAACACTGCAACTTTCATATATATATATATATATATTTATATATATGCATGTGATGGCTAATAGAATTATATAGAAAAGAATTGTCCCTGAGACAGTTTTCTTCTGTGGTGCTTTAGTCCTATTTATAGCAATACTTCCTTTCTGGTGCATCATAATGTTACCTCCTACAGACCTTGAATTGAAAGATGAAAGTTGAGCTATATAGATGGCACAAGGTCATTCACATAAAGTGTAAATGTATATGTATGAAAAAGAATCATACATTTTGTAAGAAGACAAGAAAATAAGTAGATTTACATTAAATATAACAGGCTGTTTACCTGGCAGTGACAGGAGGGATGAACAAAGGAATAAAGTAAAAGGGAGCAAGAAATAAATTTAAAAGGAGATGCACTTTACCAGGCCCAATATGATGATATGCCATGAACAGAGGAAAATAATTATTTTAAACCTCTCTCCAGATGCCCCAATCAATTTGAAAGACATATATATTCATTGGGCACATGATTCCCTTCTGAATTCACATCTATAGAAGTAATAAAAGTTATTAAAATATATAAACAATAATCTTCATGAGGCTATTCAGTAGGCAAAATACTGGAATAAAATTAAAACCACATCAGAAAATTTATTAAGTAAAATATAATGATATATTTAATGCAATATAAACTTTAAAACTTGGTTTATATGTATTACATAGAAATTTGGGGCAAGCCTCTGAGAATATTAAAAATAATAAACATCAGGTTACTTATCAAAGATTTCTTTAAAAGACGTTATTAGGGTAAAATTTACATACAATAAATTGCACAGATTATAAGTGTGCATGAATAAGATCTGACAAATGAAAACAACTGTTTTATTATTGTCCCAATCAAGAGAGCATTTCCATCACCCCAGAAATTTCCCTGATATCTTTTTGCAGTTAATCCCCCATATATTAATTGTAGTCTGAGAGCAAGTTATTAATTAGGGTTATGTTGCTATGATTTCTATGACCAGGGTTTAATTTTTCATATGCTAGAACATGATATAAATAAAATAGTATTTTTGTCTGATTCATTTTGAATTAATGTTATTAAAATTCTTCCATGCTGTTGGATGTATCAGTATTTGATACTGCTTTGTTGTTGTGTAGTACTGATTTTATAAATATACCACAATTTGTTTACTTTTATCTGTTTATAGGCAGTTAGAATATTTCAAGTTCTATGAATATTGTAATGAATAAAGTTGTCATGAATATTAGTGTACCAGTAATTTTCTAAACTCATGCCTTTATTCCTTTTGGGTAAGAATAGAGAAGGAGATTCCTGACACACATGGTAACTTTATTAGAACCAGCCAAATTATTTTCTGAAGTGGCTGTACCATTCCCCAAAACAGTCAACAATATTTCATGGTTCCAGAAGCTGCAAACAGTAGTCAACATTTGGTAATATTATTTTAAAATTTTATCTAACCTAGTCGGTAGAAAGTGGTATTCTATTGCTACTGTAATGTAATTTCCCTGATGACATAGGATGTCAGAGCTTTATTTCATGTTTTTATTGTTAATTCACTTTTTCTTCTATGAAGTATTGGTTTAAATCTTTTGTCTATTTTTATTGAATTGTCATTTTGTTATTGACTTGTAGGGGTATTTATAATATTGTGGATATGATTAAATTACTTTGGCTTCTTAGTAGATCATCAGTTGAATATGCATATGTACATGTTAAGACTCTAATTCTATTGCATTTATCTATTTGAGAGTACAATGTTGAGAAAACTTTTTCAAAAATATAGTAAGGAAGGTTACCTGCTTAAGATGCTTAAAGGGGAGAATCTGACACAGGAGAGGCTCTAGGGAGTATGTGAGTGCTCATTTTGTCATAGTGGATTATATCGATGGATAGAGACCCATACAATGAGAGTGAAGGTATACATACATCCTGGGGAGGATTGATGTTCTCAAATAGAGGGAATTGTGTCTCTCAAGAGAAATGGTAGCTCCCAATGTGATAGGGAAGTCAAGCATGTCAAGCCCTCAAAATTGTTGCAAGTATCTCTGAACATGGCCCTTCAAGCAATGAAGATTGACTGTCACTGTGGGCCCTGAGGGGAGAGAGAAAGAGGTATTGAATAGATGGAATCAGTGTTACTGTGGGGCAATGGAAGTGTTCCACAAGATTATGCAAGGATGGATATGGGACATGTTAAATTACAATAAAAATGTATAGGGGCCTATAGGCTAAAATGTAAATCATAATATAAAACATAAGATAACTGAAAATTTAGAAAATTGTATAATCTAAAATATAGACCACAATGCAAACCCAAGTGTAACCTTGTTTGAAAGCTGTTGTCTCAATACAAGTACATCAGTTGCCATAAATATAGTATGAACATGTAAAAAAATTATTGCTGGGGAAGGGACAAAGTGTCTGATGTTGGATATGTGGGAGTAATGTATATTGTATATATGAATTACTATGATCTAAAACTTTTGTGAAAACAAGCTTAATAATTAGAAAAAAAAAAGAAGATAGGTTATAGACACTGAGGAAGAGATGGAAGAAGTTGCCTTGCCAATGTGCATACAGGGCAACACATTGCAGTGATGGAAGGCAAAACATCAAAAACAAAGCTTTTGCATTTTTTATTTTTTTGATACTCCAATTTATTGTTACCTTAATTTTTCTAAATTAATATGTATTCTATATCTAACCTTTAAACATATCACTATATTCCATTTTACTATTAATGGAACCTGGCAATACATTGGGCTTCATTTTTTAAAAAGTTTTGCATCACAGAGAGTTTCAACAATGGCAGGGGAGGAATACTGGTGTGGGATCTTATTGACAGGGGACACATGGTTGGCAGGGAGTTCTCAGGGCATATATCCAGGGTACATAAAAATGTTTGGATATTTTCATAGTGGTTACAGTTAAAAACAACAACTGAGGGACTGGTGAGTTCCCAACCAGGGAAGCTCTATCACATTCCCTAGTGGAACAGCAACATTCCCCCAAGAGCAATGGCAAAGACCAAAAAAGAAGGAAGGTTCAACAAGCCCTTGATACTAATGACTATGCTTGTGAGACTGTGCACCTGAAATAAGAACAAGGCCTAGAGCTGCAGGGTGCATAAGAGTTACCTCCTAAGAGCCTCCATATTGCTCAAATGTGGCCATTCTCAAAGCCAAACTCAGCATGTAAATGTGTTGCCTTCCCCCCAGAGTGGGACATGACTCCCAGAGATGAGCCTCCCTGGCACTGAGGGATTACTACCAAGTACCAGCCGATGATGTAACTAGAAAATGACCTTGAATAAAAGGGTCAACTT
Organism: Dasypus novemcinctus; assembly: GCF_030445035.2. NCBI lineage: Eukaryota > Metazoa > Chordata > Mammalia > Cingulata > Dasypodidae > Dasypus > Dasypus novemcinctus. Next base: position 37,334,513 of record NC_080682.1, read on the forward strand.
GGACCAGCAGAATATCTCAACCTACATATATACCAGGAGTTAAAAATGCTTTTTGACCTGAATAAAAGGGGGAAATGGAAAGGACAAATGAGTTTATATGGCTATGAGTCTCCAAAAAAGAGCTGGGAGGTCATCAGAGGGGTTGCCCTTATGCACACCTGAGCAGAGTCCCAGAGACAGATAAAGTAGATATAACCCCAGTTATTGGTTCTTCTGAGGGCTACAGAGACCCACAGGTTCTATGGTCATGGCAGATAGAGTTCAGTGCCATGTCAGTTGACCCTACTTTGGAGTTTGTGTTTCTGAGTGTGATGGAGTTGGACTCAGATGTGCTCTTTGTTCACAAGCCTCTCTTGTTACTTTTACTGGACCTATGGTTGGCACTGGGGTTTAATGTATACTCAGGAGACCTGAATCTCTGGACTGTCTATGTGATAGCCAGGCCCTGAGCCTCAACAGACTTGCAAATCCTACCCTCTGGTTTACTGGACTTACACCAGCCAGCTAACAGGGAGGTGAAGAAGGTCAACTACCACCCTAGGGAGCCAAGATTGCCTACAACTGCAAGCAGGAGAATTGCATCCATCATCCAAGTGGAATCTAAACACCCTTTCAATTTAGAGGTGGAGTGGGCATAACCATCCCAGGGCCCACAGAATGGAGGAATAGAGTATGGATTAGAGTGGACTTACTGATATTCTATTCTGGAACTATTGTGATTAGTAATGGAAGTAAATGTAGCATTGATGTGGAGAAAGTGGCCAAATTAGCTGCTGAGGGTTGGGAATGGGAAGAAGAGATGTGATGTGGGGGCATTTTCAGGACTTGGAGTTGTCCTGGGTGGTATTACAAGGACAGTTACTGGACATTGTATGTCCTCCCATGGCCCACTGAGTAGACAAGGGGAGAGTGTAAACTATAATGTGGACCACTGAACATGTGGTTCAGCAGTGCTCAGAAATGTATTTGCCAAGTGCAATGACTGTCCCATGATGGAGGAGGTTGTTGTTATGGGGGGAGGAGTGGGGTGAGGGGGGTGGGGGGTATATTTTTTTAATGTAACATTAAAAAAAGACAAAAAAATAAAAGTTAAAAAATGGTACTATCTTTATTACTGTAGTTTTATAGTAAGTCTTGAAATCATCATTGTAATTTCTTCAACTTTGTTCTTTTTCAAACTGTTTTTGGCTACACTTGATGTTTCACATCTACTCTATGGAAGCAGACCTCAAGTCAGATATAAGGGGACCTTGTTTGTACATCATGAGACTGGATCTAGGCCTCTCTACTCTAAGAGCAGTCACATAAAGTAGACGTTATCATACTTTTATTATTAAAACTTGATCCTTAACTTAAAATTGCATGTCCTTAAAAGTTGTAGCTTGGTCTCAGCCTTATATGTGAAGTTAAGGAATGAGCCACTTGGATGCATGAGATAAAATGGTAAATATCATAAGCCTGGTTATAACCTAACCAGTTAATATTCTAAAGCCAGAATGGATTCCTCTTCCATATGGAAAATTGGAGACTTTGAAAAAATCCCTTCATGACAGTAAATAAGTCATGGAGTAAGTATTGAGGAAATACATTATTGAGCCCATTTAGAAAATCAAACTTGAGAATTTTTAGAAATAACTGGTTGCTGAGTTCATGCAATCTAGTCATTAAGTCCTTTTGTATCTATTGCAATTTAATTATTAATACAAGTAATGTACAGTTTTTTAGCTAAAAGCTTTAGGTTTATCAGGTTATTAATTGCATGTAGTATGAAAATAAATAATTAAAAGAAATCTTAAGATTATAATTTTGGGAAGAAGTTTATGTAGGTACAAATACTCAAAGGATTTATATTTAGGTTGGCAGTATGCTTTTGGAACTATTTATCATTAGAATTTTGTGATGAAAATGTGTGCTGTGTCTATTACAGACAATAGCCCTGTCCTGTAAAGTCTTGAATATTTTACATTTTCTACAGAAAGGAGGTGATCCTTGAGAACCCTTCATTTTGTAGCTATGATATCAGTTAGCTAATATCATACAGCTATTATTGACATTTTGAAATTTTATCATCACACAAATTTCAATAAATTTTAATTTCCTTCCATGAAAATAAAAAAAGGAAGCACTATTTTAAAAAAATCACAATTCATAGCACTTTCACATTATTTTGTATGTGTGTGTGTATATATATATATATATATATATATATATCTTACCCCAAAACACATAGACCATAGAAGAACTGTTAGGCATGCTATTTGAGGAATAAAAAGTATTGGCATATCAACTTAAAGGGACAAGACTTATTATTGCAGCATTTATATTTTATAGTGGCAAAAAGCAAAGAAATTACTCTGCAATCAAGCAAAGATTTATAAACTAAAGAGGTGATGATGAATTCTCAACCAGTAATAGCAAATTGTAGGAAAATTGATATAGTATATTTTTAAAAGCACATTCTATATGGATTATATAGGACAGTAATATTAATATTAGTTAATGTTACTTGCGGGTTGTGTTGCAACCCAGCCCCTGAACGGCATGGGTGGGGGTAGCTAGCTGCAAGACCAAAGAATGCACTCAGCAATATGTCAGACATGAACTTTATGTGTTGGGACTTATGGAGAGGAAAGATCCTGATGGCAGCAGTCCAGAGAATAAAGATTGCACTCTACAAAAAGGTGGAAAATGGAGGGCAACATATAGGGTCTCAGAAAAAAAACATTTCATAACAGAGTTTTGCTATGGTCACATGAAGCACATAAATGGAGTCTGGTGATGTTATTATAGGAAGGAACTAAACAGCCTGCAGAAAAGTACAGCCTCTGATAGCACTTGTATATTGTTTCCCTTGTGGGAAGCTTTCTTACATTTTAACTTGTGTCCTTGGGCATGAAGGTGGCTGTATGATGCAGGCTGAGTTTCCCTTAGGAGCAGCCAGGGCCAGGGTACCCAACGGGCAGTCACAATTCACCCCCATTCAGCTGCTTGCATTGCCCATATGACAAACAAGACATTCACATTCTGCAACAGTTAAGCATACAACAAAATACTAAGAGTTCTTTGCCAAAAGCTTGTAAACTTACAGAGACATGTTGCCAAAGCCAAGAGAGGGAGTTTAACCTGTTAGATAGGGGATTGATAGCTAATTTATTATTATGACTTATGAGCTCTTACTTATGACTTAGCACTTGTTAGAAATTATGAGAGTGATCAGGAATAGATACACAACATTTGGCACTATTCATTGAGAATGTCTTGTTCTAATCTTGTTGATGGGTTGTATTTTGCCATGCCAGCAAGGTGTTTTATGCTGTCCAATTTGCAGATATTATGGCTCAAGGAACAATAAGGGGCAGATCTTGCTGGACTAAGAGTATACATGCAACATTTCCATTAGCACATAGTACAGTACTAGGTTGGGGAATACTATGAGGAGGCTTTTAATACCATGCATTCTCCACTATTAAATTTTCTGAGTTTTGCACTGGGACATCAAAAACTAATTTAGGCATAAGGAGAGTTCACATAGACATACACAACATCCAACTATTTGCTGTCCTGATTGGTTGCTTTTTTACCTTTACCTGTCAGCTTTTATGGGACAAATGGGGAGGCATTTTTGTTTGGAGTTATTCAGGGCTTTCTTTTTTTTTTTTCTTTTTTTTTTTTTTCAGCCTGGGACTTTTAAACTGGAATTTGTGATCAGAGTTTTTGGCAGTTTTTATTTTGACCTGCTGCCTTTCCTGTTTTTTATACTAACCTGCCTCAAATTTTCCCCTAGAGAGTTTACACCACTATTTTTAAGAAAGAGCTGAAAAGTGACAGTCATTCTGAAGCTCCTTCCTGCTGGTTAGGAGCAGCAGTCCCTGCCTGATGAGGTGTGAAACTCTCTGGCTATTCTACTGTGATTGAGGGAAGTCAGGTCCAGCAATGTGATTGGAACTGGATGAAATTCCCCCATGACTAATACTTTGTTCTGTAAGGAACTGACTCTGGAGGAAATTAACTTAGTTAGAATTTTGAAGAGACATGGTACTACTAAAAAGGTAAAGAACTTGCTGGACTTGGTATAAACTGCCACCCCCAGTTCCCACATTGGACAGCTAGAAGAGGATGAGGAGGGCACTGCCCTAGACATAATCTCAAAAGCAAAAACAAGACAAGCATATTATAAGCAAAATAAAGACAGTATACTTAAGAGAACTATTCTTTTGTATTATATGTACATTTATTAACTAATTCATTTCTAATTCATTTAGAAAATTAATTAGGTTTACTAGGATGTTTAACATGCTTAATATCCTTCTGCATATGGTTTAGAATAGAAGAGCTATTATATTTTCAGATATATAGGTACAGTACTTACTATTAATAAATGCATAAATTAGTGTAAAAATTCCTCTTTGAGCTGCAGTTAATGGATTTAAGTTTTAGGTTTACAATACTGTACATATTGTCTCTCCATACGAGTAGGGCATAATGCCAATTGTGTTTGTTTAAGTTCTACTATGGCTCCAATTGGTATATCTTTTACACAGCCAGCATGCTGAGCACTGTTGACCTTGGAGGGAGGTACTAGTATTTTACAGGCCTGGTGCATAGGGTCCCTTGGCACTATGAAACAGAGCCAGTCTGGAGGCAATGTCAATTGTAAATCTGGCCATATTGAGACATTGCCATCTGCTTCAGGAGTCCAAAAGAGCAATGTACTTTCCATTTACTTCAGGTGCATATCCAGAGATGTGGTAAATACCTTTATTGTTTTAAGGGTCATAGTGACTAACCTGGCCAATAACTGAAACAGAGAGGCACTATGCAGGATACTGGAGGCCTGGTTTGAATGCTCAAGAGAGTTTGACAATACTGAAGTCTCACTTTTAATTTTTATATACTTTTAGTGTAATTTATAACAGATGAAATAAACTTAATTATTTTTAGTACTTCAGTTTTTACTTTTAAACCTTTACCATATTATATTAATTAACAGGCATTTTATTTTAGTAGTATGAGAAAAAATACTTTTCCATTATTTTATGAAAACCTAAGATTCCCAGTCGAATTAAGATTATTTTTTCCCTACTACCACCTTAATATGCAGATTGAGGTGGCCTTTGATTTGTTTTCCTATATGAAGTTACAATTTGTTGTGAATATCAATTTAGAGCTTTATTTATAATGCCTTCATGAAATTAGCTATTTAAATGTTTCAGTTTAGAAAGTGCTTTTGCAAACTTTTTATAACCTTAAATTACTTTTACTTTTAAATATGCCTGTTAAATTACAAATAGCAACCAATGAAATTTACTTTTATTCATTTAAGCTTTGTCTTAACATTTCTTATTTTGTTCTGAGAAAACTAGTCATTTCACTTTAGGACACATCTAAATTTTATTAAATATGAACTTACAATTTTTATTATTTTAAAGATTTAATAATATAATGCTTATTTATCATTATCCTAAAAACCTAGGGAGATTACACCCAAGCTAAATAAAATTAGAACAATTGTAGTTTATGCAAGAAATGTTTTTCTTTCTTCCTTTTTCTACAAGAGGTTAACCCTTCTTTTTTAAATATAATTTTTAAATTGTTAGTAGCTTTAAAAGCTACTGCCAGGTTCTAGGATATATATTACAATTGTCACAATTTAGAAAAGATCTCTTCATGCCTTTTAAGGACTTTTTCTTTATTTACTGAAATTTTGTAATTGGATTAATTACTTTCATTATATAAGGCTGTTAAGAGCGCCTTGCAGACGCCGTCGCCACCGCAGTCCTTTGCGCAGCCATGGTCAACCCCATCGTGTTCTTCGACATCGCCGTCGACGACGAGCCCCTGGGCCGCATCTGTCTTGAGCTGTTTGCAGACAAAGTTCCAAAGACAGCAGAAAATTTCCGTGCCCTGAGCACTGGGGAGAAAGGATTTGGTTATAAGGGTTCCTGCTTTCACAGAATTATTCCCGGGTTTATGTGCCAGGGTGGTGACTTCACACGCCATAATGGCACTGGTGGCCCAGGCAGGGCCGGTCCAGGCCGCGGTGGCGGGAGGTGGATGCCGGAGCCGGCTGGGCCGCTGTAGCGAGCGGAGCTGGGCGGAGCCAGGCCAGGCCAAGGCGGCGTGAGGAGCCGGGCAGAGCCGGTCCAAGCCTCCGCGACGGGCGGAGCCGGGCCTGCGGAGGGGTTTCTGTTTTTTTTTTGGTTTTTTTTGTTTGTTTTTTTTTTTTTTAATTTTACTTAATTTTTTTTTTTTTTTTTTTTTTTTTTTGAGCATCTGCAGTACTGGGGAGTTCGTGGGCCCTGGGCGGCCTATTGGGGGTTTGTGGGAAGGGAGGTGCTTGCAGACCCATTTGGGCAGACAGACGGGGGGGTTTTAGGGCAAAGCGGGGGGAAGTTGTTGTTTTAGATAGTGTTGCAACTGTGACACGTGTGTACCTGTATCTCTCTTCTCCCTATCCGTTCCCCACCGTTTGCCCATCCTCTTTTTCTTTCTTCCTTTCTTCTTGCCTTTCTTTTTTCTTTATTATAATTAGTTTGTTTGTTTTTTTTTTTTTCGGTTTTCTCTTTCCCTCTTGTCCCTCATCTTCCACTTATTTTTACTTTAATTCAAGTATACAATAGGTGCTACAGGGAACACCTCACATTTGCTGGGTTTTCCCATCCTCCACTGCCTCATTTCTGTGTGAACTGATTTAGGCTACCTACACTATCCCCCTTCCCCTGCATCTTGATATCCACTATCATCTACTGTCTCTCCTATATTCCACCCCCCAACTCCCGTTCTTTGATCCACAAAGTGTCTAACTCTTAATTTCTAATACCTTTGTTCTGTTTTCTGTCTATTATCCACTCTTGAAACTATTACCTTTCTTTTCTTTTTCCCTCTCTCATGAAAACAATAGCTGTGTAGTTCATACCATATTCCTCCCAAATTCAGTCATCAACTTCATAAAAGGTACTCTACCTACAGCTATAACCCTATAAAATCTACATGAATCTAACCTCCATCCTTCCAGATCTCATATTCCTGCTTTATTAACATACATCACCAATACAACTTTACACTTTTCCCTTGCTTACACAATTGCCTTTCCCCAACACTAATACTTTCCTCTAAAGTGAACTTAACCAACAACAACTAACTAGAATAAGAAGAAAAAAGTGACAAAGAGAAGATATAACACCTGTGCAAAAATAACAACTAATTAACCTCCAAGAGCAGACAAAGAAGCTAAGGAACTGATTAAATTCGTCAAAATAAAGAGATGACCAGAAAGCAACAAAAATCTACGAACCAAACCAATAATCAGGAAAACATGGCTGAATCCAATCAACAAACCAATAATCACGAAGGGGAGCAAAACTTGGCACAAGCAATGAAAGATCTCAGAACATTTATCACCGACAAATTTGATGCAGTAATGAAAGAGGTTAACAACATGAAGACATCACTTGGAGGGGAAATTGCAGACATACGCAAAAACATAACAGATATGATGGGAATGAACACCACAGTTCAAGAAATCAAAAATACACTTGCAGCAAATATCAGCAGACTAGAAGAGACAGAGCAGAGAATTAGTGATGTGGAAGACAGTACATCAGAAATCAAACAGATAGTAGAAGGGGTCAATAAGAAGATAGAAAAAATCCAATTAGGATTTAGGGACCTGAATGACAATGCAAAACGCTCAAACATACGTATTATAGGCATTCCAGAAGGTGAAGAGAAGGGAATGGGGTCAGAAAGAGTGTTGCAGGAAATAATGGCTGAAAACTTCCCAAATCTACTGAAAGAGACAGATGTACATATCCAAGAAGCACAGCGCACTCCACAAGTCATAAACCCCAACAGGCCCACCCCAAGACATATACTTGTCAAATTATCCAATGCTCAAGACAAAGAGAAAATCCTAAAAGCAGCAAGAGAAAAGAAAACCATCACATACAAGGGAAGCTCAATTAGATTAAGTGCTGATTTCTCTTCTGAAACCATGGAGGCAAGAAGACAGTGGTATGATATAGTCAAGGTACTAAAGGAAAAAAATTTCCAACCAAGAATACTCTATCCAGCTAAACTAGCATTCAAACATGATGGAGAGTTCAAAATATTCGCAGACAAACAGAAACTGAAAGAGTATACCAACAAGAAACCTCCCCTTCAAGAAATTCTAAAGGGAGTTCTGCAGGAAGAAAGGAAAAAACAGGAAAGGCAAAGTTGGAGGAGAGTATAAGACCAACAACAACAACAAAAAAGACAAAAAAAAATATACAAACAAAATATGACAAACACAAATCCAATCAAAATATGGCTAACACAAATAATTCCTTGATAGTAATAACACTGAATGTCAATGGATTAAACTCACCTATCAAAAGATTCAGACTGGGACACTGGATAAGGAAATATGACCCATCCATATGCTGTCTACAAGAGACACATCTTAGACCCAGAGACGCATGGAGATTGAAAGTGAAAGGCTGGAAAACAATCATACAAGCTAACAATAACCAAAAAAAGGCAGGAGTAGCTATATTAATATCAGACAAAATAGACTTTAAATGTGAAACAATTGTGAGAGACAAAGAAGGATACTACATTTTAGTCAAAGGGAAAATCTGTCAAGAAGATTGAACAATCATAAATATCTATGCCCCTAACAAGGGTGCCTCTAAATACGTCAGGCAAATGCTGGAAAAACTAAGTGAAAGAATAGATACATCTACAATTATAGTGGGGGATTTTAATACACCACTATCAATTCTGGACAGAACATCTCAAAAGAGAATCACCAAAGAAACAAAACATCTGAATAGTATATTAGAGGAGCTCGATCTAATAGACATATATAGATCGCTACACCCAAACACAGCAGGATATACATTTTTCTCAAGCGCACATGGATCATTCTCCAAGATAGATCATATGCTAGGCCACAAAGAAAGGCTGAACGAATTCAGAAAGATTGAAATCATACAAAACATTATCTCTGACCACAGTGGAGTCAAGCTGGAGATTTGCAAGGGAAAGAAGCCCAGATTTCACACCACGATTTGGAAATTAAACAACACACTCTTAGAAAAACAGTGGGTCAAAGAGGAAATCTCAAAAGAAATCAATGACTACCTTGAAACAAATGATAATGATAACACAACATACCAAAATTTATGGGATGCAGCAAAAGCAGTACTGAGAGGGAAGTTTATAGCCATAAATTCATATATCAAAAAAGAAGAAAGAGCAAAAATTGAAGAACTAACTGCACATTTGAAGGAATTAGAAAAACAACAACAAAGTAACCCAACAGGAAGAAGAAGGAAGGAAATAACAAAGATAAGAGCAGAACTAAATGAAATAGAAAATAAGAAAGCACTTGAACAGATAAACAAGACCAAGAGCTGGTTTTTTGAGAAGATTAACAAAATTGACAAACCTTTAGCGACACTAACAAAGAAAAAAAGAGAGAAGATGCAAATACACAAAATAAGAAATGAGAAAGGCGATATCACCACTGACCCCACAGAAATAAAGACTATCATAAGAGGATATTTTGAAAAACTATATTCCAACAAAAATGACAATCTAGAGGAAATGGACAAATTCCTAGAAACACATAAACAGACCATATTGACAAAAGAAGAAATTGATGATCTTAACAAACCAATCACAAGCAGAGAGATAGAATCAGTTATTAAAAATCTCCCAACTAAGAAGAGCCCAGGGCCAGATGGCTTCACAGGTGAATTCTATAAAACATTCCGGAAAGAACTGACACCAATCCTGCTGAAACTATTCCAAACCATCGAAACAGAAAGAACATTACCCAACTCCTTCTATGATGCCAACATTACCCTAGTACCAAAGCCAAACAAAGACATCACAAGAAAGGAAAATTACAGACCAATTTCTCTAATGAACCTAGACGCAAAAATACTTAACAAAATACTTGCTAATCGTATTCAACAACACATTAAACGAATTATACACCACGACCAAGTGGGATTCATCCCAGGTATGCAAGGATGGTTCAACATAAGAAAATCAATCAACGTAATACACCATATAAACAGATTGAAGGAAAAAAATCACATGATTATATCTATTGATGCAGAAAAAGCATTTGACAAAATACAGCACCCTTTCTTGATAAAAACACTCCAAATGATTGGAATACAAGGAAATTTTTTGAACATGATAAAGAGTATATATGAAAAACCTAAAGCCAATATTGTTTACAATGGAGAAATCCTAGACTCCTTCCCTCTAAACTCAGGAACAAGACAAGGATGCCCACTGTCGCCGCTCCTATTTAACATTGTCTTAGAAGTACTTGCTCGAGCACTGAGGCAAGAACCAGAAATAAAAGGCATTCAAATTGGAAAGGAAGAAGTCAAAATTTCATTATTTGCAGATGACATGATCCTATACATAGAAAACCCTGAGAGATCTACAACGAAGATTCTAGAACTCATAAATGAGTTTAGTAAAGTCGCAGGTTATAAGATCAATGCGCAAAAATCAGTAGCATTTCTGTACACCAATAATGAGCAAGATCAGGAGGAAATCAAGAAACAAATACCATTCACAATAGTAAATAAAAAAATCAAATACTTAGGAATAAATTTAACTAAAGAGGTAAAGAACTTATACACTGAGAACTATACAAGATTGTTCAAGGAAATCAAAGAAGACCTAAATAAATGGAAGACTATTCCTTGTTCATGGATAGGAAGACTGAACATTATTAAGATGTCTATCCTACCAAAATTGATCTACACATTCAATGCAATCCCAATAAAAATCAATCCAGCCTTCTTTAAGGAACTAGAAAAACTAACTATGAAATTTATTTGGAAAGGAAAGAGACCCCGAATAGCCAAAGACATACTGAAAAAGAAAAACGAAATTGGAGGAATCACACTACCTGACTTCAAAACATACTATAAAGCTACGGTGGTGAAAACAGCATGGTATTGGCATAAGGAGAGACATATAGACCAATGGAATCGAATTGAAAGCTCTGATATAGAACCTCACATATACAACCACATAATATTCGATAAAGCCACCAAACCCTCTCAACTGGGAGAGAGTGGCCTATTCAACAAATGGTGTCTGGAGAACTGGATAGCCATATGTAGAAGAATGAAAGAGGATTACCATCTCACACCTTATACAAAGATCAACTCAAGATGGATCAAAGACCTAAATATAAGAGCCAAGACCATAAAAACCTTAGAAAGCAGTGTAGGGAAACATCTACAGGACCTTGTAATAGGTAATGGATTTATGAATATCTCACCAAAAGCACGAGCAGCAAAAGAACTAATAGATAAATGGGACTTCCTCAAAATTAAAGCCTTCTGCACCTCAAAGGAGTTTGTCAAGAAAGTAAAAAGGGAGCCCACACAGTGGGAGAAAATATTTGGCAATCATATATCTGATAAGAAACTTATAACTTGCATATATAAAGAACTCCTACATCTTGAAAATAAAAAGATAAACAATCCATTTAAAAAATGGGAAAAAGACTTAAACAGACACTTCTCCGAAGAAGAAATACAAATGGCAAGAAAGCACATGAAAAAATGTTCCAAATCTCTAGCTATCAGGGAAATGCAAATCAAAACCACAATGAGATACCATCTTACACCCATAAGATTGGCAGCTATGAAAAAAACAGAAGAATACAAGTGCTGGAGAGGATGTGAAGGAAGGGGAACACTCATCCACTGCTGGTGGGAATGCAGAAGGATCCAACCATTCTGGAGAACAGTATGGCGGTTTCTCAAAAAACTAGCCATAGATTTGCCATATGACCCAGCAATACCACTGCTGGGAATATACCCAGCAGAACTGAAAACAAGAACACAAACCGATATATGTACACCAATGTTCATAGCAGCATTGTTCACTATTGCCAAAAGTTGGAATCAACCCAAATGCCCATCAACAGACGAGTGGATCAATAAAATGTGGTATATACACACAATGGAATACTACTCGGCTGTAAGAACAAACACACTACAAACACATGTGATAACATGGATGAATCTTGAGAACCTTATGTTGAGTGAAGCAACCCAGACATTGAAGGACAAATACTACATGACCTCAATGATATGAAATAAACAAGCTGCCCTAGATAGCAAGAGACTGAACGATAGGCTTGCAGGAAATCGGAGGGTGGAGGAAGGATATGAGCCGATGTCTGCAGGGGTGGAATTTAAGACGAGATGGTGGTAAGTATGAACACAAAGAAGAGATAAAAGGGGGGCAAGGGGTTGCCTTTGCTTGGGGCTTTGCGGGTTTGAGGGTGGCTGGGGAGGGACGGGTGGGTAACGTTGCCCAAAAGTGGGGGGAGGGAGGGGTAGCATACGAACCAGGAGAGGGTCAGGTGTTGGTGGAGAGTAAAATGCCGAGAAAATCATATCAAAATATAATAAAGAGGGTTACCTGTTTAGAATGCTCGGAGGGGAGGGTCTGATGCAGGATGGGCTCCTGGGGAATGTCTAAATGCTCATTCTGCCAGAGTGGGTGACACCATGGGGTAGAAACCCAAGTAGTGAGAGTGGGGGTGGACCCACATCCTGGGGAGGACTAATGCCATCCAATAGAGGGAACTGTATCCCTCGAGAGAAAGGGTGGCTCCCAGGGCATTGGGGCAGTTGAGCAAGTTAGGCCCTGAGCACTATTCCATCTATCTCTGGAAGTGGCTCCTCAGGAAACGGAGGTTGGCTATCACTGAGGGCACCAAGGTGGAAGGGAAAATGGACGTTAAATGTGTGGAACCAAAGTAAATGGGGGGTAAGAGAGGAGTTTCTTGAGAGTACACAAGGATGGATATAAAACATGTAATATTACACCATAACATATAGGAGATGACAGACTGATAATGTAAACCATAATGTAAAACATAGGATAACTAAAAATGTAAAGAACTGTGTATCCTAAAGTATGCACCATAATGTAAACACAGATGTCACCTTGTTAGAAAGCTAATGTCTCAGACTCTGTACATCACTTTAAGTAAATATGATATGAATAGGGCGTAAGAGTATCACTGTGGAAGGGAAAAGGTTTTTGGGTGGATGTGTGGGAGTGCTGTATATTATATATATACATTGCTGTGGTCTAGGACTCCTGTGAAGAAAAGCTGAATAATTAGGGGGGGGGGGGGGAAAAAAGAAAAAAATAGGATGTGGAATTTTTTCAAGTCAACATTCTTTATCTAAGTTCTTTATCTAACTTTATCCAAGTTCTTTATCTATCCTTTAAACTCATCGCTATATGCCATTCCCTAGTAAGGGACCATGACATTATATTGGGCTTCAAATTTCGGGGAGTTCTGGATCACAGAGTGTTTCAACAATGGCAATGGAGGGATACTGGTATGGGATACCAATGACAGATGATATATGACTGACAGGGAGCTGTACAGAACATATGTCCAGGGTGCATGGCAATGTTTGGATATACTCATAGTGGCAACAATTAAAAACCACAGTAGGGGGGGTACTGGGTTCCTGGCCAGTGGTGCTCTGTCGTGGTCCCTAGGGGAGCAGCGACAGTCTCCCAGGTACAGTGGTGGGGACCGGGAGGGAGTGAGGGTTCAACAGTGAGCCCCTGATACTAATGACTATGCTTGTGAGCTGATAAACCCAAAATAATAACAAGGCCTAGAGCAACTTTGTGCCTGGGAATTTCCTTCTGTCAGCCTTCATGTTACTCAAATGTGGCCAGTCTCGAAGCCAAACTCAGCATGTAAATGCAATGCCTTCCCCCCAGCGTGGGACATGACACCCGGGGATGAGCCTCCCTGGCAACGAGGGACCACTATCAACTACCAACTGATGATGCAACTGGAAAATGACCTTATACGGAAGGTTCAATGCGGATCAGCAGAATATCCATGTCTACATAAAATACCATGACTTTAAAATGCTGTTTGACCTAAAGTAAGGGGGAAATGGAAAGGAGAAATGAGTTTATATGGCTACGAGTTTCTAAAAAAGAGTCTGGAGGCTGGCAGAAGGTTTGCCCTCATGCACAACTGAGCAGAGTCAGAGAGACAGATAAAGCAGATACAACCCCCAGATATTGGTTCCTTTGAGGGCTAAAGAGACCCATGGGAGTTATGGTCATGGCCGATGGGGTTAACTACCAGGGCAGATGGCCCCTCTTTGGAAATGGTGTTTATGTGTGATGAATCTGGACTCAGATGGGATCTCCCTTCATAAGACTTTCATGCTAATGTGCTGGAGGTGCAGTTAATGTTGGGGTTTAAGATATATTTAGGGGATTTGAATCTCTGGACTGACAATGTGATAGCCAGATCCTGAGCCTCAACAGACTCCAGCACCTACAATCTGATTTATTGGACTTACCACACTCAGCTAAGATGGAGGTGAAGAAGGACAACCACCACACCATGGAGCCTAGAGTGATTACAACTGAAAATGGGAGGATTGCATCCAGCATCCAGGTGGAATCTGAGCCTCCTCTTGACATAAAGGTGCAATGGACACAACCAATCCAGTATCCACATAGAAGAGGTGGCATTGGATTGGGAAAAGTGGACATAATGGACAAAGGGTATGGGGAAAGGCAGGAAGAGATGAGAGGTGGAGGCGTCTTCGGGACATGGAGCTGCCCTGGATGGTGCTTCAGAGGTAATCACCGGACATTGTAAATCCTCACAGGGCCTACATGATGGAATAGAGGAGAGTATGGGCCATGATGTGAACCAATGTATATGAGGTGCAGAGGGGCCCAAAGATGTACTTACCAAATCCAATGGATGTGTCATGATGATGGGAACGAGTGTTGTTGGGGGGGGGGGAGAGGGGGGGTGGGGGGGTGGGGTTGAATGGGACCTCACATATATATTTTTAATGTAATATTATTACAAAGTCAATAAAAAATAAAAAAATTAATAAAAAAAAAAAAAAAGGCTGTTAAGAGGTTTAAATTGGGAAATTATAGGACAAACTATGATTTTTAATTCCCCGGGCTATATTTCTCTATTTTGTTACACCTAGCCCTTTTCCCATTCTTCTTCTTTTTCCCTATCTGAGGAGGAGTCCATAGGGTCCCATGCCGTAATCTCCCACTCAGGGGTTGTTAATATCTTCCAGACATGGACTCAGACAACCTTTGACCTACAGCCCAGGAATATCTACAAGCCAGGGATTCTAACTGATCATTACTTGGTGCAGCCAATTGGTTAAATAATCTTTTAACTTTGCCTGTGCCAGGCACAAGTCCCTTTCTAACTTTAATTTTTCTTCTAAGGAGCACACAGAGGCCTTTGCCACTTGTTCTGCCTTCGTAATCACCTGCTATGGCTAGCACTATCTGGCAGACTCCATGCCTTACCTGGGCAAGAAATAAAATCAGTACTTATAGTTGACATGCTATGTCTGAGAGAACATAAAACAGTATACAAGCCCTTGGGGAATTTTCTGTCTCAAATTCTAAATTGAGATTCCTCCATCCATCAGGCCAAAACTATACACATCAACACTCAATTAACTGAAACTTTGGTCAAGTATGTCCTAGAAGGGGCTACATGATTTTTATGTGCCTGTTTTGATACATCTATGAGGTATTAGTTCTTTTCATCCAAAGTTCTTTTAAGTATGTCAAAAGAGGTATCTATTTTATTTCAGCTTTTAAACATTTCGAGTAATTTTTAAAACAGACTTCTACACTTAAACCATAATCCTTACCTTATTGACAATTTTTGCACCTATTTAAAGTAGCAAGACATAAAGAGATTTTCCAAGCTATTGGTGAAGTGAGGAATCAGGTGGTGATTAGGACACATCTGATGATTAAATATGGGTTTTAATAATTCTCACTATAAAATTGGCTTCTTATAGCAATATAAATCTAATGTTATAATATGCTGATTTTAGAATTCTGTTAATAATTTTGTAGTCTGCATTCATCTGCCTGTTGTTTCTGCAGAGTGAATCAATTCATCAATATTATCCTCCTGTGGAGCTCATTTAACTTAGAGGTTGAGCTCAAACCTTACATGTTTGAGGTACTGGTTCCCCAGTATCTCCTAAAAAATACCAAAACATACAGAAATATCCCCTAATCATACATACCTCTTTTGCATACCAAGGACCCAGTAATTTTGATTACTTTTGAACTTTGAATGGAGATTTATGCAAAGAGGCCAAGTAAAAATAAGAATACAAATGATTAGACACCACTATTTGAGATCTCATTATGTGTCAAGCACTTTTTAAAACACTTTCCCTTAACTCATATGATCCATAAAATAACAATAGGAAGTGGGTAGTATTTCTATTATCATTTGAAAGTAAGGAAATAGAGGCACAGACAGTTAAATAACTTAACCTGGATCACTCAGCTAATAAGTATAGATTCAGGATTCAAACACAAGCATTCTGCCTTGAGAAAAGGTTTTTATAAATATGACATATTACCTCTCCAGTTAAGTTAACCCCAATAGACAGGAAATAAAGAGTGGAACAAGAAGGACACCAGGGAAATAAGGGTAGACAAAGATCCATGTTGAAATACATGACTGAAGCATAAGATAATTTGAAAACAAAGGTGTTATAATACAAAAGCACAGTATAAGAAGTCTATCCTGAATAATAATTCTATTGATGAAGTAAAGATTGCAATCAATGATGCAGTTTTGCAGAGCACAAGCCCTTTAAGATATTGGAGATGGCCAGTTTGTGCTGTATGTCCTGAGAAAGTTTCAAAGACCTATGTTTTATACTCACCTTAATGGAGAATCAGCTTTGGCCTCCTTCAGTTTTAAACCTCCTATTTTCAAGAAGGATTTAAGTGTTTGTCTAGCCCCTCAAGGCTTATTTTATTGAAGTTTTACTCTGATTCAAGGATAAAAACAAGGCAATTAATTACCTCCAGGGACAGTGTCTTAGGTATCTGTTAATTATTCTCTGAAAATCCCATTAGGAAAAAGTTAAAAGCATTTGGTACCTAGTTCTATTAATAACAAGTAAATTTTGTAATATTACCTAACATTGGAAATCTTCTTTTTTTAGTGAATCAGATAAACAACATCATTAACACAGGAGGTATCCCATGAATAAACACATACACACTCACATAAAATGCATAAGTAAATGAAAGAATAACTTCCCAAAAAAGAAATTATGCAATATTTAATATATATATGTTAATAGGGATATTATTGCTGGGTATAGATTGTAGGTTAACATAAGATATTATCTTATGTTTGGTATTGCTTCTGCCAAGGTATCTGTGGTCATTCTTTTCTTTGTTCCTCTGTGTGCAGTATATCTTTTATCTCTGGATTCCTATAAGGATTTCTCTTTAGCCTTGGTTTTCAGAAATTAGACTGTAATGTGCTTTGACATGGTTTTCTTTCTGTTTATCCTGCCTGGTGTTCTTTGAGCCCATATACCTCTGGCATTATGATTGTTTTTCTTTAATAAGTTGGAAAAATTCTTGCCAAGAATGTTTTTTTCTGCCTCCTATTCTTTTCTTCTGGACCTATAGTTAAATGCGTGTTAGATACCTTCCTATTGTTAATCAGATCACTGAGACTAATTTTTTATTCTGTTTATTTTAATATTTTGATTTTTCTCTGACTTCATTTTGTATAATCTTTACTGTACTATATTGACTTGTCTTTTCTTTTTCAGTGTATAATCTGTTGTTACTCTAATTCAATAATTCTACATTCATATCTGATATTGTATTTTCGTCACTAAAGTTCCTTTGATTATTTCTTTTTTTTTAATTGATTTTGTAAAAATATTACATTAAAAAAATATATATGAGGACCCATTCAACCCCACCACCCCCACCCCACCACTCCCCCCCCAGCAACGCTCATTCCCATCATCATGACACATCCATTGCATTTGGTAAGTACGTCTCTGGGCACCTCTGCACCTCATGGTCAATGGTCCACATCATGGCCCATACTCTCCCCCATTCCATCCAGTGGGCCCTGGGAGGATTTACAATGTCCGGTGATTGCCCCTGAAGCACCATCCAGGGCAGCTCCAAGTCCCAAAGGTGCCTCCACATCTCGTCTCTTCCTGCCATTCCCCATACCCATTAGCCACCATGTCCACTTTTCCCACTCCAATGCCACCTTTTCTTTGTGGACATTGGATTGGTTGTGTCCATTGCACCTCTATGTCAAGAGGAGGCTCAGATTCCACATGGATACTGGATGCAATCCTCCCGCTTTCAGTTGTAGGCACTCTAGGCTCCATGGTGTGGTGGTTGTCCTTCTTCAACTCAATCTTAGCCGAGTGAAGTGAGTCTAATAAATCAGATTGTAGGTGCTGGAGTCTGTTGAGGCTCAGGGTCTGGCTATCACATTGTCAGTCCAGAGATTCAGATCCCCTAAATATATCTTAAACCCCAACACCAACTACAACTCCAGCACAGTAGCATGAAAGTCTTATGAAGAGAGATCCCATCTGAGTCCAGATTCATCACGCATAAACACCAGCTCCAAAGAAGGGCCATCTGACATGGCAGTTAACCCCATCTGCCATGATCATAGCACCCATGGGTCTCTTTAGCCCTCAAAGGAACCAATACCTGGGGGTTGTATCTACTTTATCTGTCTCTTAGACTCTGCTCAGTTGTGCATAAGGGCAATCCTTCTGACAGCCTCCAGACTCTTTTTTAGAGACTCATAGCCATATAAACTCATTTCTCCTTTCCATTTCCCCCTTACATTAGGTCAAACAGCATTTTAAAGTCATGTTATTTTATGTAAACAGGGATATTCTGCTGATCCGCATTGAACCTTCCATTCTAGGTCATTTTCCAGTTGCATCATCAGTTGGTAGTTGATAGTGATCCCTCGGTGCCAGGGAGGCTCATCCCCGGGTGTCATGTCCCACGCTGGGGGGAAGGCATTGTATTTACATGCTGAGTTTGGCTTCGAGATTGGCCACATTTGAGTAACATGAAGGCTGTCAGGAGGAAATTCCCAGGCACAATGCTGCTCTAGGCCTTGTTCTTATTTCAGGCATGTCAGCTCACAAGCATAGTCATTAGCGTCAGGGACTCACTGTTGGACCCTCATTCCTTCCCGGTCCTTGCTGCTGCACCTGGGAGACTGTCACTGCTCCCCTAGGGACCATGACAAAGCACCACCGGCCAGGAACCCAGTACCCCCCCAGCTGTAGTTTTTAATTGTTGCCACTATGAGTATATCTAAACATTACCATGCACCCTGGACATATGTGCTGTATAGCTCCCTGTCAGCCATATATCACCTGTCAATAGTATCCTATACCAGTATTCCTCCGTTGCCATTGTTGAACCACTCTGTGATCCAGAACTTCCTGAAAATTGAAGCCCAATATAATGTCAGGATCCCTTACTAGCTAAATGGCATATAGCGATGGGTTTAAAGGTTAGATATAGAATACGTGTTGACTTGGAAAAAATTCTACATCCTATCTTTTTCTTTTTTTTTTTTCCCCTAATTATTGAACTTCTCTTAACAAGAGCCCTAGACCACAGCAATTCATATATATAATATACAGCACTCCCACACATCCACCACAAATCCTTTTCTCTTCCACAGCGATACTCGTACACCCTATTCACATCATATTTACTTAAAGTGATGTACAGAGTCTGAGACAATAGCTTTCAAACAAGGTGACATCTGTGCTTACATTGTAGTCCATAATTTAGGATACACAGTTTTCTAATTTTTTAGTTATCCTATGTTTTACATTATGGTTTACATTATCAGTCTGTCATCTCCTATATGTTATGGTGTAATATTACATGTTTTATATCCATCCTTGCGTACTCTCACGAAACTCCTCTCTTACCCTCCATTTACCTTGGTTCCACACATTTAACATCCATTTTCCCATCCACCTTGGTGCCCACAGTGACAGCCAACCTCCGTTTCCCGAGGAGCCACGTCCAGAGATAGTTGGAATAGTGTTCAGGGCCTAACTTGCTCAACTGCCCAATGCCCTGGGAGCCACCCTTTCTCTCGAGAGATACAGTTCCCTCTATTTGATGGCATTAGTCCTCCCCAGGATGTGGGTCCACCCCCACTCTCACTACTTGAGTCTCTACCCAATGGTGCCACCCACTCTGATTATTTCTTAATCTTTTCTTAATGTTCTCCTTTGCTCTCGTTTTTTGTTAAATCACTGAACATACTGAACATATTTTTAATAGTTGTTTTAAAGTTCATATCTACTAATTGTCACAACAGTTATTTCAGTATCTTGTTAATTACCAACACCTGTTCCTACTTGCTTATATGAGTAGTATTTTGGATTAGTTGCTGAATATTGTGAATTTTATGTAAATGCATGCTATATTTTGTTGTGTGCATAAAAAAGCTGTTAATTTTTTAACCAGTCAACTCATTCTTCTTTTTGAAGCTTGTTTTCAAGCTAGATGGGTAGCTCTAAAGTAACTTGTTCCTCTAGGATCATTACTGGATGCCCTAGTGTTCAACAAGGGCTATATTCTCTAGCTCTTTGGAATTCTAAACCAGTCCTCTCTGAGCTCTGGGATTTGTTCTGCTGATACATTCATCATCATACTTTTCACAGGCTTGTGGAGTTTCACTGCAAGTATGCATGATTTAGTACTGAGCCATAAACTGAAAGAGACCTATTTTAGATTTGTGAAGCTTATTCTCTGAATAGTTCCCTCCTCAAAGGTACTCTGTCCTCCAAGTTTTGACTGTCACAGCTTCCACAGAATCTAATACTTGTTTCCTCTTTCCAAGAAGTTGGTTGTTTACTGCTTTGAATTGCACTGCAATCCAGAAATAACTTCGGCAGGCAACCAAGAATATCTCCTTTCTTTCTTCTCTCTTTGGAATTACAGTTCTGTTCTGCCTGTTTCAGAAACTTTTGTTTCCTACACTTTGTGCAGTTTTTCTAGTTGTTAATGGTAGAGGTTAAGTCTGACCATAACTGCTATATAATGGAAAGGATCATAACCTGACTAGAAGTGTTTATATGCCTATCTAATTTTTTAAATTTTTAATTTTTTAAATTTTTTTTAACTTTATTAATTTTTTTAATGTTACATTAAAAAAATATGAGGTCCTCATATACCCCCCATCCCCCTCCCTTCCTCCTCCCCCTATAACAACACCTCCTCAATCATCATGAGACATTCATTGCATTTGGTGAATACATCTCTGAGCACTGCTGCACCTCATGGTTAATGGTCCACATCATAACCCACACTCCCACACTCTCCCACAGTTTACCCAGTGGGCCATGGGAGGACACACAATGTCCCGTAACTGTCCCTGCAGCACCACCCAGGACAACTCCAAGTCCCGAAAATGCCCCCACATCACATGTCTTCCTCCCACTCCCTATCCTCAGCAGCCACCATGGCCACTTTCTCCACACCAATGACACATTTCCTTTAATTACTAATCACAATAGTTAATCTAATTTTAGATGGGAAGTGAAACTTTCTTAAAAAGACAGCAGCCTTTGTGTGCATTCTATGAGGCTTGCATATTATGATAGAAGTCTAGCAAGGCTTACCTAAAAATGCCTAACCTTAAGCTGTGTAGGAGTGAGGAAAGTCCAGAGCAGGATAGATATGACATGATTTCAGTATAATATATGATATTCTATCTCCCTAAATATAAAATAAATTTTTAAAATTTCTGAAATAATATTTTTCCATGAATTTTGTTGAAATTAATTAATAATCTGAATTTCCTGAGTTGACCAATTAAATATGTTAATTTAAAAATTAAAAATGTTCAATAAACTCTTAGATCATAAGTGAAAATATTTTTAAATGTATTTACTTTTTATCTTATTTTCTTTTTTGGTCTTAATATTATTATTAATAAAGCAACTCCAGTTAAAATGGTAGAGATGGAAACTCTAAGGCCATGTCCCATCACAGAAAGACTAAAAAAAAATTAACAAATATTGTCAGAATCAACTTGGTACTCTTGAAAAGAGCCAGAGCTTTAAAGCTACCAAATATGTGCTCAATCAAGAAAATGTTGACATAAATATGTAGGAGAATTTTATGCCACTTTAGCTTAGCCTAGTTCTATTACCTTCCCAGTTACAGTGATGTTATTTTAATTGCAGCCTGTGTTTCCAGTGTTGGTAATTGGTTCTAGAACAAGCAGAACAGACTTTATTATCAAGTAATGGTTTTTATCTGTTTGGTTCTGTTTGGAGATTAAGCATGATCAAGGCAATTGCTTTTGTTTTGTCTAACTTAGAAGTCTCTTGGGGTAGAAAATTGGCTAAACAGAGGGTACTCCTGGAAAATATCAAAAGGCAAAGGAAGATGTCCCTGCCACCTGTGACAAAGTATTACAGTTGAAGTTAACAATAGATATACTGTATGTTGGGGACATACAATATGTATGTGGAAACAGTTTTGGGATTAAGTCTATGAAAAGCCACTGTGCATAAGGGGAAATCTAAGAGGGCACAAGATGCCCAGGACAGTACACATGCTAAGAAAATACCTAAGACCCTAAGTTTTCACCTTCTGCTGATCTTTGTTACTGAGAAAAGACTTGCTGCCTGACACAGAGACCAATATCACAACATTGGGATTTAGGGAAAAGAAAGAGGTATATTGGAAAGTCGACTGGCAAGGAGACAAGAGGCAAACTCAAATCTATTTCCCTGAACCAAGAACTAAAGAAGACTTATAGGATGGAAACAAAGGGAGGTGGGAAGAGTGATGGGGACTTAGGTTGGCATATTTTAATTGGTTGTTTATATTACTGTCTATATATCATAGAAATATACCAGCAGGCCAAATTTATCATGCTTTTGAGGTACCCCTCACAATTTATTTGCTTCCAGTATCTCCTTATCTCTATAATCTTGATTCCAAGGAAAGTGATTTTTGTTCCCAGTGTCTCAGGGATTGTTCAACGCACAAGGGCACAATATGTCTGTGCTTGCCCATGCGGTCAGTGACTGAGTTTGACTGTGGTTAAATTTGACTGCCTATAAGAGAAAAAGGAGAAGAAAGTATTCTAATAAGCAGCATGTTTTGGCAAAATTCTGATTTATTTTTTTTCTTTAGTTAGGACTCCCGGCTATCTGCCAAGGGTTTAATCTTTAGACATAGCACAAGCAGGAATGAATAGAACAAGTGTTTGAGAGGATATGGAGGAATTGGAATCTTTGTACTTTTTGTATCTTTGCAACATGGTGTAGCCACTGTAGGAAACAGTTTGGTCACCCCTCAAAAAGTTAAACATAGAATTGCCGTGTGACCCACCAATCCTTTACAAGGTGCATACACAAAAGAATTGAAAGCAGGTACTTATACAAAATACTTATACAAAATATTCATAGAATTACTTTTCACAAGAGCCAAAGGGTGGAAAAAAATAAGTGATATAAAAATCCATTCCATGTAAAGTTTATATTAGTCATTGCTTATTTAGCTCATAGTATATATTTATATGCATGTGTATATACATGTACATACACTTTTTTCATCTGAAATCAATGTTCTTGAACTCCTTTTTCTTTTTCATTGCTATTTTAATTCCTTTTTATTGATTTTTATTGTATTAAATCTCTAGATCATATTTATATGTTTTTTACTTTGGATAACTTAAATATTATTTTTATGATAGCTGTACATATATATAATTTATATTATGTGTAAACTGCACATAAATACTATTATTATACCCCTTAACAATCCAAATTAAAACTATCCCTAAATCTCTAATGTTGTTTATAAATAGTTACATGATCCCAAATAAATAGTGTTTCTTCTGTTTTACTAGAGTAGCTTTTCTAAAATTGAAGGTTCTAATTCCAAAAACTATTTCAGTTCTTTCCAAAGTATGCCATCATTTTATATTCCTGATAATTTTTCTATCTTAGTTCATTCATTATTAAGGATAATGTATATTTTGTAGTTCTGTCAAATATGATTTAATTTTTGAGCATATGAAAGTAAAATTCCAACTTAGACCAAAAATCAAAGGACTGTCAGCATTATGCTAAATTTTAATTACATGTTTATTATAGCAGCCAATTTGTTTACCATTTTAGAATTTAGGGTTTTAGCATTCTGTTTACGTGCTTCAGCTTTGATAAATTTCATCTTTGTGTAAGTTATTGAAACTGGTTTTGAATTTTCTCTTGTACTGAGTCCTTATTTGACTAAGTCCCTATTTGACTAAGATGAAGAAATTATTGAAAATAAGATGATACTCGGTTTATTTGTTTGTTTGAAAGGAGTAAGAATTTGAAATGATATAATATGATAAATATTTTTCCCCCCAAAGATGTGTTATAATGAAATATACATTAATCAGAAAAGTCTTCATTACATCAGTAGAATGTATATTAATTCAGTAGAATTTGCCTCATCTGCTTTTATAGTTCTCTATTAATGAATGGCACCATTTTCTGCAGAGTACCTTTTCCAAAGATATTGGATGTTAAGCAATTTAAAAAATATATCCTGGAGTAATTTTTCCTATTTACATGTTGGGCTTTACCAGTACAACATTTCTAATCCATTGAAAATTGTGGGGACCCAGGCCTTCTTAATTCCTCAGCACGTAACTGCCTATGTGACTGAAACATAAGTTCAAGGTTATCAACCCTCTCCAGAGGGGCAGGAATGCATAGATGGTATCATAAATTATAATCTTCCCAAAGCAGTCAATGTCCTTAGTAAACATCCTTCCTATGAACATAGTAAACACATCACCACACCCCATATATACACTTCATGTGACCCTAGCAGGAACTCTGTTCTCATATCCTATGGAATGTCCTTGTTCTGAAGCCTCTTAAATATCACACCTCATTTCTGATCTCTTTGCTGAGCACTATCTTCCTTCTCTGAACTGCTGCCATCAGACTCTCCTATCTGTAAGATTCAGCAAAGCTTATTCCTGACTAAATGTCAGATGTGTTTTTTGGCCTTGTGGCCATACCAACTTATGCCCTTCAGGAGTTGGGTTGTAATAAAAACATAGGTATGAAAATATATCAACAGTTTCCATTTTTTTCCTGGTTCATACATTACTTTTTCAGTATTAAGTTATCTAACAAATATCACCTTTAATAAATCTTTTAATAATTCCAGTCAAGCATCCTAAGTTTCCTTTTTTCCCTTATTTCTACAACTCTCATTCACCTTCCATTTCTCCCCCTTTCATAATACAATCATTTCTTTCCTAACAGCTATCTGTGCATCTGGAACATGGCCATGAGAATCAGCATGTGGGACACTAAGTTTCTCATGAGGAAAAAAATTATATTTACTACTGACATCAAAGTAGTCAAGTATGTTTTATACATATTTGAGGACTGCATAGAAAATAAGGAATGAACCTCACAGTAGAAATGACTGATAAGTGATGGACAAAAATTAATTCATTGTGTCATCACGACACAAAGATAATTCTTTGATTCAATTTTGTTTACTCTGCTATTTTAAGGTCAGAAAACAAAATGAAGATTAAGAAAATCCGTGTCCTTAAACAAACTTAAATAAACATGCATAGAGTTTATAGTTGACGAATATGTATCTCATCAGAGGATGAATGAGCTTCTATGAAATCACATAAGTAATCATATAATTAGAATCAAGGAATGATTTAAGGTGTCAACGGCTAGGTTATAGCATCCAATTGTTTGGTCAAGCAAGCACTGTCCTGATCATTACTCTGAGGATATATCATAGTTGGACTTAAATTTAGTCAGTTTATTGAATCTCTTTTAGTTTCCTAGGCTGCCGAAAGCAGATAATATGAAAGTGGTTGGCGTAAATAATGGGAATTTATTAGCTTACATTTTAAGGCCAGGAAACTATCCAAACCAAGGCCTCATGAAGGTGGTGCTTTCTTCCTGAAGGCCAGCTGGCAGTGACCCTTGGCTTCTCTGCCACATGGCAAGGGACACGGAAACATCTGGTCTCTTCCTTTGCTACTGGATTTTGTTGATCTCAGCTTCTTGCTTCTATGACTTTTCTCTTCATCTGTATTTCATTCCCTTACAAAGTACTACAGTTAGAGTATTAAAACTCATTCTGTTTGACTTGGGTCACAGCTTAACAGGAGTGGCCTTAACAAGAAGTCCGACTTAAAATGGGTGCATACCAACAAGAATGAATTAGACTTAAGAACACGTTTATCTGGAGTACAGACAGCTTCAAACCACCATCAACAAACTACAAAGGACATTGCCTTCAGCAATTTGGAGTCTCTTCATCTAATCAGTTTCAGGCTATAAAGGGAGAACTGAGGATTTCAGACATAAGAAAGAAGAATTTTTATCACTATTCCAGAAATCCCCTTCCTTTTGTGGAATTCAGAATCACCTTCCTTGGAATTTCCAACTTGTGACCTGTCCTGTGGAATTCAGACTTGCCATTCCTCATTCTCATGTGAGCCAATTTTTAAAATAAAACTCTTATTGTTTATATAATAATATAAGTCTCCTCTTTATCTGGAGAACCTGACTAATACAGAAGGAAAGAAATAATATTTAATTGTTATCTAACTATGAGGATTAAATTCTGAATATAAAGGAAATGATCTATTTGTGCCTTATAATTACTCTTTGTTTAGGAGTCAAGGAGTGAAATAGTGTCTATTAAAAATACTTTCATGCCAGTCAAGAATTCTGTATGTAGCAAAGCTGTCCTTCAAAAACGACGATGAGTTCAAAGTCTTCACAGACAAACAAAAACTGATAGAATATGTTAGCAAATGGCAAGATTTGCAAGGGATACTAAAGGGGGTGCTGCAGCCTGAAAGGGTAAAATAAGGGTGAAAGATTTGCAGAAAAGTTTAGAAATGAAGATTATTAGGAATGGCAAACTAAAGGATAAGAAGACAGAGAAGAGAATAATATGACAACAGAGAACTGAAGGACAAAATGAATGAAGCAATTCAAAGTTTTCAAATAGCACTTCACATCTATCCAATGAACCCTGAAATTTGGAAAGAAGGCCTTTCTTTGGCAAGAACTCTGCAGGAGCAGCAGAAAGTGGCACAGAGGATTAAAAAGAATGAATCATCAGCCGAAGTAACAGATTTCTTGCCAAAGTCAATTCCCTTCTATGACTTTGCAAGTGATGAGATTGTTGCTCTTTGTGCAGCTATTGCTGAGAAACAGAAGACAGCTTCAACATATGAAACAATGGTTTTTGTGTCTGCTTATGGGACTGCAGAGACTGTAACTGAGAAGCAAGATGGTACTCCAAAACCAGATGGCTCTGTTTTTTTTAAAACACAATGAAGGAAAATGCATGAATTATTTCAACCTGTCTTTTTTGATTATCATTTAAAGTTTTAGACATAGGACACTTATTCTGGAGAAAGAAGGCAAAAGTCCTGTTTTTAAGATAAGTTTTCAAATGAAGCATATAAATCTAAATGGTTGCATTATTGTATAGCATTTGGACTATGCTTTGATAAGTTATGGTTTACAGTTAAGATTAGAATTCTGAGCAAAATATTTTTAAGTTAATTTTAATATAATCCAAATATATGGATGGACACATTTTAAAGATACAACTTGAAAAACAAATTCTTGAATAGTAAATAACTTGCATTGTTGTTATGTTGTTGACTCATTGACTTTTGTTTTATGAGAAAGGAAATAAGTGATTGCTTTCTCTCCTAGAAATATATTGCTGTTACTATTCACTCTATTTTTCTTGCTTCTGTAGAGTATAAGTTTGTCACAAGGCTTAAAGGTTTTTAATTTTCATTTAGATTCAAAGTTGTGGTTTTGTTATATGTAGAATTTTTTAAAGTTCAGCAAAAATTGCGTACAAATGTGAACCTCAAAAGTTTCTCTTAATTTTGATTTGTGGTTAATTTTTTGGTTTTAAAGAAATTATAACAATAGTAGTTGCCTCCTGCCGCATTTGTTAGATGTGTGAAATACTGATAAATGTCACAATGATAGTTTTACTTTTCAGGCAGCACAGTCAGATTCTGTTGACCCATTTTATCTAGTTACCTTTTCTGGAAAGAAACAGAATATTTGTTATTAACTTTATTGTGATATTATCTAATATTAAAATTTGTAGAAAAAATGGAGAATATTTCTTCACATATAGAAAAATAATCTCCTTATCTGATTATGAAGTTAAAATAACTTCTTTCCCCAAGCTAAAGTATCCATATAGAACACTTTTTGCACTGACACAAAACTGACTAAATTCTAAATAGAATCAACACTACTTGGAGTACATCCATGAATACTAAAAGCATATAGGTGTTAATTTAGAAATATTATACTCTTACTTCATCTACACAATGAGGTCACCATTATTCTTTATTATACTTGGTATTTGCATGAGATTTCTTGTGGCATTTTGATGTTCTGAATGAAAGATACACAGTAAAGATGAAGCAAATGAAATTTAAATTTCAGGGCATGACCAATGCCCTGTATTTGACCTTAGCAACATAGTTATACAGGGATTGGTTTTTGTATATGTTGTGAAAGCATATGATCATATACGTGACCAATAGAAAGCCACCTTCTCTTTCCATTCTGTCTTCTTCTCTATTGCACTTCTTCAATATAAAGTTGCACTGTAATGTCTGGAGGTATTTCTGAGATACAACTAGGTGGGAATTTAGTGAATAATTATTCATATGAGGTTTAGCAAGTGTATCTATATGGTTAAAATCAGTGACATGTTTCATTAAGTGACATATACTTTTCCTTATGTGGAATTGACTTCTAAAGCTCTCGTACTACTTAGTAGGGTGAGATGTGTTTGTACATTAATTAATTAAAATTTGAAATTTTGGATTTTATTAATTATATGACCATTATAGTTTCTTCATATCTGAAATTTGCTTTTGTTTAATTTTTCTCTGAAATTTTATTTGCATTTATGCCCAAATCTACATTTATAATTTTGTTACTCTTTACGAAAAATCTCTCAACTTGTTTAAAAGTCCAGTCCCATGAGAAATAGATGCATGCTTGCTAAAATTTATGCTTTATATCAATGTTAAGATAT
This sequence comes from Dasypus novemcinctus, assembly GCF_030445035.2. Taxonomy (NCBI): domain Eukaryota; kingdom Metazoa; phylum Chordata; class Mammalia; order Cingulata; family Dasypodidae; genus Dasypus; species Dasypus novemcinctus. The sequence continues at coordinate 37,363,541 of NC_080682.1, forward strand.
TTGACAATTTAAATATTATGTCTATTTCCTCTAATATAATATTGTGGAAATGATAAGTCTACATGACATTTAAAATATTTATTTGCAATTTTCATATGTCATATTTTGCAAGCTATCAATTTATTTTATAGAGTATAGTATTGTGATTTTCAAATATTTCCATGGTGAATTCTGGTCTCTTCATTTCTACATTTTTCCAGACAAATCAGTAAATCAAAGTTGGAAATGCTCTGACTGTAACTATAAAGCAACTTTAGCCTAATCCACAGGTATTCCCTTTTAAACTTCTCTCATATTCAGCATGTACTCAATGAAAACCAAGGTTTCTCTACGAGAATTATTTTTCAACTGAACAGGAAAATAAAGTTTAATATATCCAGTCACATAAAATATAGGACAGAATTATTATAATGTAATAGAATGTCTAGATTTAGCCTTCACAACTATTATGGAGGCCTTAAATATTGGAGCAATTGCAGTCTAGTGTCACCAACACGAGGCATTTGTCAAGGAAAGATGAGTTTCACTGCCATGCTGGCTAGAATTTTCAGAAGAGTGTCAGGAAATCTAGGAATCTGCTAATTTTTTATGTTCATTTTGCCAGTCTGATGACAATACTGGGGACAGGGCAATTCTTTAAATCAGGAAACCTCCATCACTTCTTCTTAGAAGAGTTTGTCTCTGTTTGCTATTGAGCCTCATTCTAACTATAAACCTATGTCTGTTTGAAAATTGTGTCTCAAACTTGCCATTTCCTAGGGCCTGCTATCTCAGGATTTTGCTGTATAACAGGAGATGCACTGGATTCCATAAAGGAGTTGATATTCCAATACTGAATCATATAACATTTTGATGTCTTCAAGGCTTTGCTAAGAATTATTCTAGTGTTTATTGAGTCTACCTCCTTTTCATTCTCAATTACTATCTGCCATCTAAAATGTCTGGATTCTTCTGCCCTGACCATTCCTCTCATATGGAAAAAAAAAATCTTGGAACAGTAATGAAAATCTTGGAGCATACATTTTAATACCTTCATTTAAGAATAAATAGGAGAGCACACAGAATACAGTTATGCAAAAGAATAGTTGATTTTTCAGTCTTTAGACATGGTGATATGAGTTAGAATTATTTTGAATTCAGAGTTTATTTGCAACTCCATAACTCAAAAAGGCCATACTATTTCTTTGTCAGTCTGCTCAGTTTGTATTGCCTATCCTGAAAGTCCAGATCCAGGAATTATAACCAGTAGGGAAAACATGCAAACAAACAAGCAAAACTAAAAACAACAACAACAACAACAACAAACAACCACAACTAAAGCTTCAACAGGTTTTCATGAGAAATACTTATCTAAAATTTATTCCCAGTTTATCAAATATTGCATGATACATATTTGTTCTAAAAGAATCTTTTTATTTATCAAATATTACTTAGGACATACACTATAAATATTTTTTGTTCATCTGAAATTCAAATGAACCTGGGTGTCCTTTATAATATCTGACTATTTTAATCTTAATAGATTCTATTAGATAAGATCAGTGATGAAATTTTCAGATTTTTTTTAACTTCATCTTCACTTGTAATATCCAAACATCCACTGTCAGGTCACATAAGCAAATGAATCTATGCCATCTGAACAAATGAATAATGTTCACCCATGTTGTATTTGTTTCTTTGACATAACTTCTTTTTCCATATACAATTGTGTTTATACAGGCATAATTCAGAAATATTTTGGGTTCTGTTTGAGACCACCACAATAAAGCAAATATCACAATCACATGAGTCATCATCAAGAGATGTTGTCTTACCAGTTGCACTGTGGGCAATCAGGCACATGGCAGGGCATGAAGGAAGCACTGATGGTTTATCCTGCTTCACCAAGTTTACATTTTCCCCTTGCTCAAATGTGGGAGATAAGGCATATAGCTCATTTTTTCCCTCTCCATTGTCGCTTTCAACCTCGAAAGGGCCTCTTTCTTTCCCTCTGTGCTCCCCGGATTCCAGCCTCCAGCCTCTGTAACCTCTCAGTCTCTCAGGGTTTCTGTCTCTGCCATTTTATTCTGTGTCTGAGGCTTTTATTCCTTCATTTAAAAGGAATCCAAAAAAAAGATTAAGACCCACACTAGGTCATGTTCTAATGAAGTGATCTAATCAAAAGAAAGTTCCCTTTACAGAATTTAATCAAAAGGTCCCATTTACAATAGGTTTACAGACATAAGAATGGATTAACTCTAAGGACAATATCTTCTGGAATCCACTCAACTTCAAAGTACCACAAGCATAAAACTATTAAACTCTCAACAGATTACAATATACTGTAATTTAACTTTTATATGCACTAGGAAACAAAAAAAATCATGTGACTCATGTTATTGCAATATTTGCTTTATTGTGGTGGACAATGTCTTTAAGAGTCCACCCAACTGTAGGTTTTTCACATATACTCTTTAACATGTTAAAAAATTTTCCTTATATTCCTATCTTTTGGAGTGTTTTTATCAAGAAAGGGTGCTGTATTTTGTCAAATGCTTTTTCTGCATCTATAGATATAATCATGTGATTTTTTTCCCTCAATCTGTTTATATGGTGTATTACGTTGATTAATTTTCTTATGTTGAACCATCCTTGCATACCTGGAATGAATCCCACTTGGTCATGGTGTATAATTCATTTAATGTGTTGTTGAATACGATTAGCAAGTATTTTGTTAAGTATTTTTGCGTCTAGGTTCATCAGAGAAATTGGTATGTAATTTTCCTTTCTTGTGGTGTCTTTCTTTGGCTTTGGTACTAGGGTAATGTTGGCATCATAGAAGGAGATAGACAATGTACCTTCTTTTTCAATTTTTCGGAAGAGTTACAGCAGGATTGGTTTTAGTTCTTTCCAGAATGTTTTGTAGAATTCACCTGTGAAGCTGTCTGGCCCTGGGCTCTTCTTAGTTGGGAGGTTTTTAATGACTGATTCTATCTCTTTACTTGTGATTGGTTTGTTGAGATCATCAATTTCTTCTTTCATCAATATAGGCTGCTTATGTTTTTGTAGGAATTTGTCCATTTCCTCTGAATTGTCATTTTTGTTGGAATATAGTTTGTCAAAGTATCCTCTTATGATAGTCTTTATTTCTGTGGGGTCAGTAGTAATATTTCCTTTCTCATCTCTTATTTTGTGTATTTGCATCTTCTCTCTTTTTTTCCTTTGTTAGTCTCACTAAAGGTTTGACAATTTTATTGATCTTCTCAAAAAAACAGCTCTTGGTCTTGTTTATCTTTTCAAGTGCTTTCTTATTTTCTATTTCATTTAGTTTTGCTCTTATCTTTGTTATTTCCTTCCTTCTTCTTCCTGTTGGATTACTTTGTAGTGTTTTTTTTTTTTCCAATTCCTCCATATGTGCAGTTAGTTCTTCAATTTTTGCTCTTTCTTCTTTTTTGATGTATGAATTTATGGCTATAAATTTCCCTCTCGGTACTGCTTTTGCTGCATCCCATAAATTTTGGTATGTTGTGTTATCATTATCATTTGTTTCAAAGTAGTCATTGATTTCTTTTGAGACTCCCTCTTTGACCCACTGTTTTTCTAAGAATGTGCTGTTTAATTTCCATATCTTGGTGTGAAATCTGGGCCTCTGGCCCTTGCAGATTTCCAGCTTGACTCCACTGTGGTCAGAGATATTGTTTTGTATGATTTCAATCTTTCTGAATTCATTAAGCCTTTCTTTGTGGCCTAGCATATGGTCTGTCTTGGAGAATGATCCATGTGCTCTTGAGAAAATTGTATATCCTGCTGTGTTTTGGTGTAATGACCTGTATATGTCTATTAGATCCAACTCCTCTAATATACTGTTCAAATATTTTGTTTCTTTAGTGATTCTCTTTTGAGATGTTCTGTCCAGAGTTGATGATGGTGTATTAAAATCCCCTACTATAATTGTAGATGCATCTATTCTTTCACTTAGTTTTTCCAGCATTTGCCTCACGTATTTAGAGGCACCCTTGTTAGAAGCATAAATATTTATGATTGTTTGTTCTTCTTGACAGAGTGTCCCTTTCACTAATATGTAGTATCCTTCTTTGTCTCTCACAATTGTTTCACATTTAAAGTCTATTTTGTCTGATATTAATATAGCTACTCCTGCCTTTTTGTGTTTATTGTTTGCTTGTATGATTGTGTCCAACCATTCACTTTCAGCCTCCATTAATCTCTGGGTCTAAGATGTGTCTCTTTTAGACAGCATATAGATGGGTCATATTTCATTATCCAATGTCCCAGTCTGAATCTTTTGATAGGTGAGTTTAATCCATTGACATTCAGTGTTATTACTGTCAAGGGATTATTTATGTTAGTCATATTTTGATTGGACTTGTGTTTGTCATATTTTGTTTGTTTGTTTTTATCTTCTCTCTTTGTCTTTTTTGTTGCTCTTACACTATCCTCCAACTCTGCCTGTCCTGTTTTTTCCTTTCTTCCTGCAGAACTCCCTTTAGAATTTCTTGAAGGGGAGGTTTCTTGTTGGCATACTCTTTCAATTTCTGTTTATCTGTGAATATTTTGAACTCTCCATCATTTTTGAATGTTAGTTTAGCTGGATGGAGTATTCTTGGTTTGAAATTTTTTTCTTTTAGTACCTTGACTATATCATACCACTGCCTTCTTGCCTCCCTGGTTTCAGATGAGAAATCAGCACTTAATCTTATGGAGCTTCCCTTGTATGTGATGGTTTTCTTTTCTCTTGCTGCTTTTAGAATTTTCTCTTTGTCTTGAGCATTGGATAATTTGACAAGTATATGTTTTGGGGTGGGCCTGTTGGGGTTTATAATGATTGGGATGCATTGTGCTTCTTGGATATGGACATCTGTCTCTTTCAGTAGATTTGGGAAGTTTTCAGCCATTTTTTCCTGCAACACTCCTTCTGACCCCTTTACCTTCTCTTCTCATTCTGGGATGCCTATAATACGTATGTTTTTGTGTTTTGCATTGTCATTCAGGTCCCTAAATCCTAGCTGGATTTTTTCTATCTTTTTATTGATCAATTCTACTATCTGTTTGATTTCTGATGTACTGTCTTCCACATCACTAATTCTCTGCTCTGCCTCTTCTACTCTGCTGTTATTTGCTGCGAGTGTATTTTTGATTTCTTGAACTGTGGTGTTCATTCCCATCATATATGTTATCTTTTTGCATATGTGTGCAATTTCCCCTCAAAGTGTTGTCTTCATATCGTTAACCTCTTCCTTTACTTCATTAAATTTGTCTGTGATATATGTTCTGAGATCTTTAATTACTTGTGCGAAGTTCTGCTTCCCTTCCTGGTTTTTAGTTTGTTCATTGGATTCAGCCATGTTTTCCTGATTACTGGTCTGGTTTGTAGTTTTTTGTGGCTGTCTGGTCATCATTTTATCTTGATGGGTTTCATCAGTTCCTTAGCTTCTTTGTCTAGTCTTGGGGATTAATTAGCTCTTGTTTTTGCGTAAGTGTTATATCTTCTCTTTGTCACTTTGTTCTTCTTATTCTAATTTCTTATTGCTGTTTGAGTTCACTTTAAAGGAAAGTATTAGGGCCAGGGAAAGGCAATTGTGTAAGCAAGGAAAAAGTGTAAAGTAGTATTGGTGATAAATGTTAACAGAGCAACAATATGAGATCTGGGAGGATGGATATTAGATTCATGTAAGTTGAGTAGACTTATAGCAGTAGGGAGAGTACCTATAATGAGGTAGTCATCTGAATATGGGATGAATATGGTATGAATTAAATAGCTAGTGTTTTTGTGAGAGAGGGAAAGAAAAAAGAAAGGCAATAGTTTCAAGAGTGGATAAAAGCAGAAAAAAAGGTATTAGAAATTAAGAGTTAGACACTTTGGGGATCAAAGAAAGGGAGGTGGGAGGTGGAATATAGGAGAGACAGTAGATGATGGAGGATATCAAGATGTAAGGGAAAGGGGATAGTGTAGGTAGCCAAAATCAATTCACACAGAAATGAGGCAACGGTGGATGAGGAAACCCAGCAAACGTGAGGTTTTCCCTGCAGCACCTATTGTATAATTAAGATAAAATAAAATAAGAAGAAAATGAGGGGCCAGAGAGAGGAAAAAAAAAAGACTTTGGGAGATACGATGGGAGAAAAGATTAGGAGATAATGCAATGTTAGCAATCAGGACAATAAAAAAATAAAATAAAATAAAAATAAAACAAAACAAAACAAAAAAGAAAAAATGCAAACGTTGAGGGCTAGGACATTCAAGGACCTCAGATGGACCTCAGGCGTGATGGATTCAGGGATGGTAAGTCTGTGATATTGCAGACTCAAGAGGTGTGAGTCTCTGGGGTGTGGGCCACCAGGGTTTAGGGGACTCAGACCTGGCAACCTCAAATCTGGTTAACAGGGAGCCTGGGAGCACCACAGTGCAACACAGCCTTCAGGGATTCCCACAGCTGGGTACCAGCCCAATGGAGGAGGTCACATCCACAAACTCTTACCTATGTGTCAGAACTCCATAATTCACCCTCTCGCTCAGGTCTTTTCTGTGGCTGTATCATCAATTCGACTTCAGGACACCTCCCGCCCTGTAAGCCCCTGAAACGGCCACGTGGGGGCGCCTCTACACTGCAGCCAAATTAATGATGCTGCAGATCTGTAGCCAGGCCGAGGGGGAGGGGCTCCAGCCGGAAACACTGATATCAGATTCTGAAATTGAAATTCCCATGCTTCGCAAAATATTCCCCTAATCAGCTTCCAGACATCTCCCACCTTGCCAGTCCTTGAAACAGCCTCCTGGTGATGTCTCTTTATTGTGAGCAATTTAAGGCTGCTGCAGATCGGCAGCTGGCCTTGCAGGCGGGGCTCTAGCTGGAAACACTATTATTTGTGTCCGCAATCAAAAATTCCCTGCCTCACAATAAAACTCCCATTTGCTCCCCAAATCGGTCTGCGAAGGCCTCCTGCCCTGTTAGCCCCCCAATAGCCACTCAGAGCTTGTGAATTCCCCAGTACCGCAAAGCCTCCAGGAATCGCCACTGCAGCGCTGGTGCCGAGGCTCTGCCCACCCCGGGAGGGAGCGTCCTGCGTGCAGCCCCCACCTCCATGTAATAGAGCCTCAATTTTATCTTATACATGAATTTTCTCTGTTACTTTCCCACCAAATCTATGTCCAGACACCTCCTGCCCTGCAAAATCCTGAAACAGCCTGGTCCTGAAGAATTTTCAATGCTGCCCAGCCACTTCTTTGCAGGAGAGGTTATCAGGTGCGCTCACTCAGCCACCATCTTGCCCCGCTCCCCCCCCCCGCCATGTTTCTTTTTGTTGTGTCATCTTGTTGTGTCTGCTCTCTGTGTGTGAGGCACCATTCCTGGGCAGGCTGCACCTTCTTTCGCACTGGGCATCTCTCCTTATGGGGCGCACTCCTTTTGCGTGAGGCTCCCCTATGTGGGGGACACCCCTGCGTGCCACAGCGCTCCTTGCGTGCATCAGCACTGCACATGGGCCAGCTCCACACGGGTCAAGGAGTCCTAGGGTTTGAACCACGGACCTCCCGTGTGGTAGATGGACGCCCTAACCACTGGGCCAAGTCTGCCACCTCATGATTTTTTTGTATCAACTTAAAAAGTCATATTCTTTTTCTGTTTTGTTTGTTTTTTATTTCATTCTCTTAATGTGGTGTATTACATTAATTGGTTCCCATATTTTGAACCACCATTCTGCATTGTGATAAATCCCACCTGATCATGTATAATTCCTTTAATGTGCTGTTGGATTTTGTTTGCTAGAATTCTGTTGAGTATTTTATATTTATATTCATATAGGATATTGGCCATAATTTTATTGTGGTATCTTTATCTGCATTGGGTATTAGGATAATGCTCACCACATAGACTGAGTTAGGAAATTTTCCTTCCAATTCAGAGTTTTGGAGGAATATAAACAGAATTATGTTTTGAATGTTTGTTGAAATTCACTGGCGAACACATCTGGTACTATGATTCTCTTTGTTTGATCGTGGGAGAGGTGATTACTTTGTTGATCTCTTTAGTTTTTATTATTCTTTAAGATAATCTATTTCTTTTATATTCAGTTTAGGAACTTTTGTCTTCCCAGGAATTTATCAATTTCATATTATTTATCTAATTTTGGAGGCAAAATTGTTCATAATATGTTATGCTTCTTTTTATTTCTGTGAGGTTGTTGGTAATGTCACTTCTTTTATTCCTGATTTTAATTATTTCTGTCTTTTACCTTTTCTTCTTCATCATTCTAGTTAAAGTCAGACTGATCCTTACAAAGAAACAACTTTTGGTTTTATTGACATTCTCTATAATGTTTTTATTCTCTATTTTATTTATCCATGCTATAATCTTTGTTATTTCCTTCCAACTATAGTGTTGTTATTCTCTATTTTATTTATCTATTCTATAATCTTTATTATTTCCTTCCAACTGCTTGCTTTGGGTTTATTATGCTCTTCTAGTTTTAGTACTTCAAGTTGTAAAGTTAGGGCTCCTATATAAGATCTTTCCCTTTTATGTTGTAAGAATTAAGAGTTATAAATTTCCCTTTCATCGCCACTTTTATTTCTTCTGTAAGATTTGACCTGTTTTGTTTTGTTAATTCATTTCATGATATCTTCTAATTGTCTTTATTATTTATTCTTGACCCATTTTTTCTTTAAAAATATACCTCTTTTCTTAACAAAGAAACTTTATTGATACATATTACAAAAGCATAAACCATTCAAAGTGTGCATTCAAAAGTATTCACTGCAACCATATACTTGTGCATTCATAACTACATTCTTTTTTTTTCCGTCTACTTATTAGCTTTATTTTTTTTCTGTATTTTCTTTTAAATGTTGCATTAAAAAAATATGAGTTCCCCATATACCCCCCACCACACCCATGCCACCCCTCCCACATCAACAAACTCTTCCATCATTTTGGCACATACAATGCACCCAGCGAATACATTCTGGAGAACCGCTGCAGAACATGGACAGTGGTACACATTGTAGTCCACACTCTCCCCCAGTCCACCCAGTGGGTCACGACAGGACACACAATGTCCAGCATCCGTCCCTGTAGCACCACCTAGGACAACTCCAAATTTTGAAAATGCCCCCACGCCATATCTCTTCTTCCCTTTCCCAACCATCAGCAGCCACCATGATCACCCTCTCCACATCACTACTACAGTTTATTCCCTTACTAATCACAATAGTTCCTCAGCAGAACACCAGTAAGTCCACTCTAATCCATACTCTATTTCTCCATCTTGTGGACCTGGGATGGCTATGTCCAGTCCCCCTCTACATCAAGAGGGGATTTAGATTCCACATGGATAATGGATGCAATTCTCCTGCTTGCAGATGTAGGCACTCTTGGCTCCCTGGTGTGGTGGTTGACCTTCTTCACCTCACTGTCAGCTGGCCAGGATAAGTCCAAGGAACCAGAAGGTAGGAGCTGCAAGTCTGCTGAGGCACGATCACATGGACAATTCAGAGGTTCAGGCCTCCTGAGTATACACCAACCTAAGCACCAACCACAGGCCCAGTAAAAGTCATAACTACAATCATTCTTAAAGCACTTTCATTATTCTAGTAATAATAATGATAATAATAAACAAAAAGGAAGCATTAACGAATGTGGCAGAACTCCCCAGGATGATATATCAGTGTTCTTTCAGTTATTGTGTGGATCTCCACCCACCTTGACAATGTCCCATGATACTTAAAATCATTCACATGCCTTAAAGGTATGACCCAACTGAACTTCCTCCCATGCATCCCTCATTACTGACAACCTGGATCAATGATCATCCCCTGCACTAGCTGTAACCCTTCTGCAATTCAAAACTTCTTCAAAAATAAAAGCCAACAAAATAACCAAATAAAGCTAATAAGAAAATGAAATAATGATTGTTTTAAAAATAACAAATAAAATTTAAAAATTTTTAAAAATTGAAATAAAAAATAATATATCACTGCTCTCATTCAGAATTTAGCTCTCCTATCAAGATGATCATCCTGAAGCAAAATTGTGGTACCCTCTCCTTCTTTTCAGATCATACCTGTTTTCCTGGGCTTCTACCTTGACCTTAGAAATTTCCTGGTTTAAGTAAATTGGAATACCTCCTTTGTCCCTATGAAATAGTTTTTCAAATATTGTCTGGGCAGACAGAGTCCTACAGTACCTTATGCTGCCATCTTAGTTGCCTAAAAGCACTCATAATAATATAAGGTAACTAAAATAATTTAAGAATGAAAATTTTATCTACTAGAGAAGTTAGTATCAATATAATGGAATGAGGTATGATTTTAAAATTTTTAACAGAAAATGAAATTTAATAAAATTTTATTAACCAAAATGAAACCAGGAGAGAAGAATAAAAATTGCAGAAACATATGAAATTAATTGAATATAACAAATAAATGATTATTTTAAATTTAAGTGAACATTTCAATTAAAAGGCACAAAGATTGACACTATTAATAAGACTAATATTATGATGTTTATAAGAAATAGTTAAATAGAAAAGGATGTCCAAATGTGCAACTGTAAGTATAAGTATATAAACATGCTGTGTAAAATAATAATATTAGAAAAAGTAGATCTTTATATCCCAGAGATATGAAGTACATATAAAATAACAATAGAGGAAATTATAGAAATCCTCAACAGTTTCAAAACACACAAAACAAAATATGATGGATTAAATGAAGGAATATATATTTTTTAAATAATTGCATTGAATAATTACCGGGGATAAAGTTCCAATTTCGTTGAAAATGTAGGACAAAGAAGACATGTTCTTTTCTGTTTCTTACTGCTGATCTTCTGCCAAAATCACTTTACTATTAGGGATGACATTTTGGAAGTCCACTAATAAAGACTTATTAAGAGGTCGATAACAAAATTAGTTTGATAAATTCTCATTTCTCCTAATTTTACTCATGTTATTTGGAAGTACCCTTAATGGCTATTACAAAAAAACTGGTTTCAATGCTGTGAAGAAAAATTCATCATGATTTTGCGAGGAGCAGGTAGACCTTATTGATGGGGTACTCACCTAGAAAAACTCCATTAATGTCTCCTTTAGCTTAACCATAAGGTCAAATATTATGAAATTAATTGATGCTGGCTTTTTAATCTGCAAAAAAAAACTTTCCTCAGACTCATTGAATTATTGATGAAGAGAATAACTGTGCTACCAAAGTTCAGCAAATATATAACATGTTAATTTGTACCTCCTTGATCCATACCATCAAATTGCCTTCTAAAATTATGATCTAAGAAGTTTTTCTTTTAAAAGATGCTTCTAAATCACATGAAAATTGATTTCATTCTCATTAATTAATGCAAAATTCACAAGAAAGCATTTCAGTTGACTTGAGGTTTGGGGCAAAAAATAAATTATATGAGTTAGGTGACATTGCCAACTCTGGAGGGAGAAACTCCAACATCCTTTCCTTGAGATGATGCAAAAATGTCCATTCATCAGATAGTGCTCACTTCCAGAGAGAATTTAGATATGGAGAACCATCCAATGCAAAATACATGAAGTTATGGGTTTTAAAGATCTCTAATATAACACAGGGAAAGGTGTATTGTAAATTTTTAATAATAAAATCAGGAGGTTACTAAAATACAGTTTGATAGAATTTATGTGAAAATGTAAGTGTACATATAAGCTAGCATTATATAAAAAGGAAAATAAAAGGAAGAAACACATCAAAAAATTAACATTTATCAATGAGTTTCATATTCTTTGAATTTTGTTCAATGTTTACTCCATGATTGTTTCGTACTTTTAAACACAAAAACATTTCATGTTTAAGATGTGCTATACCAAACTTATTGGTTAATGATCTGGCATTTCAGCCACGTACTAGTTATTTCTCTAGAAATATCTTCTCTTTTAAACACTCATAAATGAGAGCATCACAAAGAAAATAACAAAAATTGCTACTTAACATTTTATGGCTTATAAGGGGAGGCAACTCTTTGTTAAAAACCTAACATGGGTGCATTAGTCCTTGAATTTTTATTCTTGATTCATGCCAAACAAATTTCTTTGGCAATTAGACCCAGAGTTGAACAAATGTTGCATTCTCAACAATCTTCAATATAAGATTGCAGTGGGATTTTGAGGGTGAAAGGCAAGAGATAATTTGCTTTGCTTATGTTCATAGTAGCTCCCAGGTGTACCTATAGAACATAATTTCCAGGTGATTTTAATATTTGATAAGGACTTAAGCAAATATCAAACTTGTTTTATTTTACCTCAGAACAAATGAAAATATATGCACAAAAAAATTAAAAAATAAACTACTTCCAAGGAAACAAATACTGTATAACCAAAATTTCAGACTATTTAACTGGTTTATATATTTTATTTGTGAGACAAACTCAATGTTGAGACCTTTCTAGACATATAAAGCTGTAAGGACATCTTTCACCAACTATGGATCTTGGTATTAGTCTCAAAACTAGAAAGTTTTAGTTAATCTAAAAAAAATAGGATTATTATTAGAAGCATATGTATATACATATAAATATCATGTAGCCCTTACCTAAGTAATGCCAGGAAATATAGAAATGGGAATATTGAATAATGGAAGTGGAGTCATCAAGTATTATACATATACTTTTTGGAAGAAGTTTGAGTTTGAGTAATCACATAAAAACGTATCTCCTAAAAACTGTATAGTATAAAATGTAAACCATAATGTAAAACATAATATAACCAAAAACTTATAAAAGTGTACAGTGTAAAATGTGACCATAATGTAAACCATAATGGAACCATAGTTAGTAGCTATATTTCAATATCTGTACTTCAGCTGTAGCAAATGTAATACCCACATGTAAAATGATCATTGCTGGGGAAGGGGGAAAGTGTTTGATGTTGGGAGTCTCTTATATTATATATGTAACTTTACTGTGAACCAAAATATTTTTGAAGACATAATTTTTTTAAAAAAGGACGTAGACATTGAGGAAGAAATGGAAGAGATTGCCTTGCCATTGCACATATAGGGCAACACCTATTACAATGATTAAAGACTGTCAAACATTTTTAATGGTATTTTTCATTTTTTTAATACCCCAATTTATTTTTTACATTATTTTAGTTTTTCTAAATTATTCTGTATTTTATTTCTAATCTATAAACCTATCATTACTATTTCATTTTCCTATTAATTGAATTTGGCAATATCTTAGACTTCATTTTTGAATAAGTTTTAGATCACAGAGGCATTCAACTATGGCAGGGAAAGAGCATTGGAGTGGGGTGTCATTGATGGGGGATGCATGGGAGGGAGTTTGCCTGGGCATGTATATAGGGTATATAGATATGTTTGGGTATTTATTGGGTATTGACGTTGTGGGTAGTTTCACATGACAACTGAGGGAGTTTATAGTTCCCACCCTGGGGAGCTCTCTCACATTCCGCAATGGAAAAACAACAGTCCCCTAAAGTATGAGGGCAAAGATCAGTGAAGAAGGATGGCTCACTCAATCATGGGCCCTTGATATTGATGACTATGCTTATGAGCCTGTGTGCTTAAAATTTCGCCTAGACCTAGAGGTGCAGAGTGCCTAAGAGGTACCTCCTGAGAACCTCCATGTTGATCAATGTGACCACTCTCTAAGCCAAACTCAACATATAAATGCATTATCTTCCCTGCAGTGTGAGACATGACTCCCAGGGATAAGCTGCCCTGGTGCAAAGGGATTACTACCAAGCACAGGCTGGTGATGCAACTTGAAAAATACCTTAAATAAATGGAATGGTAAAGACAATTGAGTTTATGTGGCTAAGAGATTTCAAATGAGTCATGAAGTCAGCAGTAGGGTTGCACTTATGCATGTCTCGGCAGGATCTCAGAGGCAGCCAAAGTAGATACAAATCTAGGTAGTGGTGCTCCTGAGGGCTAGAGAGACACCTGGGTCCTACAGTCATGGTGGATGGCTCTGGAGTTCAGTGCCTTTCTAGTCAGCCCTACTTTGGAATTTGTGTTATTGAGTGTGATGGAGTTGGGCTAAGATGTGACCTCTCTACACATGCCTCTTCTGTCACTTTTACTGAAACTATGGTTGGTGCTGGCTTGTTGTATGCTCAGGAGGCTTGAATCTCTGGACTGTCCATGTGCCAGCTGGCCCTCAGCCTTAGCAAACTTGCAACACATACTCTCCAGTTCATTGGACTTACCAGGGTCAGCTAACAGGGTGATGAGGATGGTCAATCACAGCACCAGGAAACTGAGAGAGTCTACAACTGCAAGCAGGAGAATCCCATCCATCAGCCATGTGAGACCTAAGCCCCCTCTTCAATTTAGAGGTAGAATGGACATCACCATCCCAGGACCCCCTGGATGGAGAAATAAAATATGGGTTAAAATGGACTTATGGGTATTCTAACATAAAATGATTGAGACTCTAGCAATGGAAGAAATTGTATCTTTGATGTGGAGACAGTGGCCATCGGAATTGCTGAGGACAGGGAGAGGGATGAAGAGGGGTGATATGGGGGCATTTCTGGGACTTGGAATGTCCTGAATTATATTGCAGGGACAGATACTGGACATTATATATCCTGCCAAAACCCACTGAATGGATTGGCAGAGAGTGTAAACTACAATGTAAACTATAACCCATGCTGTGAAGCAGTGCTCCAAAATATATTCATCAAATGAAATGCATGTTCTACACTGATGAAAGAAGTTGTGGATGAGGGAGGAGTGGGGGGGGGGGGAGTGGGGTATATGGAAACTTCATATTTTTAATGTAAGATTTTGTGTAACCTACGTATCTTTAAAAAATTCTTTAAAAAGGAAAAATAAACTCTATAAGAAAGTGCAAAAAAAAAAAAAAAAAAAAGGCCCCATGCCAGCCTACACTTGAGATTGGGAAGAAGCTGGGCTCATGGAGCCTCAACAGAAAGGAGAGATCAGTGATTATCTTACTTCTTCACATCAACTGACTTTAGTGAGAAACAAACCTTGAGTTGAGTTTTTTATGGCATTGTAATTGTAAGCTTTTACCACAAATAAATACCTTTTTATTGAAGCTAAGAAAAACAACAACATATCTTCTGAAAACTAATGGTAATGAGTGATTACCAGCAAGGTAGCTTCAGGTTTTAATTTCTCATCTGTCTTTTTCATTAAATAATATTGGAAACAAAAGAATAGTAAGTGATGCATTAAAACACTTTATCACTATTTATGGTAAATTTGTTACCTTTTACTGTTTTTCTGAAATTGAATATAAGTAAGAATACAATGTTTTAGAGAATGGGCTCTGGACTCAACCAATCATAAAATCATAAAACCTACAATACTTAATGGTTTTAAATCTGGATAAGTAACTTAACTTTTTTTGCTCTCTTTATAGTAAAAAAAATATCTAGAATAGTAATATCTATGGTATAATATTTTCATCTGGATAAATATATTAATAAATGGAAGTATTTATTATAATGTCAGGATCATTTTAATTATGTAATATATGAGTTACTATTGTAGGCTATCCAAATGATGATTCATAAGGAATTTATATTTCATAGTCTAAGTTGTTCTGTCATATTTGCAAACTATTTTTTTCAGTGTTGAAGTTGTTTATTTTCCAAATGGAATACAAGTCTTCGGCCTAAACAGGAAAAATGAGACAAAATCGTTCTGAAAATACAGTAGAAAAATATTCTTCTTTGGTTTATTTTTCCAAAAGAGCAATGGGGTATTTACATATAAGCAGAATTTCAATGATGTATATTAAAATGTCAATCTTATCACCGTTTGAAACCTATATGAAAAAAAATTCATTAAAGCACATTTGATCTGTGCGTTTTAAACAAACATTCTGATTTAAGGACAGATTAATTTTATTTTTTCCCCAAACACATGAGAAACAAAATTGTTAAATAA
This sequence comes from Dasypus novemcinctus, assembly GCF_030445035.2. Taxonomy (NCBI): domain Eukaryota; kingdom Metazoa; phylum Chordata; class Mammalia; order Cingulata; family Dasypodidae; genus Dasypus; species Dasypus novemcinctus. The sequence continues at coordinate 37,379,457 of NC_080682.1, forward strand.
TACTTAGCATTTAGTAAATCAGTAAGGAATGTAAAAATTAGGGAGGGGTGGCGTTTTCAAAAAGAAATCTTTGGAACACTGTTTACTGCAAATAAAACATACTTAAACAGTGACTTCACATTTCTGATACAGATAAGTACTAGTAACTAAAAGGTTCTCCAGAAATGGCAGAGTTGAAACAATGGATATTAAATAAATTAGAGCTACTTCAGATACAAAGGAGAAAACAAAACAGTAATTGAAGAATGAAATAATCACTATCAACATAACACAGACAAAAGGATGAAGTGAACAAAACAAGGTACAAGATTTTCCCCAATGATTTCAGAAAGGTGTTCTTTTTTCAACCTTGCATACATTAGATTACAATAATTCATCTTTCCATTCCAAATATCGACATTGTAACCTTTAAAGAGAAGGGTCAGAAAAAGAGAAAACTCCAGATACTTTTAAAAATTTACTACAAGGTCCATTTAGGTCCATTTAGGCCAAAGCAGTGACAGCACCTCTGTACAACTAGAAGAGCCACAGGCATTTTGCTTTTTCACTCCACTCACTTTCATACTTACAGGACCAAGGAAACACAGTTCGGGGTAACAGTCAATTTTAGAAAATGCTCCTAAAAATGGCACTGCCACCATGACCACATCTCCTTAAGTTACAAGTGAAACACAAAATGGCTTGTTTTATTTTTTAAAAGATACTTAGATTACATAAATGTTACATAAAAAAAATACGTGATTCCCATGTGCCTCACTTCCTACACCACTCACATTTACCTCCCATCAATAACTATTTCATTAGTCTTGTACATTCATTGCAATTGATGAACGTATTTTGGATCATTGCCACTAAGCAGGGATTATAGTTTACATTGTAGTTGACACTCTCTCCACACAATTCTGAAGGTTATGGCAAATATATAATAGCCTTTATCTGTCATTGCATTGTCATTCAGAGCAGTTCCCAAATTCTAAAAATGCCCCTGTTTTACACCTATTTTCCCTCTTCTTGACCTCAGAACCTCCAGTGGCCACTGCCTCCACATCAGTTATATAAGTTCTTCCATTGCTGGAATCACAATAAATCTATAGTAGTATACTAGCTACTCCATTCTAGTTTATATTTTATCCCCCTAGCCTGAGGATAATTAGAGGAGGCTTCAATCCCATATGGCTGATAGATGAAACTCTCTTGCTTTATAGTTGTAGGTTCTCTCAGGTCCTTGGTGTGGTGGTTATCCAACCTCACCACCTTGTTAGTTGTCCTGTGTGAGTCCAATGAATATAAAGTAGGTATTGCAACTCTGCTGAGGCTCAGGACCCAGCTGGCACATGGACAGTCCAAAGATTCAAGTCTCTTGGATGTACACCTACCAACTCCAGCATGAACTACAGGTTCAAATAAAAGGGACAGAAGAAGTATGTGTAAAGAAGTCATATATGAGTCCAACTCTGTCACACTTGGGAGCACCAGCTCCAAAGTAAGGCCCACCAGCAAGGCACCAAATTCCAGAGCTATTTGCCATGACCATAGGACCTGGTTGTCTCCATAGCCCTCAGGAACCCCACTATTTGAGGTAGTATCTATTTTGGCTGTCTTTGAGATCCTGCTGAGACATGCATACGCATTACCTCTCTGATGACCTCCTGACTCATATTGAAGTCTCTTAGCCATATAAAATCATTTAACATTTCCCCCTTTTATTCAAGGACTTTTTTCCAGTTTCGTCACCAGCTGGTGCTTGATAGTAATCCTTCAGTGCCAGTGAGGCTTATCCCTGGCAGCCATGTCCCAGGCTGGGAAGAAGGTAAAGCATTTATATGCTGAGTTTCACTTAGAGAGTGACCACATTTGAGCAACATGGAGGCTTTCAGGAGGTAACTCTTAGGCAACTTGCAACACTAGGCCAAGTTGAAATTTCAAGAGCATTCATACAACTGAAAGAAACTGAATTCCCATCCTGGGGAGCTCTGCCACATTCTCTAATGAAAGAGCAACAATTCCCCAAATACAGGGGCAATGACAAGTGAAGAAGGATGGTCCATTGATGGACACTTGATATTGATGTCTATATGTATGATCCTTCTGCTCTTGAAATTCCTTCTCTTTTAGTGGCCTATGACCACTATGCAGCTTTCTGCAATCCTCTTTACCCAGGTGCAATGTCCATGAGGCTCTCCTGTGTATGGTACACTGGTTCCTATATGATTGACTTTTCTAAATAGTTAGTAATTGTCCTCTACATGAACAGTTTGCATTACAATTGCAGCTTCAAAGTAATTTATCACTTTTTCTGTGACATATTCCCAATTTTAGCCCTGTCTTGCACTGAGTGTCATGACACTGAAATCATGATATTCATTCTTGCTGGCTCAAACATAATCATGTCTCTTAACACAATATGCAGGTATTATGGAACCATTCTGTCCACTATCCTGAAAATTAATTCCACTTAAGGAAAGCACCAAGCCTTCACCACTCTTGCCTCCCTTGTCTTGGGAGTCACCATCTTTTACAGCACCATGATTTTTACTTGTTTAAAACCAAAGAACTCCTTCTCCTTGGGAAAGAATCAAGTGGCCTCTGTATTTTATACTACAATGATCCTTATGCTGAATCCATATATTTATAGTCTTTGGAATAAAGAAGTAAAAGTGCTCTCATTAACATCATGGAGAAGAGGCAATTGAAATGACAGTGACAGTGTGCTAAATATTTAATCTCATAATTTTGTCCATAAGTGGATAATTACTTGGTCTCCTTCTCAATAAAGTAGCATCCTTTAATTAGTTTTCATTTTGGTTGAGACATCTTTATTTGACCAATCGTGACCAGGAGAATTTCCAAAGAATATATTTTTATTAGCTACATAGTTATTCAATGCCGTGTAATATATATGCATATATATGGTTTAAATATATTCATTTTATAGATCGAATAATGTGAACAAATATGGAGTATTAAATTTTCAAATTGTATCACAGAACCCACGGTGCATGTTCCAAATTCAGAGAGTTTTATTGTAGAGAATACTTTCAGATTCCATTCCATTTACTCTGCAAAGAAAAAATGTAGCACAGTTGTACAGAGCAAAGCTTTAGAATGGACAATCTAGGGTCTAGGTTATAGATCTCCCATCTTTTTCAGCTGTATATCTCTTAGAAAATCACTGAGGCTTTAAAACTAGTTTATTCAGATGTGTAAGAAAAATAGTAATTTTAAAACAAGAGTTATTATAAAGATTAAATCAGAAGAAAAATACTTAATGCAGTACTAAAACATATTTGACACAACCATCAGAATATTTGCATTCTTGCAAAGATTTAAATGCACAACAGCTTTCCTTTTGAAAATGTTCACTGCTGTTTTATAAATACTTATGGTTAATCTTATTCATAAACAAACAGCTAAAAAGGAAAAATAACACTTTAATATCTGGTCTTAGGGCAAAGTAAAATATTGTAATGGATCTATGTTCTAGAAATAAGTATATGTGAACATTGAAGAACATTTTGAAAATATTTTGAATTATTTATAATTTTTTTCATTGTCTTCTAGATGAGACTTATGTATTTGCCTGTATATATTGCTTATATGCACATACAAAAGTTTTTCACATTTCCTATCTCTATTTTGCACCTTTCAGTTTCTACCACTCATAACTAAAAACTTTGGTAATTCCTTTGTCATTTAAACTTGAGAGGTGAATCTTTTCTTGCTACATGAGTGAAATCAATAAGCTCTTCTTGCAATGCTTTAAGTTTTGAAGTTTTGTAAATTCATGTTTATGCAGTAAAAAAAAAATTGCATACAGTAATATCACTTCAATTTCCACCTGAAAAATATTTGAAAACCCTACCTTTCTGTGATGTCAACAAGTTTCACTAATTGGTATATTGGAGTAAGTATACTTTTCAAAAAAATTAATTACTTTGTAATAATTTGCACAAGTTTGTTATGTTACTTAAAAGAAATGAATTATAGAGTTAAAATTCTTGGTTTAAAATGTTCAATAGGGAAAAGTTATAAAACTAAGAATGGATAAAATGAGACCAAATTTTGTGTCAGTCAGAAATTTTATTCAGGTATATTACTAAAATTTCCTTTAAAGATTAATCAGCATAAGCTGGAATTTCAATTTTAGTCTTCTCTGCTATTCTATGTATTTGAGAATGTATGTGTTTTTTCTTCATTTGTCTAAGGAATTTATTATTTTATTTTAAATTAAGTGATATTTATTTTACATATATCCATAAATATATTTGAATTTTAGTGTTTTGACTTCTAATTTATATTAAATTTTTGGTAAAATTTTATTTTTGTCCAAAAGTATTTCTGAATGATTAAAATAAAGTTTAACCTCTATTTTAAGAGTAAAACATTTATGACTTTTCACTAGTTCTTCACTATTCATTAATTCATTGAAATAATTAAAAGTGCATTAATTTCTTCTACATCTTGAATTTATATGAATATTTTAACTTGTATATAATATCCATATAAATTATTTCTTACATCTTATTTTTGCTCTGAAATCTAGGTTGTCTAGAATCTATTTTTAATTTAATCCCTCTTTGTTATGTTTGCAATTAGAGATGTCTTGTTAAGCATTTATTTTAATATTATAATTTTTTTTTACTAATCTCTCATGCACATGCTATGAGTCTGTTGATATATTTTAGGCTCTTTTCTTTTTCTGGTCTTTATGCTGGTCTTGACCTCATTTATGTATGTTTCTGTGATTTTGAAAATATATCCTGTTGGTTTGTTATTGCAACCTTGTTCAACATATCCTCCCATATTTGAGATAATAATAAGTTCAGGGCATGCTTCAGATTGCATTAAATTCTGAATACCCTACCTTCTTAAGATATTCTAGAAAACATTAATGATTTTATTAATTGAATATAACTTATGTGAAATATGAAAGCAATAGACTATTTGCCTTGTCCCTCTTTTTTCCCTATTTATATTAGTGCACATCATATTTTATGTAAGATGTGATCTGAAGTATTTTCAAAACAGTATCCTTCTGTTCATGGTGGTATAGCAAAATTCTATCAATTATAAAGATTAAATTATTCAAATAATGTTAAAGAAATTAAGACTGGAATAGACATGAGAAAATATGAACAATAGTTTTCTTTGTAAATATTTGATTTTATATAGTAAGGGAAAAACTAGATTATATTCACTCAGACCCTACTAGATGCCAGATGATATTTAAAGGGTTTTACATATATAATTTATATAGTTTATTTCTCTGTAAACTATGAGGCATTTTATAGACATAACTCTCAGGTAGGTACTTCCAATATCTACAAGTAAAAGTAGTAGCCATCCTACTACTTCTTCAGGTAAAGTCTTAAAAATCATTCTGGAAGTTTCCCTGTGCCAAACACCTCAAATTGAGTCCATCCACATGTCATATTGCTTCTATAACCAGAATATATCTGGAGTGTGACAATTTCTCAACACCTCCTGTACTACCTCCATGGCCCAAAGAACCATCATCCCACTCTTTAACTTACTTTCGCCTTCTTGTTTCTTGACTTATACCCTTTGAGTCTGATCTCAATGAAAAGCCAGAGATTTGATGTTAAAAAGTAGTTGGCCCATTTCTTTATTGTTCATAAAACCTGTAAGATTGCCTATCACAGTAAGAGTAAAAAGCAAAACTTTAGAAAAGCCTCTAGATCTAAATTATTCTTGCCCTCCTTCCTACATGTATGAACTTATGCTATATTATTGTCTGCATGCTCGCTTTGGAATGAACACACTGACCTACTAATGCTTTAATAAACTCATTAGTCCTGATGTTGTCTGGACTTTCTCCAATTTTTTCTTCTTCCTAAGCTTCCCTCCACCCAGTTAATTCCAAGGATCTTTTCTCATTTTCTTCCTCATAAGATCATCCCTTCCTATCCTATTTAAAACCATATCTGTCCCATTCCTAATCCATGCTGTATTTGCTTTCCATAACAGTTACCCCATCTATTATTTCATATATTTTCCTTATGCCTTATGATTATTTTCTGTTTCCTCCACTATGAAGACTCTTGAAATCAGGATTTTTACCTGTTTTGTTCAGTTCAGTATCTCAGCACCTAGAATAGTGCCTCAAAAAAATGAAAAGATGTATTTTATAGATGATGAAACTGGGGTACCAAGAGATGACACAACTTGTTCATAGTCAAGCAGCAGGTTATAAGACAAGCATACAGTTGAACCTAGACAACCTGACTGTAGAATTCGATTTCTTCCTCACTACTCTATGATATGACTGTGCTCCCACAAAATTATATTATTTTTAGGAGAGAAAAAATAGATTCCATAGCTTTCATACATACTTGAAAAAATAGCAGGGGTCATAGAGGAATACATTGTTGACAAGCCTTTTCTACATCTGTTAAGAGAAGACAGTGTGACTTTGGCAATACCAGCTAGATCTTGTTAACATATTTATATATATGCATAGACCTATTTACAAAAAGAAAGAACTCTGGAAAGGAAAGAATGATTTATCAAGTGATGTGATTGGGTTGCAGAGAATCTGTTTTGTTTTTATGGTTGTTTTGTTTTTTTCAAATTTAATAATATATTCTGCGCCATAAGATGCGCACATTTCCATCTTCTTTAAAGTGGCCCCTAGCCCTCCCCTCCCCTCCCTTCCCCCCGCGGTGCCTGGGATGGCCACAGGCCGAGGTTTGGTGCTGCCCAGGCAGGGCTCTGGACATGTGCTGACCACCTCAGCCTCCGCCTTTAAGTCTCCTCGGGCCTCTCCTGTCCTGCTTCCTGCGGCCGCCAGGCCAGGCCCGTCTGGGAGCAGGCTCCGCTCTTCAATATGGTGAGTACCAGAGCGAGAGTCTTCCACGTGCCCGGTAGCGCCCCTGTGTTCAGAACCTGGACCCTGCGCTGGCACCCTGGCGTCCCCCGCGATCCGTGGAGCTGATCCCTGGAAAGTTGGTCCTTTTGGGCAGTACCTTGATGACCTGGCCCCGGAAGACGCTCTCGTGCAGCTCCACGGCCTCCTGGGCGGAGATCTGGGCCGCAAACTCTATGTAAGCGTAGCCCTTGGGGTGCCCAGAGAACTTGTCCACAGGATGGTGACGCGGTGGATGTCCCTGCAGGGGTTGAAGCACGCCTCCAGCTCTTCAGCTATTCCCTCATAGTACACTTTGCCCACGTAGACGGATCTGAGGCCGGTCGGCACGTTCTCGGGGGTCCCTGGGAAAAGGGGGCTCAGCAGCTGCCCTGGCAGGGCCGCCCGCACGCCCTCCTCCTCCTCCTCCTCGCGGGCTGAGCGGGGCGGCGGGGCGCGCTCCATGGCCCACAAACTCCGCCTGATGGCCTGTACTGGTCAGGTACAAGCCATTCTTCTGTAGGAAAAGGATTCAGAAATAGAGTATCTCCATGAAAGGTAAAGTATCTTCCTTGGGTACAGCTGTGAAGACTTTAGCTGACGGCTCTAAGTGTGCTCTTTCCCAAGAAGTAACCCTGGGACGCTGGTTTCATCTCATTTGTTTCTGTACTTCTTCCCAAGAGGTTGTCTTTGGCTTGGTGGAAGACTTTTCGTGTAGCACTCTGTATACTTCCCAATCTGATGGAAAAGCAAGGTTGTCACTTTTGGAAAATAATTCCTGTATTTTTTTTTTTCCATGTAGAAGGTTTTCAAGGAAATACCCAATTTCTTGGATATAGGCCTGTCAGGTAATCTATTTTTCTGGTGTGAGCATTTTGAAGGAATTGTTCATTTAATCACAATTATCAAATTTAAGAGCTAAAGGTTGTTTATATAATTTAATTTCTATCTTTTAAATACCTGTGAGAGACTCTAGTTTTATCTCTTCTTTCATCCCTTATTTGGCAATTGTGTCTTCTCCGTAATGGTTGCTCTATGGAATATTAAACTTTGAGGAGTAGAAATACAATTCTCTTTCCTATTCTTTGTGCTATTTTGTCACAAATTTTACTTTTGTATGTGGATCATGCCCTGCAAAGCATCAACATAGTTTTCTGTCAATCAGTTATTTGTAAAACAATTCAATTTTTAAAATCCAGTGTGTGACAACTAGAACACACTGTCTCAAATTTAAATATTAACATACATACTCTAGTTTGAGATTAAGGATTATACTTTCTAAAATATTGTGAAAGTAATGAGGAAATTTTCCTCTTACCTCCGAAACTGAACTAGTTACTTAATTACAATATGCAGTGAATATTAAGCACTTGGATACTTATGCCAGTTCATTAAATAATTCTTAGAGTCCAAGGAGATGCACAAGGAGAAAACACAACTTTCTTCTGTGAAAGAAAAGCAGGAAGACTTTTATTCATAGTAAACGCATGAAAGTTTCTGGAGCAATGAACTCTAAGATATACATGCCTACATGAATGCTCTGTGCCTTTCAGTAAAAAATTATCCCTTAGTGGGAAAAACATATGACATAGGATTGGCAAAGTAATGAAAGGATTATTTTTCTAGTCCATAGTCTTAGCTCTAATATATACTAGATATGTGGCATTAGCATAATATCATAAATCCAATGAAATCCAGTTTCTTCTTATGGGGAATATAAATTCCTTCATTCCCCAACAATTCCATAAATATTTATGTTCTAAAATAATATGAATGCATAACCTGTGACATAATTTATAATTGTTTAATAAAAATTATTAGGTTTCTTATGGAAACGTGTTAACACTTATAAGTGGCTTGAGAGATACTCTAAATTCTTTGAAAATCTGACAGAGCAATAAATTTATGGACAAGGATACAAAGAAATTTTGGGGGGTAAATAGAAAACTGTAATATTCTATGCAATAGAATATTAGAATATTAGAAGACTGCCAGAGTTGAAATCACAGGGTTTGCATTTTATATGTTTATTCCTCATCTTGGGCATACGACATACTAATCTGTAGACTATTACCTGTTTATATACATAAGGAACTCATCATAATTATGAAAAGTACATGAATCCCTGGGTCTCACACCAAGACTGTCTATCTTAGTGGATCATTAAAGCTGGTCATGAAATCTGAATAAAATAAAGAAAGAGATATGATATTGGCAGGGAACCATTTGAGAGCAAATGTTCTATAATGCAACCACAATTTTATCTATAGATTCAATGTAACCTAAATAAAATTTAATGAAAAATTTTTTTTGCAGAAATGGAAAAGCAGATTTTTAAATTTATATGTAAAAGCAAAGAACTAAGATAGTAAAAACTACTTAGAAAATGTAGAATAAAGGTAGAGGACTGACATAATCTTATTTTAGGAATTTTCAAAAGACTAAAATTTTCAGCAGAGTATGGTATTTTTGCCAAGATATATATGTATACCTTGATCAATGCAACTGAAAAGAGAGATGAGAAATAGATTTACATATATCTGGTGAAGATTAGGGCCTCCATCAGGGACTTGAAGGATACAGTTTCTTAAGTGCATCACATTCCTCTTCAGCGTTCCTATGGGCCTGTGTAAAGATCTTTGAGGATGACAGTGTATTATCATAAAGTAAGTCAGAAAGTTACTGTAATTACAGCTGCTATTTCAGATATAGTACCATTACTTTCACAAATTAGCACATCCTCGCCTAGTTGGTATGCAGTTATTGATTTGGCAAAAAATTTTTTTCAATATTTGTTAGTTTACTCTAATCTTGGAAGCTGAGCAAAACACCTTCATTGTCTTTCTTCAGGAGTATAGCAAATATTCAGCCCTGTGACTTAATCTCATCTGCAGAGTCCTTGATAGAATTACCTACCTGTAAGACATCCCACTGTTCTATTACATTAATAACACCATGCTGCTTGGAACTAGTGGGCAAGAGTCGCAACTGCTCTTGACTTATTGTTAAGATGTTTGCATGTTAGAATATGGGTAATATATCTGAAAATAATTACGAGGCTTTCCACCTCACTGTGTGTCTAGGCATCCAGTGAAGAGAACAATGTCTACATAGCCCTTTAAAGTAAAAGATAAGCTGTTGTTTCCTGCCATTTATACAATCCAAAAAGAAATAGAATGCTTAGTGGCCTCTGAGAATTTTGGAGGCTTCATAATTCTCGTTTGGGTTTACTATTCTGGCCCACTTACTCAGTAACCCAAAAACTGCTGGTTTTGAAAGGCAGCAGGAACATAAGCAGATGCTGCTGTAGATCCAAACTGCCATGCATGCTGTTCTGTCGATTAGACCACAAAATGATCCAGCTTATCCAATGGTGCTTGAAGTATTTGTGACAAATGCACATGCTGTTTGGGGCCTTTGTCAGAACTCTATATGAGAAACACAGATATATGAGATATTGGTGCAATATTCTTGATCTCCTCCATAGATAACAACTGTTTTATGTTGTTGTTGTTTGTTTGTTTTGATTTTTTTTTTCAGAGAAACAGCTTTTGGCTAGCTACTGGGTCTTAGGAGAGACTGAATGCTTAATTATCCATAGATCACCTACTTATAATGAGACTTGAGATGCTATCTAGCAAAAGGGTGTTATTTGGGGTAAAAGCTTACAGTTACCAGGCAAAAGGGTGTTCTCTGGTGGTCAAAGTCATTACGTTGGGAGTGCACTGCAGCACTCCATCATCAAATGGAAGCAGTTTATAGGAAATCAGGCTCTAGCAAGCCCTGAGGCAAAAATAAGTTGCCTGAAATAGTGGTCAAATACCCACAGCCCCGACTACTTCCACATTACCTTCTTTCTCCCACAGCACAGGTATGGCTTTTTGGGGAGTCCCTTTCAAGAAGAGAAAACTCAAGCCTTGTTTACAGAGGGTTTTGCATGATATATAGACCCCACCCAAAAGTGGACAACTACACCTCTTTTTCTGGAACAACTCTGAAGGACAGTAGGCAAGGAATATCATACCAGTAGGCAGAAACTTGAGTAGTGTACCTGATTGTTCAGTTTGCTTGGAAGGAGAAATGACCAAAGTTGCATTTGTTTATAGATTCATGGTGTGTTCCAGTGGTTTTGGCTGGTCTTGGCTGGCTGGAGAGTTTTGTGGATAGATCTTTCTGAATGGGTGAAAAACCTGAAGATATTTGAGAGCCAATATTAATTAAAAAATAAATTTATTTGTTGGTAAAAGTTCAGTTATGTGAGACATTTGATGAGAAAAATCAAAATATTTAAAGGGCATTTTAATATAGTTATTTCTTTATATATTTAATTAGATTCCGTCATTATGTCTAATTGGTCATTCACAAATATTGCTCTTTTAAAGAGGAGTAAACTTTAGACAGACTGCTTAAATCACACACAGCTTTTAATCATACAGCTGGACCCTGAACATATACATTCAGATTCCAAATACGATTTAATTTATCTCTGAGCATTGTGGATGCAGGTACTTCATTCATTTGATGGCAAGATAGTATGTTATTACTGTTATTTATCTTGTAAGTATATATCTCATATATAGGATAATAGATTGATTACATCATATTCATCACCTTTGTATGTTTTCTTTCAATTCATTTTATCACACCTACAAAAAAACTTTTGTCCCAACTGTCATTCAGTTAATATTTATGTAAAACCCTCCTTTCATGGCATTTCTAAAATATAAAAGAAAAACATGAAGTTTTGCCAGTGAAGTCATACATTTAATTAAATGAAAAATTTTAAAATATTTTATGCTGTTATATACAAATAAATTCTGGCTAATTAGAATAGTGGTATAGCAGTTTGGTATTATTTATGAGTTGCAAAAATAGATATTAGATTATATTTGTAAACTGGTCTGCTTCTCCAGGGATATTAGATTATATTGGAGTCAGAGGTTTCACTATTACTTGATGAAATAATGACTGAGCTTTGGATTGAACCATGTCAATGGGATGTTGAATGGGAATAGGGACTCACAGAAAAACCACACCACAGAGAAGGGAGATTGGAGATTTTTCAGCTGGAGCCCTGGAAGTAAGCATACGGAGGAGCAGAGCAGCAGAGACTGGAGAGAATCAAGTCCTGCGGAGAGAGACAGAGAAGATCGCCTGATAGTCTACACATAACCTTGTGGCAAGAGCAAGGCAGCTGAGCCCTGAGAGAAACAAGTTCATGAAGAGAGGAACCCAGGAAGCCTGAACTCTTTGCGGACATCAGAAGCTATCTTGGTCCAACACATGGCAACAGATTTTGATGAGGAAAGTAACTTATGCTTTATGGCCTGCTAACTATAAGCTTTTACCCCAAATAAATACCCTTTATAAAAGCCAACAGATTTACAGTATTTTGCATCAGAACCCATAGTTTCTATGCAACTTTAATTAAGATTTAGGAAGCATTTTGGCAGAAATTAAGGAAGTGATTCCTAATTTATATTAAAAACGTAACTGCTAAGGTAGACAGAAAAAAATTGAAAAATCATCAAGCTATAATCAACAGAATGTGGCAAAGGTGAAAAAATAAATACCTGGATCAAGGGAACCAAATAAAGAGTTCAGAAATAGATTCACATACATATGGTCAATTGAACCAAAAAAGTTTGTAAGTTACCATCTGTGGCAGTTTGATGTTACTTATGAATTCCAAAAAGAGTCTTAAATTATGTTTGTAAACTTGTCTATTACTGTGGACATGATACCCTTTATTGATTTAAATTCAAAGCTTTTATATTTCTTGATTAAATCAAGAACAGGGCTTTGATTTGACCATATCGTAAAGTGTGCAGGGTTGAGTCCCCATCCTTGGTGGGCTATGTATGCCAGACTACAACTGAGATACACAAGTTGTGCCCACTTAAGAGGCCTTAGGAAGACAGAGAAAGGCTGTACCCTTGCAGACATCACCTGCCATATTGATTCAATATGTAGCAACAGACTTTGGTTGAGGAAATACCTCTTATGGTACCTTGAGTTGGACTCTTTAGGGCCTTGTAACTGTAAGCTTCTACCCTAAATAAATACGCTTTATAAAAGCAAATAGATTTCCTGTACTTGAAACATCAGCATCCCTTTTGGTTGGCTAATACACCATTCACATCCTCACAAGAAAAAAGGTAAAATACAAAAGTGAAGAACGCCTCCTAAATTCTCTTCATCAGTGAAATAACATCACAGGGACAACCAACACCCCAAAGCTGGAGACACAGAAAGATCAAAATCAGAGCTTATCAGGAATAGAAACTCCCTAGAGCCAGCATCAAGTAGGAATATTGAAGATGGAGTATTAATTCACTCTTTATATACAACTTAAATAGTTGATCTGACTAATTATTAAAGATTGTGAGTAGACTAAATTGATAGACAAAAAACACAAGAAGGTCCACCTGGAGATCCAGGACCCCTGACTTTCATGCATTGTACCTGTAGTAGTCCAAACAACTTCTCAGTGTAAAAATCACAGAAAAACGCCTTTCTTAAATGCTTGACATTATGGTGTAATTTAATGCATAAATAGTTGCTCATTTGATTGCTTTGGAAATCTAAGTTCTTGACAATCCATATATTTTTCTGCAATAAATCAGTATCTTTTTTTTTTTTAAATCAAACCAGTGAAGGAAAGGATAATCACCTTCAGTTCACTTATGTATTTATGAATGAAAAATATTTACAATTCAAATTCTTTCATTAAAAATCTTAAGATACAAATTTCAGAAGTACAGATGACCCTTTTTATTTCTCTTGTTTTGTTTCACGTGGAGACCTCATAGACACATATAGAGAGACAGATATTTGTGCTCCAGGTAAAATAGTACACAAATTGAAAGCATTTTGGTTTTTAAAGTATATTTCAATACATAAAAGTGGATGCTTTAAAAAAAATAAGTTTAGTTCAAGAATGCAAGAATCTAAACAAAAAATCTTACCAGCACCATTATATAAATTTTCTGATTGTATTATTCATCTGACATTTTTAGTAACCACATTGCGCTGAAAGATATAATGGGACAGTGTGAATCATGATTCATTAACTATTTATATACCCCACTTTCCCAGAATATTTAGGCTGATCATCAAGTTAACTATGAATAAGTTAACACATAAACACAATCACTTCTGAACAGACTCACACACATAAATTGATGTTTGTCAATATACAAACTACCTTAAAGATTTGTGCTTATGTATTGATATTCAAAAATACCATATTCTGAAAGTATGGGCACATAAAACAGCATGTCCTGAAAACACGGGCACATTTTAAAACATATTAAGGCAATTCTGTTAGCCATAATAGCCCCACAGCATGATGGAGTAATAATAATCTACATAGAAAGCAAAAGAAGTTTAATCAGTATAGTGCGTGGTTTTTTTCAACATGGTTCCTGGGAATAGACCAGTCACTTCATTTCAGAATTCTTTATACCAGTTATCCTCGTTCTTCTTTATTATGTAATGATTGCACATTCCATATGATAGCTTATCATCCTTGTCTTTTGAATAATCATATACTGCAACAACTTTCTCAATGTAATTCTCAGGGTTCCAGGCAGGATACCCATCTGCATATGGATCAGTATACTGAACTACTGCAGCCTTCTCAACTTCATAATCTACTGGAGGTGGTGGTGGCAGAGGTGGGGAATCATCAAATATGGGAATGTTGTCTGGTTGAGGTGGTAGGGGTGGAGTTGGACTCTCAGCAACTGGCCTAATAAGTGAGTGGTGAAGGTGTAGGCACAGCAATAGGAACTCCAAAACTGCAGCTTCGACTGTTCTTTTGACTTCTAGTACCTTCACTACCTCCCCTGTGCATCTTTGGTGTCTGATTTAAAGAAGCTGTCCTGCCTGGACTATAATGACTTCCAAAACAAGTATTTATAAATTTAACCAGATTGAAATTATATAGTGAATCTTCTCTGACAACACTAGAATGATGAAATAAATCAGTAACTAAGAGATAAATGAAAACTTCACTAATATGTGTAAATTAAAAAATTTGCACACACAGTAATTCAAAGAAGAAATTACAAAGGCAGTTAGGAAAAGTTTTGAGACAAATGAAGAAAAATAAAACACCAAAACTTATAGGACGCAATAAAGATAGTTGTGAAAGAAAATGTATAGCTCAGAATTCTTACAAAATAAAAGAAGAAAGATCTCAAATAGACCTAACCTCTCAAATTGAGATACTAGAAATATTAATATAAATAGAAAAGCAAAAAAAAAAAAAAATAGTAAGTAGTAGGAAGGAAATAACAAAGATTCTAGTGTTGATAGATGGAATAGGGAATAAAAACTCAATAGAAAGGCTGAACAAAACCAAAAATTACTTCTTTGTAAATATCAATAAAATTAACAAAACATTAGACACACTGACAAAAAAATGAAAAAGTACACAAATAACTACAATCAGAAATGAAAGTACACAAATAACTACAATCATTAACATCAACTCCACAAAATTAAAAGTATTGTAAGACAATACTATAAATAATAGTACCTTCTAAAATGAGATAAACTAGATGAAATATGCAAAGTATTAGAAACACACAGACCATGTACATTAACTGAAGAAGAAATAGAGATCCCAACAGAACAATACCAACTAAAGACATCAAACCAGTAATTAAAAACCTTCCAACAAAGAAAATAAAAGGACCAAATTGGCTAACTGTTAAATTACATCAAATATTGCAAAATAACCAATCCTTCTTAAATTACTCCAAAAAAATAGAATCAGAGTAGACATTTCCTAATTCATTATATGAGATGAGCATCACTCTAAGATAAAAGCTAGATAGAGATATCTTAATATAATTATGAACCAATAGCTATTATTTGAAGAAATGCAAAAATCCTCAACAAAATACTAGGAATGTAATCCACCAGCACTTTTATGATCAATTGGAATTATCCCAGGTAGATAATGGTGGTTGCCTAAGAAACAGAAAATGTTCTAATAAAATAAACCGTATTAATACAACAAAGAAAAAAATTCTCAATTGATGCAGAAGAGTTATTTGGTAAAATAGAAATATTTACTGATGAACAGTCAGAAAACTAGAATAGTATGAAATTAATACAAGATGATAAAGTTCATAAATGAAAATCTCACAGTTAACACAAATTCAATGAGGTTAAACAAATCTTTCCCCACAATCAGGGACAAGAATAGTAAGTCCACCATCATGAGTGTTATTCAAAATTTTGTGGAAGTTCTACCCAGAATTATTAGGTAAGTGAACAAATAAAAACCATCCAAATTGGAAAAGAAGAAGGAGCACTTTCCCTGTTTACAGATGGCATTAACTGATGCATAGAAAATTCTGAAAAAAATCCAAAAAAATGAAGATCTACTAGACTAATTCATCAAAGTGAAAGAGTCCAAGATCAGTAAGAAATATTAGTGGTGTTTCTGTACATGAATAATGAGCAATATTAAAAAGAAATCAAGAAAAATCAATTTATAATAACAGCAGAAAGAAACTCAAGTATCTAGGATTAAATTTAGCAAAGGATGTAAAAGCTTATAAACACAAAAAAACTACAAAACTTTGAAAGTACTTGAAGAAAACATAAACCGAAGGACATATTGTGTTCATGGACTGGAAGATTAAATATTACTAGGATGTCAATTCTGTCCAAAGCCATTTACAGATTCATACATTACAATCAAATTTCCAACAGCAATCTTTTCAGAAATGGAAAAGACAGTCAACAAATTTGTAAGGAAAATTAAAGGCCCAAATAGAAAAAAAAATCTTGAAAGAGAAGAAAGTAGTTGGATTAATACATCCTAATTATAAATGAATTACAAATTCACAGTAACCATACCATCCAGTTGCTTGCACAAGGACAGACACGTATTCCAATAGAATTGAATTAGAAGTTCTGACACGAACCTTCATGTCTATGACCAATAGATTTTGGAAAAGTGTTCCAAATACACACAGAGAAAGAATAGCCTCTTCAACAAAGTTTGATAGGAAAATCAGATAGCTATGTACAAAAGAAGGAATAATATCCGTAATCTCACCATACACAAAAATTAACTCATATTGACCAACTACCTAAATACAACAACTGAAACATGGTATCTGTTGGGAATTGAAATATTTTACCCCAGTAAACATGCTTTTAACGTTAATCCATTCCTGTGGGTGTGAACTCATTTAAAAAGTACCTTTCAAAGACATTTTAATTGAAGTGTCACCAACTGAATCACTATGGCTTTAATTTGATTACTGGTGTGTTTTATAATTAGAATGAAATTCAGACATAGAGTGGAAGACACAGAAGAAGCTGGAAGTCAAAGAGACCTGACGTAGAAAGAGAATGACATTGCCATATGCATTAGCAAGAGAAAGAAAGTCTGAAAATGAAGGATCATTGACAACCAAACCTAGAACCCTACAATCTTGGGAGAGAAAGAATTCCTTGCTTACTTCTCAGTTTTGAAAATCTGCCACCCTGAAAGTTCATGAGGCAATAAATTCCTATCATTTAAACCAGCCCATTTTATGTTATTTGCTTCAGCAGCCAGGAATTAAAACAAGCACCTGGAATGAAACATAAGCAAACGTGTTCAGGATCTTGCATGTGCTAAGGTTCTTTATTATTTACACCCAAAGTACGAAAACAAAAGGGAAAAAAAATAGATATGTAGGACTTCACCAAAATGTAAATATTTTATGAAAAGGTGATTTTCCCAGGGTGAGGCTTATCTGATACAGAGTTTCTGATTGGAGTAATAGAAAATTTGGTAATGGGTGTTGGTGACAGTAATACATTGTGTATATTAGTAACACCTCTGAAAGGTATATTTACAAGTGCATAAAATGGAAAATTTTAGGTGACAACCTAAATATATTCTGTATATATGTTTTAAAATATATAAAAAAACAAAAGTTTACAACACAGTGAAACTTAAAGGAAATTATGGATAGCAGTTAATATTATATTAAAATAATATTGTTTCAACAGTGATAATTAAACCACCACACTGATTTAAAAAATCTTAATAATTGGAAAACTGTATAAGGGAGAATATGGGATGGCTTTACATTCTCCATGATTTTTTTTGTAAATCTTCAACTTCCCTAATAATAAAAGCAAAATACTATTTCACCTCTTCATATAAAATATAAGAAACCTATTCATTTCTAATTTCACATGCTCATTGCCATTCCAGACATTGTTTCTTTCACACTACAAACATGCAAGTAAAATGCTAGTATTTTTACTGTACACAGTTGTCTTTTACAAAAATTTCACATATTTCTCATGACTTGCATTCAATATCTCTTTGTAGACTCAGTTTTTTTCCTATGGTATTAATTTGTTCATGGCGTAGAATTCCTTTAGTTTTTCTTTTACTGGTGGGCTTTGGCAAGAAATATTTTGAGCTTTCATTCATTTTCTCCATATCACATTTGAATTTCACTTAAGTTTTCACAAGATATACAATTATTTTTCTTTTTGCCTTTTCACATTTTGTTGATTTCTTCTTTCTTCTTCTTTTAATCTTACTGCTTCTTATGGAAATCCAGTCTTAATTTGTATGCTCCATGCTCTCCACTACCCCAAACTTTCCCCCATCTGTCATGTTATCTGTTGTCCCTGCCCCATTCTGCTTCAAAGTGTTTCTTAATACATTCTTTAGCTTCATTATGATGTGATTGTGTGGGAGAGGCAAGTGGTATATGTATGTTGATTACTGGACTTAACTTGTTTGGGGGTTCAGAATTTCTTAGATCTCTAAGTTAATATTTTTCTCCAAAATTTATACTATATATATATAACATATTTATTTAAAAATAAAATATATTTTTAGTCAAAGTTTTTGAAGCATGTAGGAGCTGTTTTTGTTTATTTGAACAGTGTTACTGTTATTGTTGTTTTTCTCTTATGTCCTCAGTTGGAAAAATATTGTTCATCTGGTTTCAGTTTACTGATGTAGCTTATATGACTTCGCATTTTCCCCAAATCCTTCTGGTTATCACACCTTTTAGTCACAACAGTATTTCATTTCTTAAAAGTTATACAACAAGCCTTGAGAAATAACTGTTTGTGAGTTCATGACTGATACAAGTAAATCTTTTGTGTTAGGACTTCTCTCTCAGGAACTCTAAGGATAATCTGTTCTGTGAACTGCTTGACAAACTTCATATTATATCAGTAGATCCCTTACATAATTATTGTATAGATGTAAAGTAACTTCAACTCTACTGACAATCATTGTACATGCTAGTTTTACATAGTTCATATAAAGATGTTATTTCAACCTTGATGGTAATCATTGTAAATGCAGGTTTCATGTAGATACTATGAAAATATAACTTCTGCCCTGCTGAGAAACATTGTGAATTTCTGTTCCTTTATTATTTGTCCTGAGCATTGCATTTATTAATCTAGCTTTCCCATCCACAGGAAGAAAAGTAGTAAAAAAAAAAAAAAACCACCCTCTTGGTTGTGGCAAATGGACTGAAGTTTAGAAGCACTACACTCACTGCCTACTGCCACAGATGAGGACATGGGCCATGAACGATCCCTGGTCTACCACAGTGTGAAGAGCTTCCCCATGCAAACACCATATTAAATACTCCTTTGCTTGCCAATCTGGACTTGTCTTTTTCCTTTGACTTCATATATCCATCTCAGTTTGGTGGGAAGCTTAATGTAACATGGCTCCTAGCTATACTAGGAAAAACTGATAATTCAATAGCTGCCCATTTGCTCTTGATTCCTTCTGGCAAAATTTTCATTATCATATTTGACCTTATCCTTTCTAGAATTTCTTAGCTCATTTT
Source organism: Dasypus novemcinctus (assembly GCF_030445035.2). Lineage (NCBI taxonomy): Eukaryota > Metazoa > Chordata > Mammalia > Cingulata > Dasypodidae > Dasypus > Dasypus novemcinctus. Next base: position 37,399,176 of record NC_080682.1, read on the forward strand.
ATTTTAACCTGCTTTTTTCTGCTGTGATTTCATATACATATTTCCTCTAGGATCATCTGTTCCCTAACCCATTAAACATATGCTTAAACAGTTTTAAAGTACTTGGCTGCTAATTCAAAACTTAGGTTCCTCTTGAAATCACTTATATTAACTTTTCTTTTCATTAATTGCTTTCTCTTATGTTTGCTACTTTTCATTTAATATACTGTATTTCTGAATGGCAAAATGTAGGGAGTCTTGCTTATGTTGTCTTTCTTTAAGTGGTATTGAGTTTTCTTCCCCCAGGTAATAAATTCCTGTCAGTGCCTTTTCAACCTCCCATGATTTATGTTATTCTTTCTTAAGGAAGCTCTATTTCATTGTATCCTCAATCTTAGGCATGATATTTACTATAGGGCATTATGCTTTCTTTAGTACGTGACAATTTTTTTTAGCATGTCTTAACTTCACGCCTGAGTTTATCAGTGATATTACTCGTACTGTATAGGCCATAAATCCAGCTTCTCTCTGTCAGTCATGACCACTACTATTTATGTACTATTTTCTCCCCTGTAGCAGCCTCTCCAAGCCAGTTGGATCTTCATCTGCACTTAGACAACTCAGACTTCAGCTAAGGACCTACAGAGAATTCAAGTACTGACATTTGGCCATCTCCTTTTGATATCCTATCATTAATGTACCAATCTCGTCATCTGGTAGAATTTGTAATCTCTCCCTTTTTTTGAATATATTCTAGACTTTTATACACTACTTATTCTCTGCATCTCCCTGGTGAGGAAGCAGTACAGAAAGACAGGATAGTCAGGAGGCCCTTCTCACATATTTCATTTACCTCATGGATAACTGACCTGTTATGTGTGTTTACAATGATTACAAACAGTTTTCATCTGCATTTTCTTCAGGTATAGAGTTGTTTGGGGAGGCAGGAGAATTCTTCTAACATTTATATTGACATGGCAGAAGTCAGAATCTGACCAAAGATTTAAAATAACTTCTGGTGACGAAGATGATAGAGTTAGATACTCTAGCTTATTTTACATTGAATTTTTCATTTAATATTTCCATTAATCATCTGAGTGATAATTTATCTTATATACAGTATTATGTGTTGTTAATGTTGCCATCCATTGTAAAAACATTCCAAAATTAAATATTTTCTTTCTTCTTTGACTCAGAAAAACTTAAGGAGGCATTTTTAGATTTATTTACTTTTAATTTTCAAATTAAAAGCTTCTGCAGTTTTTCTGTTTTGAATATTAATTTAAAATGATTGTATTTTTGTCAGATAAAATATTTCTTATAGGTTAAAATTTGAAAATTTATTGAAATTTATGTTTTTTGTAATAAATTTTTATAAATGACACATGGATGCTGGGAAAGAAAGTTTCAAATGTTGCTATACGAAATTGAAATTATCAAATATATTAATAAATTTGTTGGAGGTGTTGCATTGCTGAAGTATTTAGAAATTTGATGGGGTTTGTTCATTAGGCCACTCATTTTATTCATTTTTTCAGTAAATATTTTATGGATATCTACTATGTACCAGATACTACACACACAGTATAGCAAATAAAAAATATATTTGTCCTGTGTCCCATTATTTATCTTGGAGATACATAGAAATATACAGACATAAGCAATATGCCATGTTAGACTGTGAAAATTAATATTTATAAAATGAAAACAGAAAACAGACTAGGTGGTGAGAGATTTGGGGGCAAAGGCATAAAAAGCAATAGGGAATAATGTGATCAGGAATGACTCAATAAAAAGTTGGCATTTTATCAAAGATTTGAAGGGGGAAGAGTAAGTCGTGCTTATACATGAGAGGAGCTAGTTATGGAAGGGGATCACCAGTGCAAAGTCGTTGTGCCTGTAGTGAGCTATTTGAGTAACCGCGAGGAGGTCAATCTAACAGGAATAACATTGTATTGTGTGGGGTGTATTTAGTTCACCAAATCCATGTATACAGATGATGATAACTGATATGGAGGAAAACTAAGTGGAGAGGGGTCCATGGAGAGAGTAAGGCTTTTAATTTATGAAAAATTCATCAAGGTAATTTATGGAAAATTCATCAAGGATAAGATCACATTTGAACAATCTGAAAGAGGCTAAGCAGAGAGTCATACCAACATATGTAGGAAGGAAGTTTCAGACAAATGGAATACAAAAAACAATGATCTGTAATTTTTATTGTGTCTTTTTATCTCAATGCATAGATTATTGTATTGTATTATATTGTATTGTATTTTAAGTTGTGAGCAATAAAAACCATCTTGCATACCATTCAGGATGCTTGTACATTGCCTGGTCACCAACATTTACATTGTTGTGACACTTTTCATACAAATGGTGGACGAACATCGCCATAATAATACTGCTATTTATAATTCATAGTTTACATATTTGGTGTATTTTCCCCACAAACCATCCTATTAACAACATGTATTATTACACCATGTATTAGAATTGTGTATTTATTACAGTGCATGAGAGAATGTTCTCATATTTGTACTGTTAACCGCAGACCATCATTCACCATATGGTTCACTGTTATACAGCTCCCTGCCTTGTACATTCCATTAAAAGTGTACATTCAGTGGCTCTAGGTTTCATATCAGAGTTGTGCCATGATCAGCTCAATCTATTTCAGAACATTTTCATTACTCCAAATGGAAAATTCCTATAGCACAGCATACCCTCCATTATTGACCGTTTGCATTGATATAGTACCTTCTTTGCCATTGCTGTAAAAATATTACAATATTACTGTTAACAGTAGTCTATATGTTACACTAGTTATATTTTCTCATGTAACTCCATATTCTTAACACCATATAATAGAGGAGTATTCTTGCATTGTACCATTAACCACAATCATCATCCATCATTGAAATCATTATATTATACAGCATCTAGATTATCCTCTATTTTCTTTCAACTGACATTAACCTTCCTAGATTACCCTCCTCAGCCACAATCACCTTAATAAATCTAGTGTTCTTTAAACTTACTGTAATTAATGTGCCACCATCAATTCTAACCGTCTTCCCACATTTGTAATCCCCCCATTAAACATTCTATATACATTCAGCGTCAACTTCCCCTTCTCCACCCACAATCTCTGAGTAACCAATATTCAATAGTTAAAATCCTTGAGTTAACTCATTGTATTTAGTTCATATTAGTGAGACCATACAAAATTTGTTCTTTTGTGTCTGGCTTATTCCACTAAACATAACATCTACAAGGTTCATCAGTGTCATATGCATCCCAATTTCATTTTGTCTTATAAATTAGTAGTATTCCATCATACATATACGCAACATCTGTGAATCCGATCATTGGTTCATGGATTATTTTAGCAATTGTGAATAATCCCACCCTGAACATCAGTGTGCCAAAGTCTGTTCACATCCTTGTATTCAGTTTTTCTGAATATATTTTTAGTAATGGGATTGCCAGATTATGTGGCAGTTCTATATTTAGGTTTTTGAGGAAACACCAAACTGTCCTCCACAGTGGCAGTACAATTTTGCATTGCCACAAACAATGAATAAGTGTTCCCATTTATCCACAGCTTCTCTAGAATTTGTAGTTTTCCACCTTTTTAATAATGGCCATTCTGTACAACATGAAATAATATCTCATTGCTGTATTGACCTTCATTTAACTAATAGCTAGTAATGTTGATCATACTTTCATGTACACTTTGGCCATTTGTGTCTCTCTCTGGAAAAAATTGTGTTCATTCTTTAGCCCATTTTTAAATTGGGTTGCTCATTTTTTAATCATTGAGTTGTATAATCTTTTTATGTAACATGGGATTAAACCCTTATCAGAGATGTAGTTTCCAAAAATTTTCTCTCAATGAGTAGGCTGCCTTTTCCCATTCTTATCAAAGTCATTTAAAGTATAAAAGTGTTTAGCTTAAAGAAGTTCCATTTATTTAATTTTTCATTTATTGCTTAGGTGTAAGGTTCAAGAAATCACCATATACCACAAGGTCTTAAAGATGTTTCCCTATGTATTCTTCTAGCACTTTTAACTCTTTGTTCATTTGTGAGTAAGATTAACCAAGAGTATTTATACAATTTCAGGAAAAATATTCATAACAAAAGCTACTGTGCATTCAAAATTTTTCAATAATATAAGTTTTATGATGATAGTGGCCAAAATTTATTAGTATGACATTAAATATTTGTGTGTATCATCTGCTATAATCTTTAACATAACTAGAAATTTAGAAGTATTATTTTTCTTGTAAGGTTTATATCATGTATTTAAAGTTCTAGTGACTTATCTAAGGCAAATCTAGAATCTAAACCCTATATTGCCCAGTTCAAAGCAGTACACATTGCAACTGTGCTTATTTGGTTTCTACATAATAAATGGAATGTCTTTTGAAAGTATTATCCATAATAAAATTCTTTGACATTTGAATAAGAATGTCAAAGATATTGAAAGATAACACATACAAAATTTTTACATTCATTGCCCTGAAAACTGCATTTATTTTAACCGTAAGTTTAACACATACTTGATGTCCTACAATTACCATGTAGATTTCTAAAGTCATATTCCTGGCAATGTTCAAGATCACATGTGTGCAAGTGAGGATGTCTCAAAAGAAATGTCAGCTAATTAAAGGATGCTAGTGTATCCAGAGTGACCAAGCAAATACACAAATATGAAAGAAAGGATGACTTAAGTATTCAGCATCGCAGTCATTTCACTTGCCTGGAGCCCACTGTCTTCTACATTACTCTATTGAGAGTATTTTCACATCTTTGCTTCTGAAACTATAAACGAGTGGATTCAGCATAGGGATAACCATGGCATAAAACACAGAAGCCACTTGACTTTTCCCAAGAAGTAGGAATTCTTTGGTTTTAAATAAGTAAAAATCAGAATGCCAGAAAAGGTAGTGATTTTCAGAAGGTGGGAGGAACTAGTAGAGAAGGCTTTGCGTTTTCCTAAAGTAGAATTAATTTTCAGAATAGTAGACAGAATGGATATGTAGGAAGCAGGGATTGTGATGAAACATCATTACATTTAAACCAGAAATAAATGAATGTCATGATCTTGGTGTCACAAGTGTCAGAGCAGGAAAGAGCTAAAACTGGGGTTAAATCACAGAAATGGTGATAGATTATATTGGATTTGCAGAAATGCAAACTGTTCATATTAAAAACAATGACAAGTGATTTAGTAAAACCTAATACATATGATTCAGTGATGAGGGCACAGCAGAGTCCCGTAGACATAAAACAACTGGGGAGTGTAGTGGCTTGCAGATAGCTAAATGTAGGGTCATGGGACATTGAAGAGAGAAGGAAACATTCAGTGCCACACAAGAGACAAAAGTAATAAACTGGATGAAGCAGCCCATGAATGAACTATACTTGGTGGAAGTCAGTAAATTCTCTGAGGTTTTAAGTATGATCACAGTTGAGTAATGGACATCAAGGAATGATAGGTGATTGAGGAAAAAATACATAGGTGTGTGAAGCTGGAAATCAAGGTGAATTATCAGTATCATCCCTGCCTTCCCCAACAAGGTCATCAGATAAATCAGGAGAACCAGCATGAAGAGGATGTGGTGGATCTCCTCAGATTCTGTTAACCCCAAAATGATGAAATCAGGCACATTGGGTTATTCCTAATTCCCATAGTGTTCAACTGCCATAAACTGTTGAGAAATCACAGTTGGAAGATATAAATGACTTCAAAATATTATATTATAAACAATTTGGCATTAGAAAAATTAGTTTAGTGATTCTAGAAATTCATAATAAAGAGTTTACAAAATAACACAAAAGTATCTGACTATGACTGCAAAGTGTATATTAACTAGGTCATTATTTGATATTATATGATTGGCACTGTGGCAGTTTGTATTGTTTATGAATTCCAAAAATAGATATTGGATTATGTTTGTAAACTGGTCTGGACCTCTGGGCATATTAGATTATATTGGATTCAGCAGTTTCACTTTTCTTGATTAAATAATGATTAAGACTTTGATTGGGTGACGTCAGTAGGACTTTGCATCCCTGCCCCTTGGTGGGTAGGTAGGGATTCACAGAGGAATCACACCACAGAGAAGGGAGTTTGGAGTTTTGAGCTGAAGCACAGGAAGTAAGCACACAGAGGAGCAGAGCAGCTAGGCCTAGAAAGAATCCATCCCCAGGGCGAGAGACAGAGCCAGTCACCTGATAGTCTACACCTGGCCTTGTGGAGCAAGCAGGACCGGTGAGCCCAGAGAGAAATGCTCCAGAAAGAAAGGAACCCAGGAAGCCTAAATTCAGGCATTTTGCTCCAACTTGTGGCAACAGACTTTCATAAGGGAAGTAACTTATGCTTTATGGCCTGGTAACTATAAGCTTCTACCCCAAATAAATACCCTTTATAAAAGCCAACAGTTTTATGGTATTTTGCATCAGTACCCCTTTGGCTGACTAATACAGGTGCCCACATATATTGCATACTTAATATGTACTTGACACTATAATAAATACCTCCTTTCATTTAACTATTCATTCAGATGAAAATATCATACATTAGGTGTCACTGTTCTACAAATTTCTTAGATGATAAAAAGTGCACATAAATTTAACTTAACTAGAGTCACAACCATTAAATGTTGTTGGCTCTGGGAGTCTAACAAGATTATGTCAGTCCAGAGACCATGCTTATAATACTATATTTCTAATCAAAATTAATTTCTGAAAAATTGAAAAAAGTGCTACATTTATAATAACAATGATGGATTTAGGCATCATTTATTTTTAAAAATCCAATATTATGTAATACAAATAATAGATCAAAAATTAAAATCTTAGGTTACTTTACTGGGAGTACTAATTAATATTATAGAATATACTTTACTATTAATTTTCATATATGTTTTTAAGTGATTATTTAAAATCATATTACTTCCATAAATTATATATTTTTCAATATATTTTCAATATATGTACCTTGCCTGATTACTCTGATTCCATAAATTATACATTTCCATTTCTACAAATCCTTTCATTACTCAAGCAAGGCTTGCATGATATATATACATATATATGTATGTACATATATGCATATGCATATTTTTCTAATAATATTCCAATATTCCTTTAGATAAACTAAACTACTTTACCAGAGCCAAAGTTGGTGAAAAACTGCTTCCAGCTTTATCTGCCTAGAAATATGTCACCTCAAGTTTTCTCATAAATAAGTTATGTAAATTAATTAAAGAGCCTGAAATTTCTATGATAAAATATATAATTTTCTGAAATAATTTACATTTTAATTATTTTTTTCTGTTTTGTTATGAGGAAAAAATTCCATTTTGTTCTGAGTTAAAATATATCAGCCTAATAGTTTTGTTCAGGTCCTGGTCAAATAGAAAGTTCTTGAAACTATGTCTCACTAGTATACCAGGGAGTTAAAGTGAAAACAAGCATAGCTGAATATCCATTACATTTCTCTCAGATAATATTGTAAAACCTCTTATATGGAATATTAATGATAATGAAACATTTTGTCATCTCTAAGACCAATTTCCAAAGTAGATTACTTGACATGATTCAAGGATGAAAGTTCAATAGTAATTCATCCATGGTAGGTTTTTAATGAACATTCCCTTTCCCATGGAAACAATATAATGTGAGTATCATATCTTGGTATTTTCTCCGATGCTCTAATTCATGCCTGAGTAAAAGAAAAGGTATTTCAAGAGATATATATGATCAATCTGTGGCTGAATGACAGATTGTTGACCATCAAGTATGGAATAGCACATTTTTCACAATGACACAGTTTGTATTGAAAATTGTGACTATCATGTATATAATGAATTTTATTGAACAAAAATTTGGCTGCAACAAAATTCAAAGAGGATAATGCATTTCATTCATAAACGTTAATCTTTAGATATATTTTCTTCCACTAATTTTCCTTGGAGCATATAGTTCTTGTTTTAAAGTATACTTATATATTTATATATCTTTTATCAGCCTGTACTTTTAGTAACATTATGGGTTTATTTTTAAATATTTATATACACTTTAGGCTGTTATATTAGGCATTTATAAAGCCCACAATTTCCCCTATTTTACACTGGCTGATATAGCATAACTAACTTCCTTCTTGGAGTTTGCATCAGCTCATGAATGAGCATTTCTGAGGCACCAAAATGAAAACATGGCAGAATTTTACCATTCAGTATTGGCAGTATCATCTAATACATCTACACAGTCGATATTATTTTTATTCTGCCACAACAGTGTCTGTGCAACTTATTTTATTATTTTTGTGTATTGCCTTTAATTGTATTTAACGAAGCATGATAGAAGCAAAATTCAATTCTGAGATGAGTTAGCATTTTATAATTAATTAAATGGCCAGAGCCTTACCTACTTTCTATAAAACTATGTCAAAATTTCATGTGAATCCTACATTAATTAATAATAATAAAATTAATTTTATGTGGCTTTACAAGCTACTCATATAAGAAAATCTCTTTTCACTCCAGAATTTGAGAAGAGAATTTGATTGTCCAGATAAAGGAATTACAAGTAATATATGTTTGGTGAATTTTAAAAATTAAATTCTTCTCTTCATCTAAAATCCATAGATACTGAGAAAAACTTACTTGGAGATAAAAGTATCCAGCCTCAATTTATTTTATAATAGGTGACTTTACGGTTTAAGACACTGTAAAAACTGATAGAGATTTTCTGTCATTTCCACCTCAATAGGTTCTGCCTACTTGCAAAATAAACATGAATGAGTTTTTCTTCACAGCATTGAAACCAATTTTATAGTTATTAATTATACTTTCAAATAATATAAGTAAGTATTAAAGAAAGGATAATTCTCAAAACTAATGTTATAACTAATATTTTTTCCCTAACTCTTTATTGGTGAGATTCTAGTATTCCAACTCTAATAGAAAATAATTTTCGCGGAATATCTGGAGTAAGAAACAGGACACATAATTCCTTTATATTTTGACAAAATTAGAACTTTATACTTAACAATAATGCAATGTCCTTATTTTTAAAATTTTATCCCTATATTTAACTCTGTCAAATTTTGTTTTAAGTTTTACATGTTTTGAAGCTGTTAAGGTTGTTTATAATTTTCTGAGAGATTATCTGTATTATAATGTTATAATTATATCAGATATAATAGATCTGTCTTTCATATCTCTGGAATTCAGAAGTCTACTGGTTGATGAAGCCTGGTTTCTAGTTCTTGGCTGTGTTGCAAGAAAGAATTCAGAGATGTGCCAGATTAATGAGACAGAGAGTTTTTAGAGAAACATGAGAAAAGAGATAGGAGACACCGAAGTTGTGAGTGCCGGTGTCCTCCAGGCAGAGGGATGTAAAGTAGCTGGGACTGAGTCCTTTTTAAGACTGGCCTTTCCTCATTCCCCTTCCCCATATTAAGGAGGGATGCCAGCTATTTACTCTCCTGATTGATTTCTTTTCTGCCTTCCCATTTGTACTCTGGACCACTCAGGTTGTACATATTATCATTCAGGAAACATAGATGGAGGCCTTTTTCCTGGAGTTATCTGGGGCTAGTTTTGAGTTCAGAAGTTTCAAATGGGCCTCATGGCCAGGGTCTTGGCATGCTTTTCAACTGAACTGGTTACAGCTTTGTTTTCAGGCTGCTCCCTTCTCTTGGTGGGGGGTGGGGGAGTTCTGGGCAGATTTCATGACTATGTTCTTTGCTGGGTCTCGGCTATGGTGGTTACAGCTTTGTTCTGACCAGCAGCCTTCCCTCATTTCCTATACTAGTATGCCTCATTCTTTTCCTAAGAATACTTCTTGGCACTTTAATATTTATACGCTTTTATTTTCAGGCATGTATTTGTATGTACTTTTACTATTCACCTATTTCTAAGACAAATCATATAGTGACATCTTAGGTTTTAATAAAGTTAATTACTCTGCCTTTAAATGAGAGTGTTTAGTACATTTACATTTAAGATGGCTATTTGTTATTTTCATTTTCTTTCATGTATTTATATATATATATGTTTATTTATTTATTTATTTGCCATTTCCAAATAAAAAAAATTTGTTACTGTAATGATTACTCCAGAGAGATTTTACCTTTGTATATGAACATTTCTACTGAAAGGGTGACCATTCTACCTTCCTCTGTTTGATATCCATATGAAAGACCTCGTAACTGACCTTTGTTTTCAGTATTCCCTTCTCTAAGGTCCCTTATCTTTGATAATGGTTTCACTTTTTCCTTTTTTGGGGGGTGTCATTCTGTCTGGGGTTCAAGTCCAAATCTTAAATCTGTCAGTTTAGTATACTCCTGAAAAATACTCCAGCATGTAGGATGTGCTATGTGTCTGCTCATTAAATGGGTATGTGTTACTTAGTTATAATAAATATTCAATGTCTGTCTAAGCTGCTAAATTAGTGGTTAACTGCATTTAAAGTGCTCAAGAATTCCTTTATTCAAATTCTTTAAAATGGGAAACTGTATTATTACTAGCATTCCTAAATGTAGGACTTCAGGCTTCATTTTGAAAGATGGGAAAGTCTTAGCCACAAGTCACTGAAAAAGCAGAATTTTTTCTTACTTCAGTATAACTTACAATCAGGGATAAAATGGTTGGAGTATGGTTCTATAGGGAAAAACCCTGTTATCTCCATTTGGTCAGGATGAATTTCTAAGATCAGTATCTATGTTAGAAACATTTCTACTCTGAGAAATGCATCTAGGTATAGATGAATAATTTGTGTGCATGCTTATTCCATCCCCTCTGTCAGATTTATCTAGGTGGGGAAATGGTGGTCCACTCTATAAAAATGACCCAGAGAAAATTTTAAAAAGCTTAATTATTCCAAATTGTAATGGTACTGGTATTGAGGCCTTGTGCATAACAGGAGATGAAGGGAAAATAGCAAATGTAGAAGCAGAGCAGGAAACACATAAAAACAGAAAAAAATCCCAACAACTCAGGTTATGCTAGAGAGAAATTAGTAGCAATAGTAAAGAATCTTAAATGGAATACTAATGGTGTTGATGACTAGGCTAATTTAGAATCAGAAGAAAGTCCCTCCTCTTTCTTAGAATTTATACTACCTTTCTGCAATACACTAATATATATCTGGAAAATAAAAAAATACCAGATTTTTAAATACAGCCTTTATTGCCCCAAATTCTCCAGATATAATAAGGAAACTCAGAAAATTGAAGGGGGATTAGAATTACCTATCTTTAGTAAGTTAGCATTGCTTATGAAATTTATTCCAACAGGGACCAAGGTAAAGAAAACTTGCATTTCAGAATGCAAATGACCCTACTCAAAGATCTAAAAACCAAAAACAGTCATAAGACTACCTCAAAAAATGAGTAAAATCCCTGAGCCCAATCTCCACCCATTCTGGTATGGGAGAAATTTAAAAAAATAAGAACAGGGAAGTGGACTTGGCCCAGTGGTTAAGGCATCCGTCTACCACATGGGAGGTCCGTGCTTCAAACCCTGGGCCTCCTTGATCCGTGTGGAGCTGGCCCATGCGCAGTGCTGATGCACGCAAGGAGTGCTGTGCCATGCAGGGGTGTTCCCTGCACGGGGGAGCCCCACACACAAAGAGTGCACCCCGTAAGGAAAGCCATCCAGCGCGAAAGAAAGTGCAGCCTTCCCAGGAATGGCGCCGCACACACAGAGAGCTGACACAACAAGATGATGCAACAAAAAGAAACACAAATTCCCGTGCCGCTGACAACAACAGAAGCAGTCACAAAAGAAAACACAGCGAATGGACACAGAAAGCAGACAACTGGGCGGGGGGGGGGGGGGGGCGGTTAGGGGAGAGAAATAAATAAAAAATAAATCTTAAAAAAACAACAACAAAGTACTATTAAAAAAAATAAGAACAAGTCAATGCACATATTTCAAAGAAGGACACTGGAAAAGGTATTGTCCTACATGCCCTCATGAAAAACCCCAAGAACAGGTAGGTGAGAAAACCACTGGAAACCTGTAACGAAAGGGCCCAGGCAGAGGGAGCTTTACTATTGAATAAAACCAAATATTTGAAGCATAGTGTTTCAACCCAACTTCAAAGGGCATGGGTTGGGGCAGCCACAAGACCACAGAATGCACTAGACAAATGGTTAGACATGAGCTTTATTGGCATTTATGAACAAGAGAGATTCTTCGATAGGAGCAGGTCAAAGAATGAAGTTAGTACTCCACAAAGAAGTGAGAAAAGGAGTGAATGTAAGGGATCTCAGGAAAAGACATTCCATAGGGTATGAGAACAGAGTTTCTACAAAATGTCTTTGTTAGGACAAAGACATTCCATAGGGTATGAGAACAGAGTTTCTACAAAAGTGCACAAATGGTTCGTTTGGTGATGTTATCACAGGAAGGGAGTATGCAGTCTTGAGAGTACTAAAGTTTATAGGACCATTCGTACATTCTTTCCTTCAAGGAGATTTGAAACTTTTTAACTGGTAAGTGTCCAGATTAGGCCATGCAGCTATGTGCTTCAGACTGTGTTTTATTTAAGATACCTAAAAGTGTTCCCAAGAATGAGCTTGCATGTTTCAGGCCATACTGTTCCCAGAAGAGATATTGAAAGTAGTAAAAACCAGAGATATGGAATGATGGAAAATCCAAGGCAACCATACCAAAAGAGTGAGAATTATGAGTCATATTAATGAGTCTTATGTTTCTATTGGTGTTATCTCTGGATGTTAATGTCAAATTAACAAATGAAACTTCTTAAAAGAGCTGTAATCAAATTTCAAAAAATTAAATAAATGCTTAAATATGTAAATGAATACTCCAGGAACCCAAACAGGATGGAAAAGGTCACATAAAATTCTGACTAAGAAACTATTTAAAGAAAAATAAAAATAAAAAACTTTTCTTAAATTCTTCCATAATCTTTCTATAGCCATTCCCAGCCTATAGGCTTCCTCTAACCTTGACTGAATTTGAGTGACTCAATAAAAATGGTCTAGGAAACCATGGCAGATGGGTTCGGTGTGGAAAGATAAGGCAGATGAGAGTTTATCTTAGAATTCTGACTAAAAAACAAAATAAAAAATAAAGAATTCTGTCTACCAGGCCTGGAAGTAAAAAATGATAGGAAGAGATGGAATATTATAGAATAAACTTTGATTTGCATAGTCTTTCCTGTAATTCTCCAATTAAATTTGAACAGCTTTGAGATGAGAGTTTTGGCAGAGTCTGTGTCTAGGTTCTTGGCTTCATCATGATAAAGAATTCAAGGATAAGTCACCAATCATTCAAGCAAGTGGCGAGTTTAAGCAAAGAAAGGTAAGCACACACCACTGACATGAGTGTGCGTGTGCACAGGGTAGGAACACATACTTTCCACCCTGGGGTTCTTGTTTTATGGGGTGCAAGGCTGCAGGGACTACACTGATTGGCATATTTGAGACAAAGCAAGGGAAATCTATTGGGTGATTTCATTTTCTTAGGACTTAGGGGTTGCTGTCCAGTGGTGACTGGCTTCTGGTTGCTGTCCACTAGCTCTGCAGGGCACATTGACTGGTGGTAACTGGCCACTGCTTACTGGCCACAACATATGAGATAATAAGAAAGTGGGCAGGTGGTGATAGTGCTGCCCCTCCTGTCCCTTCCCTCTTTCTCACCATGCAATGATGTTGCTGGCTGCCTTCTGATAAAGCAGCTGTTGGGTGTGTCCTGTAAGCTGCTGAGTGTGTGCTGTAAATTCTGGGTGTGTGCTGTAAATTGCCCCTTTCTAACTTGCTTGTGTGAGTCAGCAGACTGCTGCAAGTTAGCAGACCCTTGCCTCAGAATCTTTTACCCTGTGGTATGCATGGTTCATTAGGTTTTCGACCCCTTCCTCCTTAGGTCCTTATTCTATCCTAACTCAGGAGTAATTAATAAGCCAATGGCCAAATTTCAGTAAGTAAAGAAAAAGATCCGTGAAATGTATGAATTTTTTTTCTAAATTATATTACAACAAATAAAACAATTACTGTATATTTTCCAGATTCTTATAGTCAGTATGTACTTGATGTTATTTATAATTTAAGGTATTATAAAAAGCAAAGTGGTACTTAAATTCCTATGAGAGAAAAGGAAAAAGAAAAACATTTCTTACCTAAAGTATCAGTATTTTAACTTTATTCTATTTGGATGTTATCTCTCAGGATATTAATAAGTTAACATTATGTCTGTTGAATCTTTAAGATGATAATTATAAGTTTTTAACTAATGAAATTATTGTAAACCTTTTATTTTATTTTTAAATATATATATATTTAAAATAAACAATGTTTTTGTAACATTTATGTAATCCGTGGGATTCCCATATGCCCTGCTCCTTACCCCTCCCACATCTCCCACATTAACAACATCCTTCATTAGTGTAGTACATTTGTTAAAATTGATGAACACATTCTGGAGCATTGCCACTAAGTGTGGATTATATTGTACATTGTAGTTTATACTTTCTTCCACACTATTTTGTAATTTATGGTAAGGTATGTAATGGCCTGTATCTGTCATTGCAATGTCATTCAGGACAATTCCCAAGTCCTGAAAATGTCCCCATAATACACCTCTAAAAACTCTCCCTCCTCTCAGAACATCCAGTGGCCCTGCCTCCACATCAACAATGTAAGTTCTTCCATTGCTTGAATCATAATAGGTCTATAGTAGAAGACCAGTAAGTAAATGCTAGTCCATTGTTCATTTCCTAATCCTGAGGATTATGGGATGGTGATGCACATTCCACCTCCAATTGAGAGGGGCTTAGATCCCATAGGGCAGATAGATGGGACTACCTTACTTGCAGCTGCTGGATCTCTCTGTTCCTTGGGATGGTCATTGCCTATCATCATCCCCTTGTTAGTTGTACTGGGTGAGTTCAATGAACTACAGAGTAGGTATTGTAACACTGTTGAGATTCAGGGCCCAGCTGGCACATGGCCAGCCCAAAGATTTAAGTCTCTTGATAAGTCATACACTTATCAACTCTAGTGCTAACTATAGGTTCAAATAGAAGGGGCAGAAGAGCCATGTGCAGAGAAACCACAACTGAGTCCAACTCTGTCAAAATGGGAACCATAAATTCCCAAGTAGGGCCCACTTGCAGGGTACCAAACTCCCAAGCTGTTTGTCCTGCCTATAGTGTCTGTATGTCTCTAGAGCCCTCAGGAACTCAGCTATCTGAAGTAGCAAATGTACTTACCTTCCCCTCAGCATGGGACATGAATCCTGAGGATGGCACATAGGGGTTACTACTAAGTACCAACTAGCAATGTAAGTGGAAGAAGACCTTGACCAAAAGGGGTAAAAGGTAAAGACAAATGAGTTTATATGTTTGAGAGACTTTAAAGTGAGTCAGGAGGTCATTCCAGAGGTTACACTTACGCACATCTCAGCAGAATCTCATTGACTACCAAAGTGAACCTCTTTTAAAAATAACTGTTTTGCCTAAAATGAAATGACTTGTTTATTCAAAGAATACAATGAGGGATATAAGACAAGACTTAAATGGATATGAAAAGAAGTAAAAGTTTTGTGAAACGTTGTTTAAGGAAGTGTGTTTTACCCTAAGATAAGATGGCTGGTATTCATAAAACCAGAGAGCAGATATGTAGGACAAGATTTGAATGGACATGGAAATTGGTAGAAGGGTTATTGGAAGTAATTTCACTTGTTGCTGACTGTTATTAACAGTCAATATAAGCAAATGATTAAAGAAGCAGAAAGAATCAGTATTCCATTAAAAGATAAATGGGTCTAAACTAGAGACAAAGTAAGGAGAATCAAAATACAATGAAATAGGTAATATTATCATAATACTACTTAAGTTTTTAAGTACTTTAAGTACTATGAGGATCAGAAAGAAGAAATTTACTTTGTCAAGACAATCCTTTAAATTTCTGTGGAGCACTATCTAATTCAACCTGACTAGTCAGCTGCTTTAAACTCACATGGGACCTAAAACAGTGAGTGAGATTGTGATATTGTGTACACAGTTGTTGTAATACCCTGATGCATTTCAGAGTGTTTTGGGC
This sequence comes from Dasypus novemcinctus, assembly GCF_030445035.2. Classification (NCBI taxonomy): domain Eukaryota; kingdom Metazoa; phylum Chordata; class Mammalia; order Cingulata; family Dasypodidae; genus Dasypus; species Dasypus novemcinctus. Next base: position 37,415,244 of record NC_080682.1, read on the forward strand.
ATAAGATGAAAAGATATTTGAAAAGTTCCCTACGAGACTGGGACAATGTAGAAATAATGAACTTTTTCATCTGGGACAAATGAAAATATTCAGGCTGAAGAAATAGAGTAAAAAATGAAGAAACACCTGAACTAAACCTAGGAGACCTATGAGACACATTCAAAAATACCAATATAGGAAAAAGGAGAGTCTTAGAAGAAAGAAACAGGAAAAGAGGCAGGAGGAACATTCAGTAAGTAAGTGCAGAAAACCTCAAAATTGATGAAAGACCTGAATACATTTTCATGAGTCCATCTAACACTAATCAAGATAAACCTGAAGAGTAATATGCACAGACAAAACATAGATTTTAGAATGCAAGGACAAGGGAGAGTTCTGAAAGCAGTAAAAGTGACATATTATGTAAAATTCTGTCCCTCTAAAATTCAGTGCTAATTTCTCATCAGAAACCATGGAGGCAATATGGCAGTAATTGGAAATATTTTAGTGCATAATGAAGGATGTTGATATATTCACACTACCCAATTTTAACTTGTTACAAAGCAATATAATCAATACTTGTGCCTAAGCGAGATTCTTTAGTATTAAATTTAAAAAATGAAATTATAATTATTTTCCCATACTGAAGGAGTGTAATTGATCAATTATTGGTGTTACACCATTGGAAGTTATTTTACTATTTTCCTAATTCCTAGAGTAATTGAATTCTTGAAGCCACCTAGGTTTGTTTTAATTGTAACATGCGTAGATTACTCCTGGAAATATTTCCCTATGTGTGATTTTCAGGGGAACAATTTTCCCATCTTTATTCTTCATACTATTGAGCAAAAGATTCATCATTAAAATGACAATGGCATACAATACCGAAGAAATTTGTGCCTGTGCCAGGGATTGTGTTATTTCAAAGGTATATTGGTCATTTGTTCAACTCATGACATTTCACAACTCTTTTAGCTCTTTCGTAATAAATCACACTAAAACACAAAGTGAAAAGCTATAAAAATAATTTGCTATACTTTACTCACCTTTGGTATGAATGTATTGATACCTACCTAAGAAGATTGGAATTAATATTGGGCAAACTATGTTAGTAAGATTTAACCTTTAAAACAATTTTAAATATAGGATGTCTGAATTAGGTTGACTCTCATTGCCACAAATTATCTACTGCATCATTTTATGATCTAATCTCTAAAGATATTCTCATTGTTTTAGACTTTTTGGGTTTTGCTGAACAAAATTAATCAAGGTATTTATCAGGATGTATACTATGATTGAATTAAAATTTTATGACTGTTCATGTTTCATTCAAATGGCTTACTTAAATAATTAGCATTGTGTTGTCCTTTAATGACTAAATAGTTGCTTATTATATTACTTTTGGAATTCTAGTTTCTTGACAATGAGATGTTTTCTATTCTCTTGGGAACTCTAGTAGGATTGGTAAAAGTTATTCTGAAGAACATAATAAATTTTTCTTTGAATGTATTAAATTTGTTTATGTAGTTGCTTATGGATTAAGTGAAAAAACAACTAAATATTATCTAAGTCATAATTAAAGTAGCCATAGAGATGACCAGTTGAATATTACAGCAAAAATGAACCAGAATCTTTGCAGTTAGACATGAAACTTATTATTTAAGAGTAAAAAGGTAGTAATAAATGAAAGCTAGAAAGAGTGAAATAAAAATCTTTCCTGGATATTCCTATCTTTTTTGTTTTTTAAGATTTATTTATTAATTTAATTCCCCCCAACCCTCCCCGGGTTGTCTGTTCTCTGTGTCTATTTGTTGTGTCTTGTTTCTTTGTCCACTTCTGTTGTCGTCAGCGGTATGGGAAGTGTGGGTGGCACCATTCCTGGGCAGGCTGCACTTTCTTTCCCACTGGGCAGCTCTCCTTATGGGCGCACTCCTTGCGGGTGGGGCTCCTCTACACGGGGGACACCCCTGCGTGGCACAACACTCCTTGCGCCATCAGCACTGTGCTTGGGCCAGCTCCACACAGGACAAGGAGGCCCAGGGTTTGAACCACAGACCTCCCATGTGGTAGACGAATGCCCTAACCACTGGGCCAAGTCTGTTTCCCGATATTCCTATCTTTAAACAACTCAGAGTTAAAGAATTACCTGTAGGAGAATCCAGCATTTAACTTATTAGACTATATATAGCACTGATTGAAGGAAAGATTTGGGGATTTATTTATTACAGCTATTTGTTATATATTCATCGCAAAGGAATTTTTCATAAGTCTTGAGGTCACATAAATTTTCCACAAATAATATTTCATAAAATACTTGAATTTGTGATAAAAGTCAAACTGCAATTTTACTAATTCACATGGATCTTAGTTCAAGAAAATCCATTAGAAATAATGATCAAAGGAAAAGGAAGCCCCATTCAAATATTCCCCTGAGAAAGATCAGTGCAGGATAACTTAGAAGAATTGTCAATATCATATGAAAAATTTTCAAAGAATTGGGTGGAAATAATAAAATCAGAAAATAAAAAAGAAAATGTTTTAAAAAATTGTCAGAAATGGCAGATTTTAATCTGAAATCTATGAGTAGGAAACAAATAAAAGAAACTAAACAGATAAGAAGCCCAAACCAATATTGTAATTAGTGCATTATATTAAGTGACTTTAACACAATGTAATATTATTAAGTTTCTAATTTAATTTAAAAACTGTGTAAATGACCCATTTGTGATGCCCCAAAGTAACTCCTTACCTTGTTTTCAAAGTGCTGTGCAAGCAAGAGTTGACATACATGTTAGCTAAAGAGCAGTTAAGACAAAAGTATTTATGTAAAGTAAGTAAAAGTAGAATTGAAAAAAAAAAAGCAAAATGTGATGAATATGGTGAAATCTGTTGGAGTCACGGACCCAAAGGGTATTGGGAATGAAAGACAAAGAGAGATTGGGATCAGGGGATCTGAGAGCATTGAAGCCTCAAGCTCATCAGACAAGTTTATTAATATCAGGGGCTTCTTTATATACCCCAAGCAATTGTGAGAACCAGCAACTATTCTAGCTAACTATTCCCATTACGTCATTATTTAAAACACAGTGCACCGTGGATAAGATAGTAACTAAAGCTCAAGATGTTACTCATAAATCTTGTTGCCCATGTTATTCCATTCTTTCAAGTCCTGGTTCTGCCAGAATGTTACACCTCTCTGAGAGATTAGCCACCTGCATGTATATCTCTAGGGACAGCATGGCCCAGTGGTCAGAAAGAAACTTGCTACTATGGAAACAGCATGCCTTTGTTTCCCACATTTCCCCTTTTGTTTTAGTCAGGGTGGCTGTGCCTGTCTTAGGTTGCCCTCCTCTGAGAGTCTTACCCATCATTGAGTACCAGACAAGTATTCTGACCATGGGGAACTATATCAGGTTTTTTGTAAGTACCAAATTATTAGCTTGTCCCATCGCATCAACATAGTGCAGTCTTCGGCATACTTCTCATCCCAGGCAAGCAACAACAAGGAGCAACAAGATTAACACACAAAGTCCTATTCCTAATGCTGACAAAAATGTTGAGACTTCCACCAATCTACTGGATTATATTTACTGAAATGAGAAATCAAATCATTAAAGATATCCTTATCTTCAGCTACATAACTCTGATTATGTGACATTTCTAATATCTTTTTCTGCAATTCTTCTATTTCTAATGACATATTACCTTTATGACCTATAAAATGCTTTTTGGTCTTTTACCAATCAAATATAATATTATTATAAGCAAGTGGAGTAATACAGAAGTTACTTTCATTCCAATCACATTTCAATCCCCTAAGTAGGTTTAAGTTATATACTTGATCTCCAAGATGTAAAACTGCGATTCTAAATCATTAACTCTACTGTTTAATTCTCTATCAGTATATTCTTGACTATGCCATAAGTCACTAGCATTCTTATGCCAATCATGAATGTATTGTTGAGTCTGCATCATCTCATGCAAGGCCACTGTAGCTGTAGTAGCAGCTGCAATGACACCAATTCGTCCTAATATGCCAGCTATTATCAGTCCCACAAATCACTTCAACCGTTTCAGGATTTCTTGGGCCATATGGAACAACAGTTGACTCTCAGGTGACGATTGCCAAATTCGGTTCAGTTGCACTGGGATCCACACTCCTTTGAGCCATTGTAATGAAATCTCCATTCTGTAAAATGTTCTCAGACAAACAGGTATGCAAGGCCCCACTTTTATAAAATAGAGCATTCTCGGTTATGATTAATTTTCTGACCACAAACACATAAGGGTCTCTCATACATGAATGAAAGTGATGAATTTGATCTAAATGCAAATATTGACCATTCTTACTATTATTCCCAATCCATTCTATAGTAGGAGCTATTACTAGAAAAACTTTCCACAAAGTCTTTTATGTATAGATGTAATGTTACACCATGGAGAAGGGATCCATTTCCCTTTATATTTCCAAACAGTATTATATTTAGTAAAAATTATTTTTTGTTGTCCTTTACTATTTAGACCATACCAAATAAATCTGCCATAATATGGAGAGGGACTCCCCATTGGGGCACTCTCCCATACTATTCCATAGGAATCATTAAAAATGACAAATCCTCTTCCCATATGGCACTCTTGCCATCCTTCTTTATCCCTACTTTCTTTTTGCGGACAATCATAAGAAGGATTTTTGGTCATGATAAAACTGTAAGAGGGAAATAAATTCACAATAGACTGAGTATTATTATTTTTGAAGATAATCACGGTCTGATTTTTAACATACATAGAGGAAGGATGGTTACCAATGCATAAGGGTCAATAATCAAATGGTATAATAAAAGATTATGACACAGTAAAATGTACAGGGTTCCTATTTTGATGAAAAAAAAATGTTTAGTAATGAATATGGTGATGGTAGCAAAATATTGTGAATTGAATTACCAGCAATGAAATATATATTTGAATATGATTAAAAGGGGAAATGTTAGATCACATATATGGTAACAGAGTAAATTTAAAAAAAAAAAAGAATCATAGAGGCTTTCCCAACACTTTTCAAATTCTTAATTAACTTTAAATTATAAACAGTGAATCATATAAAATATATTTGTCATTCTGATCAAACTAAATGCTTATCATTTTGCTAGAATTTTTAAATAAAAACAAATATTGCAATAGTAAACAGAAGACAATGCATTACAAGATGAGCGATTGGTTTTAAAATTTATTAATAAATAATAATGACATCATTAATTGCAAAAAACAGGAATTGCAGTAAAAATAAATTCTAGGCAATATTGATTACAGAACAAAAATGTCATAATACATCAATTTATATTGATAATATGGATGAAAAGTTAAATATTCCATATAAATTCATCCTCTTGAGGCAAATAATGCACACTTTAATATTTCAATAAATTATTGAACAGTGATGAACTAGTGAAAATTTAACATTTTGCCCTAAAACAGAGATTGAATTTTAATTTTTCAAAAATCATTTAAGAAAATGAACAAATATAATTCCACAAAGAAAATCTTAATATAAATTAAATGATGGCAAATGACTTGGATGCAAAAGAATATATTTAACAGACATTGCTAACATTAAAAAATAATTAGAAAATGAAGGAAACATACTTTTATAAATATTTTTAGCACAGCACAAGAAATTAAAACTGCATTTCCAGGTTATGCAGATGAATTTTCAAGAGAAATTTTAACAACCTACCTAATAAAATTTATGGATGGCCACAAAATTCAGATTCATTATCAATTCTCTGTTTTATTACATTGTTAAAACAAAAGAGCAAAGAATTTCACTGAAGAATTTATTTCTTTTTAATGAACATGATAAACTTATAGAAATCAGGAGAAAAATGTTTTTTAAAGAATACATAAATTAAACAAAGAATCACTAAGTACTGAGGCTTGTTGAATGGTAGCGTTTTCACATCAGTTTGTCAGCAAGTAGACCCAAAGAGGTTTACTGCATGCAGATAGTTGACCTCATGATTTTATAAAACTTTAGGTCTTAAAACACAGAGTTTTGAGATGAGAGTCCTGATTTCATTCATGCACCAAGAAAACATTTATATCCAAATTTAAATAACAGAGTGGTTACAAAGATTATAGTGGTGAATGGGGTCAAAATGTGCAAAAGAGAAAAAGAAAATGAGAAAATTTGCACATATTTATATAATGTCCATGTGTATACCTAAGAATAGTATAGAAGACCATAACCAAAACTATTCAAAATGATTAGCATATTTCTGTTTTCTTGAAAAATTTAAAATATGTTCTGGATTTTCTTCAGTGTTCACAACTACTTTTTTAAATAACTTAATGTCTATAACTTAATTCTATCACAAGTTTATACTTCGATCTAAGACCAAATATTGCAGTTCTGTTTTGCCTTTTTAGCTCTTTATTTGTAAGAGTAACCAAGAGTACCTCGAAAATACCAGTGAAAATATTCATAACACATGCTGTTGTGCATTCAAATTTTTCAATAAGTATTATGATGACAGTGGGCATAATTTATTAATATCACACTAAATACCTTTTTCATCATCTATTATCATCTTTACAATAACTGGGAATTTAGAATTATTTTTCTTGTAAAGTTTGGCATCATATCTTTAAATTTCCAGTGACTTACTAAGTGCAAATCTGGAATCTCAACCATGGATTTTATGATTCAAAGCAGGCACTCATTATAACTGTGCTATATTTCTTTTCAACAGAACACACAGAATGTCTCTGGAAAGTACTATCCATAATAAAATATTAAAGGAAGAAGCATAGCAGGAAAAATAAGAAAGAGAAGACAATTCTAAAACCCCAGAGCTTGCTTGAGAGAACTTGACAGCTCCAGTAAACTGAGCTAATTTAGAATCAAAAGGGTCTCTTTCCTAAGAAAGAATTTAACTGCTTATTGGCAATACACTAATGTAGGTCTGGAAAATCCAGAAAATACTGAATTTTTTAATGTAATATTTATTGCCTAAAGTTCTTTATATATAAGAAAGAAACTACAGAAAATTGATAGGGAATCAAAATTACCTATCTCTAGTTTAATTAGCATTGCTTATGAAATTTATCACAATAGGGATCAAGTTAAAGAACACCTGAACTTCAGAAGGTGAATGGACATACTCAAAGCTCTAATAAACTGAAAACAATCAAAACAAGACTGACTCAAAAAAAGTTAAGATCCCTGAGCCCAATTTCCACCTCTTCAGAGATGGGAGAAATTTTTAAAATAAGAACAAATCAATGTGTGTATTGCAAAGAAGAAGGACATTGGAAATGATACCGTCCCAGATGCCCCCATGAAAAACCCAAGAACATCTAGATGGGAACTGCCCATAAACCTGGAATGCAAGGGCCCAGAGGGAGGGGAGCATTACTACTGAATTAAAACCAAATATTTAAAGCATAGCTTCCTAAATGTGCCTTCCTTGATAGAAACCTGTAAACCAAATAGTGCCCAGATAATTTTTTATCAGTATAGATATACATATACATATACATATATGGGTGTTTCCAAGAATTAGTTTGCATATTAAAGGGAACGATGATCCCAGAAGAGATTTTACAAATGGTAAAAACCAGAGATATGAAATGATAGAAAACCTGGAGGCAACTGTACCAAAAAAGTGAGAAGTATGAGTCACATTAGTGAGTTTTATGTTTCAATGACAGGGTCCAACTCTATTTGTGCCTGTTTGTTCAGGTTATATTCTCATACATCCAGATGATAATATCAAATTAATAAATGAAAAATTTTAAAAGAGCTCTATTCAAATTGCTAAAAAAATAAATAAGTGTTTATATATATATATATTTTATATATATAAATACTCCTGGAGCCCAAATAAGAAAAGCAAAACAAAATGATAGTTCATAAAAAGTCTGACTAAAGAATTTTTTAAAGAAAAAAATTAAAATCATTTTCCAAGTCATTCCATAATCTTTCTATAGCCTCCCCTACTGCTAGGATCTTCTCCTAAACTTGACTGAGTTGAGTAACTCATTAAAACTAGGATGCTATGGGGGATGGGTTGGGTGTGGAAAGATAGAGGAGATAGAAGTTTATTTGTGAATTCTAACTATGATTTTTCTATTATAAAAAATGATAGGGACAGAAGGGATATTGGGATATTACAGAATAAGCTTTGGTTTGTAAAATCTGTCTGGTAATTCCCCAATTAAAATTTAACAGTTTTAAGATGAAAGTAATTAATAATCCAATGGCAACGTTTCAGTAGTAAGGAAAATGATCCATGAAAGCATGAAAATGTTTTTTAAATTATAATTAAAACAAATAAAATGATTATTGTATAATATATTCTCCAGTTACTGATAATCAGTATACTCTTGAGGTTATTTTTAAATTAAGGTATCATAAAAACAAAGTGGTTTTAACCTCCTATGAAGGAAAAGAAAAAAGAAAATATTTCTTACATGAAGTATTAATTAACTTCATTCTAAATGGGTATAATCTCCTGTTTTTTGTACAGATATTAATAAGTTATCATTATGTCTGTTGACTCTTTAAGATGATAAAACTGTAAGCTTTCTACTAATGAAATTATTACAAACCTCTTTTAAAAGTAGCTGATTTGCTTAAGGTGAAATGATTAGTTTTTCAAAGAACAGACTCAGATATAAGACAATACATAAATGGAAATGAACAGCAATAGGTTTGTGAAAGTTTATTTAAGGGAGTGCATTTTATGCTAAGATAAGATGGCTGGTTTTCATAAAATCAGGGTAGAAATATGTAGGACAAGTGTTGAATGGATATGGAAAGTTCTGGAAGGGTTAGTGGAAATAAATTTCGCTTGTTGCTGGCTAATTCAATAAGCTTATTTAAAGGTGAAACTTGTCTTAAGGTCATGTAAATAGTCTATAGGGTTATACATGTTAACTATTTTAATAACTTATTTGTCACTGAGGTAAACAGAGGCCCTCTTAAATATAATGTTCAAACCTTTTAAAAGACAATTTTTATTATTCTAATAAAACCTTTAAGGATATCTTTAATTTAAAAATGTTGCAAAATAAATTGTTCTTTCACAATGTAAAAAGTGAGATTCTTCAATATATACATTCATGAAAATTAATATTATCAATATATTTATATTTTAATATGCAATGGAAAATATATTCCAAAATTGAAAAATATAATACTTGCATAAACTGTGGATAAGTTTAAATGGGATGTTATTTTGACAATGTTTTAAAATTTAGTCACATTTTATTCTGATCAGAATCTTTATCATTTTGTAAGCTTTTGTTTAAAAAAAAAAACCCAAAACTGGTTTGTCATAAAATAATGTGCCCAATCACAGTATTTATTTCCTGTGAATATTGCAAATGTTTAGACTTACATTTACTTCTAAGGAAAATCACTTAATACTTGCAAAGATCCATATTACATTTACCACACTGGCACTTTAAGGAACTGCCCTCATTGTTGAAATTAATATATTCTTAGAGAAAGTATATTGATGTTTCAATAAGCGTATAATTATGAACCTGGGAAGTGCTGGATTTTTCTAGGTTCTTGGCTATTTCACATAAATGAATTTAAGAACACACCAGTTTAGTTAGGGCAGTAAAAATAATTTATTGGGAAATGGGGGAAAAGAATAGAGCTTGCTGAGAAATGGGAGAGAAGGACCAAAATATACACCAAGATTTAGTGTGGACTCTTCTAAGCAGAGAGTGAGCTCTGGCTTGTGTGGTTACCTTAACAAACTTTAATTATTCCTCCCCTTGTTAATGCTAAGGGGAAGGGTCCCAGCTGTTATTGGTTACCCCACCAATAGTAGGAACCAATGGTGAGGCCTGTTTGGAATATCTGGGGCTCCCCCTTGGCCCCAGAAAGTATTCCAACTGGCATCTCAATGTTTAACTCAAGGTCTCGGCAGAGTCTCATGGCCATGTTGTCTGTCGGCCGTGTTTTCTGGGTCAGGCAACTTCTCCCTTTCTCTATAATAAACTTCCTCAATTATACTAAAATAGTGATAATGGTAATAGGAAGATAATTTTTTCATTTGGGCACCTTAGGTTCTCACAAAATTTACCGAAAAATTAGTTTTTTGGTAGTGCTGAGGTTTCTTTGTGGTGAACAGTTTCTTTCTAAAACAGAAAACATGAAGGAGAAATTAAATATGAAATCTAATTATATATTTGGGAATTGTATAAAATTCTTAAAGACTTTTAAATTCTCAATGTCTACTCTTTCCTAATACTTACCTGCATGATGATATTTTGGTTATAGTTTTAGATATTCTTAGAAAAATGTGATGCTATGAAAACTACAAAATATCTGATCAGGTATAGAGTTCTGCTCTGATACCTCTAAAATAGCATACAGTCAGCTCATTTTCAACTAAAAAGGACTTTAAAAGAAAAGCAAGGCAAGAGTCTGTGAGCTATATTTTGGCTGTTGATTAAAAATCTTGGTAAAAATATAAAAGTAAATTGAAACCAAACTCTCACTATTGTCTGTACTTAAGTATCTTTACAAACAGCTGTATTAAAATGCACATAAGAAAATTAGGGCCTAGATTGTAAGGTCTTGCAGCAGTTATATTTATACCTGAGCTCTGATCTCTAACTATTATTTCTAAACCCTAAGATAATGCTTTACTTTTTGTGTATAACCTAATAGCTCCTCAGAACTTTTAAGGGTCTGTATGACACTTAGAATTCAGTGTCAAATTTAACCAGCTCTAAAGGTGCCCAAAAAAGCAGCATTGATTCTAAAAGACCAGCCCAACTAAAAAATATGTATCAGATTTCAATTAAAAGGTAAATAGGGATAATCTAAAGACTAAGGAGAACCAGGCTACAGGAAAAAGGTAATATTATCAATATCTTAAAATGTAAGTACTATGAGGACCATATAGAAGAAATTTTATTTTGTCAAGAAAATTCTTTTAATTTTTGTGAAACAATAACTAATTTAAACTTACTAGTGAGCTTAATTAAATGGCATAGCTAATATGGAACCTAAAAGAGTGAATGACATTGTGTTATTCTGTACCCAGTTGTTGTAATACCCTGATGAATTTCAAAGTCTTAGGAGCATAATACAGAGAAAGGTATTTGCAAAGTCCCAGAATGGACAAGGTAAGACCCACTGATGAGGTACCAATTTCCTGAGATTGTCTGCCCAGCCTATAATGTCCAGATGTCTCTAGAGCTCTCATGAGTACCCATGCTTCAGGCATTATTTACATTGATATAAAGATAGTGGTCAGTAGAGGGTCCTAGAGGAGGGAGAGGGAAGAATAAGTGCAACTTGAGGAATTTTGGGACATTGGATTTGTTCTGCATGATATTGCAATGATGGATGCACGTCAGTATACAATTTAACAAAACCAATACAGTTGTGTAGTGTAAAGTGTAAACCATAATGTAAACTATAGATATGATTAGTAGAAATACCTTAATATTTGTTCATCAATTGTAACAAATATACTACACTAATGAAAGATGTTATGAATGGGGAAATGTGAAGGGGGAGGGAGTATTTGAGAATTTACTATATTTTTGATGTAACTTTTATGTGATCTAAAACTTCTTTAAAAATAAAGAAAAAATAATAAAGCACTGACTTGGATAAGCTTTATGTGCATAGGGAGGTGCATGTCTGTTCTAATCTATACAATAACATCCTGAAAGCCAGACCCAGGACATTCATCTCTCTGTCTCACTCCACAGAACTTGCCCTGCAAGCAGAAACAGGTTGCAGACAACAAGAGAAGTGTAACAGTCAACAAAGCAGCTGGAGCAAAGGATTCCTGGCAAACAATAAAGCACCCTGGAGGAGATGATGAGTCTATTTTGTAGGGATAGAGAAGACATTCCAATTCCAATAAGAAAGAAGCTTTCTAAGGTCAGGGCAGGAAGCCTAATAGAAGACAGATGCTCAAAAAGAAGGAGAGATCCACAAGTTAGCTTCAGACTGATTTTCTTAATAAGAAAGCTAAACCTTGAAGAAGAGAACCAGTCAAAATAGAGACAATTTTCAATGCCAGTGAAAGGTGTTTCAGACATTAGCTTGTAGCTTTGGTAGCTCCTGACAATTGTGATTATATGTTAATACCAATAGCTAGATATAAACTTGAGAAACAGACAGCTCAGGGATTAAATAATATAGTTAAAAAGCATTTAAAATATTGAAATTTACAGTGTGCAATAAAGGTTTCCATTAAAAATACATAACAAATTTTGCTCCATCCAAAGACAAGATAAAATTTTATAAATAATCACAGAAGATCACCAGATTTTGTACTTAAGGAAAAAGAAATACTGAACTAGAAGATAAGACAATTTAAATGATTTAGGCTGAAAAAGAAGAAGAAAAAAGATGAAACAAGTGAAAATAGTGAAAGATATCTGTAAGACACCTTCAGTAAGACTAATATAGACATAACGGGGGCCCTATAAGAAGAGAAAATAAAAGAAGAGGACTATTCAAAGAAATAATTGCAGAAAACTTCTCAGACTTAGTGAACGACATGAATACAATTCACAATGCCAAATGAGCAATAAAATAAGATAAATTTGAAGAGGAATACGCAGATATAACATAGTAAAACTGAAGAATGTAAGAAAAAGGAACAGTTTTGAAACTGCTAAGAGAAATGTGACACATTATAAAAAAATTGTCCCTATAAAATTAAGTAGATTTTCCCCCCATTCTATCAATCTATGTATTTTATTTGGGATGGCCCATCCATTAACATTGAGTGTTACTATTTTACAGGCATTGCTTGCTTCATCCATTTTATCTTTTGGGTTTCTGTTGTCATATCTTATTATTGTTTTTTAAGTGCAAATTTCTCATCAGAAACCAAGGGGAGGTGATAAGGTGGTGAGAAGAAATATTTTATTGCTGAAACAATTTCAATCAAGAATTTTATATCTGGCAAGAATGTCTTAAATTTGAGGAAGAGACTAAGACTCCAACATATAAGTTCTTCTATGGCTATTAACAGAATAACAATAAGTCTATTGTAGAATAACAGTAAGTCTAGTTTAGTCCTTTGCTTTTTACCCAATCTTGAGGATTTGGGGATGGTGATCCCACTATGCTTCTAATTGAGAGGGGGCTTAAATCCCACGGGGCAAATGGTTGTAACTCTCACAGCTGCAGGCTCTCTCTGTTTCTTGGCATAGGTGTTAGCCATCATCATCTTGTTAGTTGTACTGGATGAGTCCAATGAACTGGAGTGTAGGAACTGCAACTCTGCTGAGGTTCCAGACCCAATTGGCACATAGGCTGATGAAAGATTTAAGTCTCTTGGACATACACCTATCAAGTATAGTACTATCTATAGTCTCAAAGAAGGGGCAGAAGAGCCATGGGTAGGGCAACCACAAATGAGTCCAGCTCTGTCACATGGAGAGCATAAGTTCCAAGGTAAGGCACACTGGCAGGGTGCCAAACTCCTGAGCTCTCTTCCCTGCCTATAGTGTCTGGATGTCTACAGAACCATCAAGAGCCTCTCTGCTTGAGGCACTATTACTGTGGCAGTCAATGACATCCTGCTGAGACATCCATAAATATAATCTCTGAAATGATCTGCCTACTGATTTTGAAATCTCTTAACAATAAGAACTCATTTGTATTTACCATTTTCCCCTATTGGTCAAGGTATTTTTTCAGGTACATTGCTAATTGGTGCTTGGTAATAATCCCTCAGTGCCAGGGAGGCTCATCCCTGAAAGTCAAGTCCCATGCTGGAGGAAAAGTAGTACATTTATATGCCATTTGGCTTAGATATAGGCCACTTTTGAGCAACAAGGAGACCTGCAGGAAGTAACTCTTAGTCAACACACTATATTATGCTAAGTTTTAATTTCAAAGAAAAGATTCATAAGTACAATCATCAATATCAAGGGCCTCATGCAATGGTCTGTCCTCCTTTACAAGGCACCACCCCATACTCAGAGGGTTCTTGCTGACACATTAAAGAATGTAGCAGAAATCCCCAGGATGGGAATTAGATATTCTTTCAGTTATTGTGTGGCTCTCCACTCACCGTGAAAATGTCCAATGAAAACTTAACACATGTATATGCCTTAGAGTCATGCCCCAGAACTCCCTCCCACAATGACATCCTGCACCATTGTACCTCCTTTGCCACAGTTGTGACCCTTCTGTGATCCAGAACCACTCCAAAGATGAAGCCAAGAAAATGGCAAAATAAAAATAATAAGAAAATGAAATAATAATGATAGTTTAAAAAATAACATATCCAATACAAAAATAATTTAAAAATTCAAAAAAGTTTTAAATAATAAACTTTTTAAGACTATTTCTTTCATCTCTGTATGATCTGTGTCTTGTATGTATAGTGACAATTGATTTTGTATATTACACAATGTCTTATTTTTCTCATTTTATCTTCCAAAAAGCTCTAGATTATAGATAAATTATGTAGAGATTATAAAGGATTCCCATATATCCCCTTTTAAAGACATTTTACATATGAATGGTACATTTGTTACAATTGATGTGCCAATATCAAAGCATTGCTATTGACCATTGTCAATAGATTACATTATGAATTACATTTTGGACTGTACACTTTTATTACTTTTGATGAAATTTAATAGCTTGTATCCATTATTGAGAGATCATGCAGAACAATTCTAATGCCTTAAAAATGTCCTATGTTCCATCTATTCTCTTCTTCCCTTCCCCTCTTCTTGGGACATATGATAACCACTAAGTTTCACTTTTTGAAGAATATGATTTATAGTTATTTGGAATAATATCAAGTGCTTGACATATTGGTTTGGAGGCAGTGCACACCAGAGGTTTTGAGGTGAGGGAGAGGGAAAAATAGGTATAATATGGGGGCATTTTCAGGACATTGGAATTGCCCTGAATGACATTGCAATAATGGGTAAAGGCCATTATATATTTTGTCATAACTATAAAATTGCATGGGACAGAGTGTAAATTTCAATGTAAACCATAATCCATGGTTATGACATTGCTTCAGTATGTGTTCCTCAATTGTAACAATGTATCACATAAATGATGGGTGTTGTTAATGTGGGAAAATGTGGGAGGGAAAGGGACCGGGGCATATGGGACTTCCTTATATTTTTTTTGTAATATTTATGTAATCTAATGTTTCTTTAAAATAAATTAAAACAAAAAGACTTTCCATTATAAAAGCTGAGTGAAATTGTCTTCACTAGATCTACCCTGTAATAAATGCTAAAGGACATTCTTGAGAGTATAAAGAAAGGACACAGCACAAGGATTGAGGCTGTAGAAAGGAATTAAGTTTCCACATAAAAGTAACCATAAGAGTATTATAAACTCCCAGTATTGTATTATATTTTTGTATGAACACTTTTTATTAGTACAGATTCTAAAAAGTAAATGTTTAAAAATTAATGACAAATCAATGCTTTAGGACATATTATGTATAAGGATATAATATGAAACTGAAGAGGGCCTCGGGCAATCTTTAGCTGGGTTCACTGACTTGGCACAATAGAAAAGACAAACAATGAAATAAGTAAGGAAGAAGGAAGGAAAAGAAGCTTATTTGCTGGTGGGAGAAAGTAGATGCACAATCTCGACTCAGACTTCCCATTAGGATTTTTCTCACAACTTTTATACCAGTTAATACAAAGAAAGTTAGTTATTAAGTTTGCATTTCTAAGAATGTTTTGGAAAATTAGTTTATGCTTTATCCGTTAATCTTAAAACATGCATAGTTCCTGGGGTCAGGTAATCTTGGGGTAATATGAATTAAGGGTGAAGATATGGATGTGAATGTCCACATACGGAGTGAGGAAGCACATAAGTATACATTTTTGGTGGAGTGAAATCTTATTAATGTTAAATCTGTAGGTCTGTGTGCCTCTGAACATGTAAACAACAGATACTTTGAATTTTTCAAAATTATAAGGTACCGTAAAATGCTTTAATATTTAAGCTATCCTGGGTTTTTCTAGTACTACAAAACAAATAAAACAAAATAGAGGGGGGATAGAAAAGTAAAAAAACAATATTTGTTTATAGTATTGAAGTTAAGGTAGTATCAAAAAAACAAGGTTGTTAGAGATTTCAGTTGCTATATTTAAGCTGCATAGTAGCCCCATAAACCAGGCTCAGGGCCCAGCTCAGGGCACATGGCCAGTCCAGAGACTCAAGTCTCCTGAGTATACACCAACCCCAGTGCCAACCACAGGTTCAATAAAAGTGAGAGACAAGGAATATATAGAAAGGTCACATCTGAGTCCAACTCCATCACACTCAGAAACACAAATTACAAAGTAAGGCTCACTGACAAGGCACTGAA
Organism: Dasypus novemcinctus; assembly: GCF_030445035.2. Lineage (NCBI taxonomy): Eukaryota > Metazoa > Chordata > Mammalia > Cingulata > Dasypodidae > Dasypus > Dasypus novemcinctus. The sequence continues at coordinate 37,431,578 of NC_080682.1, forward strand.
CTCCAGAGCCATCTGCCATGACCATAGAAGCTGTGTGTCTCTGTAGCCCTCAGTAACACTAGGACCTGGGGTTGCATCTACTTTGGCTGTCTCTGGGATCCTCCTGAGGCGTGCATAAGTGCAACCCCTCTGATGACCTCCCAACTCTTTTTTGACATTTGTTCACATCCACAGAAATGGATTAAGTTTAAAAACTTGTTTTCCCTGCCATAGTTGTAAGCAGCTGGTACTGGTGCTGTGGAAAACTGTTTGGTGGCTTCTCAGATTTAACAATAGAATTACCATATGACCCAGTATTCCCACTTCTAGGTATATACACTAAAGAACTGAAATCAGGGACTTGAACAGATATTTGGACAAGGATGTTCTTTGTGGCATTATTATTCACAATTGCCAAAAGATGGAAGCAACCCATGTGTCCATCATCAGATATATGGATAAACAAAATGTGATATATTCAAACAATGGAATATTACTCAATGCTAAAAAGGAAGGAAGTTCTGATATAGGCTACAGCATGCAATAACTGGAAGACATAATGTTGCATGAAAACAGCCAGGCTCCAAAGGACAAATATTTTATGATCTTATATGAATAATTAGAATATGAAAATTTATAGTCAGAAACTAGAATGTAGGTTATAAGAGCCCAGCCAGGGGTAAGGAATGGGGAGTTAATGCTTCAGTGGTAAAGAGTTTCTGTGTGAGATGAGAGAAAACTTGGGTAAGGGATGGTGAAGATGGTAATGAAACGTTATGAATAGTAATACAATTGAACTGGATATTGACAAGTGGTTAAAATAGAAAATTATTGACTGCACATATTTTACAGAATAAAAATTATAAGAAAAGAGAACAGTACAACACAGTGAATCCAAAAGCATACTATGGATGGCAGTTTACATTATAGTCATGATAATATTGTTTCAACAATTTTAACCAAAGCACCACAATCATCCACAGTGGTAATAATAGGAAAACTTTATGAGGGGTATGGGGGATGACTATACATTCTGCACGATTTTGTTTGTTTGTTTGTTTTCTGTTTTGGGGTAAATCTACAAGTTCCCTAATAAAAATGAAATAAAATAATATTTTACATTTTCATGTAAAATGCAAAACTATATATAAATTTCTAATTTCATGTGCTTTAAGTCACTTCAACTATTATTTTCAAATATTTAATATTTTATATATATTAGAAGCCTGAAAATAAAATGCTATTATTTTGGTTGTATATGGTTGATTTATACAGAAATTTCACGTATTTCCCTTGACTTTAACACTTCATTTCTTTTTGTAGATTCAATTTTTCCTCTGATATTGTTTTCTTCATCCTAAGGAACTCCTTTAGCTTTTCTTTTACTGTAGGTGTTCTTACAACAAATTTTCTGAGCTTTCATTTATCTTAAATATCTCCATATCAGACGTGAGTTCACAAGAAATTTCGCTAGATAAATAAATTTTTCTTATCTCTTCACACATTGTAATTTCTCCTTTTCCTAGTTTTATTGCTTTTTATGGTAGTCCAGTAATAAATATTATGTTCCCTGCCACCATTCTCCCAAATATCCTCCCATCTCCTCCCCTCCCCCATCTTGCCATCTTCTATGTTCTCCCTGTCTCACTCTAAGCTGCTTTGAAGTATTCCTTTATATCTTTCATTTTCTGTAGCTTCATCATGATGTGCTTCTGTGTGGGAGAAGGAGAGTGTGTATGTATTTTGATGTATTAGATTTATCTTGCTTGCTATTTTCATAATTTCCTAGATCTGTAAGTTGACGTTTTCTCTAAAATTCCAGCCACTTTTTACTAAATTTTTGTCCATGTAGACTTTGTTCTTGTTTATTTAAACAGCTTTGTTTGTTTGTTTGTTTGTTGTTGTTTTTCCCTTTGCTTCTCAGTTTGACAAACAGTTTTGAACTGGTTTCAAGTTGACTGACATTATTTCATTAGCCTCCAATCTACTGATTAGTTCTTTTGGGAAAATTGTCATTGTCATATATATTTACTTTTTCTTTCTAGAATTTCTTTGTAGGTAATATTAGTTTAGTCTGCTTTTTTCCCCCTGCTGTGATGTATATTTCCTCATTAGGCTTGCCTATTCCTTAAACTGGTAAACATGTTGAAAACTGTTTTAAAGTACCTGACTGCTAATTGAAACTTTGGGATCATCTTGAAATCTGTTTCTATTAGCTTTTATTTTCCTTAATATGCTTCAACTTTTACTTTATGTTTGGTATTTTTAATATAATTTATGGTACTTTGTGAATGGCATATTGTAGAGAGTCTGGATTATGTTATCTTTTGATAACAGGTATTGAGTTTTGTTCTGCCAGGTAATAAACTCCTTTCAATGTCTTTTTAACCTCCCAGAATTTATATTGTTTGTTTATTTTTTTATTTTTATTTTTTTAAAGATTTATTTTTATTTATTTAATTCCCCTCCCCTCCCCCGGTTGTCTGTTTCTGTGTCTTTTTGCTGCGTCTTGTTTCTTTGTCCGCTTCTGTTGTTGTCAGCGGCAAGGGAAGTGTGGGTCGCGCCATTCCTGGGCAGGCTGCACTTTCCTTCGCACTAGGCGGCTCTCCCCACGGGTGCACTCCTTGCGCGTGGGGCTCCCCTACGCGGGGGACACCCCTGTGTGGCAGGGCACTCCCTGCGCGCATCAGCACTGCGCATGGGCCAGCTCCACATGGGTCAAGGAGGCTTGGGGTTTGAACCGCGGACCTGCCATGTGGTAGACGGATGCCCTAACCACTGGGCCAAAGTCCATTTCCCTGTTTATTTTTTTAAAGGAAGCTCGATTCCATTTTGTCCCATGTCTGAGTGTACGGTATATACTACAGTGCGTTTTCCTTTTCTCTAACGTGTTGTCTTTGTGTATGTGTGTTGTCATACTGGCTAGGGCATAAATCCAGATTCTCCCAGCCAGTCATGACTGTTGGTGTTTATATACTGTTCTCAGTGCTGTAGCAGTCACTCTTTGCCTGTTGATTCTCCATCTGTCCATATACAGGTAAGCTTTCAGTTAAGGACCTACAGAGAATCCCAGTCCTGATATTTGGAGCATTTTTTTGTTTTGTTTTGATAACCAATCTTTAATGTTCCAGCCTCTTCAACTGGTAGAAACCTCAATCTCTGCCTCTTGAAATAGTCAAGACCTTTATGCCATGCTTGTCCTTTGTATCTCCCTGGTCAATAAGGAGTACAAAAAGGCAAGTAGACATGAGTCCCTTCTCATTTATTTCAATTATGTCATGGATAACTAACCTGATATATGTGTTTCCAATCATTGTAAATAGTTGTCAGTTCATTTTGTTCAGATTTTAGCATTGTTTAAAATGGCTGAGGAATTCTTGTAACACTTATACTGACATGGCAGAAATCAAAATCCAACAAAAGTTTTTACCTGACTTCTGATGACAGAGATGATAGATTTAGATCACTATATTATAATTTTTCTATTTAATATTTCCATTAATCATCTGAGTGTCAATTTATTATATATGCAGGGCTATGCACTATTCATATTGACATCCATTATGCAGTTATTCTAGAGTTAAATATTTAATTTCCTACTTGACTAAAAATAAAGTGGCATTTTCATTTTATTTATTTTTAATATTCAAATAGAAAGTCCTACATTTTTAAATGTTTTGAATATTAATTAAAATATATTATATTTTTTCAGATAAAGTATTTCCCATAGGTTAAAATTTGAAAATTTATTAATATTTATGGATTAATTGTAATACATTTTTATAAATGAATCACAGATGTTAGGAAAGTAAGTTTCAAATGTTGCTAGACAAATGTCAATATTCTCTAAAATATTGATAAATTTGTGGGAGGCATATTGTTGGAGTATTTAGACAGTAAATGTTTTTGGTCCATTATACTATTTCATTTATTTTATTTTCTAAATAAATATTTAGTTGAATATTTACAATGTTCAGGCACTGTTTACGCAGCATGGAAAAGCATAAAAATTCTTTGTCATCTTGGCCCCATATTCTATCTAGGAGATACAGAGGACTGTAAAGGAGTAAGTATGCCACATTAGAATGTTAAAAAAAAAGTATTAAATAATGAAAATTAACACAGCCTAGGGGATGAGAAATTTGGTTTTATGGACAAAACAAAGCAATAGGAATTTGTTTGGTCCAGAATGCTTCAATAAAAAGTTGGCATTTGATCAAAGATTTGAAGGGGGAAGAGTAAGCCATATATATTCATGAGAGGAAAGTGTTCCAAATAGGGGGATCTCCAGTGCAAAGGTCCTGTGCAGGTGGTGGGCCATGTTTGAGGAATCAGGAGGAGGTCCCCTTAGCAAGTGTGGCATTCTACTGTTTGGGGTGCAGATAATAATCAACCAAGTGCATGTATATAAATGATGATAACTGGTGTAGAGGAAAACTAAATAAAGGGGGTCCATTGAGTCAGCTGGGTTACTCTCTTAACCATAATTTGTCTCTGGGACCCTGCCAAGGCATGCATAAGCATGACCCCTCTGATGACCTCCCAAATTCTCCTAAGGGTTATAGAGACCCACAGATTCTACGGGCATGGCAGATGGCTCTAGAGTTCAGTGCCATGTCAGTTGGCCCAACTTTGTAGTTTGTGTTCCTGAGTGTGATGGAGTTGGACTCAGATGTGACCTTTCTACACATGCCTCTTCTGTTACTTTTGCTGGACCTGTGGTTGGCCCTGGGGCTGGTATACACTCAGGAGACCTAAATCTCTGTACAGTCCTTGTAACAGCCAGGTCCTGAGCCTCAGCAGTCTTCCTGCTCCTACCCTCTGGTTTATTGGACTTACCCTGGCCAGTTAACAGGGAGGTCAAGAAAGTAAACCACCACACCAGGGTGCCAAGAGTGCCTTTAACTGCAAGCAGGAGAATTGCATCCATCATCCAAGTGGAATCTAAGCCCCCTCTCAATATAGAGGTGGAGTAGACATAAACATCCCAGGGTACACAGGATGGAGGAATAGAGTATGGATTAGAGTGAACTTACTGATATTCTACTATGGAACTATTGTGATTAGTTATGGAAGAAATTGTACCATTGATGTGGAGAAAGTGGCCATAGTAGCTGGGTAGGGAGAGGGAAAGAAGAGATATGATGTGGGGCATTTTCAGGACTTGGAGTTTTCCTGGGTGGTACTGCAGGGACAGATGCTGGACATTGTATGTCCTGCCTTGGCCCATTGGTTGGACTGGGGGAGAGTGTAAACTACAATGTAAACCATTATCCATGTGGTGCAGCAATGCTCCAAAATGTATTCACCAAATACAATGAATGTCCCACGACGATGAAAGAGGTTGCTGATGTGGGAGGAGTGGGGTGAGGAGAGTGGGGGGTATTTGGGGACCTCATATTTTTTGAGTGTAACATTTAAAAGAGAGAAAAAAAAATGAAGCCAATAGAATAACCAAATACAATGAATAAGAAAAAATAATTTGTAGAAAATTCTTCAAGGATAAGAACACATTTGTGTAACTGAAAATAATTGAAACAGAGAGTCATACAAAATTTTTCCCCCATAGGGATTTTTTTATTATTAAGCTGCAACATACATGGTTTAATACAACAAAGATATTTAATCAAGTGAAAAGAAGTAAACTGAGCAATGAACACTCAAAACAAAATATTTTTCTTTGGAAATATTTAAAATGAATATGGGATTTCATTGCCATTTTACTGAAATTTTCTTATGTGTTAATAGCCTATATAACTTGTGTTTTCTGTAATCACATAGATCTGAATGGAAATTTGGATGATTAAATAAATGTAAAGTCTATTTATTGCAGAGTATCATTTCACAAAACAACCAAAATGGGTCAGACTAATGGAATAGCAAAAACAATGTTCTATAATATTAGTTATTTGTATCTTTTTTGTCTCAATACAAACCACCATTTGTGAAACACACATACTGCTTACATGGACTTAAGAAGAAATAGAATTTTTCAACAAACCAATTGCTAGTGAAGACATTAAATCTGTAATCAAGAGATCCCAATAAAGAAAAGCCCAGGACCAGATGGCTTAAATAGGAATTCTCTGAACATTTCAAGATGAATTAATTCCAATTCCCCTCAAACTCTTCCAAAAAATTGAGAAGGAGGGAAGATTCCCTAACACACAAAGTGAGGTCAACATCACTCTCATACCAAAGGTTCAACAAGAAAATTAATTAATGTAATATACCACATTAACAAAATGAAGGAAATAAAAATCATGATCATCTTAACTGAGGATGAAAAGGGATTTGACAAAATAAAGCACATTTTTTTGAGGAAAAAGGTTAGAACACTACGAATAGAAGGGATGCCCTCAACATACTAAAGAGGATATATGAAAACCCCACAGCAAACATGCTTCTTAATGGAAAAAGATTGGAAGCTTCCCCTCTAAATTATGATCAAGAAAAGGATGCCAACTGTTATGACTTTTGTTCAACATATTAGTGGAATTTCTAGCTAGAATAAGAAAACGAAAAGGGATCCAAATTAGAAAGGAAGAAGTAAAACTTTCCTTATTTGCAGATGACATTCTATATATGGAATATCCTGAAAACCAACAACAAAGCCATTAGAGCTAAGAAATGAATGCTGCAAAGTGGCAGGGTACAAGATCAAAACACAAAAATCAGTAGTATTTATATACACAAGCAATAAATAATCAGAAGAAGAAACAAAGATAAATTCCGTTCACAGTAGAAATTAAAAGAATATAATATCCAGGAATATATCTATCCAAGTATATAAAGGGCTGATATTCAGGAAAGTACAATACATTGCTAAAAAGAAATAAAGTAAATAAATAAAAACCACAGCAGCAGATGTGTCTCAAGCAGTTGAGTACTCACCTCTCATATCGGAGGTCCCAGGTTCAGTCCCCCAGGTTCAGCCTCTAAAAGACAAACAATGTCCAGACATCAAGCAAAAACAATGAGAAAAAAAAAAAAAGGAGCCATCTCATGGGAGGGAGCATACCATTGAAAAAGAAGAAGACATAAATAAATGAAAGGAAAGTTCAGATCATGGATTGGAAGAAAAAATATCATTTAGATGTCAATTCTACATAAAGCAATTTATAAATCCAATGCACTTCCAATCAAAATTCCAACAACCTTTTCTAAAAAATGGAAAATATGATCATCAAATTCATGTGGAAATGTAAACGACCCCACATAGCTAAAGCCATACTGAATATGATGATTGAAGTTGGAGAACTCATAATTTCCTATCTTAAAATTTATTACAAAGCCACAGTAATAAACACAGGATGGTACTAGCATAAGGACAGACATTAGGCCAGTGGAATAAAATTGAGAGCCTAGAAATCAACCTTCGCACTTATGGCCAACTGTTTTTTCATACAGTGGAAAGATCACTCAATTGGGAAAGAATAGCATATTCAACAGTTAGTGCTGTGAAAACTGCAAAACTCCTGTTTGCAAAATAGGAGGACTTCTACCTCACACATTATATAAAAGTGAACACAAAGATGAATAGAAGCATAAATATAAGAGCCAGAAATATCAGTCTGATACTAGAAAACATTCAGAAGCATCTTTAGGACTTTGTGTGAGGCAATGGTTTCTTAGACTTCACATGCAAAGCAAAATAAACAAAAGAAAAAATAGATAAATGGGAAATCATCAACTGTAAAAAAAATTATGTCTCAAATGATTTTATCATGAAAGTCAAACCACCTACACAATGGGAGAAAATATTTGGAAACCACATATCCCACAAAGGTTTAATACCCAGAATATTTGAAGAAATCCTTCAAATTAATAGAAAAGAAAAACACCCCAAGTGAAAAATAGGCAAAAGTCTTGAATAGTTATCTCTTTAAGAAAATAAACAAGTATACAGAAATACCTTGAAAAGATGCTCAACATCATTTGCTATCTGGGAAATGAAAATCAGAATCAAAATGAGATACTAGTTCACACCCACTAAAGGCCCAGGTATTAAAAATTAAAAGGAAAATAACAAGTTCTGAAGAGGATGCATAGCTATTAGAAGTCTCATTTATTGCTGGATATAATGTAAAATGCTGTCACTGTTGTGGAAGACAATTTAGTGGTTTCTCAGAAAGGTAACTATAGAACTACCATACAACCTAGCCATCATGCTACTATATACATATCTAAAGGAATTGAAAGCCAGGACTCAAAAGATGTAAGCCCACCAGTTTTACAGCAGCGCTATTCACAATTGCCAAAAGATGGAAGCGACCGAAGTATACAAGAACCAATGAATGGGTGAATAAAAGTTGGTACATTCATATGATATAATATTATACATCATAAAAGGGAATGAATTCCTAATTCATGTGATGACATGGCCGAACTTTGAAGACATCATGATGAGTGAAATAAGGTAGACACAAAGAACAAATATTGTATGATCTCAGTGATTTGAAATAATTAGTATAACCAAATTAATATAGTCATAACCTACATTATAGTTTAACAGGGGATGTGGTAGGGGAAGGGAATGGGAAGTTAAAACTTAAAATATACAAAGTTCCTATTTGGAAAGATGGAAACATAATAGTAATCAAGGGTGGTGATGAGAGAAAAACATTGTGAATATAATTACCAGCAATGAAATATATATTTGAATGTGATTAAAAGGGGAATTATTAGATCACATATATAATAACAGAATAAACACTTTAAAAATTCTAATCATGGAGCTTTCCCCATCCCCTTTGAAATTCTTAATAAATTTTAAATTATAAAGCTCAATTTGTGTAAAATGTTTAATTATCATTAGATCAAACAAAGTAAGATGTTTGTCATTTTGCTACAGATTTTTAAAAAGATTTATTTTATTTCTCCCCCTCTTATTGTTTGCACTTGCTATCTGTTCTGTGGGTCTGTTTGTTGTGTGCTCACTGTGTCTGCTTATCTTCTTTTAGGAGGCACCAGGAATGGAACCTGGGACTTCCCATGTGGGAGGGAGTTTCCCAATCACTTGAGCCACATCCACTCCCTATTTGTGTGTCTCTCATTACATCACCTCATTTAATCTTGTTGAATCAGTTCACCATGCCAGCACTTTGCATGGTGACACTTACTGTCTTGCTCATCTTGTTTAGTGGGCCCAGGGAACAGAACCTGGGACCTCCCATGTGGGAGGCAGGTGCCCAACTGCTTTAGCCATATCTACTACCAGATTTTTAAATAAAAACAAACAAATATTGCTTTAATATGCAAGAATACATGCATGTACAAATGAGAGATTAGTTTTAAAAGTTTATGAATAAAGAAAGAATAACTATCAAAGACATCATTAATTGTAAACAAAACAGGAATTGCAAAAAATAAATTTTAGATGACTTTATTTTAAGATCAAAAATAGGTCATAACACAGCAATTTATGTAGGAATTATACAGGAAAACTCAATTTTCCATATAAATTCAGACTCTTGAAGCAAATAACATTCATCTTAATATTTAAATGAATTCTTGATCAGTGATAAACTAGTGAAAAGTCATTAACATTTTTTCCTAAAACAAAGGTTGAAATACTTTTTAATCTTTCAAAAATCATTTAAGAAAATTAATAAATATAATTCTCCAAAGAAAAGCTTAATATAAATTAAAAGAATACAAATCATTTGAATGCAAAATAATATATTAAGCAAATATTGCTAGAACATAAATAACGAATAATCGAATACTTGGAAAAAGAAGAAACATACTTTCTTAAATATTTTATTGAACAGCACAAGAAATTAAAACAGCATTTCCAGATTATGTAGATTAAATTTTAAAGGAAATGCTAGCAACCTACCTCATAATATTTATGGAAGTTCACAAAATTTGGATTTGTTATCAATTTTAACTTTATTAAAATGTTTTAAAAGGCAAAGAATTTCACTGAATTATTTGTTTTTCAAGAACATAGCAAAATTGTAGAAATCAAGAGAAAGAGAATGATTTCTTAACTCATACCAAAATTAAACAAACAGTCCTTATTTCTGAAGCTATTGACACATTATAGAATGGTAGGGTTTTCAAATCAAATCATCAGCAGGTATACACAAAAAAGGTGTAAACCTCATGAATTTACAGTACAGGTCTTAAAGTATAGCCAAATTAGATGCTTAATTCACTCATGTACCAAAAAAATGAGTTATATTTCAAATTTAAATAATGGAGGAATTACAAAAGTTCACAGTGATGAATGAAACTAAAAGCTGCAAAAGAGAAAAATAAAATTACAAAAGTGGTATATATCTCTAGAATATGCACATACATATACATGTTAGTTTAGAAGACCATGAACAAAGCTATTAACAATGATTATGATATTTCTATTTTCTTTAATAATTTTAATTATTTTACAATTTTCTGCAATGTTCACAAATACTTTTTCTGTAATTTGATTCTATCACAAGATTATACTTGGCTCTAAGACCCAATATTTTAATTCTCTTTTGCCTTTTTAGCTGTTTGTTGGTTTATGAGTAAGATAAATATTTGAAAAAAAATAAAGATATCCATAACATATCTATTATTCATTCAAATTCTTCAACAATATGAGCATTATGATGAAAGTGCCCAAAATGTATTAGTATGACACCAAATACTTTGTTCATCATCTGATATAATCTTTACAATAACTATGAATTTAGAATTATTATTTTTAATGTAAATTCAAGACCACATATTTAAAGTTCTAGTGACTTACTAAGGGCAGATCTGGAGTCTGACTAAACAGAAATGCAAACTAATTAAATGGTAATTGTGTATTTAGAGTGACCAAGTAAATACTCATATATGAAAGAAAGAAAAGATCTAAATGTTCAGCGTCATTGACATTTAAATTGCCTGGAACCCTCTCTCTTCTGCATGAATCTAATGAAAGCATTTTTGACCCCTTTGTTCCTGAGACTATAAATGAGTGGATTCAGCATGGGGATCACCATAGTATAAAACACAGAAGCCACTTGATCCTTTCCCAAGGAGTAGGAGTTCTTTGGTTTTAAATATGTAAAAATTACAGTACCATAAAATATGGTGACTACCAGGAGGTGGGAAGCACAGGTAGAGAAGGCTTTGTGCTTTCCTGAAGTGGAATTAATTTTCAGGATAGTAAACAGTATGGATATATATGATAAGGAGATTGTGATAAGAGACACCATCACATTAAAACTAGAAAAAATTAACAGCATGATTTCTGTTTCATGAGTGTCACTGCAGGAAAAGGTTAAAACGGGGGTTAAGTTGCAGAAAAAGTGATAGATTACATTGGATTTGCAGAAATGCAAACTGTTCATGAAAAGAATATTGACTAATGACTCAGTAAAACCAAAAAAATAGGAACAAGTAATAAGGGTGTGGCAGAGCCTCGTGGACATAACAACCTGATAATGAAGAGGTTTGCAGATAGCTGCATAGCAGTCATAGGCCACTGAAGAAAGAAGGAAAATATCACTAATAAAAAAGGAGACAAAAAAATACATCTGGGTGAAGCAGCCCTTGAATGAAATATACTTGCTAGAAGTCAATAAGTTCTCTAAAGTTTTAGGTGTGATGACCGTTGAGTAACTGAGGTCAAGGAATGACAGGTGACTGATGAAAAAGTACATGGGTGTGTGAAGCTGGGAATCCTATATTCCCCAGCAAGATCAGCAGGTATATCAGGAGAAATAACATAAAGAGGATCCACTGGATCTCTTCAGAGTCTGTCAATCCCATAAGGATGAAGTCCAGCACACTTGTGTAATTCCTACTTCCCATCATGCCAAATCTCTGTAAACTCTTGATAAATCAAAGTTGATACTTGGCGTGAATGACTTCAAAAAGATTTTTACTTTATATGAATGATCCTGCAGTTTTAAATATTAGTTTTATATACCTAGAAATACATTATAAAGTTTAGTTTGCAAAATTTGACTGAAATTTTCTTACTTTGAATGCCAAATATAAATTACATGAGAATCATCATTGGGATATTATATAGTTATAACTCACATATATTGAAAAATTAAAGTGAAATTGGACTGTCATAAATGCTTCCCATTATTATGATATGTATCAAACTGAAGATATTATTTCATGGGTACAAATATCCATAATTTTAGATGAGAAAAGGTGCACAGAATGTTAAGTAACTTATCCAGTAACAGAGCTATAAAGCATTGGTTCTAACTTTCTACAAAATTAGTTGAAACTAGAGAGGAAACTTATCATGCTGTATTCCCATTTAAATTTAATATCTGAAAAAAGAAGTACCAGATACGTAATAAATAATTTTAGTTTTAGGGTATCATTTACTGTTCTTTTGTATCAGTTATTATTTAATAAAAATGACATCAGAATTTAAACAGTAGTCTACTTTACTGAGTGTATTAATATTATAGAACATATTAATTTTTAGAGTACATGATTTTTAACTTTATTTTAAAGTAAATTTCTTACAAAAAATTGAAATTAAAATATATGCAAATTGCTGGTACATTATGATTCCACAAACTCTACATTGCCATTTCCACAAATCCTGCTAGGTTCAACCTAAATGACATGTATATAGATTTTAATATTCTAATAAAAATCTAACTTATTTCATGAAAACTAAAACATTTAACTTTGACTGTAGTACCATGAGCCAAAGGTGAAAGATTTTCTTCCAGCATTAATGTCTAAAACACAAATTTTTCTCAGAAATAGAATAGCAGTGCCTAATAGGGGAGGACAGGCTAATACAGCAAGCCATCAATGTTGTTGCAAGTAGCTATGAATATTGTTCTTCAAGGAGTGAAGCTTGGTGGTTGCCGTGGGTCCCAAGATGAAGAGGAGGGAGGAATTGAATAGATGGATCGTGGGACACTTTTGGGGCAATGTAATTCTAAATAATCTTGCAATGATAGATACAGGCCATGCTAAATTTCATCAAAATTTATAAAATGTATGGTCCAAAATGTAAACAATAATGTAAATATTGACTATGGTTAGTAGCAATGCTTCAATATTTGTACATCAATTTTCACAAATGTACCATCCACATGTAAAATGCTATTGACAGGGGAAAGGGAAAAAGGGGGAGGATGTATGGAAATCCTCTATATTCTGTATATGACTTTCCTGTAACCTAAAGCTTCTTTGAAGACAATATGAAAAAAATAAGACACTGGGGGAATAAATGGAAGAAAATGTCATTCTATGTGCAATGCACCAGATCTTACAGAGAAGAAAGACATAACGTCAATTTTTAAAATTTTTATAGTTTTTATTTCAAACTTTAAATTTTCTGTACTTTATTTATTATTTTCAAAACTATTATTACTTCATTTTCTTATTAATTGTATTTGGTTATTTTCTGGCTTCATTTTTTAAGACGTTTTGGATGAGAGAAGGGTTACAGCTGTGGCAGGAGAGGATAATGGGAATTGGATATTCTTTTGGTTATTGTCTGAATCTACACCACTGTGTCAATGCTCCATTAACACTTGAATACATTCATATGCCTTATAGGTATGTCCCATGTGAATCTCCTCCCATGAAGCCCCCATCACTTACATCTGGGCACCAATTATTCTCCCCGGCCTCCTTGTTGCTCAACTGTGGCCTCTCTCTAAGCAAAACTCAGCATACAAAGGCATTACCTTCCCCCCAGCATGGGACATGACTCCTGGGGATGTGCATCCCTAGTACCAAGGGATTACTACCAAGCACCACCTAGCAATGTAACTGGAAAAAGACCTTGACCAAAGGGGGGAAAAGGTAAAGACAAATGAGTTTATGTGGCAAAGAGACTTCAAAGAGAGTCAGAATGTCATTCCAGGTTTTATGCTTATGCATGTCTCAGTAGGATCTCATTGATTGCCACAGTAAATATTACTTCAAATATACTGCCAGACACTATAGGCAAGGCAGGTAGCTCAGGAGTTTGGCACTCGGGGAGTGGGCCCTATTTTGAAGTTTATGTTGCCCAATGTGACAGAATTGGAGTCAGTTGCGGTTTCCCTGCACATAAAACTTCTGTCCCTTCTATTTAAACCAATAGTTATTACTAAAGTTGAGAGGTGTATGTCCAAAGACCTAAATATCTGGGCTTTCCATGTGCCAGTTGGGTCCTGAATCTCAACAGAGTTGCAACCCCTAATCTCCAGTTCACTGGACTCACCCAGGACAACTAATAAGGAACTGATGGACAATGACCATTCCAAGGAACAGAGATGGTTTGTGACTGCATCTTCTCCATCCATCTTCTCCATGGGATGTATGCCACTTCTCAATTAGAGGCAGAGTGGGCATCACCATTCTAGAATTCTCAGGATTGGGGAGTGAACAGTAGACTAAATTAGACTTACTGTTATTCTACTATAGACTTATCGTGATTTAGCGATGGATGAACTTTTATCTTTGATGTGAAGGCAGTGACCAATGGAGATTCTGAGGGGAGGGAGAGAGAAAAAATAGGTGTAATAGGGGTTATTTTCAGGACTTGGGAATTGTCCTGAATTAAATTGCAATAGTAGATATAGCTCATTATGTATCTTGTCATAAATTACAAAATTGTGCTGGAGAGAGTATAAGCTGTAAGGTAAACTATAATCTACACTTATTGGCAATGCTCCAAAATTTGTCTATCATTTGTAAGAAGCATATCACACTAATGAAGAATGTTGTTACTATAGGAAAGTGTGGGAAGGATAGGGAGCAGGGCATGTGGGAATACCCTATATTTTTCATGTAATATTTATGAAATCTAAGTGTCTTTAAAAAAATAAGATGTATAAAAAAACAAAAAAACAAAAACAACGATAACAAAATGAACAATAAAATTCAGGATGATAATTTTTTAAATTTTAGCTTTTTATTTTAAGCATTAAAGTTGATGTTGCATTGAACTTATAGATCAATTTGGAATTCTTTTTGATTAATAGATATATGTTTCCATTTGGGCTATCAGTACCATATTTCTTTATTTCTTCATTTTAATTCAGATTCCATGGTCAAAATTGCCTATCTACTAAATTATAATCTCTAGGTGTGGTGACCAGCATCCAAATATTTTTCAAAAAATTTCTAAGCATTCCTATTGACATAACCAAGTACTAGTCTATAAGTAGTATGTCAGATCCCCAGGATAAGAAAAGACCATGCAAAATGCAAAAGATGTCATTGTTAACTCTACCAGACGTCTAATGTTGCTTTCATATTCTACTACATAAAATATTATGATTTTGTCTACAAAATTTTTCCAGTTAATACACATTATACGTAAGTTTACAATGTCATATATTACTCCTCCATGAAATCCTCAAAGAAATTTCATATCTATCAAAACACTAAGAGGTTGTTGATATGGGAGGAGTGGGGTAAGGGGGGTGGGAGGTATATGGGGACTTCACATTTTTTTAATGTAACATAAAAAAAATAGAGGAAACAAAGCACTAAGAAGTATATCATTTAATGTGTTTAAAAGTATGATAATTTTTATTAAACAAGTATAAATTCTGGTGTATGCTATGCTTTTATATCATTTAATTATATACATGTTTGTAGAAGCTTTTAGGGAACTAAATGGGTAATAATTCCAGGAAGAAGAAACTGGATTTGAGAGTTTTAAGTTATTAGGAATACATTGCTAATATGTTTCAGGCTACAACTATTTCTGTGGGACTGTAAACTCTTTCAGTCTTGTAACTTATGATTTTCACCTAAAGTTATTTTTTACCAGAAGTCAAAGTGCGTTCATGTAATCATTTTTATCATGTAATTCCATGTTCCAGATCATGTATTTGTTTCATATAGAAAAAAAAAATCATCTTGCTGCTCTGCTGTCCCAGAAGATTTTGTATTTTCTCCTTGGGCATTACCTGTGAACTCAAAAAGATCTTGATAAAAAGTTATAAAAATCCAGCTGTACAATATAAATAGCATTTCTTAAATGTTGAGCAGTTCATTTTCAGAGGTAAAAGGAAAATTTTATTTAATATTATAATTTTATTTAATATTAAAATATTAAAATATTTTTAAAACTATAAGTGTGAATTTCAAACTAAAGTATAGACTATAATATTTAAATTGGAGATAGTGTGTTCCACTTAGAGTTGCATTAAAAATTGAACTTCATGCCTTCCAGGCAACATAGAAGCGGTCTCTAAATATTTAGTTCAATAGAGCTGATATTAGAAATTTGCTTTAATATTCTTGATTGAAGATCATCAGAATATGAACTACAGAAATAAAGAAACTATATTTTAAAAGTAGCTAAAATTTTTTACAGGGATGGTGTTATCTTTCATTGTTCATTGTATATAAGCCAATTTGAGATAATATATTTTCTGATAAGGAATATGAATGTATTTTAAACTTATTTTAATACTTAGGTAATTTATTGAGAGTCCACTTTAGCCTTTGTTTTTTTGCTTTAATTCCATGGTATATTTAAAGTTGATTGCTTTGAAAAAGGATTGCAGTATGTGAGCATATTTTTTTGTATTGCTACCACAATAAAAAATTCCAGAATTTTGGCATGTCACAATAGAAATGCAATGTGATAGACTGAAAATAGCTTTGAGTGTGGAGTCAGAGAAAGCTTGGCTTGGATCCTTGTTCTGCTAGTGGCTTTGGTCGAATTAATAAAAGGGCATTAGTTTTCTCATCTGCATTAAGTTATTTTAGTGTGCATGTTATTATGTACATTATACAAGGCATTGTACAAGAAATCCTAAACCTTTGCAGCCCCTCAGTAATATGTGGTAGCTGCTATCATAGCTTTCCTTCTTCATAACCCTGGAGTTTTATAACTGTGTTCATGGTTGTCTGCTATTTTATTTTCTTACTATATGAGTTAAGGAAATGATGTTATTTGAGGCTTTCAGAGTAACCATTTTTGAAAAGAATTCAGGTAGAGTGGGTGTAGGTCATTGGAGAAATGCCTGCCTCAGATATACTAGATCTGTGGTTCAATTTCCAGTAACTCCTAAGAGAAGGGATCCAGAGAGGGATAGTGGGTTGGCAAGCACCCAGCCTAAGTAAAGGGAATAGTAGAATGAGATTTTGGGAGCCTGTGTCGCTTAGTGGGTGAGCACCTGCTTCCCACATACAAGGTTCAGGATTCAATCCCCATTACCTCCCAACCCCTGCCTCTCCCCCCTCAAAAAATTTTCAGGTTCTCTTTTTTTCTTTTTTTCTGGCTTCTATCTTTTCTTAAAGTGAATTCAGCTACACAGAAACACAACCATTTACATAGTAATTAAATAAGGTTAATAGAACTATCTGTTTGAAGCAGATGGCTAAGCTACATACAATTTTTTTTTCTGTAATATATCCATATCCTTTAAATGTCATAGTGGGAACTTATTAGTATAAGATATACCTTCGTTTGAAAACCAACTTTTCCCTCTAAAAACAAGATCAGAGACACCAAGAGATGTCAGAATATTACATTGTTAAAAACATCAGGACAATTTAGGAAAAATATAGTATTGTTTTGTTGAGATGTTCAGAAACAGAATGTGGTGAGATACATTTTTTGGTTCCTCATAAATACAGTACTGTGTTTCATTGGGTTTAACCAAAATATATTCACAATTTAGTATAAATATAATATCATAGGACAAACACAAATATAACTTAAAAAGGAAATATTTAGCTTCTGGTTTTAAGTCAATTCATTGCTCAATGCATATTTTTATTTCTTTCACTGTGCTTCTTGATATGTTCTTAATTACTATTTTATCCTTGACCCTGTCCAGCAAATATTTTTAGATATTTTCCATGGGGGCTTGTAAAAGACAAATAAGGGAGAGGTAAAAGAAAAGAGAAAGAGGGAAGGGAAAGAGGAATGGGAAAGAATAGGGGAGAAGAGAGAAAGAAAAGAAAGGAATTTTTGTAACAGATATATATTTTTTGTATCACAAAATATATTAATACACATTGATATTATTAATTGATACCTTTTGAGCTATTCTAACTGTATTAGAAATTACTGTAAATTGTATGTGTGTATATGTGTTTAAGAAACATGGGTGATGTCTGAATTTACTCAGAAATGGGAATTTAGTTTATTACTGTATTTTCACTGTAGAATTATCTAAGGATCAGCTGAGCTATTTTGTTCTGTAACCTTATATTCACAAATGTATTTTATGTATTAAAAAATCAGTATGTATCTTTTGGTGAAAATAAAGCTATGTGCCTTTCTTCTCATTATAATGATTTTAAGCAGATTTTCTTGGTCTCTTCTTGATATATGAACATCTCAATATGACAATATCTTATGGTATTGCATGTCATAAATATAAATCATTCATATGTTATTGAGTGCAGCATAGCCTAATACATATCAACTGCTTCACTCCACTCCTATAAACCTTGGAAAATACGGCGGTCAATTAGTTAAATATGGGTCAAACATTTTGGTTCATGACATGGTGAAATAAAAACAAATATTACAATCCTGAAATCTCACTCTTATATATGGTGGCTACTGGATTGTGTTCAATCACTAAGACTTTCAGATAATATAGAGATGCCACTTTAGTATTGCTTTTTATTTTGTTTTGTCATTCATGATTGGTTCTTCACACTACACTCAATGAGAAGCAATCTGAAGGCATAGAAGAAAATAGCAGAAATCAAACACTGTTTGTGACTTAATTTCATGATTTAATCCTTTTAGCAGTAGTTTTTAGAAACAGTTTTATTAGTGATTAGTAGATGATATTCAATTCATGGTCATTTAGTGGCTATAATATATTAATGAAATGGTTATGATTTCTTATTCACAGAAATATGTTTCTAAATTCCAAACAAAGACTTTGCTGGAATAGTGAAACTCTAAATAGAGAAACACTGTCTCTTGTCATTAAGTTAAAAATTAAACAACAAGAATAATAGCACAAGAAGCTTCAAAGGCCATAAGTTTGCAATTTGTTGATACTTATTTGAAAAAAGAAAACTGGAGTACTGTAGCATTTTTGATGGTCCATGAGATACATCTATCTCCAGAATACCTTCTGCTGCTATTTCACCACTGCTCCTGAAAGATAATGGAAACAGATCATTGTCAAGAATGAGCACAAAATGGTTGAGTGTGAAAAGAAAGCCCTGTCAGAAAAGTTAAAATGTAAGTTGAAATGATCCCTTTTTAAGTCATTTGGAAACATTTTAAATAATTTTCATATTTTTTCTTATTTAAATTTAGCAGATTCTTGTGATTTAAATGTGACTACTCCCATTTATAATTATGATCATTAAGGAAAGATATTTCTTGCATATTATATTATATTTAGTCTTAGCACTCAGGTGTGTACATTTCTCTATAACAACATTTTTGGATGTTAAAATCACAACATTAATTTGTCTTTATGAATTTTAATATGATACAACAAAAATGAGTGGTAGAAATTTTATATAAATTAACTGGAAAAGAAATCACACAGACATTTGATTTTTTTGGTAGTGAATCTTTTAGTCAAAAAGTATATGAAACAATTTCTTTTTGTATATACAGAGAAGTATGTTCTCTTGTGCCCATGTTCTTTGTCATTGACTACCTCAACACTGCCCAAGATATCATTTTCCTTTCCAAAAACAAACATGAAGATATAATTGAGTGGACTCTCTTAACAAGGGATATTGCCCTGTGGATCTAGAAATATAAATTCACATATCAGGGTTGCCATCAGATATGGAGTCTTACAGCATTCAGTTGAGGAATGGGACTGAAGTCACCATGTTTATATTGATGGGTTTCACGAATGATTTTAAGCTGAAAGTCTCTCTGTTTTTCTTATTTTTAGCAATCTATCTTTTTACTCTGATAGGAAATTTGGGATTGTTTTTTTTGGTCATTAGGGATTCCCGGCTCCACAACCCCATGTACTATTTTCTGAGTGTCTTATCACTCTTGGATGCCTGCTATTCTTCAGTTGTTACCCCCAAAATGTTGGTCAATTTCCTAGCAGTGGATAAAGCCATTTCATTTATAGGATGTGCAACACAAATGCTTCTCTTTGTTAGTCTGGGGACTACAGAGAGTTTTCTCTTGGCTGCAATGGCATATGATCGCTACGTAGCAATCTACAACCCACTTCTGTATTCAGTTACCATGTCACCCCGAGTCTATGTGCCACTCATCATGGCTTCTTATATTGGTGGCATTTTGCATGCTACTATACACACTGTGGCCACTTTTAGGCTATCATTCTGTGCATCCAATGAAATCAAACATGTGTTTTGTGATATCCCTCCACTTCTTGCTATTTCTTGTTCTGATACTCACACCAACCGAATTCTACTCTCTTACTTTGTGGGCTCTATTGAGATAATTACTATACTGATAGTCTTGATCTCCTATGCTTTCATTCTGTTGGCCATTCTGAGGATGCGTTCTGCTGAAGGTAGGCGAAAAGTCTTTTCCACGTGTGGCTCTCACCTAACTGGAGTGTCAATTTATCATGGGACAATCCTCTTCATGTATGTGAGGCCAAGTTCCAGCTCCACTTTGGACCATGATATGATCGTGTCTATATTTTACACTATTGTAATTCCCATGCTGAATCCCATCATCTACAGTTTGAGGAACAAAGATGTTAAAAGAGCAATGAAAAAATTGTTTGTGAGAACTTGATCATAAGTAAAATGCATTTTTAGAATTGAGTAAACTTAAAATCTATCCTAAGGATTAGTCCATATCTATCTGATCCTAGAAACTGGGGGGGGGGGGGGGGGGGGGGGAGGGAGGGGGCGGAAAGGAGAGGGAATGGTTTGTTTTTAGTTAATATTGTTTACATATCCTAGAATATTTACAGAGAAAACAATCAGCACTCCAATACAGCATATTGTATATGTAGATAAATTGTGTCGCTTTATGCCTATGACTATGTCAGAACTGATCCGTACTAAATAATCATTAATAAAAATATTGGTATTGTTATTTTTTTGTGCAATTTGATTTTCATTAATTATAATTAGAGGGCATTTCTTCAGGATTGGATGGCTAATTACTTCACATTGCTTACACTAAGTTCAACTTTTGTTATAAAGTTAATTCATTTGTTGGAATCCCTTGAAGGACCTCCAGAAAGCTATTTCCTTCCTTCCTGTGCACTCACACACTCAGATTCATCCACTGGATTTGCCTTTTTCAATGTTTGAATCACCACCATAAATTTTTATTCAATGATTACCTTCCAGATGTCCCATTACAGGAATTGATTAGATACATACTAAAACTACCAAAATATATTGTGATGATATGATAATATTTGAGTGTATAATTAATGATGTAAAAAAATGAATAAAGGTAAGGCATAAAAAAAAACTGGGCACTATGTACAGATGGTATAGGATCTTAAAAGCTAGACTGCTATCAGGGGTTCCTATGATGTTAGGTCTTTTTTTATAAACAACCTTCCATTTATCATAATTTCTAAATTCACACTATGTGAAAAAATCCCTGAGAAATGATCTTACATCACCTCAACTCCCACCTACTTCTTCTGCTTTAATTACTTTGTTTTATTTTCATTCCAAGATTCGTTTGTTTGATGAAACCTTAAGAGTAGAGTGGTAGTTTATTCTTCTTTCATTGAAATTAGCTTTCCCAGCAAAGATGTTTGTCATATGACTCCACTAATTCATTACCATCAAAAAAAAAAAAAGTAACCAAAGAGTTAATTCTTAAATGCGTGTTGGTGATTCAATCAAAAATTTTGGGACCTCAGTTTCTAATCCATTATGCATTTTGCTATTGATCAAAAAATGTGGTTTAAATATATAATCAAATTTCCTCTTAAAGCAACAAAAAAAATTTCAGAGACGCAAAGCTGACTATAATGTGGAAAAGATGCTCTATCACAAAGAAATTCAGCTTCTACTACTCAAATAAGGGCTTCAAATAGTTACGTACATTTTTAATCAAGTTGGTCCCCCACTTTGATGGTTTAATTTTTCTTTCAAATTAACAAACAATAATCTTTACATGGTAAAGGAAAAGTTCAGCACTAGGAACAAAGATGAATTCACTAATCCCTTAAAAAATGGTCAACATATAAGCCAAAAATAGTCAAGGTAACTCCCCACTTTGTTTCCTTAAAAGTAGGATCTAAATGGTGAGACTAGCAGTCTCCCATGATTTTTTTTTCTATATAAGATTATGTGAACTAAAAGTTTCTTTAACTCTCAGTTAATAACCTTTTCCTGTTCATATCTCAACTCAATTACTTTCCAAAAGCCGTGAACTCATAAATGCCACTGCACATGTGGATCATTTGACAATGTCATCATTTAGTGTTTGTTATTGTGAATATTTGAATAAGATCTAGCTCTAAACTTCACTGACCATATTATTTGCATAAAGGCAAACATTATATTGTAAGTGCATGCCATTGTATCCCCAGGGCATAAGATCATACCTGGAACAATTTATTCTGAAAATATATTTTGAATCAATGGTGAGTCACAGAATTTGAAATACTTAGAAGCAATTGTTAGCACATATATGCAGCTTTGTAGTTACTGGACATTATATAAATGCATTACATATACTAGGTCTCTTAGCCTCATAACAGCTCTAAGAGGTTGTTCCATTATTATCTATAATCGCATTTGAGGCAACAGATTTACATCAACTCTAAGGACTCTGCTAAAATGTTCACACATCGCTTAAGAATGATACCAGGTTTCAAAACTAATCTTGACCTGTTTTTAAGTGCATCAGTATTTAGAATTACACAACAGATTGATCTTTATACTTTGCTGAAAACATTAAGAGGACTCCAGAAATGTCATATGAAGGGTGAAATACTATAGTGGTAATACTGCTGGAAAAGGAATCTACATAAGAAGTACAGTATTAGAAAATAAGTTTCTACTGCTTTTGAAAAATCATCTAAAAAGTTTATACATGTAGAATTTGCAGTTTTTGAGCCTAAGTGATCAATATAGAAGGCATTAAAAAAAGTAATAGTAATAATACTATCTTTCCAATAGCAGTGAATTTATAAATGTGCCTGCACTTATGTAATAATAATTGTTCTTATTAGAAGAAGTAGAAGATGAAGGAGGGGGCAGAGGAAAAAAGGATTGTAATAGTAAATGGATGAGATATTTCTACACTGATTCTGAGGTTCCATTACATTTTCAATGAATAGTATTAGACACCCAGATAGATATTATGCTGGAAAGTATGGAATTATCCAGATGTAGGTACATGAACCCACAGCAATAAATGAGATTTAAAAAGAAATATAGGACTCCCACTAATACTAGGATGTAGAAATCTTCAAAATCATTTCATCACAACTAACAGTTTTTAAAAGCCAATAATCTATATATACCATACCTTTTCACAAACCCACCAGAAACCTGAGGCTGGAAATAGCTAAGAATACCAAAGACAGATAAGCCCAACAAAGAGGAGATGGGACTAATGAGCTATACCACCTTTGGAGGAAGTGAGAGAAAGATGTGGCCATTGTACAAGCAGATTGGGAAAAGATATAAAATATAACCATATTGTTAAAGCCAAGTGTGGGCTACAGTGCCAACTGGGAAAAAAGTTGTCTCCAAAATTAAGGGATTTGCATTCACTTTCAATATCTCTCTGCAGGTCTCTATCAAATGCTCATAAGAAAGAATGGGACTAGCAAGGGAGAACTTAAGATAGGGTCACCGGGCAACCCACAAAATACCAAATTCTCCCTCTTCCTTTCTTACTAAATGATCAACTGCTATTACTTTACCAATTATAGCTTTATTCTTACTTTGGTCTGTCTAATGATAGAAAAAAAAATATATTGAGATACACAGTTATGGAATCATATCTGCTTTCTGATAGTATCCAATTGAAGAGCAAAACTTGGCTTCCTTATACCCTTTTCCTATTTGCCCATGCGGAGCCTACATGCTATAATAGGCTTTTTCTAAAATTCTCATACTTCAAAACTGCCCAGTTTCTCATGGCATGTAGTTTTCCTCATGGCAATGAGAAATAAATCCATACTGTTAAAGGACAGAGGCTTCTGGTGGTCTATGAATAAAGAGCATTGACAATTACTAGGTCAAAATATCTAATGGGAAGAATAGACAACATCCATAGATATATGAGGAATTGCATCACAGAGATGGAATCTATAAGAGAGAATCCAGTGTTAGAAACAGGTCTTTTACAAAGCACAACACACACAATATAAGAAACAAAAAAAAATTTACATCAACAGTATAATCTATAAAGAAGAGGAAAGAATTAGTGAACATGATGATAAGCCACTAAGAATTAACCAAACAGAAAAGACATTAAAGAAAAAAGTGTGTGTAAAATAGTAGCCAGGAGTTGTGGTACAATATTAAACAGTATATTATGAAAAAAGTTAGAGTACTACAATCAGAATAGAGGGAGTACGTAAGGAAAAAAATATTTAGGTGAAATATACCTAAACTTTTCAGAAAATAGGGAAAAACTTTAAACTTAATGTCCATGAATTTTAACGTACTCCAGGAAGGTTAAATTCAAATAACAAATAAAATTTACAAATAAAACACATCTAAACTCTTTGGTCTTACCACTGAATAAAAAAAAGCTGTGCAGAAAATTATGAAGGCAGCCAGGGGATAGCTCATATCAAATAAAAGAAATTCATGAGATTTATACCAGATGTCATAAAAAATGATCCCAGTCAGAATAAAATGTAAAGACATATTTAAAATATTGAAAGACAATAGCTGCTTTTGCAGTATTCAATATCCCCTGGAACAACTTTCAAATATTAAAAAATAAAGACTTTTTTTTTTTCAGGAAAATAAGCACACACACAAGTGGAAATAATTGATAGGGAACAAACTTGTGCTTCAAAAATTTACCAGTCAGAAATAGTGTGATAATAGAGGGAAATTTGGGTTTACTCAAAGAATAATTTAACACTAAAATTGAAGATACATATATCAAATATTGGATTTTTAAAAATATAATTGCTTTAAAAGCAATTGACTAAACTAAAACTTTATTGATGAATTGCAGGGCTTGAGATATATATATAAATAAAATGTTTGCTAAAAATAGTGAAAATATTGGGAAAGATAAATTGGATCTCTAGTACTTGAAGGTAAAGATTCCTAGAGCAATCACTGTGTAAAGAAAACACAAAATTGTTAAATAATTGTTATATAGTCATGAAATCAAATTTTTCCCTAAAAACCTTCCACTTGACAAAAAATGGAGCATTTCTTTTTACAATGTGCAAATATCACTTTTCCCTCAGACTGAAATGTGGACAGAGTGTTTTGAAACCTCTTCAACCTCAAAGAAAAGAAAAACTTCTTGGGATGTAGTAGTGGAACAATATAGAAAAAACCTATAATATAAAAACCTACATTCCAGGGAAGTGAACTTGGCCTAATGGATAGGGCGTCCGCCTACCACATGGGAGGTCCGCGGTTCAAACCCCAGGCCTCCTTGACCCGCGTGGAGCTGACCAATGTGCAGTGCTGATATGAGCAAGGAGTGCCCTGCCATGCAGGGGGTATGGGGGACCCCCACGAATGAAGAGTGTGCCCATAAGGAGAGCCGCCCAGTGTGAAGGAAAAGTGTAGCCTGCCCAAGAATGGCACTGCACACACAGGGAGCTGACACAACAAAAAGAGACACAGATTCACGGTGCCGCTGATAAGGATTGAAGCGGTCACAGAAGAACACACAGTGAATCGACAAAGAGAACAGACAACTGGGGGCGGGGGAAGGAGAGAGGAATAAATAAAAAAATAAGTGTTTAAATAAATAAATCTTTAAATAAATAAATAAATAATAAAAACCTGGATTCCAGAATTATGCCATGGAAAAGGACAACCCACAAACTCTAGTCATTGAAATTCTGTGCTTTTACATCCAAGTTTGATACTTTTCTCTTAATTTAGACAACTGCTTGTGAATACCTTTCCAGCACAAGAACAACATTTACCTTATTAGAGTTGTTCAGGCCTGATCACATGACCTGTTAAATCTTTCTTTCCTTTACTGAGTTCTTTCTGTAAATATTTGTATGTTTGATAAAATTTAACTAGCACTGCCAAAGTCACACTGTTTTCTTTAGGTAGCTCTGGAATATATACCTATCAGTGACCCCTGCCAGCAATATATGCCTATCAATGACCCCTGTTATTTTTGTTTTCTTTTTGAGTATAATAAATCAACTATTCCATTTTTTTCTAATAAGAATAATATGTTTTTGTAGTAAAACCATATCTTAGAATAGTGATGAAGCATATGAACTCTGAATAGTCAGACTGTGTGAGTTCAAATATGACCTAGGTCTTTCACCTATTGACTGAACATAAAGAAGTTCTGTAATCTCTCTGTGTTCCAGTTTCATCATCTGTAAATTTCCTCTTTTCAAATACAATTTTTGAGACATTGTTCTAAGTGCTAGGGATTCAGAATTGATCAAGTTAATTAAAAACCTGTGCTCATAGAGATTTCATTGTGGAGGAAAATAGAGAAGAAACAAAGCCAGAAGCAAAATATGGAGACTGTTAGATGGGATAACCACTGTGGAAAACAAATGTGGCACTGATGAGGGTTGAAATTTTACATAGGGTGATAAGGAATGATCTTATGAAGAGGAGAATGAGAAACAGTCCAAGCAGTTATCTGGGCATAGGGAATTTCAGGAAAAAGATAAAATGGAAAAAGTTCAGGCAGCATCAGAACTAATATGTATAGGGAAATGTGAGGAGGTCAGTGTGGCAACTCCAAAGTGAACATGAAAGACAATAAAAAAGGGGGAGTTAATAGAATTAAGGAGGAAGGATAAGATCATTTGGAGTATGGAGGCTCTTGTAAACATTTTAAATTTTATTGTAGTGTGATGGAAATCTTATAGGTTTTTAAAAGAAAAGTGACATGAGTCAATTTATTGTTTTATTAATATCATTCAAGTTCCTACATTAAGATTAGACTTAAGGGGAAAAAGGCAGAAAAGAGGGAAACAATCTAGAATGCTTTGTCAAAAAATTTAAAGACTGGGATGATGATCCTTTAGCTAGGGTGGTAGCAGAGGAGACACACAAAAATTATCATACTCTCAGAATATATTCTGTACATAGAATCAATATAATACACAGATGGACTGAATGTAAAGTGTGTGACATAAAAAACACCAGGATGACTAATAATTATTTGCTTGCAAAAGTAGGAGAATTGCTTTCTGTTAGTTGAGGTTAATTTTTCACATTGCAAATACCTATCTGAGAGTTACCTTGAGAAGGTAAACTAGGTTATAGACTATAAACCCTCTGATTATTGTTCTACACTCAGTGAGTGCTCAGAAAATATTATATTTACTATTATTATATAAAATCAATCATTTTGAAAAAAATAGGAGTGTGCAACAAAAACTTCAAACCCTAAAGTAAACCATGGACAATAATATATTACAAAATTAAAATAGTGTTACCACATGAATTATGACAACCACATTAACACAGGTTATTAATAATGGGATTTATTGGAGCTCTCCAGTTTATGAATTATTTTTGCTAAATCTTCAACATCTCTAATAAAAATAAAAATATATAAATAAATAAGCAAAAAGGTTTGGTGAGATTCTGAGCAAAAATTATATCTCAAGCCACATTTTAAATAAAATATGATATGCAGCAGTGGGCATAAGGATAAGAGAGAATATGAAAGTAGTCCAGTGTTTTTATATTGACCAAAGTTTGATTACATTTAATAACAGTGAAATTGTTTACTAGAATATAAGAAGTAAGTGAATTCTTAATTTAATTAAATATCAAGCATTTCCTGAACTTATTAGTGTGTGCAAAATTATAGACTCTGTTTAACATCATTGCCAAAATATGTCAACAGATATATTTCTTAAGTCAATTATACATACATAAATGAAAGCAAGTATAGTACAGTTCATGAAAGGAACCAAAAATTTAGAGAAATTTTTAAGCATTGACACATTGCATGAAAAAAGATAAAAGATTAGTTTTAAAAAGTATATTATTAAATATAAATGCTGATTAAAGGGTTGTAGGAAGATGGTGATGGACAAACATGCAGAGCTAAATGCTTTCACAGTAACAACAGAGAAAGAGCCATAAGCTGCCCTAGGGACCTGCTTTTGGGACGAACAGACCAGGATAGTGTTACACAACCCCTGGGAGGGTGAGGGACAGAGACCTGAAGAAGTCAAAAAGAGAAGCTTGAGTTACCAAGTCCCTCAGTGGCCAGAAAGAGCTCCCCTCTCCTATCCCCAATATATTGAGCTGGTTTAAAACTCTTGGCTTAATGAAGTTGACTGAGAAGGGAACAGACATCTTCCTCCCTGTCAGCTTTCAAGGGGAAAGGGAAGGGGAGTGGGGTTTCTTTTCTTTAGTGAATTCAGCCAGGAAAGCCTGCTTTGACTCTTTAATTCAGAGAGATTCAACACAGGAATCAACAGAAAAACTGAGACTGAAATACCTACTTGGAAAGGGGCACTGATTAGTGACATATGCCTGGAAATTGAATGAACAAAATCTGTTCTTGGTGTTCTTTGTATCCAACCTCTGGAAGAAAAGCTGTGTCCCACTAATGAGTCTCAGGCCCAATTTAATAAGTTAAGTTGGGCAGTTTTAAAGACTTAGAATAAGTTGAGCCAAATATCAAAGAAGAAGTGTGGGAAAACAACAACAACAACAACAGAAGGCAAGAGAGAGAAATTGACCATCAGAGGTAATTCACCAACATATTCAGATACCTAGAAATCATCAAAAATTACAAGTCATACTAGGACAGAGGAAGAGATGGTCTAACCAAATATTCTGAAGAGATACAGCATGTAAGACAATCGATAAGTGATAATCACACAACTCTCCTAATCACTTCAAGGATATTTTTTTAAAGTGACATAAATAAAGAATATTAAGAAGACATTTGGTGAGCATAAAGAACAATTTGAAAGCCTTCAAAGAAAAGTAACAGACCTTATAGGAATAAAAGACATGATGGATGGGATTTTAAAAAGTTTAGAGCCACATAAGAGAGATTGTGAATTGCTTGAAGACAGAATTAGTGATTTAGAGTACAGACTATCTGAAGTGGAAAAGATAGGAGAACAGAAAGAGAAGAGAAGAGAAAAAAAGGAACAGAGTCACAGATAATTGAATGACTGAAAATGGATAAACACCTGTGTTATCAGTGTCCTAGAAGGAGAAGATAATTGAAAAAGGACAGAAAGAACATTTGAGGGATTAATGATTGAAAACTTCCCAATCCTTATGAAAGATATTAATATGAATACCCAAGGACAATGCATCCCAACTGAAATAAATCCAAATAGACCTACTCTGAGACAACTACTATTGAGAATGACAAATATCAAAGATAAAGAGAGGATTCTGAAAGCTGCAAGAGAGAAGCAAATGGTCACATGTAAGGGAAACTTTAAAACATATTACATATCTACAGTGGTAAAAACAGCATGGCACTGGCATAAAGACAGACATCCTGAAAAATGGAACCAAAAGGGGAACTCAAAAATAGACCCTCACATCTATAGTCAAGTGATTTTTGACAAGACAGTCAAGCCCTCTGAGTAGGGGCACAACAGTTTATTCAACAAATGATGCTGGGAGAATTGGATACACAAAAGAAAGAAGACCCCTATCTCACACATTATGTGATAATTAACTCAAAATAGATCAAGGGTCTAAATATAAAAGTAACAACCATAAAACTCCTAGAAGAAAATATAGGAAAACATCTTCAAGATCTTGTGGTAGGCAATAGTTTCTTAAAGCTTAAGCTCAAAGGGTGAAAAACAAAAGAAAAAAAAAATGAATGGGGCCTCCTCAAAATTAAACACTTTTGCATCTCGAAGGACTTGTCAAAAAAGGGTAAAAAGGCAGCCAACTCCATGAAAGAAAAAATTTAGCAATTACATATCTGGTAAGGGTTTAATATCCATGATATGCAAAGAGTTAAAAAAAAAAACAAAAAAAAACAACCAACAACACCTCAACATAAGAAGACAAAATACCTGCTTAAAAAATTGGCAAAAGACTTGAATAGACAATTGTCCAAAAAAGAAATATAAATCGCTAAGAAACACTTGAAAAAATGTTCAACCCTCACAAGTAGTTAGGGAAATACAAATCAAAACTACACTGAGCTATTATTTCACACCTATTAGATGGTTGCTATTAAAAAGTCAGAAAAACATAAATGTTGGAGAGGATGTGGAGACATAGGATTGCTTATTCACTGTTGGTGGGAATGTAGAATGATACAGTCACAATGGAGGACTGTTTGGCAGTGCCTAAGGAATTGAATATAGACTTCCCATGTGACCCAGAAATACCAATGCTAGGTAGATACCGAGAAGAACTGAGAGCAGAGACACAAACTGACATCTGCAAGCCAATGTTCATAGCTGTATTATTCATGATTGCCAAAAGATGGAAACAACCCAGGTGTCCATCAACTGAAGAATGGATAAACAAATTGTGGTGTGTACATACAATAGAATATTATGGAGCTATAAGAAGAAACGAAGTCAAGAAGTATATGACAACATGGATGAACCCTGAGGACGTTATGTTGAGTGAAGCAAGCCAGACAAATAAAAAAGGAAAAATATTGTATGATTGTTCTGTTATGAAATAAATACCCTGTATAAACTCAAGGAGCTAAAAATTAGAATATAGGTCATCAGAAAATGGAAGATTGGTAGAGAATGAAAAGCTTAGGGTTAATCTGTGCAGAATTGGTAAAATGGCTATTTGTAAGTCTCTGGAAATTCATAAAAATGGTTAAAGCTTATCATGGTGTTTGTAACTAGCAGTGCCATTGTATGGTTATGACATCGGTTGAAGAGGAAAGTCTAAGGCTATGCATGCTATTAGAAGGAAAGCTAAACATTGTAACATGGGACTGTATAAGATAGTAAAACCCCATGTATAACATGAATATGGGTGATATTGCATATATAAGACTCTTTTCACAAAATATAAATACAAATATACTAGAAAGATGGCAAAAGAATAGCAGCTCTGTAAGACAGGCAAGGCACAGAGAGATTTAAGGTGATCAGTTTTGTTTGTTTGTTTCTTGTTTATTATTATTGGAGTAATGAAAGTGCTCTGAGAGTGATTGGGGTGATAAATGTATAAACATGGTTACATCATATAGCATTGATTGCGCTCTTTGGATGAATTTATGCTTTTTAATATGTATCAATAAAATAGAAAAAAATTGTATTTACTTAGAATATAAATTCAAAAACCAAAAGTAAAAAAACTGCTTATCAAAGACATCTCTCATTGCAAACAATTCAAAGAGTAATTACAATAAATATAGATTCTGGACAATATAGAATTCAAATAAATATTAAATCATAATAAAATCATTTACAAAATAATATACTAAATCAAATTTTCACTTAAGAATGTAAAGAAAAATAATGCAGTTTTAATTATGTGAACAATTTAATTCACAATGATGAACCAATGAAAAGTTCATTAATAGGTTTAAAACAGACGTTGAACTTTATTATAATCAAATACTTGGAAAATGGGGGAAATGTTTTCTTATATAAATTCTGAATAATAAAATTAAAACCTCAATCCCAGGTTATGTAGAGGAATTTTTTAAAGGAAGTTTTAGCAACCTACCTGATGAAAATTTATGAGATGTCACAAAAATAGGTTTAATTAAGAATTCATAGTTTTTCAACTTTTCCCTATGAAAAATTTTAAGACAAATAAGTCAAACCTTTAATTTGAGAATTTATTTTTTAAATAACATAATGTAACAAGCTTGTAGAAATCTTCAGAAAAGAATTGATAGTTTTAAATCACACTGAATTAAAAGAAAGAAATAATAATTACTGAAACTTGTCCACATATCACAGAATGGTAAGGTTTTCAGAAGGTTAGTAGTTAGCCAAAACAGATAGTATTGTATGGAGATTTTTAATCTGATGCATTTATAAAACTTCACGTAATAAAACTTTGCAAGGTGATGCTGATCTCACCCATGTACCAAGAAAGCATTTATCTCTTAATTCTAAATAACAAAGTAATTACCAAGTATTATGCTGGTAAGAATAGAGTGAAAACTGTAAAAGTGAAAATTTTGAAAGATATATGTAATATAAGCATACTTATACATAAGTATTAGTCTAGAAGTCCATGAAAACACTATAAAATGATTAAAATATTTTTATTTTCTTTAATATTTTAAAACATTTTTCAAAAAATCTTTGGTGTTTGTGTATACTTTTTTCTGTAAATGAATTTTATCACAATGTATTACTTTGATCGAATACCAACTTAACGTGCTCTTTTCCCTGTTTAACTGCTTATCAGTAAGATTTAACAAAAGAATTTATGAATCACCAGTGAATATATTCAAAACAAAATGCATCCTTTATTCAAAATTTTGTAAAAAATGTAATTATTCTGATGATAATGGCTATGATTTATCAGTATTTCATTAAATTTATCTTTACAGTAGCTCTATGGACATAAATTATTCTCTTTCTTATATAGTTAAGGAAACTGAGAAAACTTTTAGTGACTTATGAAGGGAAAGTCTTCTAACAAGCTGGCAGATCTAGACTCTAAACTCTGGAATATCCATTCCAAAACACACAAGATTTAGCACTGTGCTACATTTCTTCTTTCTGAATGTTTTCTCCATAATAAAATTATTTTAATTTGGTACATGGGTGGGGATTGCTAAGATAGATGTTGAAAGTTGACATCACCTTTTTCATGTCTGTGAAATACAAATATTTAGACCACTGCTATAAGACATATTTCATGGATTCCATTTATTGTGCAGATTTCTAAAAGCATATCCTTGGAAATATTCCAGATCATGCTGGGGAAATAGAGAATGGCTCCATAGAAGCACAAATTAATAAAAGAGTGCTGTTATTTTTAGGAAGAGCCCATTTAAATAACCAGTAGGAAAGAAAGAAAAGGTCACATTGAAAGTTCAGCCTCACTGTCATTTCAATTGCCTGGAAACTTTTCTCTTCTTCATAACTCTAATAAGAGCATTTTTTACTTCCTTGTTCCTAAGACTATAAATGAGTGGATTCAGCATGGGGACCACCATAGTGTAAAATACAGAGGCCACTTGATCCTTTCCTAAGGAGTAGGATTTCTTTGGTTTTAAATAAGTAAAAATCGTAGTGCCATAAAAAATGGTAACTCCCAGGAGGTGGGAAGCACAAGTAGAGAAGGCTTTGCATTTTCCTGAAGTGGATTTAATTTTCAGGATTGTAAGCAAAATGGACCCATATGACACAGAAATTGTGATAAGAGAGAGTAAGATGGTGGAGCCTGCAAGAATGAATATCATGATTTCGATGTCACTAGTGTCAGTGCAAGACAGGGCTAAGATTGGGGTTGTGTCACAAAAAAAGTGATGAATTATGTTAGACTTGCAGAATTGCAAATTGCTCATGAAAAGCACATTGACCAACGAGTCAGTAAATCCTATCATGTAGGACCAAGAGATGAGGGTGCAGCAAAGTCTTTTGGACATAACAACCTGGTAGTGCAGAGGATTGCAAATAGCTACATAACGGTCATAAGCCATTGAAGAGAGAAGGAAACACTCAGTGGCACTGAAAAAGACAAAAAAATACAACTGGGAGAAGCAACCAGTGAATGAAATATACTTGGTAGAAATCAGCAAATTTTCTAAGGTTTTAGGTGTGATGACCGTTGAGTAACAGAGGTCAAGGAATGACAGGTGGCTGAGGAAGAAATACATGGCAGTATGAAGCTGGCGATCCAGGTGAATTATCATTATCATCCCTGCATTCCCCAGCACAGTAATCAGGTATATCAGGAGAAACAGCATAAGGAGGGCCCGCTGGATCTCTTCAGAGTCTGTCAATCCCATAAGGATGAAGTCAGGCATGGTTGTATAATTCCTACTCCCCATACTGTTTAAGTGTTGTAAACTGTTGAGAAATCAAAGGTGGTACTTGGCATGAATGGCTTACACATTTTTTTTTGTTGTTCATGTGAATGAACCTGCATTTTTAAAAAATTCATGTAGTACTCCTATAAATGCACAATGAAGAGAAGTTTGCAAAATATTACGAAGCAAATCTTACGTTGACTCACAAATATAAATTAAGTATAAAATATCAATTTGGATATTATATAACAGGGACTCATATATATAGGCTAATTAGAATGAACCTAGACTGTTACAAATACTTCTCTTTATTAACACATTTATCCAGGTGGAAATATTCCATAGGTATTTCTATATACCCGCTTTTTTAGTGGAGTAAAGGGGTCAGAAACTTAAGTAACATATCCAGAGTCATAAGGTGTGGCTCTTTGATTATACAAAGATTGATTAAATCCAGAAAGCATACAAATCACAATATATTGCTCTAAAAAAGTAATTTCACAAAAAAATAAACACTGCTAGATAAATGATAATACTTTTCTTGCATCAGTTACTGTTCTTTTGTATCCAATATTGTTTAATACTAAAGACAGATCAGAAATTAAAACCTAGACTACATAATGGTGTATTAATATGCTCAACTACATATTCATGTTAATTTTCAGAAGATAAGATATTTTTTAAACTGTTTATTTAAAATCAAATTTCTTCCAAAAATTGTGTTTTGAATATATGTACATTTCTGGTACTTTCTAATTTCACAAATGATATATTGCCATTTCCACAAATCCTGGAATGTACTTAGGTAAGACCTAAATGAGATGTATATGCATATTGATATTCCTCTAATATCAGCATTTTATTTGATCAGCACTTAAACCATTTAACTTTGAGGAAAATACTTACAATGCACTAAAATTGGAACTCTTCTTCCAGCATTATCTGTCTAAAAATGTGTAAATTCAAGTTTTTCCCACAATTACAATATGTAAACCACTTAAGGAACCAAAAATTTCTATTGTATCTTTGTTTCCTTTTAGAAAAGATATTTTTAAATTCTTGTACGTGCATTTTGGTTTTATTCTGAGCTAAAATAATTCAACCCAATTTTTTTAAAGATCCCACTCAAATGCAAAGTTCCCCTGAAATTATATCTCACGAATATACCAAGGAGCTTCTGTGAACACAAGAAGTAAAGAGTACCCTTTGCCTTCCCCCCTAACAATGCCAAGAAACCTCTTATATTTGCAACAGGATTGCTAATATCACAGCATTGAGTGATCTCTGGGACCAATTTCCAAGGCAGACTGCTTGGCATGTTTCCAAAGACTAACAATGTATGCATGTTAAGAGAGAGTTTCTTCTCTCTTAGAAGCCACATAATTTTGACCCTGCTATTTTGGTATTCTTTTGTACTGATGCAATATTTGTCTGGGTAAAAGAAAAGGTATTTTTAGGTATACATTTAATTATTTTAGATAGACATCTAAAGTCCATATAGCCAACTGCCAGGAAGGAATAGACAATTTTTCAAACTGAAAATTTTGGACTTAAAAGTGTAACACGTCAAGGGAGTAAATATTTTCCATTATGAAAAAATTAGACTATGACAAAATTAAAAGAAGAAAGTGAAAATCATTCATATTTGTTGCAAATCTTGACATTCTATTTGCCAACAGGATCTTTGAAAAACTGGCAAAAACTGGTAGCTCTATCTTCCTCAAAACTCTAGGAAACAGTTAAAGGATAGCAATAACTGGGAAAGTATTGATTAAAGAAAATGCAGCTTGAAACCTGTAGAAGAAGCTGGTTTCTCTCCCATCTTTTCTCAGGTAATGTTAGGGGCAGCCTGAAAGACTGATCCAAACACTTCTCTCTAAATTGCTCTCCAATAATTTGCACTTTAGGCTGAAGCAGGGTAAGAAACAATCAACAAGTTTTCATGGTGCAAAAGATACCTGGATTTAAGACACAAAATAGAGGGCCCTGGAAGTTGGAGGGGCATTCTTCTACCCATCACCAGAGGAATGAGCACCAGACCAGAACAAAGCACAGATACAGAATAGGAAAGGATCCTAAATGTTTGCCTCAGTTTTGTATTCTAGATAGAAGGGCTAAACACTGAAGGAAAGCATCAAACAAAACAGCCAATATTTGAAGACAGTGAAAGGTTTATTTTGCAGCAGTTTGTATGCTTCTACAAGTTACTGTAACTCAAGGAGATATCTATCATATCAGTAGCTGGATACAAGCTTATGAAACTGACCACTCAGGGACTAATTCTCAGTGTTAAAACCTTAAAATAATAAAATGTACAATGTGCCACAAATGTTGACAGAAAAATCAAAGAAGTAGAAATAATGGCACATCCAAAGGAACAGGAAAAAATTCAGAAACCATTAATGAAGAAAATCAGACTTTGGATATTCTGGTCAAAGACATTTAAAAAAATCCTCAGTATGCTCAAGGGGAAAAAGGAATAAAGGAAGAATTAAAGGATATCATAACATAAAACAATGAATGAACAATATGAGAATCTCAGTAGAGAGATGGTATTTTTAATAGAACTAAACAAAAATACTGAGTTGAAAACTACAATAATAAACAAGAAATTCCCTAGAAGATATAAAAAGTAGATTAGAACTAGTAAAAAAAAAAAAAAAAAAAGAAACAGTGAATGGGAAGATAAAACAATTGAAATAATTCATTCTGAATGAATCTCCAAAGACATAATGACAGAAAGCATCCCAAATATAATGAAGGCATGGAAGTACACATTCAAGAAACCCACTAAACTGACACAAGATAAACTTGTAAAGACCCATCCCATATACACTGTAGAAAATTTTCAATATACATTGCAGACAAATTTTCAATTACCAAATACAAAGAGAGAGTTCTGAAACCTGCATGAAAAAAGCAACAGCTATGAAAAATTAAGTTCAGTTTTCTCATCAGAAATCATTAGGGGAAGAAGCAACTGGTACAAAATATTTTAAGTGCTGAAAGATAGGAATTGCCAACCAAGATTTTATATCCAGCAATACTGACTTTATTTTTTAAATATATTTTTATTTTTCTAAAAGGTGCATTACACAAAATGTTACACCAAAAATACAAGGGATTCCCCACACCTCCCACCCTTCCCCACATTAACAACTTATTTAATTAGTGTGGTACATTCATTGCAATTGATGAACACACTTGCAGCATTGCCACTAAGCATGGGTAATAGTTTACAGTGTAATTTACACTCTTTCTCACTCAATTCTGTAGGCTATGGAAGGATATATAATGGCCTGTATCTGTCGTTGCAATGTCATTCAGGACAATTCCAAGTCCTGAAAATGTCTCCATGTTACACCTCTTTTTCCCTCTCCCTGCCTTTACCACCTCCAGTGACCACTGTCTCCACATCAATGATATAAATTATTCCATTGCTAGAATCACAAT
The DNA here is from genome assembly GCF_030445035.2 of Dasypus novemcinctus. Taxonomy (NCBI): domain Eukaryota; kingdom Metazoa; phylum Chordata; class Mammalia; order Cingulata; family Dasypodidae; genus Dasypus; species Dasypus novemcinctus. Next base: position 37,468,950 of record NC_080682.1, read on the forward strand.
AAGTTTATAATAGAATACTTGTAAGTCCACTCTAATCCATACTTTATTCCCCAATTCTAAGGATTCTGGGATTGGTGATTCCCACTCTTCCTCTAATCAACCCCATATGGCTGATGGATGGGACTCTTCTGCTTCAGTTCTTTACTGTCTCAGTTCCTTGATATGGTGTTGTCCAACCTAACATACTTTTTAGTTGTCCTTGGTGAGTCCAATGGACTGGAGAATAAATATTGCAGTTCCACTGAGGCTCACGCCCCAGTTGGCACATGGATAGCCTAAAGAATCAAGCCTCTTGGATGTACACTTACCAACACTAGCACCAACTATAGGTTCAAATAGAAGAGACATAAGAGGCACTTGTAGAGAAGTCACAACTGAGTCCAACTCTGTCACACTTGGGAACATAAAAATAGGGTCAGCTGGCAAGGCACCAAACTCCAGAGCTATCTGCCATGACTGTAGGATCTGAGTTTCTCTAGAGCCCTCAGGAAATCCACTATTTGGGGTAACATCTACTTTGGCAGTCTATGAGATCCTGCTGAGACATGCATAAGCATTACCTCTGGGATGACCTTCCAGCTTATTTTGAAGTCTCTTAGCCATATAAACTCATTTGTCTTTACCTTTTTACCTTTTTTATTTAAGGTCTTTTTCCAGTTACATCAGCAATACTATCTTTAAAATGAGATAGAGATTAAGTCAAGCTCAGAGGCAACAAAAGCTAAGGGAGTTTGTCTCTATTAGAGCCTGCTCTACAAGCAATGCTACAGGGAGTTTTACAGAGTGAAAGGAAAGGAAAAAGTCATTTTAAAAAACCCATAGCTAACATAACATTCAAAGGGGAAAGACCAAAAACTTACTCTTTAAAATCTCAAACAAAACAAGGATGCCTACTGTCACCCTGTTATTCAATATTTGAGTGGAGGTTGTAGATAGAATAATTAGTCAGAAAAAGAAATAAAAATCATCCAATTGGAAAGGAGTAAGAAAAACACTCTTTATCTTCAGATGACATCATCCTATATATAAAAATTTTTGAAAAATCCACAACAAAGGTACCAGAGAAAATGTACTAATTTAGCAGTGTGTCCAGGTATAATATCAACAAGCAAAGTCAGTGGTGCTTCTATACCTTAATAATGAACATTCTGAAGAGGAAATTAGGGAAATAAATTCTGGTACATAGATGAGCAACAAAAATTAATCAAATAACTAGCAAAGGTGTAAACGACTAATACACAGAAAACTACAAAACATTGCTTATAGCAATTTAAAAAGACCTAAATAAATGGAACAATATTCTGTATTCATATAAAAGTTGACTAAATATTTTTAATATATCAATTCTACCCAAAGCAAATTTACAAATTCATTGCAATCCCAATCAAAATTCCAACAGCTTTCTTTGTAGAAATGGGAAAAGAAATCATCAAACTTATATGGAAGTTACACAGGAGCCCCAAATAGCCAAACCAATTTGAAAATGAATAAGGATATTTAAAGACTAGCCATTCCCAAATTCTAAAATTATTACCAAGCTACTGTAATTAAACTATCATAATATGGTACAAGGACAAGTATATAGACTAATGGAATGAATTGGAAGTTCAGATAAACCCTCATATTTATGGTCATTTGATTTTTGAAAAGGTTTCAAAATCTACTCAATGGGGAAAGAATAGTGTATTTAACAAATGGTTTGGGGAAATCTTGATATCTATATTCAAAAGAATAAAGATGGACACCAACCTCTCACCATATGCAACAATTAACTAAAAAATGTACAAATATCAACATACAAGAACCAATAGTATACAACTCTGTTGATTGAATTATGTGTTCAAAAAAACATGCGTTTACTATTAATGCATTTCTGTGGCAGTGAACCCATTTGAAATAGGGTCTATTGTAGAGGTTATTTTTACTTCAGTTGTCATCTGAAGCAGTTTGGGTTTTAGTTTAATTTCTGCAGTCCTTTATAAACAGAATGAAACAGAGAGAAAGTGACAGATGAAGCAGGAAGTCAGTGAATTTGAGGGAGAAAGAAGACATAACACTGTGCATTGCCATGTGACTGAAAAGCCAAGGATTAAGGTAACCCAAAACTAGCGCAGTCTGAGGGGAGAAAGAATCACCTTCCTGATGAATAAATTATGAATTTCTCCCAGCCTTAAAACTCTCAGCTAATAAATTCCCATTGTTTAGTTCAACCCACATTATGGTATTTTTTTTAACAGTCTGGAGACTAAGACAAACTTCTACAAGGAAACATAGAAAAATCTATTCAGCATCTTGTGTTACACAATGGTTTCTTAGACTTTACACCAAAGCATAAGCAATAAAAGAAAAAATAGATAAATGGGACTTTGTCAAAATTCATAACTTCTGTGCATCAAAGGATTTTGTCATGAAAGTAAAAAATAACAAAAAACTACCGAACAAAATAAAATATATGAAAATCACATATCAGACAGGGTTTTATTATCCAAATATTGAAAGAAATACAACTAAATCAAAAAATAAAAATCTACCTAAAAATAGGGGAAAAGACTCAAATACATATTTCTCTATAGAATATTTGTAAATAGTTCATAAGCACCTGAAAAGATGCACAACCTTATTAGCCATTATGGTAATAAAAATCAAAATTCCAAAGAGATATAATTTCAGATTCATTAGAATGTCTACTATTAAAAAACTGAAAATAAAAAATGCTGGTGATAATGTGGTGCATGGGAACACTTGTTCATTGTTGGTAGGAATGTAAAATGGGGTTGGTAAAGCTGTTGTGGAAATCAGTTTAATGATTCTACAAAAAGTTAGGTACAGAATGACCACGTGAACCAGCAATCTCACTGATACTCATGTAACCTAAAAATGAAAGTTAGGTCTCAAATGGATATTTATACACAATTGTCAAAATATGGAAGCAGCCAAATAGCAGATAAACAAATGTGATATATACATGCAATGGAATATTATTCACCTGTTAAAAATGAAGTTTTGATACATGCTACAGCAAGGATGGACCTTAAGGATATGTCAAGTGAAATTAACAGATCCAAAATGACAAATATTATATAATCTCACTTACATGAAATAATTAGAATGTGCAAATCAATAGAGTCAGAAAATAGAATAGAAATTACCAGGGGTCAGGTTTGGGGTAGAGATGGGGAATTAATGCTTAATTGGTATCAATTTCTATTCGGGATGATGGAAAAATTTTAGTAATGATTGTTGGTGATGGGAGCAAATATTATGAATATAACTAACAGCACTGACTGCATATTTGGATGTGGTTAAAATGGAAAATAGAAGGAGGTTAGAGAATGGAAAGCTGAGAGATATTCTGTGCAGAATTAGCAAAAACGTTGTTTGTAAATCTTTGGAAATGAATAGAAATGGTAAAAGAATATCCTGGTACTTGTAACTATCAGTGATATTGTATGGGCGTGAAAGTGGTTGAAAGGGAAATTCTAAGGTCATATATATTACTAGACGGAAAACTGAAAACTGAACATGGGACCATATAAGATAGTAAAACCTCATGTAAAACACAAATATTGGTGATATTGAATATATAAGACTGTTTTTATAAAATATAAATACAAATACACTAGAGAGGGGGAAAAAGAATAGCAGCTAATATGGCAAGAGAAATGTAGATTGAGAAGTGATGATTTTTGTATGTTTTTGTTTATTATTATTATTGGAATAATGAAAGTGCTCTAAGAATGATTGAAGTGATGTATGCACAAATATGTGATTATACCAAATACCATTGATTGTTCACTTTGGATTGTTTATGCTGTTTTAATATGTTTGAGTAAAATTGACATGCTAAAAGAATTCCTACTTACAATGGTTTCACACACAGACAAATAGAGAAAGTTTAAGAAAATGTGTTTTATTTTTTGTATACATAGAACTACAAACCACCACACTTCACTCTTTGGACCCCCAAAAGACATGTACTTTCTACATACAAAATGCATTCATTCCATGACAACATCCCCAAAGACTTTAGTCATTTCAGAAATAATGAGAAGTACTAAGTTTCATCAAAATATACTATGGATGTGGTCTGTCCTGAGGCATAATCCCCTCTCTGTCTGCGGACCACTGAAACCTAAAGAAAAAATCATCTGTTTCCAATTAAAATTCAGGCAAAGGAAAGGATAAAATAATCCCCCATTACAGTAGGCAGAGACTGGAAGGAAAACAGGAGGCATGTTCCCCAAAATTCTGAAACCCAGAAGGGCAAACTCCATTAGATTTTAATGTCAAAAAGTCACTATAGATCAGTATCTTCTCAGGGTTTGATGGAGCAGCAGCCCCACCCCTTCCCAACACTTGCACAGCAACATTGTTTATGACAGCACACAAGATGCTTCCACTAGAGCCTACCTCCTGCTGCTCTGTTTATTACTGCTCCCAAAGGACTATTGGAATGGGATCCTTGCCAGAAAAGAGCACAAATAGATTAGCGTGAAGAGAAAGCTCTATTAGACAAGTTAAACTATAAATATAACAACCCATATTTAAGTCATCTGGAAACATTTGAAATTAAATAATTTCACATTGACTCCTGTTTATATGTAGAAAAATCTTGTGATTGAAATATCATTGTTCCCACTTTCTAACTGTGACTACTAAATAATCATTTCATGGACATTATAGCAAATTTGAAATTAATTCTCTGGTTGTACTTTCTATTATAACAATTCTGATATAAACACCACAATATTCAGTAATCTTTGTGAGTTTTAATGATATATTATGAAAGCAGTTGATAGAAATTTAACATTAAATTGATTAAAAACTAAAACATGCAAATTGGCAGGTGTTTTGTTTTGCTTTGCTTCATTTTTTGCATGTTTACACCACTTATTTAGCCAAGAGGAATGAATATTTATTAATTTAATTTATGCAGGAAGTGGATCCACCTGAGCCCAACTGCATTATCATTTCATACTCATCACTGTCTAGAATATCATTAAACTATTCCAAAAAAGCAATAAGATATCACTCTGCAGACTGTTTTTATGGGATATTACCTGGAGCACCTATAAATATATACTGGGAAGTTTGGATTGCCATTTGGATTGCCACTGAAGAATGTGACTGAAATAAGCATTTTTTTATTGAAAGGCTTCACAGATAATGTAGGGCTGAAAATCTCCTTGTTTTTATATTTTTTATAATTCATAGCAATCTATCTTTTTACTATTATATGAAATTTGGGACTGGCTGTATTGGTCATTGGGGATTCCAGCTCCACAATCCCACATACTGTTTTCCAAATGTTTCTTGGATGCCTGCTATTCTTCAGTTATCACCCTTAAATTTTTGGTAATTTTTTTGGCAATGGACATAATTAAAAAATGTTTTAGAGAAATTGGTTCATAACTAAAGTGCATTTTAAGCATTGAGTGAAACTCAAAAGAATGTGGAAGTTATTCTATATCTCTGTAGTGAGAAACTAGGCAATAAAATGTCTATTAGATAATATTTTTTACATATCCTAGAATATTTCCAAAGAAAGCATTATTCAGCCCTTTAATGCAGCATTTTACAAATGTAGATAAACTGTGTCAGCTCTATGCCTACTACCATGTTTAAACTGGACCATCTTAGATATTCATTGATAAACTTATATTGATATAGTTAGTTTAGGTGTAATTTGATTTTCACTGACTATACTTAGAAATAATGTCCTCAGGATTTGATGGCTTGATACAGCATCACATTGATATTGTAAGTTCTCACCTTTTATTATGAAGTGTATTGTTCTTCTTGAATCCTTGGAAGGACCTTCCAAATGGCATACATTTTTATGCCATGTACATTCATACGCTCAGACCCATCCTCTGGAGATATCTTTTGCAATGTTTGAGTCAACACCACAGACTTTTATTCCATTATTTCCTACCTACTGTTCAGTCACAGAAATGGATTAGATTGATTAGGAATATACCCAAAACATATTGAGATGATATGGTAATGTTTATTTATATATAATTAAGGCTTTGGCTAAATGAATGAAAGTATATTTACTTAAGCCTGATTTATTCTGCTTTTTGTTGTTGTTGTTCTAATATTTATTGACTTGGAGTGATATTAAGAATGAAATTATGTTTTCCTTCAATGAAATTTGCTATTTTCAGTATGAAGTTGATATTCAATTTAAAATTTTCAGGACCTCAATCTCTAGTCATTACAAGGATAATTCATATGTCTCAAATGGAGAAAATACACTTGACAGTATAGTCTGGTTTAAATATACTCAAAAATTCTCAAAAAACAAAAACAACAAGTTTAGCCTGATAGTGGGCAACAGTAGGGACTAAATGCTGAGCAATGGGTAACCAATTACCATGAGACATCAGTCTTCCATCATGAAATGGATGTTTTTGGACTCAACAGCCATAAAATTGAATGTGTAATTTTTCCTACAAAAAATGCTAAACAATGGGTTACAAATTACCATGAAACCTCAGTTGCCTATCATGAAATGGATCTTTTTGGACTCAACAGCCATAAAATCGAATGTGCATTTTTCCTCCAAGAAATGGAAGCAATATATATGAGATAGGGCTTGAGTAGTTCCTGAAGGCACAAGTAAGTTAAATAAGGAAGTGGCCTAGATGCCTACTACATTACCTTTACATCCACAGGAATGGATTAGAGTGAGAATGTGTTTTTCTTGGGTATATACAACTTCAAATCACACAACACTAACAAATATAAAATGACAGATTATCTAAAAAATTAAATTTTTCATGAACCCACATGAAAGATGAGGTTGAAAACATCCAATAAATTGGAATACAAGAGAAACAAGACCCTCAAAAAGGAGATGGAACAGATGACCTGTTTCATCATTTGCAGAGGGTAAAGAAGATGTGTGCACTATATGAGCACACAGGAAGAATAGAGATAAATTAAAAAGAATTGCTAAAGCCAAGCATAGATTAGAGTGTTAGGGGGGATCCTAAAATCAAGCAAATCTTAAAATCAAGAAGTGTATATTCATTCTGAATATATTCTTGGCATATCTTGTCTAACAGTCCATTAAAAAGACAGGGGACAGGCTGGGAGTACTTTAGGGAAGGTCATGGTGTACCCTAAAAATTATCAAATACCTCCCCTTCTATAAATGAGAAACTACTATAACTTTACAAACTAGAGCTTTATTCTTACTTTAGTCTTCCCTAACAATGTATAAAATTTATTGATATACCCCATCATAGAATCACTCCTGCTTTCTGACAGCATCCAATCAAATAACAAATTTTCACAAATACCCTCTCCCTAGATACCCAACAAAAGGCTAAATCTTAAATAGGTTCTTTCTAAAACTCTCTTACTTAGAAACCACATATTTCCTCATACCATGTGTACTTCCTTTCTGCAATGAGAAATAAAACCAAATTTTTCAGGCACGTGTGTTCTTGGTTCAAATGATCTAATGGAGAAGAAAAAACAGGTGTGCATACATGAGAACTTTCATCATAGGGGTGAAATCTTTTAGGGAGTGTCCAAAGAAATGTTAAAAATAGAACTTTTAAAACACACACACAGTGTTAGAAACAAAATTCCACCAACACGATTATCAATAGACTCAATACATCTGATGAAAGATTTAGTGAAATTTACCAAATTAACCGAACAGAAGAGACATTAAGGGAACAAAAGAGTTTGGCATAATACCCAAGTACTGTGAGAAAATATCAAAAATTAAATAGATATATAGTTAGAGTAGTACAATAAGAATAGAAAAATATTAGAAGAGATAATGAACCAACATTTCTAAAAATAAGAAACGGGATCCATCCACAGGTCTGCAGTTGTTAGAAGACCCCAATAAAAAATTTCCTACAAATAGGAAATAAACAAACAATCAAAACACATAGTCATTAGTCTTACCGCTTAAAAACAAAAGCAGAAAATTATGAAGGCAATTAGAGGAAAATACGTAGCAGGAAGAGGAATAAAACATGAGATTTTACCAGACATGTCATAAAAAATAGTGATCCAGTACAGTACCAGAAAGGTTGCATTGGAGTAACTCAGCAGAGCACAGCTCTCACATGAAATAGGGGAGAAAGCATAGAAATACTCCAAGGGAGCTGCTTTGGGGTACTGCAGACCAGAAGAGTGCTGCACACATCATCTAGGAGAAAGTGGGGACAGAAAGCTAAGAGGCCAAAAGGACAACTGTGAGTTGCTGGTCATGTGACTGAGAATGCTGCCCAACCCCCACCCTTGAGGTGACTAGATCTTGTAAAACCTGTGGCTCAGCAGCCAAAAGAGAGGAGAAAGGATATATTCCTCTCTGTGAAGAGGAAGGATGTGTCTGAGGGCTAAGCGTGGTTTGTCTTCAATGAGTTCGACCAGCAAAACCCGGTTTTGAATCGCTGCCTTAGAAGATCTAGTCAGTGGAAATTGAAGGATTCATCTCCATGGAAAGGTTGTTCTGAAGAGTGCCATCTGCTGACCAAACAGGAAAGTGAAGGAAGACAAGGCATATTGCTCCCTATTTCTATCCAAGACACCACAGATCCGGCCTATACCCCATCAGTGACTCTTTGCCCATCTTTTGATAACTTAAACAGGACAATTTAAAGTTTTAGACAAAACCAAAGCAAAAATCAAAGAAGAGTTGTGAAATAAAACCAGTAGGCAATAAACTCACCAACACAATTAGATGCCTAGATAAAAAATAAACTGGGAAGCGGTTTGGTCCAGTGGTTAGGGCGTCCATCTACCACATGGGAGGTCCATGGTTCAAACCCTGGGCCTCCTTGACCAGTGTGGAGCTGGCCCATGCGCAGTGCGGATGCACGCATGGAGTGTCGTGCCACGCAGGGGTGTCCCCCGCGTAGGGGAGCCCCACGCGAAAGGAGTGCGCCCCATCAAGAGAGCTGCCCAGCGCTAAAGAAAGTGCAGCCTGCCTAAGAATGGCTCCGCTGACAAGATGACGCAACAACAACAAAAAGAAACAGATTCTCATGCTGCTGACAACAGAAGCAGACAAAGAAGACACAGCAAATAGACACAGAGAAAAGACAACCAGGGTGGGTGGATGGGGAGATAAATAAATAAAAAATAATAAAATAAAATAAAATAGCAAGCCATACTAAGAAACAGAAAGATATGGTCCAGTCAAAGGAACAAACCAAGAATAAAAATGGAGACAGGATTTAAGACAAATAATCAATTTCATTCACATAAATCTCCTTAATCAATTTAAGGGGTTGAAGGAAATATGGCTAAAGAGATAAAGGATATTAACATAACACTCTGTGAGCATAAAAAACAATTTGAAAGTCTGCAAAGAAAATTAATGGAGCTTATGGGAATGAAGGATACAATGGATGAGATTAAAATACATTACAGATTATAGTTAACAAAATATTGTAATATTCTTACATCGATACCAAAGAAGGTACTATATCAATGATAAGGGTGAATAATAGGGGAGTATGGGAATTTTTCTTTTGGACTAAGGAAGACTTTAAAAGGTTTGCTGGTGTTACTACTGCACAACTTTGTGTTAAAAATGAGTATACACTTTGAATAGAATGTGCAAGGCATGGGACCTTAGAACACAGTGAACCGTGTGGTGGAAGAAGGACTATAGTTAACAATACAAATATGAGAGTGTTCTATTATGACCCACAACAAATGTACAATAATAATACATAGTGTTAATTTTAGGGGGTAGATGGATAAATATACCAAGTATAAGCCATGGACCATAGTTAGCGGTAATAGTCTGATCACGTTTTTTCATACTCTATAAGAAATGTTCCACAAAAATGTAAGGAGTAGGTGGAGGGATGATGTATGGGAATTCTGCACATTATGCATGATTGTTTTGTAAGCTCACTTCTCTGATAAAAATAAATGTAAAAAATATATTAGAGACATACAAACACAGATTTGAATAGTACCTGTAAGAATTAATGAATTGGAAGACAAAACATTTTAACTTGAAAGGACAGAAGAAAAGAAGGAGAAGAGAATGGAAAAAAATTAACAGGGTATCAGGGAATTGAAAGATAGCATGAAACACACAAAAATACATGTTACAGGTGTCCCAGAAGTGGAACAGAATGCAGAAGGGGTAGAAAGAATAACTGTGGATATAATGACCAAATCAATATTCAAAAAGGGCAACATACTCCAAAGGTTTAGAAACCACATAGCTGACTAGGGTTTGATTTCTATTTTATATAAAGAGATCACACAACTCAATGACAAAATAAGACAAGCAACCTAATTTAAAAATGAGAAAATTAGGGAAGCCAGCAGGAACCCAGAAGTCAGGAGGAAAATGGAAGAGAAAGGAGAGGATATCGCCATGTTGGTGGTAAAGCCAAGGAGCCCAAGGACTGTCTGCCAGTCAGAATGTTGCTGAGCTGGGAAGAAGCAACCCTTCTAGACAATGCCTTGACTTGGACTTCTGACTTCTGAAAGTATTATCCTGGGAATGCTGGCATTCCTGGTTTGGAAGAACTTTATAATATGATTGGTTTGTTACCATGGGCTATATTATCTAGGCAGCTTTTCTTTGAGGTAAATCCAAGTAATTATAACATCTAGGTCTGATGGCTATGTGGAGGCACCAGGAACTGAAACCAGAACCTTCCATGTGGGAAGCAGGAGACCAACTGCTTGAGTCACATGCACTCCAGATAATTTCTTATACTTGCAAAAAGGCATTAACAAATAGGTAAAAGGAAAGTAAGAGAACAGGGATCATTTACAGCAACACCACACTATATCTAGTTGTTTTGTAAAATTCTGATGATACTCAATTTTAATTTAGAAAACCTTCATGAAAAGTGAAACAAAATTAAAATCAACAGAGCCATAGCTTCTGACAGGGATAGGAAAAACCACCTGTTTTATTAATTTCTCCAGTAAACATTCTAATATTCTGGAAAGTTTTCTGAGATTGGCACTGTATGTGAAGGCATTTGAAGATATGTAAGAATGCATCTGAATGAAAGTGTATCTATTTCTGGTGTTTACCCTGGTATTTGCACATTCCAATCATTGTACTTTGATGTAGGCTTGCATTGGTCACCCTTCCTACCTATATAATACAAAAAAAGACCCACATTTACTGAGCATTCACTTTGTACCAGACCCTGTTCTAGGTACTTTATAAACATGAGTTTTCTTTTTTTAATGCTTCAAAATAACTTTGGTCAGTAGATATGAATCTCCCCAATTACTTTGTCTTTAAAGTTTGTCAAGTCTGCCCTGTGTTTTGTCACCCTACCTCACTCTTCTTTGCACCATTTGCACTTCCTGTCTTTGTTTTTTTTATTTATTTTTTCTTCCTTTTAAAATTTATTTTAATTGTATTTTTTTGAAGATACATAGATCACAAAAAATGTTACATTAAAAAATATAAGGGTTCCCATATACCTGCCACCCCACTCCACTCCACTCCTCCCACATCAACCTCTTTCATCATTGTGGCACATTCATTGCATTTGGTGAACACATTTTGGAGCACTGCTGCCCTGCATGGGTAATAGTTTACATTGTAATTTACATTCTCCCCCCATCTGTTCAGTGGGTTATGGCAGGATATATAATGTCTAGCATCTGTCCCTGCAATATCATTTAGGACAACTCCAAGTCCCAAAAATGCCCCACATCACATCTCTTCTTCCCTCTCCTGCCCTAAGCAACCGTGGCCACTATGCCAGCTGTGCCCTGGGCCCCAGCAGAGTTGCAACTCCTACTCTCCAGTTCGTTGGTCTTATCTAGTTCAGCTAATAGGGAAGTGAAGAGGGTCAACCACCACACCAGGGAACAGAGAGCCTACAACTGCAAGCAGGAGAATCGCATCCTTCATTCATGTGGGATCTAAGCCCCATCTAGATATAGAGGTGGAGTGGATGTCACCATTCCAGGCTCCACAGGATGGAGGAATAAAATATGGATTAGAGTGAACTTACTGGTATTCTACTGTAGAACAATTGTGACTAGTAATGGAAGAAATTGTAGCATTGATCTCCACTTCTAACTTTGGCTGCACCTCTCACCTCTCATATTTCATCTCAGCACCCTACACCCACCCCTAGTCATTTTATTGCTGCAATCCTTTTATAATACCTTTTATCCCAGACACACAATTTATTTGTCAAATGAACAATCATTCCCCTTTGATGTGATACTTGCATATTTCCTTTACGTCTCTTTCCTATTGCTTTGGGGAAGAGAAATTCCTGCTTTCTGCTCTCATGGAGTGACCCGACCCATGGGTCAGTCAAACCTAGACCTGATGGGGAGTGGGAATGAAAGGGACAAGAGACACAAAGAATGGAGACAAGACAAGATTCTGATCAAGTCTCACTTATTGAGGGTCAATCAGGGGTATTTATAGCCAGGGATGAAGGAGGTGGTACATACTGACAACAGCACATATGTCGGTAAATGATTGGGTAACTAGATTTTGAATTTTGTGCCACACGCATGCCCAGATGGTTGTTTGGCAACGTCCATGGAAAGACTTTCCCGCTCTTTTAGGGAGTGCCCAATCAGAGCCTGGGGGAGTGGTGTAAGAATAGAAACTTAATTACTTCAGTGAGGGTGGGGAAACAGAAACTTAACCGGGTTAGTGTCTAAAAATAGCGTTTAGTAACAAGATGGCCAATATGATACCAATGCCAGAGGCAGCTTCCCACAGGTCCCCTTTTTCTTTAGTATTTTTAGCAGAAAAGGAAGACTGACAAGATGGCCCATTCTGGGGGGACTGTGCCTGTCTTAGGTCAAGGCTGGCAGACAGACGATCGCATTAGACCTTACCCGTCATTGAGAATCGTGGCAGTGAAAGGCCACGTCTCTGTCTTAGGTGGTTGTTATCGTGAGAATGCCTTGCCCAGTTGCCCGTCATTGACTAACCAGTCCAGTGCCTCAGAAGATACTGATGAGATATTCATGGTCTGGGATCAGGCCTACCAGCTGGATCCATTTGCAAGTAATGGTCAGACCCCTTGTCGTAGTCAGCCATGTCAGCCTATGATAATGGACCTGGATGGGCTGCATTTTTATGGCATCCAGTTGTGCTTTAAAAAGGCCATAATCTTGTTAAAGAGAATAGGTCCTAGTGATAGAAGTATTAGTAAGCCAAGCAGAGGGCCCAAGAGGGGGAGTATGTAAGGTAACATTCCATTCAACCCATTCCACAAGGGGCTGTCAGCCAACTCTTTTCTTCTTTTTTCCAGATCTTCTTGAAGCTTCTTAACTTTATCTCGAACAATGCCAGACTTGTTGGCATAAAAGCAGCACTGTTTGAAGAAAGTACGTAGAAGGGATCTGTCCAGTGCGATCCAGTCACTCGGAGTGCCAGCGTATAACAGAAGGGCTCCAATGATGGTGACAAAGCTGCATAGAAGGATTCCAGGGGGGCTGCACAGCTGCATTGGTTTTAGCATTGGTTACTCTCCTACAAGAAAGCAGTATTCATCTCAGAGAGAGTCCTCTACCCTGGATTGATTGTTATTATTCATTTGTTTAACCAATCGTCCTGGCAGCCACGTGGCTGCATCTAGTTCTTTTGAATAGATGCAAACTGATCCTCTGCCCCATATTAGGACGGGATCATGTCCATGCCAGGTATTATCCATTGGGTCATTCCACAGAACTGTGGCATGGTTAGTGCTGGGGTTAGAGTGCCAGAAGCGCTCGGCTGCAGAGTGTCCCTTTTGGTTTAAGCTTAAAAAATTTAAAATGAAAAGAGAGTGGGATAATAAATTTTGGGGGGATCCTCTGACAGGATACCACTCCCCCTTTTTTATTTTTTCGATGGTATTTTTTAGAGACAGATGTGCTCTTTCGACTATACCTTGCCCTTGGGGGTTATGTGGAATGCCTGTGATGTGTTTTATGCCTAAATGCTGGCAAAATGTGGCGAATACATGGTCAGTATATCTGGGGCCATTATCTGTCTTTATCTGTTGTGGGGTTCCTAATACTGACATGGCGGTTAACACATGTGTGATAACGTTTTTTCCTGCTTCCCCTGTTTGTGGGGTGGTGAAGATAAAGCCGCTAAAGGTATCAACTGTAACATGCACATATTTCAGATTACCAAATTCAGGAATATGAGTTACATCCATTTGCCAGAGGGCATTAGGTATCAGACGGCGGGGGTTTACTCCTAAATGAGGTGTAGGTAAAAGGGTTACACAGGAAGGGCATCCTTTAACAATCTGACGAGCTTGTTCTCTGGTAATTCTGAACATAAGCCTTAAAGTATGTGCATTAATATGATGGAACTGGTGGGCTTTAGCAGCTTTGTTACGGTTATTCGAGTTGTCATGCATGCCCTGGTTAAAATAGCACAGTAGCGAGTGGCCTGATCAGCTAAATGGTTTCCTTGGGTGAGGGGACCCGGAAGATTGGAATGAGCTCTGAGGTGACCAATAAAAAGGGGGTGATTCCTTTTATGAATAAGAGATTGCAGTTGAGTGAACAAAATAGCCGCCTCTGAGGCATTTTTTATTTGAGCGGCCATTTCAAGTAAAGGGACTGACTGAGCTATATAAGCGCTATCCGTGAAGAGGTTAAAAGAGGCACTTCGGAATGCAGAGAACACAGCTATGACAGTTTGTAGTTCTGTAAGCTGTGCAGATTTTGAATGAGTTTGAAACCGGACAGTTTTGTCATTAAAGACGTAAGCAGCCATTCCTGAGGAGGACCCATCAGTGAATACTGATAGGGCTCCAGTGATGGGTTGAAGAAAGGTGGTCAAGGGAAAAATGAAGTCATGCATACTCAAAAATTGTAGTGCTTATCATTGGGGTGATGGTTGTCTATTTGTCCGCCATAAGATGCACAAGCAATAGGCCAGCTGTCAGTTGTCTGCAACAGCCAGCTGATTTGTTCCTTAGTATATGGCTGAATAATGGTATCGAGTTCTTTACCAAAATAATGTTTGCCTTGTTCTCTCCCCAGGCAGGATATATCTGTGACAGCCTGGTAGTAAGGATAAATTACCTTAGCAGGTGACATGGGTAAATGCACCCACATTATGAGGACGGTTTACCAGAATACTGCTGTGGGAATAAGAGAAGTTTTACATATGACAAAAAACAAGGGTTGGCTATAGTCCATGGTAGTGACAAATTATGATTGTATAGCTTGTTCAACCATCTTAAGGGCTTGGTGTCCTTCCTGAGTAATACTCCTAGGAGAGTTGGGGTTAGAGTCTCCTTGTAATATGTTAAATAGGGGTTTTAAGTCTCCTGTGGTTAGTTTTATGTAGGCATGGGGCCAATTTATGTCACTTAAGAGCTTTTGGAAGTCATTTAGGGTTTTTAGTCTATCTAGTCCGAGGTTGGCCTTCTGAGTAGTTATTTTATTTCCTGCCATATGGAAACCCAGGTAGGTGTAAGGGTCTTGTAACTGTACCTTATCAGGGGCAATTTGAAGCCCATGTGCCTTTAAGGCTTTTTCCATATCATGGTAACATTTTAGGACATCTTGTCCATCTTTACCAGCTATCAAAATGTCATCCATGTAGTGGATGATATAAAGGTCCCTCCATATTGCTCTTACTTCCCTTATGGCAGTAGCCACAAATTTTTGACATAAGGTAGGGCTATTTGTCATGCCTTGGGGTAAGACTTTCCAGTGATATCTCCTCATAGGTTCTTTGAAATTCACAGAGGGGAGGCTAAACACAAAGCGCTTTTGATCAGCCAGGTGTAATGGGATAGTAAAGAGGCAATCTTTTAGATCTATGATAATTTTATAATGTCCAAGGGGGATGGCTACAGGGGTTGGAAGACCAGGCTGCAAAGCTCCCATCGGTCTCTTTGTTTTGTTCACTGCTCTTAAGTCCTGCAATAATCGCCATTTCCCAGATTTCTTTTTAATGACAAAAATTGCGGTCACCCCTCGGGCTGAAGTGTGGTTTGCTGGCCTGGCAAGGGAGCGGCCGCGGTAGGCCTAATTCCGCTGCCCCCATAATAGGGTGGTTGGTCAGGCCCACCGCCACCCCTGAAGGAAGCTCGGCATGGGCGCAGAGTGCCCTCGGGTCTCCCCTTCTCGGCAGCCATGCTTCCGCGGCCGCCCCTCCTCCCAGATGGCACCACCCGATGCCTTGTGGGGCGGCACCCTTCTTCTTCCTTCTCCCTGCGCAGGCGCAGGGCAGAAAATTCCAGTCTGCCCTTTTCCCCTCCCCCGACAGCAGCAACAGCCAGGCGTGGGCAGAGAAATCCAGCCCGCCCTTTTCCCCTCCCCCGACAGCAGCAACAGCCAGGTGTGGGCGGAAAAATCCAGCCACCCTTTTCCCTTCCCCCGACAGCAGCAACAGCCAGGCATGGGCAGAAAACTCAAGTCTTCCCTCCACCCCAGCAACAGCAGCCACCAATCCCTAAACCCTGCCCCTTCCCCCAGCAACAGCGACAGCCAATCCCTAACCACCACCCCTCCCCCATCCAGTACCGCCCACTGACCTTTCGCCGGCAACCAATCAGAACAGGGCGTGGCTTCAACCAATCAGCCTTCCCCAGCCCCTATAAAACTGTTGCCTCTCCCTCAGTAAAGTGGACTTGCGTGTTTACCTTGTCTCCGCGGTAGTTCTTCTGCCATGCGCCCTCCAGTCCTGAGAGCCCCCGACAAGGGCCTGGCCTCCCTTGTCCCCAGTTCGCCGCCTGCTTCTCCAGGCGACCCCTTCGTCGCCTGCTTCTCCGGGCGACCCCTTCGTCGCCGGCTTCGCCGGGCGACCCCGTCAGCCAAACCGCGCAACCCCTTGTGAGACCGATCCCTCGTCTGCTGCCGGACCAACCCCCCATCCCAAGTGGGACCAACCCCTTGTCCCAAGCGGGACCGACCCCTCGTCCAGAGCTGGACCGACCCCTCATCCGCAGCCAGACCCCACCTCTACCGACCGAGCAAGCCGCCGCAAAAAATAGGAGTGTTCCAGGGAGAGTCACTCTCTGTGATATGTCCTGCCGCTAGCTGTTCCTGTACTAACCGCTGGGTGGCCTGTAGCTTGTCTGAGGATAAAGGCCATTGATCGACCCATACAGGTTCATCCGAAATCCAGGTGATTTGGTCTGCATGGGGTACAGGAAGATCAACGACCCCTAGGCTAAATTTCCCAGGCCTTTTTTGCTATTTTGTCCCTTTATAGATAGGGGTTGAGCAATTCCTGATTCGGATTTTCCTAAACCTTTTCCCGGTTTAAACCCTTGTGAGAGCATTTGAACTGTGACTGTATCATTGGGACTACACATGAGAAGCCCTATTTGAGAAAGCAAATCCCTTCCCCAAAGGTTAATGGGGAGCCCTGGTATTACATAGGGTTGTATAGTTCCTTGATTCCCTTCTTTATCCTTCCGGGTTAGTAGTTTTGAGCTTTTTATGGGATTTTGACTCTGACCTATGCCCCTTAAATTAGTTAAGGTGGGAGAGAGAGAGGAAAATTGGGTGGCCAATCTTCTCTTTCAGGATAGTAACGTCTGCTCCGGTGTCCACTAATCTACTAAACTGTCTCCCGTCAAGCCACAGGGTTATCATGGGTTTATTGGCTGAAATAGCCTGTGCCCAGTATGCATCGGAGGAACTGAACCCTCCTGAGCTGCGCTTAGAGCTCTTCACCTGATTGTCGGGTTAATTAATGGCAGCAGTAATAGTTGAGTGATCCTTTCTCCTGAGGGAATGGTGGAAATATTTTGTGGGGAGGATGCCATAATTTTTATGTCCCCGGTATAATCATTATCGATAACGCCAGGAGAATTTTGAAGCCCATTAATAGTGGAGCTACTTCATCCAATTAGTAGACCCAAAGTATTATGTGGCAGGGAACCATACACCCCCATTGGTAAGGCTTGTACCCCCATCTGAGGTGTTAATACAGTGTGGGTGGTGACACAGAGGTCCAGTCCTGTGCTCCCTGGGGTGGCTCTACAGAGGTCTGAAATGGATTGCTGTTGGCCGGAATGAAGTTGATTGCCCCATAAACTTGTTTGGGTTTGGGGGCCTGGGGCTGGCCCCGATTCCCGTTTCCCTGGAGGGAAGGTAAAGGTTGACCCTGGGCGTCAGTTTTCGATTTACATTCGTTAGCCCAGTGCTTTCCTCAGTGACACCTGGGGCATAACCTAGGAGTAACGCTTTTCCCTCCTGTAGGCTTTTGACCCTTGCAGTTTTTAGCAAAGCGGCCCTTTTCACCACAGGTGAAGCATTTCCCCTTATTTTGTTGGGCTAGTTACTGTTTAACTGTAAACCTTTGTAGGGCTGCTGCCATTGCTAAACCCTGTTGATATGCAGCTCCTATGTCTGAGCACAATCTAATATAGCCAGACAAATCTGTCTTTTTTCTATACGGGGGATTGAGGCCTGGCAAGCGGCATTTGCATTTTCATAAGCTAATTGTTTTACAAATTCAGTGCCTGCCTCTGCATTTCCAAATATCCTCCCCGCGGCAGTTATGAGCCGAAGTACGAAGTCTGCAAAAGTCTCATCCAGTCCTTGTTTTATGCTAGTGAGGAAGGAACTAAGATCTCCTTTGGTGGGTAATTTTCTCCAGGCCCTAGTGCCTGCAGCTTGAATTTGAGCTAATAGGCCTGCATCATATTGCATTTGGGTTTCGTTGGAAGCATAATTTCCTTCTCCTATTAGCATATCTAGGATCCACTCATTGCCCGCTTGCGCATTGGGCCTGGCAGTACAAAGTTCAACATACTCTGATTTCCATAGCAGATAATCCCCTCCAGACAAAGTAGCGTGGGCAATAGTGTGCCAGTCAATGGGGGTGAGCCAATTTTCAGCAATGGATTCTACAATAGCTAAGGTGTAGGGAGCGGTAGCTCCGTATTGGGCGACCACGGTTTTAATTTCCTTAATGAGTTTAAAGTCAAAGCCGCTATGGTGTCTCCAGGCCTGACTCTGGTCATCTGTGGTTTCTGTTACAGGAAAAACCTCGGGTTCGCCTAAGGTAGTTAAAGGGTTAGAAGCCTGGGGGTTTCTTAACACCGTTCCTCGTGGGGGTGGCTTGGCGCGGGATTCTGCAGTTTTACTTTCATTTTTAGTTTTTCCCGTTTTCAACCTTTCTAACTGAGATATGAGTTCCTGATGTTCTTCTTCTAATCGAATTTGTTCTTTTAGTTTATTTTTTCTAATAACTCCTTCCTTGGGTCAACTACCAGCATAACTATAGGTGGGGCTGCGGGATAGGGAACGTATGGCGGAGGTCGAGACTTTAATGTCTCCTCCTCAGATTCACCCGATTCTATATTAGAAGATTCATCATCAGTTTCCACTTTTAATTTTCTGAGGTCAAGGTACAGGTTCCTACTAGATATGGCTTTAATTTTTCCTTTATTTTTAGCCTCCTTTACAGGATCTTTTGTTTGCATGGGTTAACGGCTGCTTTGGCCTGGTGGTAGGCTTCCTGTCCTCCTCGCTATCTAGCGAGATCAAGTCCTCCTCCAGACCCGACGCTCCAGATGCATCAGGCGGGTTGGACTTTGGGCAGTCTGCTGATTTCTTAGGGCTGGTGGCTAGAGCCTCCAGCCCCTGCCCTTCTTGCAAAATTTCCTCACCCTTCTTAATAACATTTGCCACCACCACGTCCCTATGGCGAATACTTAAAATATCATTAATGAGATTCCAATATGAGAATGTGGTTACTGGGATTCTTTCAGGGCCAAAAGTTTTGTAAAAGTCCTGTAAAGCATCCCCTACTCTTTTCCATCTTCTCTCATCCATAGTTCCTTCTTGAGGAAATCATGGACATACTTCCTTCAAAAACTCAAAAAACCTCAATAACTATTTTACTTTCACCTTTACTCCTCATGTCTGTAATGCCTCTTGGAGACCTTCTACAAATGTCTCATGCTGGCTCATTTCTTGCCCCATGATCGCCGATCACTTACTGAGGCTTCAACTGAGAGGCAGGTTCCCTTGCGGCATCCTCCAATTCTCGCGTCCTGGTCAGCTCCTCGTCCTGGCCAGCTCCTCGATAAGTGTTCCTCACTTCATCCGTCATACTCTGGTCCCTGTTCAGTCGCCACTTGACCTGACCCACGAGTCAGTCGAACCGAGACCTGAGGGAGGGAGTGGGAATGAAAGGGACAAGAGACACAAAGAATGGAGACAAGACAGGTTTCTGATCAAGTCTCATTTATTGAGGGTCGATCAGGGGTATTTATAGCCAGGGATGAAGGAGGTGGTACATACTGATGACAGCACATATGTCGGTAAATGATTGGGTAACTAGATTTTGAATTTTGCACCACACACGATGGGCAGATGGTTGTTTGGCAACGTCCATGGAAAGACTTTCGTGCTCTCTTAGGGAGTGCCCAATCAGAGCCTGGGGGAGTGGCATAAGAATAGAAACTTAATTACTTCAGCAAGGGTGGGGAAACAGAAACTTAACCAGGTTAGTGTCTAAAAATAGAGTTTAGTAACAAGATGGCCAATACGATACCAATGCCAGAGGCAGCTTCCCACAATGGAGTAAATGTTCTAGGAGCTCTAAACAATTCTGCTCAAGCCAATAGGCAACCCCTGAAAGTGAATGGTCAGGGAAGAGATTTTTCCTTGGAAGCATAATCTGGGAGTAAATTATAGTATGGGTTGGAGGTTGAGAGGAAAGCTAAGCATTCATTGCAGGAGTGGAGAGGAGAGGTAATCAAGACCTGAGTTAATGGAGAGGCAGAGGAGCAGTATCTTCATCTAAAGCTACCACAAAATTACAACTTGTGAGACTGTGCAGAGAGGAAAGACTAAAGAGCCAGGGAGGGCAGAGTTTGGATCCCAGGTTCATACCTTGTTAATTTACTCAACAATTAGTCCCGTGATGCCCCATACCGAGAATGATCTCTCATAGGGTTGCAGGAGAGTCTTTGTAAAAGAAAATGTGTAAGTTGCTTAGTAACGTCCCTGTGCATATAGGGGGTACTTAATATCTGCTTAAGAAATAATTCCCACCTAAAATTCCTGGAAAAAAGTAGTAAACTTCTTGGAATTTATCTTTCTCATATAAATATTAAGTGCTTACTATGTGCCAGGTACAACATTAGACTGAAACCCCAGCAAGAAATAAACCAAAACTCCCAGTCTCATGGGAAAACCATCATTCAAATGAGGGTATTTCAGCCTCCCAAAATTATATATATATATATATATATATATATATATAAAGTTGTAGTAAGTTCTAAACTTCAAAATAGTCTAAAGCTGCAGAGGAAGGAAGACGATTCTATTTTTTAATGTTTAAAAGTAAAGTAACTGTAATTTTCCCATGTATCACCACATACTTAACACTTTGTAAAGGAAGAACATTCTTATGCTATTAACCACAATCTTCACCACCAAAATCACTATGTTATAGTGTTCTTGCTTTATTCTCTAGCTTCCTTTTATTCATGACTCATGTAAATTATGGATTATAGTTAACAGTAATATTGTAGCATTTTTGCAGCAATGGCAAAAAATACCAATTCTAAGGGACAATAATAGGGGGGTATGAAGGGATATAGGATTTTTCCTTTTGCGGTAATGAAAATATTTTAAACTTGGCTGAGGTGATAACAGCACAACTCTTTGAGAACCACTTAGTGAACACTTCAAATAGATTGTACAAAACCTAAGACTGTAACATAATGAATCCTGTGGTAGAAGATGGACTGTGATTAACAGAACAATAAGAGAACATTCTCTCATGAAGTATAACAAAGATATAATACTAATACAGGGTGACATTAACTGGGTGGGTTGGGGGAAAATACGCCAAATGTAAGATATTGGCTATAGAGTTAGTAGCAACGTGTTGACAATGCTCTTTCATAGTTTGTAACAATTTTTTTCACAAAAAATGCAAGTTGTTGTTGGTGGGATAGTGTATGGAAGAACTGTATGTTGATAAACAGGTTTGTTTTGTAAGTTCAGAATGTAAACTATGTACTTATTGCTTATGGATCTTCGTGTATGAATTACAAACTTAAATTAAAAAGTTAAAAAAGTAAAAAAAAAATGAGCAAAAGATTTGAATATATATTTTTTCCAGACAAAATACAAATAACCAAAAAGCACATGAAGAGATGCTCAACATCACAGTTATTAGGAAACTGCAAATCGAAACTACAGTGAGATATTTCATGCCATACAGAATTATTGTTTTTTTTGTTTTGTTTTCTTTTGTTTTTTTAAAACAGAGTGTTACAAATGCTGTAGAAGAAACAGAGAATAGGAACACTAGTTCCCTGTTGGTGGGAATGTAAAATGGTGCAGCCTCTGTAGGAGCTGGTTGGTGGTTCCTCAGTAATCTAAATATAGAACTACCATATGATCCAGCAATCCCACTACTTGGAATATATTCAAAGAACTGAAAGCAAGAGCCAGAACAGGTATTTGTACAGTAATGATTGTAGTGGCAATATTCACAATTGCTAAAAGGTGGAAACTGTCTAAGTGCCTCTCAACCTATGAATGGGTAAACAAAATATTTTATATACATATGATGCAATACTATTCAGCTGTAAAAGAAATGATCTATAGAAGCACATGATAACATGGATGAACGTTGAGTACAATATGTTGAGTGAAATAAGTCAGACACAAAATGAGGAATATCATATGGTCTCACTGATATGGACTAAATATAATGATTAAACTTATGGAATTTTACTATGGAGTATAGGTTATTGGGAGACAAAATGAGAGCTGAGATAGGGGATCTGATGATGAATGCATGTAGAATGTTTAATAAGGTCAATTTTAAATATGTGGTAATGGATGGAGTTGATGGTAGCACATTATAAGGAGTATAACAAACATTGCTGATTTACAAATGTGATTGTGTCCAAAAGGGTAATTCTAGTGAGACTAATGTTAATTAAAAGCCAGCTAGAGGAAAATAAAACTTGAGACTGTATAACAGTGATTTTGGTGGTAGATAAGTGTTGTACTTGCAAATAAAAGAATGTTGCTCTACTGCAAGGTGGTAGAAATATTGGAAGGCGGAAGAGGAGCAACAGAAGGAGCTTGGCATGGAGGGTGCCCTGCGGGGATTGCTGGGGCTACAGTTGCCCTAGTCTCCGGGTTTCGGCCAGCGCAGACGACCCTGTGGAATCAGCCGCACCATGGGATGTTGCAGAGGAGGCGTGGTATCTGGAGCTGCGCCAAGGGTTTGGCTTGGAAGACAGGGGTTTAATTCTCGCTTTGGGTTAAGGACCAACTGAATTGGTTTAATTGTAACCTTTATGCGTTTTTTTGCATGGAGTTATCCTAGAGAACTGTAGTTTCTTAAATTCTTGGGAGTAGATTTTTCTTCTGAACATACTTTATTAACTCATTAAATTAAGACATCAGGTGGTTGGATTACTTTAAAATTTCAGAGTACTAATTGCCACCAGTTATTGAGCAAATTTTGACTAAATGTCAGGTGTTGTGCTGGAAGTTTTATATATACTATTTTGTTTAATCCTTCCCACCTCTCCTTCATGAGGGTGTCATCCCTGTATCTTATTTGAAGAACCTGCCCCAGACACTTGGTTTGTATCAGTGAGAGGCTGGTTCTCAGTCTATCCAAAGTCCAGAAACAGTTTTTCCCACCATAGGGGGAACTCTGCATTCTGATGGTGTACTGAGGAAAATATTCAGAACAACCTGCCCTGTTACCTTATCAAACATTTTGGGATTTCTTTAATGTATTTGCTTGTAAGTATTAATGAGCTAAGGTAATTAAGTCTTTCTGAACATAATTACTGTCTTGAGAGTCTCTTCAATTTTCTGGAAAAGGAAAGTCTGGGTTAATGAATCTTCTATTTTGAATTCGTAGGTACTATCAGGTTTGAAGTTTTGAAAGTAATGGGAAAATCCCCTCTTAAGGTCTGAAGTAAATGTGACCATCAAAACTATTGATATGCTATAGTGTTTATTACTAGCAGAACAATTAAATGGTTATGACAGTTGTGAAAAGGGTAAGTAAATGGTCATGTATATTACCAGAAGTAAAGGTAGAAAAATGCAACATGGGACTGTATAACATCTTATGTAAAATACAAATACTGGTGACTCATCATATATAAACCTTTTTTCAAAATATAAGTACAAATAAACAAGAGAGATGGCAACAGAATAGCAGCTATGTGCAGGGAAGCATAGAGAGATAAAGAGGTGATGAGATTTATTATTATTATTATTATTGGAATAATGAAATCCTCTAAAAATGATTGAAGTGACAAATGCACAAATATGTGATTATACAGAATACCAATGAAGTTTACTAAAAAAAAAAGATCCAAACCGAAACATAAGGGGAGACATTTTAAGGTACCAAATGATAGTAACTGTCACCAAAGAATTCAATATTGGGAAGCAGTTCTGGCTCAACTGATTGAGCATCTGCCTACCATATGGAGGGTCCAGAGTTCAATACCCAGTGCCTCATGACCTGTGTGGTGAGCTGACCCATGTGCAGTGCTGCCATGTGCAAAGAGTGTTGTGCCATACAGGGGTGTCTCCCACATAGGGGTGACCCATGTGCAAGGAGTGTGCCCTGCAAGGAGAGCATCCCCACGTGAAAAAAACAGTACACAAAAGAGAACCAGCAAAATGATGGGAGAGTAAGGAGCTCCTAGATTCAGCTCCTGCTACAGGGCAGTTAGCAAACACCTAGAGCTCTCTGGAGCTAGCTGAAGCACTTGTTTGGGAACTCCGGAGACCAAAAGAGCATCCTGCAGTGTTCTTAGGAGAGTGGAAGGAGGAGATTGCCTAGCTGCAGAGAAGACTCATAAGTAGAGGCTCCACACCCTGGAGGCCAGTGCCAATCCTCCACTGGAGGCACAGGTCACCTCAGGAGCAGTTCCGTGGCTGGAATTGAAAGATCCACTTCCCCAAACAGGGAGGAAGAGACGGTTGGGCACCAATTTCAACTATGATGAGGAAATTCAGTGGGATGCAGTATAACCCTGAGAACAGCAAAAGTTTGAGCCTATCCAGGTCAGAAAAAAACTGGGAGCTGCCATCTTAACTCCACATCTGGCACAAGGGGAAGCAAGGCAGACTGAAAATCCCCATGCTGGTGGGGACTGGCTTCTTCCCATCCAGATCATATTGCAGGTCTAGCCTAGGCCCCAGTGCCACCTCCAGCAGGGAGGAAGCTGCAGGGACCTGTGCAAGCCTCTCTGGTAAATTACCAGCCAAGTGGAGGGGACTGGTAATCATCCTACTCTGGCAGCACAAGCCAAGCCAGGAGATATTCTGTGACAAGAATTGGAAGCTCCATTTCCCAGAAACAGAGGAGGAGGAGATTGTTGGCTGCTGATTTCAGCTACTGATTGGGAGACTTGGCTGGCTAAGAGATAATCCTGGGAACAGCTGGGGTGAGAACCACCCCAAGTAAGTAAGAGGCCAGTAGCCATCATTCTGACATTGCTCCCAGCCTGAGGGAAGGCAGGGCTGACTGAAATTCTCAGTGTCGGAAGGAACTAGTTTCTTTTACTCAGATCAGCCTGCAGCCTGCCTAGGCTTCAGCCCTGCCTCTGGCAGAGAGGAGGCTGAGGAGACCTGCCCCAGCGTATACAGGTAACTGCAGGGAACTTTGGGTGGCAAAGATTGAAAATCAAAAGTATACCAGGGCAACCACATTCGTCTTAGACCCGCACTGCATAGATTGCTGCCCATACCTGCAGTTCCATCCTTTCCCCAGGTAGGTGAGAAAGCGATGTGAAGCTTCATCAGTCTACATTTACAGTCTAGGCCTGTATGTAGATCATTACACATAGCTGTGACTCTGTTCCTACTCCTGGCAAAGGAGAAAATTGGGAGAAACTTCATTGGTCCCTGGTGCAATGAGGGCAGCTTGAGCCTCCACAGCTAATAGCATAACCAGCAAGGGAGAAATGATAGGAAACCCAAACTAAAGAGAAAAACTGCACCCAGAAAAAAATAATCTAGTAAGGCAGATGCAAAGACACCAACAAAAAATTACAGTCCACACCAAGAAACGCTATGGCCCAGTTAAATGAACAAGATAAGCCTCCAGATGACATGAAGGAGTTGAGACAGCTAATTATAGATGTTCAAACAAATCTCCTTAATAAATTCAATGAGATGGCTAAAGAGATTAAGGATATTAAGAAGACATTGGATGGGCACTAAGAAGAATTTGAAAACACACATAGAAAAAGAGCAGATCTTATGGGAACGAAAGGTGCAATCAGTGAAATTTTAAAAAAAAAACATTGAAATCATATAATAGCAGATTTGAGGAGGCAGAAGAAAGGATTGGTGTACTTGAAGAAATGACCTCTGAAAGTGAACTACAAAACAAGAGATGAAGAAAAGAATAGAAAAAATTGAACAAGGTCTCAGGGAACTAAATGACAGCAAAAGGCTGTAAATATATGGGTCATGAGTGAGGGAAGGGTCTGCAGGCAGGCAAAAATATGGCTGGCGCAAGTAGATGAAACCAGGGTCTGAGGTTGATACGTGCCTCCCCTGCAGGCATCAAGTATGAGGTAGATAATCCACCTCCTTGAAAGCCCACTCCAAAGTGCCAGCCATAGCGCCAGTGCCAGGCCCTTTGCTTCAGACTCTCTCCCTAGTAACAGCTTACGTGCACCAATCGCAATGCCACAACACATCCTCCAATAGTGTACACCCACGTTGCCTTACCCTCTATAAAAGTCTGATCGCTTCCTTAATAAAGTGGACCTGCACCATCAGCCAGTCTCCGTGAGCATCACTCGCGTCGGTCTTACCTGCTGCGAGGCCCTGCCTCAACTGGCGCCCGAACAGGGACCCTTGGCAAACCTCAGGTAAGACCCCCTCGCCGGCCTCTCGCCCCCACCATGGGCTCCGCGCTTTCTAAACGACAGGCTCCGCAGGTACGGGCGCTTGCCGCACTCTTAGATTGCCACCGCTGTAAAGTATTGGTCCGACAGCTACAATGCTATTGGGACCTCCTTCTCCCCTTCAATCCACAGTGAACCTGTGGGATCCAGATACTTATAGACTCTTAATTGACAGGGTAACTACCTCCATGCAGCATGAAAAAAGAACCTTTCCCCCGGGGTTAATCCCTACCCTGATCACCATTAAATCCTGCCTTCAAGGCAGTGTTCCCCCCACAGAAACCTTCCCAGTTGAAACCAAACCTGAGAATTCCGACTCCTCCGACGAGGACGACGATGCCTCTCTGGTGTTTCAAATGAATAACCTTTTAGAAAAAGTGGAAGCTAAGATGGCGGATCACCCATCTTCTAGCTGCACAAAGGAATTTCCGCCTTCTTCTCCAGATCAAAATCGGAAGTCACTATACCCTGAACTTCTGCCCTCCTCCCGGGAGCAAAAGCGGAAGCACGGCTACGCCAAGCTTCCTAGTGCTCCCTTTCCATCAGCGCCACCTGGTGGCGTGGAGGAACAATGCACCAATTATCCCCAAGTAGCCCGAGCCTCTAATATCGAAAAAGCAAATCAAGAAAGGAGCCCCTTATTTGTCCTCTTCAGACAACCTGATTTTAAACAACACTCCCAATTATGGCCCGAGCTGTCTGAAGCTTATTTTCAGGAAATGTGCCGTGCTCGTGACGCCAGTCAGAGTGCTTATAACGCAATGTTGGGAACTAATAAGTCTAAGGAAGAAAAAGTATCCTCAGGGGATGATAACTTGTGGCCTACGCTCACCCCCGAGGCTCAAATATTCCCAGTAAATCTCAAGCGAACACCACAAAGACCACTCCCTTGGTACCCCATTGAGCATACCGATATAAAACGTCTTAGGGAGGCGGTCCGGGATGATGGGCTTAATAGCCCTTATACCCAAGAGTTACTAGATAATATAGGCATTAACCTTAACACCCCACGGGATTGGCATCAATTAGCACGAGCAGTCCTTACTTCTGGACAGTATATTAATTGGAAAGCCCACTATCAGGACCAATGTGAAAGGCAAGCAGAAGAAAATCGAAACAGAGGAGTACCACTTAACCTAGAATGTCTCCTCGGGACAGGGTCTACACCAACCCAGCAGTGTACTTACAAGCTCCTCCACCATACTGGGATCAAGTAAGACAATGTGCTTTAAGGGCCTTTAAAAATTGCTCAGCTACTAAAACTGACAAATTTACTAAACTCATTCAAAAAAAGATGAAGACTTTTCCACCTTTGTATCCCGAGTACAAGAAGCTTGCACTAGAAAGGTAGAAAACGAACAAGCCCAAGAGGCTTTTGCCCGCAAGCTAATTTTGCAAAGAGCAAATTCAGTATGTAAACAAGCTATAGGCCCCATTAGGACTGCCGACATCCATGACTGGATCTTAGCCTGCAAGGACTTAGACCAAAATACCCAAATACTAGCTACCACCCTAGCAAAAACACTTGCAGAAGCTATGGCCCTCTCTCAAAACGCAACCTGTTTTAATTGCAAAGCCCTGGACATGCATTCCCCTCAAAAACAGCTATTCCACATGCCATAACAATCTTTACTGATGCATCAAAAACAGCTTATGGCTATGTTGTGTACCACCATTGTGCCAATCCCTTAACAAAACAATTCCTTTTAAAAGACTCAGTTCAAAGAGGAGAATTGCTGGCTATAGTGGCAGCCTTGCAAGCATATCCCAATTGCCCAGTAAATATATTTTTACAGACAGCCAATATGCATGTCAATTATGTAAAGTTCTAGCATTTAGTATATTTACACCCAAGGAAGCACCATTAGATAGAGCTATCATCACTCTCCAAGAGACTATTCAACAGAGATATCACCCATGGTATGTATCCCATATACGTAGTCATTCCAGCCTTCCCGGACCTTTAACCGCCGGGAACGAATTAGCTGATAGGAATGTACAAACATTCATTATCTTTATACTCTCTGAAGACCTTATAACTCAAGCCAAAAATCTACATGCTAGATTTCACTTTTCTGCAGCATCTCTCCATCAATTACTACCCAACCTGACCAAAGAAATATGCAAACATCTTGTACGATCATGTGCCACATGTGCCCCCTTTTTACCCTTAGGCCCCCTACAGCCACAAGGAGTAAACCCTAGAGGGCTCAAGCCCAATGCCCGATGGCAGTTAGATGTTACCCATGTATCCAGCTTTGGCAAACTTAAGTATGTACATGTTATAAAAGACACCTTCTCTGGCATAACATATGCTGCTGCACTTGCAGGAGAGAAGGCAAAACACTGCATCAAAGCGCTCAGACAAGCCATTTTATTTATGGGTGTGCCTTGGGATGTTAAAACAGACAATGGGCCTGCTTATCGCAGCGACTCATTCAAACAATTTATCCAAATGTACAATATTACACATCATTTCGGCATTCCATACAACCCCCAAGGACAAGCCATCATTGAACACACCCATCATCTGCTCAAACAATTAATAAAAAAGGAGCAGTCCCTCCAGCCTGCATCTCCAGATGAAATCATCACCAGAGCACTTATACACATCAATCTGTTCACATTTGATGATAAAGGCCTTTCCCCTATACATAAACACTGGGGACCCTCCCACGTCCCCACACCACTTCCACTAGTATATTGGAAAGACCCACAATATCAGCAATGGAAGGGACCCAGCCCCCTCTTAACCCAGATACGAGGGTATGCTTGTGTTTTTCCAGTGAAAAGGCTAGGCACTGCATAAAGGCACTGCGACAAGTCATCCTGTTCATGGGAGTGGCTTGGGACCTAAAAACAGACAATGGCCCTGCCTATACTAGCAGAGAGTTCCAAATTTTATCAGAACGTACAACATCACACACCATTTTGGCATCCCATACAATCCACAAGGTCAAGCCATAGTAGAAAATACGCACCATCGCTTAAAGGTTCTCATTGAAAAAGAGAGGGGTATACAGCCCCAAGCTACACCAGATGAGCTATTAATGTCATGCCTAATACACTTAAATTTGATGACATTTGACAAGAATGGCCTCTCACCAATGCATAAGCATTGGGGGCCCTCTAGAATATCTACTCCTCTTCCCCTCGTATATTGGAAGAACCCAGAATCCAACAACTGGCAGGGACCTAGCCTCCTTCTAACCCAAGGATGAGGGTTTGCTTGTATTTTTCCAGATAACGTCCCACAGCCCATCTGGATCCCTGGAAGGAATGTCCACCCAGCAACCGGAGAGACCAAACCAACCCAATCAGGGTCCATGGAAGCCGTCCCGGAGGGACCGCCGGCGGATGCGAGCTCTCCAACACCAGATACAACACCTCAACATGTCGGATGAAGCTCCAGACATCACCGCCCTGATCTGCCTGTATAGGAGAGCCAGAGTCACCGGCCCAACGAAGCCCCCTAACCTCGTTGCCCTGCTGCTTGCTATGCTCTCGCTCGCCTCTACAGGCCAGGCCATGGAGGTCTGGGTGGCAGTCCGTCATCCTCCTGGATTCCTTTTCCTTTCCCCGCAGAGCCTTGTTTTCCCCCAACTCATCCTAAGCAACTGCTCTCTACAGCTACCATGCAACCCCACCTTCGTACCCACATGGATAACTCTCACTGTTTCTCTTACTCCCCCCCCCCAGACGCTCTCTTACTTACAGCCTTTGGCAGTGTTGCCAATCCTATAACCAATCCTTTTGGAATTATACCCTCTCTCTGCAGCATGACATAGAAACCTTTAATGACCTCATTGTCCCCAAATTTACTATTAGCCTCCTCAGTCAGCTACTCAATAAGTTCACCCAATTTTTCAACCCTGCCAATCTCATTTTCTATGGTATCCTTTTCCTAATAGCTGTTATTCTTCTCATAGTGTTCAGGCATGTCTTTACCTCCCTAACCGCGTTAAAGCAGGACCAGCGAGTTCTGGCTATCTCCACCCTAGCCTTAAAAGAAAACAAAGGGGGAATTGAGAGCAAGCATGCAGAAGTTTGGCTCTCAGAACTGGCCGCCTCTGAGGTCTGAGGCACGAAATACGCCTCCCTTGGTTGGCCCCTTGGGACGAGGTATGCACCTATGCCTCCCCGCAGGGGAAACTCACGCATGCCCCCTCACACCACCTCTGTCTGGGCCAATCTCAGGGCCTCCTACCTCATAAAGACACACCTGCTCTCTTCCACCTATCAGCAAGCTATCCAGCTCAGCCCTCTCAA
Organism: Dasypus novemcinctus; assembly: GCF_030445035.2. Classification (NCBI taxonomy): domain Eukaryota; kingdom Metazoa; phylum Chordata; class Mammalia; order Cingulata; family Dasypodidae; genus Dasypus; species Dasypus novemcinctus. Next base: position 37,500,065 of record NC_080682.1, read on the forward strand.
ATTTAAGCTCTCCCTAGTAACTACTGACCAGCCTAGTAGACGAGTTCTGCTTCTATGCCCTTATAAGGTAACAACAGCTAATCTAGCCTATCAGAACCCAATCACCCTCCACCAATCCCCTCTCTTCATACTCTATAAAACTGCTTGTACTTCCTCAATAAAGTAGACCTGCGTCATCCGCCTCATCTCCGCAGTTGTCCTTCGAGTCACTGTGCATCCTCTCACGCCTGCGCCTCCCCACCCCGAGCCCCCTGTCTAGAGAAGCGGGGGCTCCTCACCTCACATGAGTGTTCCAGAAGGAGAAGAGCAGGGAAAAGGGGCAGAAGGAATATTTAAAGAAATAATGGGAGAAAATTTCCCAACCTTATCAAAGGATATAGATATTCCTGTCCAAGAAGCAGAATGTACTTCCATCCGAAAAAATCCAAATAGACCAACTCAAAGACACATACTCATCAGAATGTCAAAGACCAAAGACAAAGAGAGAATTCTGAGAACAGCAAGAGAAAAGCAATGCATAACAAATAAGGGAAATCCAAAAAGATTAAGTGCTGATTTCTCACCAGAAACAATGGAGGCAAGAAGACAGTGGTCTGATATATTTAAGATACTATGAGAGAAAAACTTACAGCCAAGAATCTTATATCCAGCAAGACTGTCTTTCAAAAATGAGGGTGAAATTAGAATATTCAGAGATAAACAGAAACTGAGAGAATTTCTAAGCAAGAGACCAGATTTTCAGGAAATACTAAAGGGTATGCTAGAGCCTGAAAACAAAAGACAGGAGCGAGAAGCCTAGAAGAGAGTCTAGAAATGAAGATTATATCAATAAAAGTAAATAAACGTGTCAAAAGAGTGGTGAAAATAAAATATGACAGATAAAACTCAAATAGGATAAAACTTAACCAATGTTGTAAAGCACTTGTATTCAGAAAACTGCAACTCAATTCTAAAACAAATTTTAAAAGCCATAAATAATTGGAAGAACATTTCATGCTCATGGATTGGAAGGCTAATATCATTAAGATGTCAATTCTACTCAAATTGATATATAGATTTAATACAATCCAGATAAAAAATCCACCAGCATTAAAGAAAAAAATTGAAAACATGATCATTAAATTAATTGGAAAGTTAAGGAGTCCTGAATAGCCAGAAACATCATAAAAAGGAAAAGTGAAACCTCATCTCCAGACCTTAAGTCATAAACCTACCTCTAGTGGTAAAAACAGCATGGTACTGGCCTAAAGACAGACACAATAGACCAATGGAACCAAATTTATGGTTCAAAAACAGACCCTCACAGCTATGGCCAATTGATTTTTGACAAGTCAGTCATACTCACAAAACTTGGGCAGAAAAATCCATTCAACAAATGGTGCTGAAAGAATTGGACATCCATAGCTAAAAAAAATGAAAGAGGACCCCTATCTCATGCCTTACCCAAAAATTAACTCAAAATGGATTAAAAAACTGAAAATAAAAACAAGAACCATAAAACTTCTAGAAGAAATGATTGGAAAATATCTTCAAGCCCTGGTGGTAAGTGGTGGATTCTTAAAGGAGATAAGAGAAGTACTGAGTGGACTACTGATGTTTAATGTATGTAGAAGTTTTAATTAGCCTTACTGTAAAATTTTGGAAATGTACAGAGTGGATGGTAACACACAGTGAGTAACAGCTAATTTATAAATGGGGATGTGACTGAATATGGAAGTCTAGTAATGTAAATGCCAATTAATTGACAGAATGCTTGAGAATAATCTAGGAACTGGATAGCACAGTAAACCAAGAGGTGGGTAAAAATTGTCCTTGATAGTACAGATGCAAAAGTGTCCTTTGTTAGCTAGAACAAATGTATATCACTACTGCAGGGTGTTGGGAATATGGAGAAGCATGGGTAAATACAGGTGGAGTGACCTATGACCTGTGGTTAGTAGTTATTATATTATAATTTCCATTATATTATATCTTGCATCTATGCAAAAGATGTACCGTGCTGATACGGAGGGAGTATGGAAAATGTAAGCCAGATGTACACTATGGACATGGCAATAATCAGATGATATTATTTCATCTGTAGTAAATGACACACCACATTATGGAAGGGTGTTTGGGAATTCTGCACATGTGCATTATTGTTTTATAAGTTTACAATTTCTGTCATAAAAATATATAGTTAAATGAAAATAGGGTGAATTTGGGGGAAAACATACCAAATGTAAGATGAGAACTATGTTTAGTAGTAAGATTTGACAGTGTTCTTTCATAGTTTGTAAGAAATGTCTCATGACAATGTAAGGTGTTGGTGGGGGGTAGATGTATGTGACCCCCATACAATGTCATGCATGTTTGCTTTGTAAGTTCACAACTTTTACTATATACTTAATTGTTTATGTATGTTCATATTTAAATGATATAAAAATAATCATAGGATTGGTTAGGGAAAAATACTTTGGTTAGTAGTAACATTTTGACAATGCTCTTTAATCATCAGTCAAAAAGGTTTAAAAACAATTCAAGGTATTGGTAGGATGAGATGTTATATATGTTTGATGCTATTTATTTTTGCTTTGTAAGTTCATAACTATTATACATTTATTCTTTATGTATGTTTATGTATGAGTGATATATTTCAATAAATTTAAAAAACGAAAAAAAAAAAAGAAAGAAAGAAAGATTAAAATAGAGAAAACAAACAAAAAAACAGCACAGCCTGCCCAGGAGTGGCACCAGACACATGGAGAGCTGATTTGGCAAGATGATGCAACAAGAAAAGCAACACTGTTTCCCGGTGCCACATGACAAGAATGCAAGCAAACACAGAAGAACACACAAGGAACGGACACAGAGAGCAGGGGGCAGGGAAAGAAATAAATAAATCTTAAAAAAAAAAAGAATTCAATACTCACTGAAATATCCTCCAAAAATAAAATCACATGAAGATTTTTCAGGAAAATTAGCACACACACACACAAACACACACACAGATAATTTATAAGTAGCAGAACAATACTTCAAAAAATTTCTAGTCAAAAGGATTAAGATAACAAATGGAAGCTTGGGTGTGTTCGAAGAAATAATGAGATATTTTTAAGACATTGGAATTGTACTACAAGATCTAGCAATGATGGATACAGATCATTATACATTTTGTTAGAATCTGTAAAAGTGTATGCACAGAATGGAATATAAACCATAACGTAAACCATTGAACACGGTTAGTGGAATGCTTTAGTATTTGTTCATCAATTGTAACAGAAGTACCATACTCATGTAAGACATTATTAATAGGGGAAAATGTGAAGGGGGGAGGAGTGGGGTACATAGGAGTCCCCTATATTTTCTATGTGACTTTTCTGTAACCTAAAACTTCTTTGAAAATAGGATTAAAAAAAAAAAAAAAGAAAGACACTTGGAGAACATATAGGGGAAAAAATAAATAACACGAAAATGGAAAGTTGAAAGGAAATATATCAAATGTTAGATTTTTAAAATTATAAATGCTCTACAAATAAGACTAATTGAAATTTATGGGGCATGAGCCATATATAAAAATGAAGTTTATGACAAAAAGCAGTTCAAAGAAAGCATACTTAATTTAAAAAGGACAGAAAAATGGAAAGAACCTATAAATATAATAAAAGGCAAATGCACTTACAAGATGAGCAATAAATATAAAATGCACAGAATTAAAATATTTGCTTCTGATTAGGCTAGATAAATCAAACAGGAAAACAAGAGGTAAATTTTCATTAATCACTGATGATATGAGTCTATATCTAGAAAATGCTGACAAATCCACCACAAAGCTCATAGAACTAATAAATGTCTTCAGTAAAGTGGCGGTATACAAGATTAATATGCAAAAAATCAGTGTTTTTTTTTTAAGATTTATGTATTTATTTATTTCTCTCCCCTTCCCCCCCTTCCCGGTTGTCTGTTCTCTATTTGCTGTTTGCTGCATCTCTTTGCCCGCTGTTGTCAGCGGAATCTGTGTTTCTTTTGGTTGCGTCATCTTGTTGTATCATCTGTTTTTCTTTTTGTTGCGTCATCTTGTCATCTTGTTGTGTCAGCTCTCCGTGTGGGCGTCACCATTCCTGGGCAGCCTGCACTTTCTTTCGTGCTGGGCAGCTCTCCTTACAGGGTGCACTCCTTGCACGTGGGGCTCCCCTATGCGGGGGACACCCCTGTGTGCCAGGGCACTCCTTGTGTGCATCAGTGCTGCACATGGGCCAGCTCCACACAGGTCAAGGAGGCCCTGGGTTTGAACCGTGGACCTCCCATGTGATAGACGGATGCTCTCATCACTGGGCCAAGTCCAATGCCAGTGGTGTTTCTATATAATACTGATGAGGAAAGTGAGAAGAAAATCAGAAACATATTCCATTTAAAATAGCAACTAAAATTAAAAAATATATATATTTAGGAATAAACTTGGCCAAGGGCATATAGGACCTGCATTCAGAAAACTACAGAGCATTGTTAAAGAAACCAAAGAAGACTTAAATAAATGGAAAGACAGTCTGTGTTAATGGAATGGAAGACTAAATATTGTTATGATGTCAATTCTACCTAAACTGATTTACAGATTCAATGCAATCCCAATAAAATTCCCAAAAGCATTTTTTTTGTAAAAATGGAAAAGACAATTATTAAATTTATTTGGAAGAGCAAGTGACCTTTAGAAGCTAAAAATACCTTAACAATGGAGAACAAATATGACTTTACATGGTATTATTTAACAAAAATGGTAAAACAACAACAACAACAACAACAAAACCCAGCATGGTACTGGCATAAGGACAGACAAATTGACCATTGGAACAAAACTGAGAACTCAGGAATGGACCTTCACATCGATGAATAAGTGATTTTAACAAGGTTGTCAAGCCCTGCCCAGCTGGCCAGTATAGTCTATTCAACAAATGGTGCTGGGAGAACCGGATAGCTGTATCCAAAAGAAAGAGGACCCCTATCTCACTCTTCACACAAATAATTAACTCAAAATGGATCAAGGACCTAAGTAAAAAGAGCAAAAACCATAAAACTCCTAAGAGATAATGTAGAAAAATGTCTTCAAGATCTTGTGATAGGTGGTAGTTTCTTAAGCCTTATACTCAAAGCATGAGCAACAAAAGAAAATATACATAAATGAGACCTCCTCAATATTAAACACTTTTGCACCTCAAAGGACTTCATTTAAAGGATGTAAAGACAGCAGACTCAATAGGAGAAAATATTTGGAAACCACATAGTAAATAAGGGTTTAATAGCTATGATATATACAAAAGATACTACAACTCAAAAATTAAGACAAACTCCCCCATTAAAAAGGGACAAAATACTTGAACAGTCAATAGTCCAAAGAAGTAAATACAAATGCAAAAAAAAAAAAAAAAAGCAAGAAAAAACGTATGCCATCACTAGCAATTAAGCAAATGCAAATCAAAACTTTAATGAAGTATCATTTCACACCCATTAGCCTGGCCACAATGTCCAAGTTTTGGAGAGAAAGTGGAGAGATAGGAATGTTTATTCACTGTTTTTAGAAATTACAATGTTATAGCCACTATGGAGGACTTTTAATGTTTCCTAAGGAAGTTGAATATAGACTTGTCACATGGCCCATCAATACCTCTGATAGATGTACACCTAGAACAGAGAGCCGTGATATAAAAAGACATCTGCACACTGATGTTCACAGTAGTGTTATTCATAATTGTGAAAAGATGGAAACAAACCCAGGTGTCCCTCAACTGATTAATGGATAAACATATTGTAGTGTATATACATGATGGAATGTAATGCAACTGTCAGAAAAAATGAAGTCATGAAGCATATGACAATATGGGTGAACTTGGAGGACATTATATTGAGTTAAGCAAGCCAGACTCAAAGGACAAACACTGTATGGTTGAGTTACTATGGTATTAATATATTGTGTAAATTCATGGGGTTTATAATTAAAATACAGGTCACCAGAAAATAGAATGAGGGTAGCAATTGGAAAGCTGAGGATTAATCTGCACAGAATTGGTAAAGGATTGTGTTTTTTTTTGTAAATTTTTGGAAATTATAAAAGTAAATAAACATCATAGTGATTGTAACTGGCAGAGCTATTGCATTGATATGGCAGTGGTTGAAAGGGAAAAGCTAAGGTCACGTATATTACTAGAAAGAAAGATTTAACATTTAACATTGGGCCATATAGCATAGTGAAACATCAGGTGAAATAAGAATATGGGTGATAGTGCATATAGAAGACTGTTTTTACAATAATTGCAAATAAAAACAAAGAAATAGCAATAAATATTGTATAAATATATATATTTAAAAAGTCATACTAAACTGATTTTATTTGGTATTGGTATATGATAAGTCCCAATTGTAAAAGATAATTTTATAAAGTATAAATATAATGCAGATTTTAAAGATTTGAATAATTAAATAGTTTTTAATCAGCAGAATATTGTTTAACATTTTACCTCTGAAATAAGATTGAACATTATTTTAAATGTTCAAAAACTTTTAGGAACAATAACAAGACATAATTTTACAGAGAAAATTTTAATATAAAGTTCAAAAGAAATACATATTTATAATTCTATTGCATGAAGGCAAACAATATATTGAATTACAACTATGCAAGTTTAAATAATCAACAAATAAAATCTTTGAAAAATCATAAAGTACTTTTTAAAATATCTTTTGAATAGCAGTTTTTAATTTCCTAGATTGTTTATAAAATATACCATGAAATGGACTGGCTTTAAAAAAATAGAAATTATTAGCTTTAAGTTTGAGGCCATGAGAATGTCCAAATCAAAGCATTTTGAATGTGATACTCTCCCTGAATCCTGGGGTGAAATTTCCACCCTTACCAAGCACTGGGATGGTGGCCAGGATCTAGACCCCATCCTCATCAAGGGTTGGGTTGGCACTCAGACTTTTCTCACTCTGCAAAGCATCTGAGATATCTGGACTGCTAACATTCTTCCTGAACAACAGGTCAGAATGTCTGCCTTTTTCAACTGCTAGAGCATACTCATGCTTTCCACACTCATGAGTAGGTGTTTTATCTTGCCTGAGAAGATGTTTACAGTTCAGACATTAGTTCCATGGTTCTGCCTTTGAAATGAGCTTTCATTCAATCTCTTCCTCTTCTGTCTTTTTTAGTCCAGGCTAGCAGAAGTTGTCTTCATAGAGATCTCACAAAAAGCTTGTCAGTTTTGAATATACTGCACAGTGGTCAACACCTTCAGACAAAATAGCTTTCCTAAAATGCGTTCAGAATAATTCCATTCCCAATCCTGACTTGCACTGAATTGGCTGACTGGATCCATGTTCACTCAGTTCCTCATACTGAGCACTATTTTGTGAGAATTCACTTTCTGGAAGCTCAAAATTTTCCAAATCATCAATTTCTGTAATATTTGTGCCCAGAGGTTCATTTCTAAGCTTATCCCTTTCATCTTGCATTTTGCTATAAACTGAAAGGATTATCCAGGCTCTGTTTTCTACATTTAACTTGTAAGCACACTCAGCTAAAAATCTAGGATGGTCATATTCAAATTCTGCCTTCCATCTGACATCAGAACTTAATTTTGCCAAGTTTTTGCTACTTGAATACAAGGGTAACCTTTCTTCCAGTTTGCTATGTCACATTAATCATTTGTGTCTAAGGTCTCATCTGAAGTTCCTTTAGTATCCATCTTTCTGCAACTAGTCTTTTCAAAGCAATCTAGGCCTTTACTATCAAGCAAGTATTAATTCTTCCAGCTTCTACTCTTTAACAAATTCTAAAGCCATTTCCACATTTTTTATATTTGCAATAGCAGCACCACACTGTTTTATTACCAACATCTGTTTTAATTCCCTGGGAAATCAGATACCATGAAATGGGTTGGCCTTAAACAATAGGATATTATTAGCTTACAGTTTGAGGCCATGAGAATGTCCAAATCAAGAAATAGTAGAAGTGAAGCTTTTTCCCTGAAAACTAGATGCCAGCCATTCTTTGTTCCTCTACCAAGGATTTCAGAATAAAGGGAAAAACTACTTCAAATGTATTTCTAAATAATCAACTCTTTCAAGAATTAAAATATTTTCAGGATCCCAGTATCATTTTAATGCTATTAAGTGTCTCTAATTGGGAGAATAAAGTTTCTTAAAGTAGTATCCTGGTTTAAGACTTTCTTTCAAATTAATAAAATAATCTTTCTGTGAGGAAGTAATAAATGGATATTAAAAGCATGGATAAACTCGTATATTCCTAAAAAATATCTAGCCAATAATTTATTCAACATAAAAGATGAAATTAGTTGTCAGGTTATTGTTTTGTATAATTATTATTGTATAGCTCTAACATAACATGGTCCCTAAAAATTGCATAAATATAAGAATTGGTTCTGATTTTATATACAACTGCAAACCCAGAGCATAAAAAATAAGAATGAATAGTTTAGCTAGAAAATATTTTCAATGAATATTAAGTCATGGGATAATTAATAGTTATTAGAAATTGTTAGCATTTATATGCAGCTTTGTTTCTATGCACATTATATAACTAAATTATGCATATTAAGTCATTTATCCTCATAAGAACTCTGAGAAGTGGTACTATTTTTACCTATAATTACGTTTGAGGAAACAGAGGCACATAAACTCTAAAGAATGTTTAGAAGTCTACCTAGCTCTTAAAAGTGATACCAGGATTCAAAGCTAAACAACTTATGGAGTCCCTCATTTTAAACATGTTAGGACATAAAATGAAGATTTTTAGTTTGCTAATGCAGGCCTTCCAAAAATGCCATATGAAGAAGCAGAGGTTTATGTATAATCAGTGGCAGAAACAGGGGAGTAAAAAGAAGGTTTGTAAAAAAATTAGAAAATTCATATCCACTAATTTGAGAACTCATTCAACACAATGATACCTGTAGAATTTGAAGATTTTTTGCCTAAATGAACATGATGGTTAAGTTCATGGGTCAACAAGGCCAGGTGAAGATGTTTAATTTTTTTGTCAAGCAAACACTACTTTGATTGTTACTGTGAGGATAATTCATGGATTTAAATCATCAATAAATTGATTGCATCTAAGGCTGATTACATCTACAGTGAAATGTGAAGTTTACCTTCAACACTGAGAGATGTCTTATCCAATTAGTTGAAGGCCTTAATAAAAGAAATGATGAATTTAGGAGTAGAATTTCCATCTCTACCTTAGCCATTCAGCTTCTGCTGGGGATTTCATTGATAAACTTCTTTGGAGTTCCCACCTTTCAGTCTGCCCTATTGGATTTGGATTTGTGCATCCCCATATTACTGTGAGTCAATTCCTATGAAAATCTCATAACATTTATTAGATAGATAAACAAGATTTCTGGTCATTTTTTCCCCCTTAAGTACACTGGCTAATACTGATTTTAGTACTGTGATTAGTTATTGAGAAACAGAATCTTAAGGATGAGATTTTGTACACTGTTCTGAGGATTTAGAAGTTGGTTCTCTATCTTTATTAGACTCAAAGGTATTAATGACTCTACTTCCAATAATCAACATGGAACTGGTAGGCCATGGCATGGGTTGGCAATAGAGATATGTAAAATATCATTGGATAAGGTTATTTAAATGCATATGAGGGGAAGCTCTGGATGAGAAAGTTTTTAACACTACAACAGACATTTTTGGAGTTAAAAAGTATAATGATATGTCTGGATGCTACTACTCTGGATACAGTATTCAAAGGATGTATTTAATGCTTCAAATTTCCAACTTAAGTGCTGGATGAGTGACATGAAAGTTTCTTTGTGTGCCTTGAAAGAACACTTATTTTGTGTAATCATAGACATGCAATTTCTGAAAAGCAGACCCAGAGTCTTATTGTATGAGTGGCTGAATTACAATGTAAAGTGAATTCCCAACCTTGCAGGGCATATGCTGTAAAGTGAGGTTATTCATTGGAAATGGATAGGATATTACTGAAAATTGGAATAGGAATATTTGGGTTGGTAATAATAAAGATGGGAACATTAAAATTCTAGATTCTGTTGAGTCTGTGCCAGATAAAACTGTAATGACCTTCCCTAAGGAATCAGACACCCAGTCTTCAATCTCTACTGTAAACTTGTGCTTGTTAAACCTATAAACACCTCTCCCAAGGAAAAATCTTTCACATCTCTGTCTGAAGAGATAAATCCTGTTTCACCAGATGAAACTGCAATGGAATACCCTGAGTTAGCTAGCTTGAAAGACACTTTAAAACTTCTCATGACCCAACTACATCACTCCTCTTTTCTTTCAGACCTATAACTAGACTTAAAGTCCCAAGAGGTCTGAAAATGTGAAACACAAGGCATGATCCATGAGGAGATGGGCTACATTCAAAAATAACTGAATGATTGTTCAATTTACATAGACAAAAATCATGGAAATATGTGTGGGAATTAATATTAAAAGTGACTGACAATGTTGGAAGGAACACAAATTTGTATCAGGCTGAATTTATTGATATGAGCTCACTAAGCAGAAATTCCATATTAAAAGTTGAACCTCAAGGAATTAGAATGGGCTCTAACAGTTTGTTCTGATGGTGGGCTGAAACATGGACCTAGATGTAGCCTATATTGTCTGAAGTGAAAATGCAGAACTTCCCTGATATAATGTAGATGAAGTATTCTTCTTTTGATTAGCAAATTATGAGCACTGGGGGAATAGCTCTGAGGTAAATATTTCAACAAACTCCCCACAGAGGCAGTGACAGCCACTGTTTTATCCCAGCCCTGGGTAGAGGAGTTAAGAGTAAATGTTTCAACACTTTCCAGACAGGGTTGGAGGTGGTAGAGATTCAAAGAAGTACTCCTTTCTTCACTGTAATAGGTGTTGCCTTTTATGTACAGTGGCAAGGCAATTTCTTTCATTTCTTCCTCAGTGTCTACATCCATTTCTTTTTATAATTTTTAATTTTTTATTGCAGGGACAGATACTGGACATTGTATATCCTGTCATAACCCACTGAATATACTGAGGGAGAGTGTAAACTACAATGTAGACTATTATCCATGTGGTGCAGCAACGCTCTAAAATGCCACAGTGATGAAAGAGGTTGTCGATATGGGAGGAGTGGGGGAGGTTGGGTGTGGTGTGTGTGGGAGTCTCATATTTTTTAATGCAGCATTTTTTGTGATCTATGTATCTTTAAAAATACAAATTAAAGAAATTAGTAAACAAACCCATTAAAAAGAAAGAAAGAAAGAAGTGCTTCTTCCTCAGGGTTATGGAGGAAATTTTGATGAAGGGCTGCATTTCCTGGGCAGACTAAGAAATCTCAATTTTGGGGATCCATTGGAAAAGTTCTGGTACTCTTCTTGATCCCTTTCCCAGGGCACTTTGGAGAGAGTCTACACCCCTTTTTGGTTCCTTGCTTCATTTTGGCCTGGAAAATTTGACATGAGAAGGTCTCTCCAAGGTGACATTTTCCTAGAATTTTCACTCCAGGCAAGAGCATCTTGATACATGAAAAGATTGTAAAAAGCTAAAGAGGGAGAATTTCTTGGAAGTCCTGCCAGCCTCAAATACCCTGTAGAAGGAGATCCTGAGTAACAGAGGGGACAATCAAACTCTTGTAAACAGAGAAACACCAAAACAACTAAAAAGCAAGTACCCAAACTCCTATAAGCAGGGAAACACCAAAACAACTAAAAAGCAAATGTCCTGCCAACCTCAAATACCCAGGAGAAGGAGATCTGTATCACAAGTAACAGAGGGGGCAGCCAAACTCCTGTTAACAGAGAAACACCAAAACAACTAAAAAGCAAATGTCCAAGACAAGATAGAGGTCCAGAAAAGCAGGGAAAATCCTACAAACAATATTTGCCTTGGACTTCTCAGATAGGAAGACTGAAGCTCAAGACTATCTCTATCTCATATCCAGCTGGTTGCAAAACCCAAAAATAGACAACTAAACTGTAAATATGAGAGTTAATATTTTAAAATATCAAAATCCAAAGTGTGCAAAAAATAGTACAAAATAAACAAAGAAATTATCACCCATCAAAAGAAAAAGAATGAAAATACAAAAAACACAAATAAAGAGAATGAGAATATAGATATACTGAACAAAACCCTTAAAAATTATCTTAAAAATGCTGAAAAATATAAAAGGATTCCACATACCCCACCTCCCACATCCCCACTCCTCCCACATTGACAACTTCTTTCATTAGTGTGGTACATTCATTGAATTTGATGAATACATTCTGCAGCATTGCTACCAAGCATGGATTATAGTTTATGTTGTAATTTACACTCTTTCCCAGTCTGTTCAATGGGTTATGGTGGGATATATAACGTACTTCATCTGTCCCTGCAATATCATTGAGGACAATTCCATGTCCCAAAAATGCCCTAATATCACACCTCTTTTTTCCTCTCCCTGCCTTCAGTAACTCCTGTGGCCACTGTCTCCACATCAATGATATAATTTCTTCCATTGCTAGAGTCACAGTAATTCTATAGCAATATACCAGTAAGTCCACTCAAATCCATATTTTATCCTTCCATCCTGAGGACTCTGGGATGGCAATGTCCACTCTACCTCTAAATTGAGAGGGAGCTTAGAACCCCTTATATTTTAATGTAACATTTTGTGTGATCTATGTAACTTTAAGAAGAAAAAGATAATAAAATTTAAATAAAATAAATAAAGGAAGTTGGACTTGAGAAAAAGTTCTAATGGAATAAATTTTGCCCTCTTGTTGCCTGACAATTAGACAATTATTTAATTGTTTCTTTTTTAATGACTCTTTTCTGTTGTTTGAAGACTTCTGTCTATTGTAATAAAAACCTCTGTCGCAAAAAAAAAAAAAAGTTGGACAAGGTGAAGGAAAGAGGAAAAACTAAAGGATATCGGGAAACAATGAGTGAACAATATGAGAGTCTTAGTAAAGAGGAAAAAAAAATTCAGTAAAGGAACCAAACAGAATGACTAGAGTTGATGACCACAATAACTGAAATGAAAAATGCCCATGTGTTCCAAGAGCAGATTGGAGCTGGCAGAAAAATCTGTGAACTTGAATAAGACACTGGAAATGAGTCAGACTGAGGAAAAGAAAGAAAAAGGATTATTAAAAATGAAAATTTCCTAAGATAATTTTGAGAAACTATCAAAAGCATGAATATATGCAATATGGGAGACACAGAAGGAGAAGAAAGGAAGGGATAGAAGGAATTCTCAGAGAAATGATAAGAGAAAACTTCCCAAACTTAACAAAAGATGTGACTATACACATCCAAGAAGCTCAGGAAGCACCAAACAGGATAAAAAATATATATATATATTATCCCATTATGTATTGTTTGCACTATTGAATACAAAGGACAAGGAGAATGTTCTAAATCACAAAGAACAAAGCAAGGTGTTACATAAAAGGGCACTCCAAATAGATAAAGTGCCAATTTCTTATCAGTCACCATGGAGGCAGTTCTCTGAAATATTTAAAGTGCTGAATAAAAAAATTACCAGTCAAGAATTTTAAATTCGGTGAGACTTGCTTTCATAAATGAGAGTGAAATTAAAACATTACATAAATAAAAGCTGAGGGACTTCATCACCACTATACCTCTTCCATAAGTAATGCTAAAGAGAACTGTTCAGATTGAAAGGAGAGGACATTGCACAATGGTTCAAATCTTCATAGAGAAATAAAGATCTGTTGTAAAGGGAACTGTTTGGTAACTATAAATATGAATATCATTGTATTGTATTGTTTGATACATAACTAGACTTTTTACTCTCAACAGTTGCTAATATGCAAATACAAAAAAGTAATGATAAATCTATGGTTTGGAAACACAATGTACAAAGATATAAGTGGTAACAATTTAAAAACTGAAGAGGGCTGAAGGGTTTATTGAAAAAGTATATGTGCATGATATTGAAATAAAATTGGCATCAGAAAATATATTATTATATATTTACTATGTTAAATTTTAATCCCAAGGTGACCACAAGAGAAACTGATAAAGCATATATCCTGTCAAAAATGAGAAGGAACTAAATATGGTATAATACAAGAAAGGAAATAAATATAAAAGTAGGCTTTAGCAGAAGTGAGGAACAAAAATGGTGTGAGATATAAAGACTCAATATCAAAATTACAGTAGAAAGTCCTGTATTATCAGTAGTGACTTTAAATAGAAATGGATTAAACTTTCTAGCCAGAAGGCAGAGATTAGCAGAATGGGTAAAAAATCATACAAGAGACTCACCATAAAGTCAGAGATACATTAGCTTGAAAATGAAAGGGTGGAAAAAATATATCATGCAAGTAACAATGAAAAGAGAGATAGGTTGTATGTACTACTATTGGATAAAATAGACTTTATGTCAAAACATTACAAGGGGCTAAGATGGTCATCATATGCTGACAAAGGAAATAATTCAACAGGAATATGTAACAATTATGTATATATATGCTCCTAATCATAGAGCTTCAAATTACATGAAGCTAACACTGACAGATTTGAAGGGAGAAACTGACAATGGTGTATTAATAATAGGAGACCTTATCATACCACTCTAGTGGATAGAATACTAGTCAGAATATCAATAAAGAACTAAAGGACTTAATATTACAGTAAACCAACTACACCTAACAGACCTACATAGAACTCTGCACCCAATAAAAATAGAATACACCTTCTTCTCAACTACACAAGGACAATTCTCAGGATAAATCATATATTGAGTAAAAAACAAGTCTCAATATATTCAGAATATTGAAATCATAGACTGTATATTCACTGACAAAATTAGAATGAAGCTAGAAATCAATAATAGAGGAAGAAATGGAAAATGAACAAATACATGGAAATTATATAACATATTATTAAACACCCAAAGAGCTAAAGAGGAAATCAGAGGTGAAATTAGGAAATATATTGAAGCAAATGAAAGTGAAAATACAACATACCAAAACTTATGGGATTCAGCAAAGCAATGAAGAGTGGTAAATTTATAGGTCTAAATGTTTATACTAAAAAAGAAGAAAGACTTCAAATCAAAGATCTAAATACACATTACTAGGAAAACTAGAAAAGAAGAGCCAGATAAACCCAAAGTAAGCACAGGGATGGAAATAACAAAGATTAAAGCAGAGATAAAAGAAATAAAAAATAGCAGTGCATGCAGAACCAACAAGAGTTGGTTGTTCAAAAACATCAATAAAATTGACAACCCTTTAGCTAGAATGACTAAGAAAATGAGAAAGAGAGGATACAAATAATGAAAATAGAAATGAAAAAGGATTTATTACTTTTGACCTGGATTAAATAAAAGTGATTATGAGGATACTATAAACAACTGTATGCCCATACATTAGATAACCTAGACAAAATGGGTCAATTCTTAGAAACACACAAATTTCCTACATTGACACAAGAAAAGATAGATCTGGACAAACCAATTACTAGTAAAAAGATTGAATCAATAATCAAAAACCTCCCAACGAAGAAAAACCCAGGACCAGATTACTTCACAGGGGTTATCTACCAAAACTTCCAAGAGATTTAAGTACAATTCTGCTCCAAATTTTCCAACAACTTGAAGAGGAGGGAATACTCTAATCCATTCTATGAGGCCAATGTCACTCTCATTCCAAAGCTGGATAAAGAAACCACACACACACACAAAAAAAGGAAACTGCAGTCCAATATCTGTTATGAATATAGATAAAAAATCCTAAACAAAACACTAGCAAACCAAATCCAACAGCATATTAAAATAATTATACTACATGATGAACTGGTATTTATCCCTGATACACAAGGTTGCTTCAACGTAAGAAAATATATGAATGTAATACACCACTTTAACAAAATGAAGGAAAAATAACATGATCATCTCAATTGATGAAAAAAAGCATTTGACATAATACGGCACCTTTTCTAGTAAAAACAGAGAACTAGGAATAGAAGGAGTCTTCCTCAAAATGGTAAAATCATGTATGAAAGCCCACTACTTATATCTATTTAAAGATGAAAAAAATGAAAGCATTCTATCTAAGTTCAGGAATAATGCAATGATGCCCAATGTCATGAATGTTATTCATCATATTAATGGACATTCTAGCAAGAATAATTAGGCATGAAAAATAGATAAATGACATCCAAATTGGAAGGGAAGAAGCAAGCATTCCTATTTGCAGTTGATATGATCCTATATACAGAACATCCTGAAAAATCTAGAGGCTTCCAAGGCTATGAAATGAATTCATAAAAGTTGTGGGGTACAAGATCAATATCCAAAAAGTAGTAGTGTTTCTTTATACAAACCATGAACATTCAAAACAAGTAATCAAGAAAAAAAATTCAATTCACAATAGAAAATAAAAGAATGAAATATCTAGGAAAAAATCTAACCAATAATGTAAAGGACTTATACACAGAAAACTACAAAACATTTCTAAAAGTAATCACAGAAAACTTAAATAGATGGAAGTTCATGAATTCAAAGACTAAAATAATTTAGATGTCAGTAACACTCAAAGCAACTTATAGATTCCACACACTCCCAATCTAAATTCCAAACACCGTTACTACAGAAATGGAAAATCCAATCATCAAATTTATATGGACATAAGGGACTGAACGTAACTAAAGTCATATTGAATAAGAAGTTGGAGGATCCATATTTCTTGATCTCAAAACTTATTACACAGCCAAATCTATCAAAATAGCATGGAACAGGCAAAAGAACAGACATGCAGCCCAATGTAATCAAACTGAGCACTTAGAAATCAACCTTCATATTTATGGACTAGTGATTTTTGAGAAGAGTGAAAAGACCACTCAATTGCAAAAAAATAATCTTTTCAACAATTGGTGCTGGGACGTTTAGAACTCCATTTGCAAAAGAAGGAGAACTCTTACCTCACTTTGTACAAAATTCTACTAAAAATGGATCAGAGAGTTAACTATAAGAGCCAGAAGTATCAAAATCCTTTAAGAGATGGTGGACTTTGCCCAGTGGTTAGGGCGACCGTCTACCACATGGGAGGTCCGTGGTCAAACCCCGGCCCTCCTTGACCTGTGTGGAGCTGGCCCATGCACAGTGCTGATGTGCACAAGGAGTGCCATGCCGTGCCATGCAGGGGTGTCACCCCCATAGAGGAGTCCCCCACATAGGGGAACCCCATGTACAAGGAGTGCGCCCCATAAGGAGAGCCGCCCAGCATGAAAGAAAATACAGCCTGCCCAAGAATGGTGCCACACACATGGAGAACTGACATGACTAGATGACCCAACAAAAAGAAATACAAATTCCCATGCCACTGACAACAACAGAAGCGGACAAAGAAGACACAGCAAATAGACACAGAGAACAGACAATCAGGGTGGAGGGGGGAGGGGAGAGAAATAAATAAATAAATACATCTTTAAAAAAAATCCTTTAAGAAATCACAGAGCCTCAACAGACTTGCAACTCCTACCCTCTGGTTTATTGGACTTACGCCAGTCAGCTGACAGGAAGGTAAAGAAGGTCAACCACCACACCAGAGAGCCAAGAGTGCCTACAACTGCAAGCAGAATTGCATCCATCATCCATGTGGAATCTAAGCTCCCTCTCAATACAGAGGTGGATTGGACATAACCATCACAGGGTCCACAGGATGGAGGAATAGAGTATGGATTAGAGTGGACTTACTGATATTCTACTATGGAACTATTGTGATTAGTAATGGAAGAAAATGTAGCACTGATGTGGAGAAAGTGGCCACAGTAACTGCTGAGGGTAGGGAGAAGGAAGAAGAGAGGTAATGTGGGGGCATTTTCAGGACTTGGCATTGTCCTGGGTGGTACTGCAGGGATAGTTGCTGGACATTGTATGTCCTGCCATGGCTCACTAGGTGGACTGGGGGAAAGTGTAAACTATAAGGTAAACCATTATCCATGTGGTGCAGCGGTGCTCAAAAATGTATTCACCAAATGCAATGAATGTCCCATGATGATGAAAGAGCTTGTTGATATGGGAGGAGTAGGGTGAGGGGGGTGAGGGGTCTATGGGAACCTCATATTTTTTTTAATGTAACATTTTATAAAAATAAAGAGAAAAAATAAATCGTAGGGAAACATCTTCAGGACCTTGTGTTAGGTAATGGTTTCTTAGAATTTACACTCAAACCACAAGCAGCAAAGGGAAACTAGATAAATGAGACCAATGTTAAAAAAAAAAAATTCTTCTTGAAGGACTTTATCACAACAATGTAACAAAAACTTACATAATGTGAGGAAATATTTTGAACCACATATTCAACATAGGCTTAATACCAGAATATAAAGAAATCTTTGAACTTAATAACAATCAGACAAACAAACTAATGAAAAAATGAACAGGGAAGCGGACTTGGCCCAATGGATAGGGCATCCGCCTACTACATGGGAGGTTCGTGGTTCAAACCCCAGGCCGCCTTGACCCATGTGGAGCTGGCCCATGTGCAGTGCTGATACGTGCAAGGAGTGCCCTGCTGCAGGGGTGTCCCCACATAGAGGAGCCCCACACGCAAGGAGTGTGCCTCATAAAGAGAACCACCCAGTGTGAAAGAAAGTGCAGCCTGCCCAGGAATTGCACCGCACACACAGAGAGCCACAACAAGATGATGCAACTTAAACACAGATTCCTGGTACTGCTGATAAGGATAGAAGCAGTCACAGAGGAGCATACAGTGAGTGGACACAGAGAGCAGACAAGGGGGGGTGGGGAGGGAAGAGAGATAAATAAGAAATAAATATTTTTAAAAAATGAACAAAAGATTGAATAGATTTCTTTCCAAAGATATACAATTGGAATGAAAACACATGAAAAGATGTTCCTACTGGGAATGGCTGCTATTTAAAAATGAAAATAACAAGTGTTGGAGAGGATTCAGGATGATAGGAACACTCATTTTTTTTTTGCTAGTCACAAATAAAATGCTGTAGCTGCTGTGCAATACAGTTTGGCAGTTTTTCGGAAAGCTATTTATAGAACTACCACTTGACTTGGCGATCCCATTACTAGATCATTACTAGATATCTATCCAAAAGAATTGAATGCAGGGACTCAAACAGATATATTTGCATACTGACTGTAATAACAATATTATTCACAATTTCCAAAAAATGGAAGCAACTCAAGCATCAAACAACTGATGAATGGATAAATAAAATGTGATATATACATACAACTGGGACATTAGTCAGCCATGAAAATGAATGAAGTTCTGACACAAGTGGCAACATGGATGAACTTTGAATACATCATGTTGCATGAAATAAGCCAGATAAAAAGGACAAATATTTCATTATCTCAATGATTTGAAGTAATTAGTATAAACAAACTCATAGAATCAGAATATACAATGGTCAGGGTGTTGGGGACAATTGGTGCGGGCATATGCTGAGATCAGCAATACCAATGGCATGGCCGCCAGAGCGGAGCCCATTTCCTGGTTCTTCTCCCTCCCTGCTCCTTTGTTCTCTGTTCCCGCCACTGCCCAGGCTAGCACAGTAATGCGCAGGCGCAAGGCGCGAAATTGAAGTCTGCCCTCCACCCCAGCAACAGCAGCCACCAATCCCTAAACCCTGCCACTTCCCCCAGCAACAGCAATAGCCAATCCCTAAACCCTGCCACTTCCCCCAGCAACAGCAATAGCCAATCCCTAACCGCCATCCCTCCCACTTCCCCTCCCCTTCCCAAGAGTATAAATGCTTTGTTCTCGCAATAAAATTTTGCAGCTTGATCCTCACCCTGTCTCGCTGTCATTCCTCGCATCTCCTGTCTCACCACTCGCGTGACCACCAGCCCCCGTTCGCAGCCCTGCAGGTCAGAGCTCATCTACTTTAACATCAGGGGATGTTGAAACAGTAGGGAGTGGGAAGTTGAGACTTAAAATATGCCGAGTGAGTCTCTTTTTGGAAAAATGGAAATATTTTGGTATTTGTTGGTGTAAAGGTAGCAAAACTGTGTGAAAGTAATTAACAACAATGAAAAATATATCTTGTGTGATTAAGAAGGGAAATGTTAGATTGTATATATGATAGTAGAATAAACATTTTTAAAAATACAGCAGAAAAGTTTTCCACAACTTTTTCAAAATTCTGAATAATTTTTAAATTATAAATATTGCAATGTATATAAAAATACATAATGTCACTCTGATCAACCAAAGTAAAATGATTGTCATTTTGCCACAAATTTATAAATAAAACAAATAATGCATTAATAAATGGAAAAGACACACTGCATATACCAGATGAGAGATTAGTAAAAAATGTGTATTAATAAAAATACTTATCAAAGATATCTCTAAGTGAAAACGAAAGTAATTGCAGTAACTACAGATTCTAGACAATATTGAATTCAGAGCAAAAATAAGTAATAATACAGAAATTTATGTCAACATTATATCTGAAAAGTTAAATTTTTAAAAAAAGATTTATTTATTTATTTATTTATTTCTCTCCCTTTCCCCCCCCCCCACCCCAGTTGTCTGTTCTCTGTGCCTATCTGCTGCACTTTTTTTGTCTGCTTCTGTTGTTGTCAGTGGCACAGGAATCTGTGTTTCTTTTTGTTGCATCATCTTGTTGTGCCAACTCTCCGTGTGTGCTGTGCCATTCCTGGACAGGCTGCACTTTCGCTCTGGGCAGCTCTCCTTACAGGGTGCACTCCTTGCACATGGGGCTCCCCTATGTGGGGACACCCCTGTGTGGCACTGCACTCCTTGCACGCATCAGCACTGCTCATGGGTCAGCTGCACACGGGTCAAGGAGGCCCAGGGTTTGAACCTCAGACCTCCCTTGTGGTAGACGGACACCCTAACCACTGGGCCAAGTCCGTCATCCTGAAAAGTTAAATTTTTAATAAAAATTTAGAATATTATGGAAAATATTTTAAAATTTGAATAAGTATTAAACAGTGATGAACTAAGTGAAAAATTGTTAACATTTTCCTCCTAAAACAGACATTGAACTTTATTTTAATCTTTCAAAAATTATTTAAGAAAATGAGCAAATATAATTTTACAAAGAATATCTTAATATAAATTAAAAGAATGAAAATCACTAGAGTGCAAAGGAATATGTTTAACAACACTGCTGAAGTTTAAAATAAAAAATATATTTTTCTTCATTTTCATTGGAAAATGAAGTAAACATACATCCTTAAATAATTATTGAGGAACACAAGAAATTAAAACTACAGTTCCAGATTACTCAGGGGAATTTTTTAAAGGAAATTTAAAGAACCTAACTGACTAAAATATTTGGAAAATCACAAAATTTGGATTAATTATCAATTCTTAGCTTTACTAAACATTTTAAAACAATGAGCCAATAATTTAACTGAAGAACACATTTCTTTATAAAGAACATTCCAATCTTACATAGATAAGGAGAAAGGAACTGATTTTTCTGAAAATAAAAACAAATTAAACAGAGAAGCACTAAGTATAGATCTTGTTGGCACATCACAGAATGATAGGTTGTTCAAATCAAATTATTAACTGGTAGACACAAAAGAGGTATGACTATATGCAGACAGCTGACCTTATGAATTTACGAAACTTCAAGTCTCAAAGCAAAGATAGATGAGATTCTTGATTCCCTCATGTACCATGAAAACCTTTATATCCCAAATTTAAATGACAGAGGAATACAAAATGTCTTATGATAAGTTGAAATAAAGAGCTACAAAAGAGAAAAATAAAATGACAATATTGTGCATATTTGTGAAATATGTACATAAAATATGTAAGATTAGTCTAGAAGACCATGAACAAAACTTTCAAAATTGGTTAGGATATTTCTATTTTCTTTAATAGTATAAATACATTTGACATTTTCTTCAATGTTCACATATACTTTTTTCTATAATATTCTATCACAAGATTATTTTTTGCTTTAAGACAAAACATTAAAGGGCTGTTTTGCTTTTTTAGAGGTCTGTTTGTTTATGGATAAGAATAGCTATGAGTTTTGTAAAACACCCATGAAGCTTTCTGTAACAAAAGCTTTTATATGTTTAAAATTTTGCCAGAATTTAAGTTTTTATGAAAGTGATCAAAATTTATTAGTTTTTTTTTGTTGAATCTCAGATTTAATTGGTATAATATTTCTTTGGATTTAAAATTAAAATATACCTTGTACAGTTGAGGAAAATTTATGTAAAGTTCCAGTGACTCATTAACAGCAGATATTGAATCTAAACCCTATGTCATCCAGTCCAAAGAAACATTCTTTACAACTGTGCTATATTTCTTTTCTACAAAATAAACAGAATGACTTCTGAAGGTGCAATCCATAATAATGTTCTCTGACATTGGAACACTTATAGGGAAATCTATTATACAATTTGAAAGATAGGACAAATATTTTTTTGTGCATTAGTTGTCCCAAAACTGCATATATTTAAACTACAAGTTTAACACACATTTCATAGCCAGCAATTATTTTGTAGATTTCTAAAAACATATTCCTGGAAATGTTCTGAATAATGTGTGCTCATGTATAGTATGATTCAACAAAAATGCAAACTAATTAATGGATGCTTATACATTTAGAGAGTGACCAAGTAAATACCCAAATAGGAAAGAAAGAATAGATAAATTTAATTGTTCAGCATCCCTGTTATCTCAATTGCCTGGAGCCCTGTCTCTTCTGTATGATTCTAATGAGAGCATTTTTCACTTCTTTGTTCCTAAGACTATGGATGACTGTATTCAGCATGGGAATCACCATAGTATAAAACAGATGACACTTGATCTCTTCCAAAAGAGTAAGACTTTGGTTTTAAATAAGTAAAAATCACAGTGCTAAAATAGATGATGACTCCCAAGAGGTGTGAGGCACAAGTAGAAAAAACTTTGCTCTTTCCTGAAGTGGAATTAATTTTCAGGATTGTAGACAGAATAGACACGTAGGATACAGATATTGTGATAAGAGATACAATTACATTAAAACTAGAGAGAATAATTTTCATGATTTCAGTGTCATGAGTGTCAGTGCAGGACAGGGCTAAAATTGAGGTTAATTGTTTGTTTTGTTTTTCTGCTTGTTGTCTTATCCTTTTTTTGTTTGTTTTTACTTTTATTTATTGTTCTTTCAATTTTTTAATTTTTCTACCATCTGTTTTCATTGTTTTTCTTTCATTCCACCTCTTCTTTGGTTTTCATTCTTTTTCTTTTTCTCTTTTTTCTTTTCTTCTTTTCTCATCTCTCTGGTTTTTATTTATTTCTATTTTTTTCTATTCCACATTCTTTTAATTTTTATTCCTTTGTATTTTTATGGGTTTTTTTTTTTACTAGTATTACTTATTTTTCTAGCTCTTGTATGGTTCCTCTACTACCCTTTAAAATTATTTTTACTATTATTCTTTTTCTCTTTTCTCTTTTTCTTGACCTAATATTTTTTGAAGGGAACACAATTACAAGGATATACAATAAGAAGAACTAGTAGTGAAAAAAGAACCTTACCACACACACACACACAAAAACACACAGAACACAAATAAAACACTAGAGTAGAAAGAGAAGCTAACTAACCAAATAGGTCCATCTAGATAAATAGATGTCTACACACCAATAGAAAATCATAAGGCATATTAAGAAACAGGATAGCATCCTCCAGTCTAATGAACAAAACAAAAAAACGGGAGATGCAGAACATGGAACAATTAATGAAGAATGTCAAAATAAATATTAAGAATCAACTTAATGAAGTTAAGGAAGACATAAAGGATATTAATAAAACACTAGTGTGTTGTATCAGTGGGTGGAGACCCACATAATGAGTGGGAAGGAGTTGGATTCCCATCCCGGGGAGACCAGATATGTTCTCAAACAGAGGGAAGGGTGTTTTTGGAGAGCATGGGTGGTTCCTAGTAGAAGAAAACTAACTAGTGTGTGAAGCCATCAGCATTGTTGCAAGTATCTATAAATTTTATCCTTCAAGTAGTGAAGTCTGGTGGGTGCTGAGGGTCCCAAGGGGAAGGGAAGAACAGAATAGATGGAAGATGGGGTTTTAGAGGGCAATGGAGTTGTTCTGCATGATCTTGTAATGATGGATACAGGGCAGGTTAAATTTTATTTTAAAACTTATAAAAGTGTATTTTCTAAAGTGTAAACCATAATGTGAACCAATGACCATGTTGGTAACTATGTATCACTTGACAATTTAAACAATAGTCTAGTCATATTTATTAAAGAACTATGAATTTTGTCATAGGATATATTTTATATTAGTTAATTGTAAATATTATTTAATTATTTAATTAATTCCTATGTTTATGGGAATTTTGAGAAAATTAAATAAGTTTTTCTTCAAGGAAGAGGAAACTGGATTTCAGGGTTTTAAATTATTAACTTAATGGCACATAGCTATGGCATATGATTTTTGATGAGAGTTCTTTTTCTACAAGAGGCAAAAAACGTTCAATGTGAATGTTTTAATCATATAGCTTATTTTTCCAGAAACATTCACTAGTTTACAACTGGAGAAAAAAATCATCTTGTTGATCTTCTGTCCCAAAAGAGAAGGTGTTTTCTTCTTGGGACATCCCCATTCGACTTCAGGCTATCAAGAAGAGCTTATCATTCTTATAAACTTATATAAAAGTCCAAATGTATTTTGTATTCCTAGAATTTCTTAATTAAGTGAGAAGTTCTATTCCACATGTACAAAGAATGGGTCTTCATCATTAATACAATGTTTTAGAAACTCTAAGTTTGAATCTCATACTAGAGTATATACTTTAATATTTAATTAGAGACTGGGTGTTCTATTAGAGTTTATTAAAAATTGAACCACATGCCTACCAGAAAATAGCAGGGAAAATAGGAAAATCTCCTAACATTTAGTTCAATAATGTAAATGTGTTATTTGTTCTAATAAAGAGAATGATCAAGAATAGGGATATTAGGAATAAAGGACTACATTTTTATATTAGTAAAATTTTTAAATGGAAAGATTAACTTTCCACTGTCCATTTGGTATATGCAAAATTAATTATTTTTCTGACAGGAATATAAATATATTTAAGACTATCTTACTATTTAAAAATTGATTTAGAGACCATGGTAGTTTTTGCTTGTTTATTTTAATTTCATTGCCTAATTTAGCTTTATGGTTTAAAAAAAAAGAATTTCAATAGGTGAAGGTATTATTCTGTGTTCTTTCTTGAGGATAAAATGTCAAAAAAAATGGAAGGTCACAATAAAATTGCAATATGGTCAAGTGGAAATACCTTAGATTGTGGAGTTAAGAAATCTTGGCTTAAAATCTGGTTCTATTATTAACTGACTGTTGCTTGTCTATTTTTATTCTAGAATTTTCATAGGTTCAAGTAAGCATTTTTGTACCTGCATATTAATGAAACCATTAATTTTATATATTAAAAAGTCTTTCACCTAGATCTGGGAAATTTAAGGCCTGTTCCTTACTTCTCATTTCAGTAATTTTAAGTTGATTTGTTCCTTCTCTTCTTGACAGATGAGCATCTGAATATGACAAAACCTTAGTGTATTTCATGCCATGGAGATAAATCATTGTAGATCACTGAATATAATATGGCCTAATTCATGGCAAATGCTTCACTCTCTTAAAGCTAGGAAAACACAACTCACAATTAAATAGGAATAGGTCAAACATTTCGGTCTTTGCATGCTAAAGAAAAAAAAATTACCATCAGGAAATCTCACTCTAAATATAGTGGATCTTGAATTTGCAAGTTGTTGTACAATTTAGTGCATACTTAAACATTTTGTTTTGTTTGTTTTGTTTATGTCATGTAGCAACTTAAACATTTTGTTTTGTTTGTTTTGTTTATGTCATGTATTATTTTTTTCTTCACATGCCACAAAGTGAGAAACAGTCTAAATACCTGAAGAAAAATAGCAGAAATCAAACTCTACTTTGTGGCAAATATTGTGATTTAATTATTTCAGCAGTAGATTTATAGACAATTTTAATAATGATCATTGGGTGATATTTAATTCATAATTATTTAAGAGTATTCATAAGTAATTTTAAAACATTAGTGAAATGGCCATAATGTGTTCTTGAGAGAAATATGTCCCAAAAATCCAGTAAAGGACTTTGCAGGGTTAGTGATCATAGGAACAGAAAAAAACATATATTGTTATTTAGTTAAAATTTCAACAAAATAATGGTTCAAGAAGTTGCAAAGGCTAAAAACTAGTAATGTAAACATATGTATTTAAAGAAACAAAAAAAAAGTAATGTACTCTTTTTAACATCACACAAGTTGCATCTACCTTCAGAACACCTGCTGCTGCTGCAAGGTCATCACTGCTCCTGTAGGGGAACTGGAATGGAAGTCTTGACAGCAGAAGCCATTTGGTGTGAATAGAAGGCCTTGTAAGACAGGTTGAAATGTTATCTTATCCCATATTTAAGTCATCAGGAAGCATTTAAAAACTAAATAATTTTCACATTGTTTCTCATTTATATTTAGTATAATCTTGTGATATGAATATGGTTCCTCCCATTTTCTAATTATGACTATTTTTAAAAGGCATTCCATACACATTATAGCAAATTTAAGATTAGCAACCAGGTGCATGATTTCTATTATAACTTTTCTGGATGTAAAAATTACAATATTAATTCATCTTTGTGATTTTAATATGTTGAAATGTGAAAACAAGTGGTACAAAATTTAACAAAAAAATAACTGGAAAATAAAGCACTTAAATTTCCAGGGATTTGGTTGTTTGGTTGTTTGTTTTACCTGGCTCATGTAGAAAAAACTGAAGGAACATTTCTTCATTTATTTTAAACAGAAAATGCATCTATTTGAGCCAATTATCATTATCACTCCCTATCTCATCATTGCCTAGGATATCATTACAGCATTCTGAGGGGGAAAAATGATGCTATGACTTGGCAGACTCTAATTTTGTGGAATATTGCCTGGAGCACTTATATACTGAAATGTCTCTATTGGCATTAGACTTTGAGCCATATAGTATTCCATTGAGGAATGTGACTTAAGTCACCATGTTTATATTGAGGGGCATCACGGATAACACAGAGCTGAAAGTCTCCCTGTTTTTATTATTTCTAGCCATCTATACCTTTACTTTGATAGGAAATTTGGGACTGGATGTATTGGTCATAGGAGATTCCCAGCTCCACAATCCCATGTACTGTTTTCTGAATGGGTTATCACTCTTGGATGCTTGCTATTCTTCTGTTGTCACCCCCAAAATGTTGGTCAGCTTCCTGTCAGTGAATAAAGGCATTTCATTTCTTGGTTGTACAAGGCAGATTTTTTTGTTGTTGTTGTTACTTTTGGGACTACTAAATGTTTTCTGCTGGCTACAATGACTTATGATCACTATGTAGCTATCTACAATCCACTGCTCTATTCAGTTAATATGTCACCACGAGTCTATGTGTCGCTCATCATTGCTTCCTATTTCAGTGGCATTTTGCATGCTACTACACACACTGTGGCAACTTCTAGCTTATCCTTCTGTGCATACAATGAAATTAAGCGTGTTTTGTGACATCCATCCACTTCTCGCTATTTCTTGTTCTGACACATCAATCAGCTTCTACTCTTCTATTTTCTTGGTTCTAATGAGAAAATTACTATTTTGATAGTCCTGATCTCCTATGGTTTCATTCCTATGACCATTCTGAGAGTGCGTTCTGCTGAAGGGAGGCAAAAAGTCTTTTCCACGTGTGACCCTCACCTAACTGGAGTGTCAAATTTACTGTGGGACAATCCTCTTCAGTATGTGAGACCAAATTCCAGTTATGGTTTAGATCATGATATGATAGTGTCTATATTTTACACTATTGTGATTCCTATGCTGAATCCCATCGTCTACAGGTTTAGGAACAAAAATGTTAAAGAGGCAATAAAAAAATTGTTTGAGAGTAATTGGTTCATAAGTAAAGAACAATTTTAACATTGAGTAAAACTGAAAGACTGTAGAAAATCAGTCCATAGCTCTCTGCTGAGAAACAAGGGGGAAAATGTCTTATTTTTATTTAATACTATTTACATATCCCAGAATTTTTCCAAAGAAAGCATTCATCAGCCCTCCAATGCATCATTTAACAAATGTAAATAAATTTTGTCAGCTGTATGCCTATGGCTATGTTCAAACTGATTCATATTACATATTCATTGATAAATTCATGTTAATATTGTTAGTTTTTGTGTAATTTATTTTTGTTAAATATAATTAGAGGCCATGTACTCAGGATTTGATGACTTGGTATAACCTCACATTGTTTAAAGTAAGTCCTTGGCTTGTGTTATGAAATGCATTGTTCTTCTTGAATTCCTGTGAAAGATCACCCAAATGTTATTTACTTATGCCAGTTGTATTCATTCTCTCTGATCTGTCCTTTGGAGTTGCCTTTTGCAATGTTTGGACCAACACTATAGAATTTTACTCCATTATTTCCTTCCTACTGTTGAGTCACAGAAACTGAGTAAATCCATTCTGACTATCCCCAAAATGATGATGATATTTGTTGAGTATATAATTAATGCTCTGAATAAAAAACAACTAGAAGGATATTCTTAAGTCTTATTTAGTCTGGTGTGTTAATTATTTTCTAAGTTTTGTTGACTTGAACATATATTAATAATTGTAGAGATTTACTTGTCTGTTGATATAATTCTGTTTCCCAGCAGAAATATTTAACCTATGTCTCTGCCAGAATTATCCCATCAGAAAAAAAAAAAACAAAAAATTTATCAAACAATTTATTCTGGATTACGAAGTTGAGATGCAATCCAATACTTTTCAAGACCATAATCTCTATTCAATTTTGCAAACAGAATTTTTACAATTCTGTTGGAACAACTATGTTTTATTGTGTGCTGCAGGCAAATAATGAAAATTCTCTGAAAACAAACACATTTTGAGAGACACAGCACTGACTATAATGTGGGCAGCATGTGATCCTATAAAGAAATTAAGTTCAGGAAGCAGACTTGGCCCAGTGGATAGGGCGTCTGTCTACCACATGGGAGGTCCCTGGTTCAAACCCTGGGCCTCCTTGACCCGTGTGCATCTGGCCCATGCACAGTGCTGATGCATGCAAAGAGTGCCCTGCCACACAGGGGTGTCCCCCACATAGGGGAGCCCCCCCACACAAGGAGTGCATCCCGTAAGAAGAGCGCCCAGTGGGAAAGAAAGTAGAGCCTGCCCAAGAATGGTGCCACACACACACAGAGCAGACACAAGAAGATGATGCAACAAAAAGATTCCTATGCCATTGACAACAACAGAAGCGGACAAAGAAGAATACACAGCAAATGGACAGAGGAAACAGACAACCTGGGGTGGGGGGAAGGGAGAGAAATAAATAAAATAAATCTTAAAACAATAAGTTAGAAAAAAAAGAAATTAATCTACTGGTGAGCCCATCCTGGCCTGTTGTGGTGGATGTGGGTGCTGCAGCTGCCGGTTTCTGGAGAAACCAATAAGCAGAGGCATTGCCACCGCTTCCGTGCCTCTACACCAGTGCTGCAATTTTACAGTCCTGAACAATCTCCTTTTAAAAAAAAATATTGTTTTTATTTTTATCTTTTCAGTACCTGCAGTAAAAAACCCCATTATGGAAACCCAGAAACTTTATAAAGGAAAGAGTTTGAATTCTGTGGAGTGTAATTTTGTGTATGAATTACGCTTAAAAAATAGGATTTTTCAGAAAGGTTAACAGGGTTAATTAATGATATATATAGTTATATAAACAGTAATTCTTTTAGTATTAAAATTTTTTAAGCATTTGTGATGACACTAGAAGGGAAAAGCTATATCTTTTCATGAATTGATTCATCATTAATTACAAAGTGAATGATGTGAATGCATGGTTCTTAAATGAAAAATAGAGTACTTAATTTTTATAAAGGCAATGTAAGAAGTTTTTCCCTGGAAAATTCATGTTTAATTTTTTATGGAGATATACCTTTAGATGTCTTCAATTCATCAGGTAAAATAAAGTGATGTGCATAGTAAGAAATAAGAATAGTGATGTTGTTGGAAGAGGAATCAAGTATAGGAAACATTTAACAAAGATAGGAGAGTTATCATCCTGTGAGCTTTAAGCAAAATATATTTGATATCACATATGCCATAATAAGGTTGGTTTCAACAAAGTTTGTGAATAATGGATTCCCCAAATTTAACTGAAACTAATATAAAATCCTATGAAATAAGCTTTGTGAAATTAGCCTTTAGATAATGTGACCATATGAAAACTTTAATTACATTTGTTTACTAGAATAAAACAATATTTTTTAATGCCTTAGTAAAGTGTTTTTAGGACTGATGCATATTTTTCCCGCTTTTGTAGCATATAATCAATAATTGACCTGGTATTCAGGCATTGTAGTTTGTAAACAAAAGCAAATTAAAGGCATAATTTAAAGCTTCTATAGTTGTTTAGAATTTTGTGAACACTAGTTTTCTTTAAAAATCAGCTTGATTTTCTTTTTAAATATGTTTTCAGAAGTATATTAATTCTTTCAGGTCATTAAGTTAGTATTACACTAAATTATAAGTAAATAACACTTGGATATCCTATATAGTATAATATAATCCCAAAGATTACTAAATTGCATCTTGGTAAAATTTAGGAGAGATAGCCATCCTACCTGAGTGTAAAATCAGGTATGAATCCAATAAAGAAGGGTTCATGAATTCTAGGTAAGTAGGAGGCTATCATCTGGTTTCTTTTTGTGAAAAAAAAAAAAATCTAATATAGTGTGAAGAGAAAAGAAGTTTTAAGAAAAGGCTTTTAGCAATCTAAATAAAATCACCTACTCATGCACAATACTATCCCCAAAGACTTGTCCCATGTACCCCTCATGAAAATTTTGTGAATAAAATGGAAGACAATACAATCTTGTCAAATTGAACCAATGGCAAAAAACAAAAAAGAAAATGAAGTATGACTTTTCATGTGAATTCTACAGAAAACCTACATTTTCAATTTTCTCTGCTGGTATTCCCATTTCAAAAGGGATCCATGCTTGTGCTGGTTTTCATTACACTGCTGTGAATAACAAGGTTAAATGCTTCTGTTGTGGCCTGATGCTGGATAACTGGAAAGAAGGAGACAATGTTATTAAAATGCATAAACAGCTATCCTAGCTATACCTTTATTCAGAATCTGGTTTCAGTTACAAGTCTGGGATCCACTTTTAAGTATACTTCTCTGAGGAGAAACAGTTCTGCACATTCATTATCTCCCACTTTTGAACATAGTGGCTCATTCAGTGTTTCTTATTCCAACATTTCACCAAACCCTGTTAATTCCAGAGTCGCTAAGACTTCTCTCCCTAGAGGACTAATCTGTACAGTTATGCAATTAGCACTAAAGAAGACAGATTTTTTACTTGCAATATGTGGCCATTAACCTTTTTTTTATCATCAGAATTGGCATGAGCTGATTTTTTATTATACAGGATGTGGAGATAGGGTAGCCTGCTTTGCCTGTGGTGGGGAATTGAGTACCTGGAAATCAAAGGATGATGCTGTGTCAGAACACTAGAAATATTTTCCCAACTTTCCCTTTTGGAAAATTCTCTAGAAACACTGAGGTTTAGCATTTCAAATTTGAGCATGCAGACTCATGCATCAAGACTGAGAAAATTACTTACTGGCCATCTAGTGTTCCAGTTCAGTCTGAGCAGCTTGCAAGTGCTGGTCTTTATTATGTGAGTCACAATGATGATATCAAGTGTTTTTCTTGTGACTGTGGCTTGCGGTGCTAGCAATCTGGAGATGATCCATCTGTAGAACATGCCAAGTAATTTCCAAGATGTGAATTCTTGACGCGCATGAAAGGGCAGAAGTTTGTTGATAAGATTCAAGATATTAATAAGTACGCTTATCTTCTTGAGTAGGAATTGTCAACTTCAGTCACTCCTGGAGATAAAAATTCTCATCCACCACTTGTTTATGTTGGACATATAGAAAGTTCTTCAGAAAATGCAGTTATGATGAATATACCTGTGGTTAAAGCTGCATTGGAAGTGGGCTTCACTTAAAGGAAATGCTGCAGCAAACATCTTCAAAAGCTGCTTAAAAGAAATTGACTCTACATTATAGAAGAACTTATTTATTGAAAAGTATATGATGTATATTCTAAAAGAAAATGTTTCAGATTTGTCACTGGAAGAAAAATTGAGGAAGTTGCAGGAAGAAAGAACTTGTAAAGTATGTACAGACAAAAAAGTTTTTATTGTATTCATTCCTTGTGGTCATCTGGTCGAATGCTAGAAGTGTGCCCCTTTTCTAATAAAATGCCCTATTTCTAGAAGTATAATAAAGTATAGTGTTTGTACATTTCTTTCATAAAAGAAATATGGAATATAGCCTGTCTAAAGAGAAAAGTCCTTATGATATTGAACATTCGGAGCCAACTGAATAAAGAAAGAATTGTGTTGCTAGTAACAGTCATGTGTTCTACTCTGCTTTGGTACTAGTAAATCTTATTTCCAAAAAAGAAAATTGATACCATCATAACATATTTAGTTTTAATCTCTGCTTAATTGCAAGAGATTTAAATTTGATGAGCTATATTAGTATATATGTGTGAACATATTGGGTATTAAAGGACTAATCACAGTGCTGTGATGTGATAATATCAGTAGTTACTGTGCTTGGTATTCTTTCAGAAAGCTTTGAGTATTCCTTAGGATTGTAGTTTAAAAGAACTGGAAACCTGAAGCTCAAGTTTTTCAGAGTTATGGTGCCAAATTCTCTTTGGTGCTTTTAATTTTTTAAATAAAACTTTTATCTTACTGGTAAACAAGCTTTTCCCTAATTTGTGAGAAGCATCTTAATAAAGTGCTATAAAAATACAAAAAAAATTAAGCTACTAGAAGCCATATCATATTAAAACTTTACTTTCTTGATTATGGTTTTTGAGATTATATTTCTGGAATAAAGAACAAAACTACTTCAAAAGTACTTCAAAATATTCAACTCTTAAAATAATTAAAATATTTGCATCATTCTGGGATCATGTTTAAGACTTTTAACATTCAAATAAAAGTTTCAAATTGTTAACATTAAAGTTCCAAATATGTTTATCCCATGGTTTATCAGTTTCTTTCAAATTACCAACAATAATATTTCTGTAGGAAAGGAAGTGATGAATACTAGCAATAAAAATGTACTCACTTATGCCTAAAAATATCTGTCCAATAATTCATTCAACAAATGATAGAAAAATAGACATCAGTTTAACCTGCTTGAATTTTTCCATTTTTAATCCTAAAAGTAATGTGAAATAACATTCTCCCATAATTTTCACTCTAACTTCAACATAGAAACATGATTATTTAACTCTCAAGTTAATACCTTTCATTCTTCATGTCTCACCTAAGTATCTTTCACTCTAGTTTGAATAGGTTGATTTCCCAGCACCCATGGAACCTCTCTTTCATATCATTTAGCACAGTAATTATTTCATATTTATTGTTTTGAGTATGTGATTATTATCTAGGTCTACAGCTACATTGACAATGTAAATTGCACAAAGGCAAGAATTGAGTATGGTTGTCCACACAATTGTATCCCAGGTCATAAATATGGAAATATTTTTATTGAATATTGGGTCAAGTAATAAATAAGTCACTGTGCAACACACACAAAAATACAAATATCCTCCTCTCCCTCTCTTAGTAAATAAGAAACTGCTATTACATTAAAACTAGAACTTTATTCTTACTGTATTCTGCCATAACAGTAATTTAAATTTATTGAGATACACAATTATAGAATTGCCTCCTGCTTTCTGATAGAATCCAATTAAATAGCAAAACTCCACTTCCTTATTCCCACTCCCTAGTTACCAAACCAAATCATAAAGCAGATTCTTTCTAAACCCTCTTATTTAGGAACTACACATTTTTCCATAGCATGTGTTCTTCTTCACTGAAATGAGAAATAAAACCATTGTTCAGCCACAGGTGTTCTAGTTGGGTTTTGGCTAACGAGCATTGAAATTTGTTAGGTTAAAAGACCTACTGAAGAAGATAAAAACAGGTATAGATACATGAGAAATTTCATCATAAGGGATACATTGTATTTGACAGTGTCCAATGAAATGCTAGAAATAGAACTTTTAAAAAGCACTCATATACACACAATATAAGAAACAAAGATTTCATCAACAGGGTCATCTAAAGAGCAAATACAGCAGACTAGAAAAGAGTGAACCTGAAGAAAATTCAAATAGGATTAATGAAACAGAAAAGAAAAAATAAAGTGAATGATAGGGAAGCGGCTGTGGCTCAATCAGTTGGGCTCCTGTCTACCATATGAGATGCCCTGGATTCACGTCCCAGGGCCTCCTTTTGAAGTCAGGCTTGCCTGCATGCCTTGGATTGCCACAGGCCCACAAGCGCCTTGGAGAGCCAACTCACAACAAGGTGATGCAACAAAAAGGGAGACAAGTAAATAAAACACAGAAGACCATGCAGCAAATGGACACAGAGAGCAGAAAACAAGCAAGCAGTAAAAAATACAGATGCACAGAAGAACGCACAGCAAATGGACACAGAGAGTAGACAGCAAGCAAGCCACAAGGGGAGGGGGGAGTGAATGGTATCCAACTGCTGTGAGACATATCAAACATTTAATATGCATATATATATATACACAAAATATATACATATTACAGTAAGATAGAGGGAGTGTAACAGACAAAATATTAAAGGAGATAATGGCAAAAGCATTTCTAAAAATAAGGAAAGGCATCAAACCACAGGTCACAAATATTAGAAAACTCCAGGAATGATAAAATTAAATAGTAAATCACACAACAAGAAAACATATAGAGTCATTGTTCTCACCAATGTAAAACTTACACAAGGAGAAAAGTATGAAGGCAGAGGAAAATACATATCTCGTATAGAAGAAAAACCATGAGAATTATACCAGCTTTGTCATCAAAAATGTTACAGCCAGAACATAATGGAAAGACATGTTTAAAGTACTGAAATACAATAACTGGCATTGCAGAATTCAATACCCACTGAAATATCTTTCAAATAGAAAAATAAAAAAGACTTTTTTTCATGAAAATTAATATGTACACATATTCAGAAAGAAATAATTTATAGTTAGCAGTATTGTGCTCCAACATTTTCCAGGCAGAAGGATTAAGTGAACAGAATGACTCTTGAGTCTACTGAAAGAAAAAAATCACAATAAAAATGTAAAATTCAAAGGAAATATAATAATTGTTGCATTTTTAAATATTTAATTGCTCTAAAACTAGAACTTAGGTTGATGCATTTTGGACTGTGAGCCATAAAAAAAGTAATGTTATAACAAAATTATCACAAAGAAATCACAATTAATAAAATAAAAGGTCACAAAGGTAGAAAGATGCTCTAAATATAAAGAAAGACAAATATGCTTTCAATATGAGAAATAACCCAAAAAGACATACAATTAAAAAATAAATACTTGGGGAGCAAATGTAGCTCAAGTGGTTGAGTGCCTGCTTCCCATACATGAGGTCTTGGGTTCTATCTCTAGTACCTCCTGAAAACAAAACAAACAATCAAAAAAATCAGTTATCCTTGGAGAACAGATGTAGCTCAAATGGTCTAGTGCCTGCTTCCCATGTAGGAGGTCCTGGGTTCGATCTCAATTTAAAAATAAATTGAGAAAATATAACGAAGAATTTTTATAAGACATAATTTTAATGGTTTGATTAAATTGTTTTTAATTACCAGACTATTGTTAAACATTGCAATCTTGAACTTTATTTTAAACATTCCAAAAACATTCTGAATAAAAAATAAGGTATGATTTTATAAAGAAAATCTCAATATATTTGAAAAAAACACATTTTTTTTTTTTTTTTTTTTAGTTACTGGGGCTGAGGATTGAGCCAGGGCCGCATATGTTAATATATAGCATATTTTCTTATAACTGAATTATTGCACAATATTTTACTTTGAAATACCGACTTTTTACCTTTTTCATTTTTAACTATTTCTATGTTTATTACATTAGTTAACAAAACCAATTTATAAAACACCAGTGAAAATGTTTTATAACAAAAGCTGTTGTATATTCAAAATAGAGCAAAAATGCAAGTTTCCACCTTATATATTGTACTGCATCAAATGCTTTATATTCCTCATTTGATTTAATCCTTACAATAACTCTACAGAGCAGGATTTAGTATTTATCTTGTACAGTTGAGGAAAACGAGGCTTAAATTATCAGGGACTTTAGAATCATATATTATACAATGGAGCAAATCTAGAATCTAAACCCTGGAATGTATGATTCCTAAGTAAGCATTCTCAATGATGGCACTGTATGTCTTCTCTATATCTTAAAAGAATTGTTTTGGGGAACTATTTTTGTGTTAAAATATAGCTATTTTCCATAATAAAATTCTCTGAATGGAACATGCATGGGGATTTAAGTGAAACAATTTAAAAAGGCAACATTATGTTTTCTCATTTTGCACAATAGTTGGTTTAAAGAAACTCATTTATTTAGGTAACAGATTCAAAACATATATCACAGTTCATTTCATATTGGATTTCTAAGGACATATTTATGGAACTATTCAAGATTATTTTTGCCTAAGTAAAGGATGACTCAAAAGAAATACAAACTAAAAGATTCAGGCATTTCAGAGTCATAACTACTTGGTGGTGAAGAGGATTGATGCTAGCTACATAGTGGTCATAGGCCATTGAAGAGAGAAGAAAACACTCAGTGGCACCCACAAAGATAAAGAAAATAAACACATCTGGTTGAAGCAGGCTTTGAATGAAATAAAATTGGTGGAATTGAGCAAATTCTCTAAGGTTATAGGTGTGATGACTGTTGAGTAACTGAGATCTAGGAATGACAGGTGACTGAGGAAAAAATGCATGGGGTGTGAAGCTGGAGATCCAAGCGAATTATCAGAATCATCCCTGAATTCCCCAACACAGTTATCAAGTATATCAGAAGAAACAGCATGAAGAGGACCTGCTGAATATCTTCAGAGTCTGTCAATCCCATAAGGGTGAAGTCAGGTACATTTGTGCTATTCCTACTTCCAATAATAGCATTCAACTGTTGTAAACTGTTGAGAAATCTAAGGTGATATTTCATATGAATGACTTCACAAAGATTTTTGCTTATATGAATGATCCTGCGTTTAAAAGATTTTGCTTAAGCCTTCAAAAAATGCCTAACAAAGAGCAGCTTATAAAATATGACTGAACAATCTTAATGTTACTGCCAAATATAAATTAGTTATAAATCATTATTTGGATGTTATATAATAGATGTTAATATATATTGCAAGTAGAATGGACCTGACTCTAATATAAATGCTTCCCTTTATTAAAACATTTAGCCCACCAGGAAATATTACACCATAGGTGTTACTATTTGACACATTTTTAGGTGAGAAAAAGACAGGAAACTTTTAAGTAACTCATCCAGGGCCGTTTATTAAATGTTGACTCTGTGATTCTACCAAGATAGGTAGAATTCATAGAACATGATCATAACACTTAATACCTGTTTATAATCAGTTTCAGAAAAATGAGTTGTGTTAATAATAAACAATGTTAGAAAGAGTTTTAACATTATTTACTTTTATTTTGTATCCATTATTATTTAACACAAATAACAAGTCTTCAATTTCAATCTTAGAGAACTTTACTTAAATGAGTTAAGATTATAGATCACATGAAATTTTAATTTCTCAAAGATATCAGATTTCATCCAAAATTATATTTTCAGAATATGCACATTGCTTGTAGACTCTGATTCCATCAAATCTAGATTTCCATTTCCACACATCCTGGAATTACTTAGGTAAGGCATAAATGATATGCATACGCATGTGCTTCTGGTAATGTGTCCATTTTATTTGATCTGAACTAAAACCTTTTAAGTTTTAAAATAATACTTAAAGTTTTAAAATAATACTTACCATAAACAAAATATGGTGAAAAACTTTCTTCCAAGAACATCTGTCTAGAAATTGGTCACCCTCAATTTTTTCTCACAAATGAAATATATAAAACATATAAGGAGCCAAAAAATTCTGTAATACAATATTTGTTCCCTTTGAGCTAAATTAGTATTAATTTTTCATGCATGCATTTTCAATTTATGTAGAGATAAAATAGATCAACATAAAATATTGCCCAGTCCCTGATCAAAAGTAAAGTTCGCCTAGAATCATGTCTCACAAAATTCCAAGGAGCTACTGTGAATATAAGCAGAGCATAGCATCCCTTGCCTTTCACCCTGATAGTATCACTGTATAGTATCACTGATAGTATCACTGATAGTTATCACTGGCATGATACCAGGAAATAAGTTCAAGGTATGTAATAGAGAATTGTCTTCCCTTTAGAAGCCACGTAATTTTGAGCATGATTTTTTGGTATTCTTTGTGATGCTCTAATTATCTGAAGAGTAACAGAGACGGTATTTCTAGAGAAAACTTACTCAGTGGCTTGAAAGCCCAGATCATTATCCACCAGGGAGAGAAGATACATTTCTCACAATGAAACAATTTTATATTTGAAAGTGTGACTATCTCAAGGGAATAACATTATTCATTACACAATAATTTGAAAATAACAAAATACAAAGAAAATAAAATTCATAACTTTTGTTAACCTTCACATGTATTTTCTTCCAATTATTTTCCTGTGTACATAATGCTTATTTATATGTATACTTAAGTATTTGCATAATTTTATCATACTGAACTTTCAGTAGCTTATTCTGGTTTTCTCACTAAATGTAATACGTATTGACCTATGTTAAATTAGCCTTTTGTAAAACCTATAATTTCATGTATTTTGTATTGGATGGTGCCCCAAAGTTCACTTCCCTCTAGGAGTGTGCACCAGCTGATGACTGGGTATTTTTGAGGCCTCATGTGGAAAACATGGTACAGCCTCTTTATTCAGTTTGGAAGAGTCACCTAATTCATCTATACAGCAGATGAGTAATTGTATTTATGTATTACAATATTTGTGCCCTTTTAAAAAAATTGTATACTTGGCTATCATTTGATTAAAAGGAATATAAGAGGAGAAAGTAAAAATAAATGCTGGAATTTGTGATTTTTGATTTAACAAAGCCTACTTTCTCTAAATGTAATCAGTTCAATTATTTTCTTTTGAAACATTAATCAATGATAATGATATCAACTTCCATAAAGACTGAGAAATAACTCTTATGGAAAAACTTTTCACAATCCGGAATTTCAGGAGAGAATTATGTGGTGTGGATAAAGAGGTAACAATTTATCTTTGAAGAACTTTTGGAAGTGCAATTTTTTTATTCATCAAACATTTAGAGAGGTCAAGACAGGTTTATTAGGAGATTAAAATGCCAGCATCAATTTATTTGACAGTAGATAGCCTTGGCTTTAAGCCAAATTAGAGTTTATAGGTAATTTTCTATACTAATGTTAACTAAAAGCACTGTGTACTCCTTACAGTACCAGTGAGTTTTTCTTCCTAGAGTTGAAAACAATTTTATAGCCATTAATCATAGTTTTTATATAATATAAATAAAAGTTGAAGAATGACTAATTTACAGAACTAATGCTATGATTTTTTAAAGTATGTTATAGAATCTTTATTGCCAGGATTCCAACAGAAAATTTCTAAAAGGAAAATAATTTTGGCAGAAAATTAGGAGTGAGAAACAGAAAGGGAATTTTAATCCTTGACCTAGATTACAACAAACCATTGGAACTTTATCTCTGACAACTTCTCAATTTTATTATTCTTGTAGTTTCTTTTGCTCTGTTAAGTTTCCTGTATCCATCACATCTCTGGAGCAGATAGATGTCTTCTTTGTAATATAGTATAGCTAAGTTAGTTTTTATATGCTTGTAGTTACAGAATATGCATTTATTCTTCCTTTTCTCCCATCTCTCATGAATATGATATAATTGTTTGTTACTTTTTAGTTGTATCAATACCTCCATCTTTTAATTGGAATGATTAGTCCATTTATGTTTAAAATAATTATGTATTTGTTATTTTCAATTTATGCCATGTGTCGTTGGTCCTTTGCTCCTTCTATCCTGGCTACTTTTGGGTTAATAAAAAATATATTGTTCAACTTAATTCTCTCTATTGGATTTTTTAACCATACATCATTTGATGATAATGAATTATTAAATTATTTTAATGTACTTGAAATTAATATTGTACCACTTCACATAAAGTATAAGAATCCTAAAATATTCTATTTCCATATATCCTTCCCCTGTTTGCATTTTTTTCATCTATTTTACTCTCACATAAATGAGAAACTTGAAAATATCTTTACTTTTATTGTATATTGTTGCCTTTTGCAGAATTTATAAATATTTCCCATTCCTGGTACTCTTCATTTCTTTTTGTAGATTTTCCTGATGATTTTCAGAAAAAAAAAATTTCTTCTCAATATCATTCCTATCATATCATGAATTTTTTTTCTGATATCATTTTCTTTTTAGCCTGAAGAATTTTGTTAGCTTTTTTGTATTACAGTATTTTGGCAGCAAATTTTCTGAACGTGCATTAATCTTAAATGAGTCTATGTCACCTTAGCTTTTATAGAATATTTTCAATAGATATAGAATTATTTTTCTTTTTGCCTTTAAATATTTTTTAGATTGTTTTTTGGCTTCTAGACTTATGATTTTTCAATCGATATATATTTTTCCCTGCAGGGAATGCATTCTACCTGACCCAACTTGGCTGCTTTTAAATGATTCTTTCTATCTTTCAGTTTCTGTAGTTTGAGTTTGGTGTTCTTGGGTTCATACCTATTTATGTGTTTGTGGGTGTGTGTGTTTGTGAGTGAGTTGGATTTAACTGCTTTGGGTTTTCAGAACTTCTTCGATCTGTAAACTGTTATTTTTCTCAAAATTTTCAGAAGATTTCATCCACTTTTTCTTCGTTGATTTATTGACCCACTATGCTATGTTCTTGATTAGTTAGGTTGTTTTTGTAGTTTGAAAACATTTTATTTATTTGGTTTCAAGATTATTGATATGCTCCTTTATTCTTCCAATCTGCAGTTAGTTCTTCCATGTAACATTTGTCCTGAGTATAGCAAGGCGCTATGGAAAAAAGACAGCTTTTTGTTCAACTGAGGAAGGTATGTCAGATCAAAGAAAGACTTGAACAAGTTCAGCTTGGTAAGTAATGTGTATTTATTTAGGGGGTTTCTGGGGAGTCCTCATCCTCAGCAGTGGAAAGAAAGACAACTTTTTCTGACCTCAATTGTTGAAGCTCCCTGCAAAATGAGAGGTGTCTTATATTATGCATGTCCATTTACAGATGGGGAAGACACATGAGAGACAGCAGGACTTCTAAGGAAAGTACTGTTAGAATATTTACTGATCACTCACCAGTTAACAACCCATTCCCCAGGTTTGCCCTTTTAACTACTCAAGATTTCTGCTGCAACTTTGGCAGGGGAAAGATCAGGGAGGGTTGGGGAAGTAAATTCCATGTCATATATGCCACACTTGTTATTCCAGAAGTTTTTACTTTCCGTTTTGGATCATCTTGAAATATATTTAACTTCTTTATTTATTCATGTGGTTCACATTTTCCTGCTTTGTCTTCTTTTTAGTATTTTTATTATATACTGCATTTTATGAATGATATATTATAGAGGTTTGGACTGCGTTGTTTACCTTTAAAGATTATTCAGTTTTGCTCTGCAGGCAATGAATTAGTGATACTGCCTTTAAATATATATATATAAAGATACTTAGATTACACAAAATTTTATGCAAAAAAAATATAAGGGATTCCCTTATGCCCCACTCCTCACACCTCCCACCCTCCCCATATTAACAACTTCTTTCATTAGTGTGGTACATTCATTGCAATTGATGAACACATTTGTGGTGGCTGCCATTAAGCATAGATTATAGTTTACATTGTAGTTTACACTCTCTCCTGCTCAGTTATGTGGGTTATGGCAGGATATATAATGGCTTATATCTGTCATTGCAATGTCATTCAGGACAATTCCAAGTCCATAAAATCCCCCCATATTGCATCTTTCTTTCCCTCTCCCTGCCTTCAACCCCTCTAGTGGCCACTGTCTCCACATCAATGAAAGGATGTCTTCCATTGCTAGAATTCCAATTAGTCTATAGTAGAATACCAGTAAGTCCACTCTAATCCATACTTTATTACCCAATCCTGAGGATTCTGGAATGGTGATGTCCACTCTACCTCTAATTTTGAGGGGGAGACTTTATCCCATATGGCTGATAAGATGGGACTCTCTTGCTTGCAGATGCAGGCTTTCTTAGTTCCTTGGTATGGTGGTTGTCCATCCTGACCTCCTTATTGGTTGTCCTGATTGAGTCCAATGAGTCCAGCTGACATATGGAGATTCAAGTCTCTTGGATATATACCTGCCAACTCTAGCACCAACTGTAGATTCAAGTAGAAGGGACAGAAGAGGGACATGTAGGGAAGTCACAACTGAGTCAAACTCTGTCACACTCGGGAGCACAAACTCCAAAGTAGGGCCCACTAACAAGGCACCAAACTCCATAGAGATCTGCCATGACCATAGTACCTGGGTGTCTCGACAACCCTCAGGTGCCCCACTATTTGGGGTAGTATCTTCTCTGGGAGTCTATGAAATCCTGCTGATAAGTGCATAAGCTATACCTCTGGGCTGACCCCCCAACTCACTTTGAAGTCTCTTAGCTTCTATAAACTCATTTGTCTTTACCCTTTCTCCCTTTTATTCAAAGTCTTTTTCAGTTGTATTGATGTTGGTGTTTGGTAGTAATCCCTTGGTGCCAGGGAGGCTCATGCCTGGGAGTCATGTCCCGTGTTAGGAGAAAGGTAATGGATTTATATGCTGCGTTTAGTTTAGAGAGAGGCCACGATTTGAGCAACGTGGAGGCTCTCAGGAGGTAACTCTTAGGGACGCTACAGCACTAGGCTAAGTTGCAGTTTCAAGAAGAGCAAAAGCTAAGCATAATCATCAATATCAAGGGCCCATCAATGGACCATTCTTCTTCACTAGTCATTGCCCTTTATTTGGAGGATTGTTGTTATCCCATTAGAGAATGTGGCAGAGATCCCCAGGATGGGAATTCAGTATTCTTTTGGTTATTGTGTGAATCTCCACCCACTATGACACTGCCACATGGACATTTTAACACATTTATGTACCTTATATGTATGCCTAGGTGAACTTCTTCCCATGTATCCCCTATCACTGTCACCCCACACCAATGATCCTCCCTTGCCACAGTTGTAACACTTTTGTGGTCCAAAACTTCTTCAAAAATGATCTGCAGTACTGCCCATGACAACTCCAAGTTCTAACAAATGGCCCTACATCATATCTCTTCCCTCCCTACCCTCAGCAGCTACCATGGGCACTTTCTCCACATCAATGCTATAATTTCTTCCATTACTAATCACAGTAGTTCCATAGTAAAATATCAGTAAGTCTACTCTAATCCATACTGTATTCCTCCATCCTGTGGACCCTGGGATGGTTATGTCCTCTCCACCTCTATATTGAGAAGGGGTTTAGATTCCACATGAATGTTGGATGCACTTCTCCTGCTTGCAGTTGTAGGCACTCTTGGCTCCCTGGTGTGGTTGTTGACCTTCTTCACCTCCCTGTCAGCTGGCCAGGGTAGGAGTTGTAAGTCTGCTGAGGCTCAGAGCCTGACTGTCACATGGTCAGTCCAGAGATTCACATCTCCTTAGTGTACACCAACCCCAGTGCCCACCATAGCTTCAGTAAAAGTGACAGAACAGACATGTGTAGAAAAGTCACATTCAGGAACACAAACTCCAAAGTAGGGCCAACTGATATGGCCCTGAATGCCAGAGCCATCTGCCATGCCCATACAACCTGTGGGTCCCTGTAGCCCTCAGGAGAACCAGTACCTGGGGTTTTATTTAGTTTGGCTGTCTCTGGAACCCTGATGAGGTGTGTGTAAGCATGACCACTCTGGTAACTGCCCAACTCTTTTTTTTTTTTTTTGAGACTCTTAGTCATATAAACCCATTTGTCCTTTCCATTTCCTCCTTTTATTCCAGGTCAAAAAGCAGTTTTTAACATCTGATATTATATATAGACTGAGATATTCTGCTGGTCTAAGTTGACCCTTTGATTCAAGGTCTTTTTCTAGTTACATTAGCAGTTGGTGCTTGGTAGTAATTCCTCGGTGCCAGGAAGCTCATCCCTGGGAGTCATGTCCCATGCTGGGGGAAGGTAATGCATTTATATGCTGAGTTGGTGTTGGAGGATTTCTTTATATGTTCTGGATATTAAACTATTATTGGCTATGTGGCTGTATGTCCTGCCATGGCCCACTGGGTTGACTGGGGGATAGTGTAAACTACAATGCAAACCATTATCTATGTGGGGCAGCAGTGCTCCAAAATGTATTCACCAAATGCAGTGAATGTCCCATGATGATGAAAAAGATTGATGTAGGAGGAGTAGGGTGAGGGGGGTGTGGGATATATGAGGACCTCTTATATTTTTTTAATATAACATTTAAAAAAAGTAAAGTATCTTATTCTGAAAAAAAAAAGATGCCAAGAATATCACCAATTATAATGAATAGGACAGACTGGGGACACAGTTGGGAGGGAGTTCTCCAGGGCATGTATATAGGGTATATAAAAATGTTCGGATATTTGTTGGGTATTTTCATAGTACTTATGCTTACAAAAACAACTGATGGAGTGCTGAGTTCCTAGCCAGGGCAACTCTGTCACATTCCCCAATGGAACAGCAACAATACCCCAAGTGCAAGAGCAAAGGCCAGTGAAGAAAGATGGTCTAATGATGAGCCCTTGATACGGATGACTATGCTTATGAGCCTGTGTGCCTCAAATTTGAACTAGGCCTAGAACTGCAGGTGCCTAAGAGTTATTTCCTGAGAGC
This sequence comes from Dasypus novemcinctus, assembly GCF_030445035.2. NCBI lineage: Eukaryota > Metazoa > Chordata > Mammalia > Cingulata > Dasypodidae > Dasypus > Dasypus novemcinctus. Next base: position 37,545,049 of record NC_080682.1, read on the forward strand.
CTCCATGTTGCTCAAATGTGGCAAGTCTCTAAGCCAATCTTAGTATGTAAATGCATTACCTTCTCCCCAGCGTGGGACATGACTCCCAGGGATGAACATCCCTGGTGCTGAGGGATTACTACCAATCACTAACGGGTGAGGCAACCAGAAAAATACCTTGAATAAAAGATGGAAATGGTAAAGATAAATGAATTTATATGGCTAAGAGTTTTCAAAAAAGACGGGAGGTCATCAGAGGGGCCACACTTATGCACACCTCAACAGGATCCCAGAGACAGCCAAAGTAGATACAACCCCAGGAACCAGTGCTCCTGAGGACTACAGAGTCACACAGGTTCTACAGTCATGGCAGTTGGCTCTGGAGTTCATTGCCTTGTCAGTGGGCTCCACTTTGGAATTTGTGTTCCTGAGTGTGATGGAGTTGGACTCAGATGTGACCTTTCTACACATGCCACTTCTGTCAGTTTTACTGAACCTGTGGTTGGCACTGGCATTCATTCATACCTAGGAGACTTGAATCTCTGAACTGGCCATGTGCCAGCTGGGCCCTGAGTCTCAGCAGAATTGTAACTCTTACACTCTGGTTCATTGAACTTACCCAGGTCAGCTAATGGGAAGGTGAAGATGACCAACCATCACACCAGGGAACCGAGAGTGCCTACAACTCCAATCAGTAAAATCACATCCATCAACCATGTGGGATCTAAAGCCCCTATCAATTTAGAGGTAGAGTGGTCATCACCATCCCAGGGTCCACAGGATGGAAGAATAAAATATGGATTAAAGTGAACTTATTAGTATTCTACTATAGAACTTTCATGACTAGTAATGGAAGAAACTATAGCATTAATGTAAAGTGGCCATGGTAGTTGCTGAGGGCAGGCAGAGGGAACGTGAGACGTGGTGTGGGGGCATTTTCGGGACTTGGATTTGTCCTAAATGATATTGCATGGACAACTGCTGGACATTATATAACTTGACATAACCCACTGAATGGTCTGCAGGAGAGCATAAACTACAGTGTGAAGTATAATCCATGCGGTGCAGCAGTGAATTCACCAAATGCAATGGATGTGCCGCAATGATGAAGGAGGTTGTTGACATGGGAGGAGTCGGGGGATGGGTGTATGGTATGTGGGAACCTCTAATATTTTTTAACGTAACATTTTTTGCAATCTATGTATCTTCAAAAAATACAATAAAAATAAATGCTGAAAAAATAAAAAATAAAATAAAAATAATGATAGGTTTAAACATAAGAAATAAAATATATAATAATTTAGAAAAACTAAAACTAAAATAAAATTTTAAAATGGCCATATTAAGAATTGGTGAAAAATATTTTAAAAATTTAAAGTTTTTTTGACCCTTTGTCTTTCATCACTGTAATATCTGCTATCCTGTATGTATAGTAACGTTTTCTCCATTTCTTCCCCAGTGTCTTACTTTATTCATTTGTCTTCAAAGAAGTTTTACTTCACAGTAGAGTCACATACAGAACACAGGGGACTCCCATATACCCAACATCCTCCCCCTTTCTCCCTTCCCATATCAATAACCTCTTTATATGTGAATGGTAAATTTGTTACAACTGATGTAGAAATATTGAAACATAGCCACTAACCATAGTCATTGGTTTACATTATGCTCTACAGTCTAAGTAGTGCCTCTTAAGACCTCCCAGGGGTCAATTTATTCTTTAATTAGAACAATCTATTTGGTTTTGTCCTTAATCCACTTTGCTTTCCCTCCAATGTAGGGTCCCTATTTCTAATGTACAGCTTTTTGTGCATGTGTCTCAACTTCAGGCCTGAGTCAACCAGAGGTATTCTTCATAATGGTGGGGTCATGATTTTAACTTCTTCCATCACTTCATGACCTCTGTAATTGTTCTGTTCTCAGTTCTGTACCAGAGTCTTGTGACTATGTCTATATAGTCCCCCTTGCACATATACAGCTCAGTCTGCAGCCTAAATCCTATTGGGAATCTGCACACAGGCATTTGGAGCACTTGCTATGGTCCCCTGCCTTGAATGTTCCAATTCCTCAGCTGTTGGAAATTCTAATTTCTGTCTTTTCAGTTCTGCAAGACCAGACCTTTGTACTCTATATGTACTCTTTACTTTCCTGCTGAGCAGTCCATAAAGACCAGGAAAGCATAATGCTCTTCAAATATGATTCCGGAATCTCACGAATTACTGACCCTTGCCATCTGTTGTCCAAAACCTAAAAGCACTTACTATGTGTATTTTATCTAAGTTTAGAGATATTTATGATATTATGGTTATTCTCATGCCAATAACTCTGTCCTGACCAAAGCCAAAGTTCGACAGATTTTTAAATATCTTCTGATTAAATGATGATATAGTTTCACCTCCCAGCTTGTTATATTTTTTCCTCTGTTTTTGTTGCTCTTTTTTCTCTCTAATAATTCTTTCTGTTTTGAAGTTTATTAAAGAATCATTCTGTAGTTGTATTTCTTTCTTTTTTTGATAAATGTAATTCTTTTTTGACTTTCTAATTAATTATTGTTATTTCAGTTTCATCATTTATTTATTCATTTATTTATTTATTTATTTATTTATTTATTTATTTATTTATTTAATTTCTCACCCCTTCCCCGCCCTCAGTTGTCTGTTCTCTGTGTCCATTCGCTGTGTCTTCTTCTATGACCGCTTCTATCCTTATCAGGGGCACCGGGAATCTGTGTTTCTTTTTGTTGCATCACCTTGTTGTGTCGGTTCTCCGTGTGTGTGGCACCATTCTTGGGCAGGCTCTACATTCTTTCATGCTGGGCGGCTCTCCTTAATGGGTGCACTCCTTGCCTGTGGGGCTCCCCTACACGGGGGACACCCCTGCAGTTTCATCATTTTTATTTCCTCTTTTTTAGGTTGAACTCATTGTTCTTTCTCTAACATCTTCAGGTAACAATATCACTTATTTTTTGTTATGTGCTTAACAATACCGGAATAATGTTTTCATTATTCATCTGAGAGCCACTTTACCTCTATTTTATATTTTTTTGATATGCAATATTTATTTTGTAATCCATTATGTAGAGTCTAGAATCGAAATTTTATTTCCTGTTTGATCTAAGATAACTTAAGAAAATGTTTTTAGCATTAGTTATATATTTTTCAACTTGAACAGTCTTTGAGTATTGACATTTGAATATCAATTTTAAATTAAATTACATTTTTGCTAAAAAATGTTGCTCCTTTATATTAAACTTTGGAAATTTATTGAAATATATGGATTATTTGTAACCAATTTGTAGAAATGACCCATAAATTCAGTGAAGTAATGCTCAAATGTTGATTTGGAATTTTAGCCTTCTCAGTTATGTTATTCAAACATTAAAATTCAGAAATGTGTTTTATTTGTTGGATTAATTACATACTAGATGATCTATGTTTGAACATGCCACTGCATTTAATTCATTTATTCAGTAAACATTTTATTGAATACATGCAATGTACCAGGCACTATTCTATAGCAAAAGAGTAAAAGAGCTTTGTTTCTTGGGGCTTGTAGTCTAGCTGTGAAAAACAGAAAAATAAACAGAAATAAGCGATATGGCATGTTAGAATATGAAAAGTACTATTTAAAAAGAGAAGTGAAATATAAGACTGGTCGTGGGTAAATTCTCAAACAAAGGCATGTGGGAGCAAAAGGAAATAGAATGGTCAGGGCAAACCAATATAAGTTTGCCTTTGATTAAAGACTTGAAGAAGAGAAGAGTTAGTCATACAGGTACATGGGAAGCAGATGTTCCAGACCAGTGCAGAGACCCTGTGCAGAGGCTGGGCCATGAAGATGAGGAATTGTGAGGAGGTCTAACAAGAGTGACATGGAGTGCCACTCTATTGCATGGGAAAGGGGGAATAAGATAAGGGGTGCTTGGAGACAATTGGCGTTCTCTTAAAAACAATTTTCAGAGAATCTTCATTGATAAAGTCATATTTGAGCAACCTGAAAGAAGTGGAGAGCCATAAAAATACCTGTCAGAAATAAAGCTGAGATAAATGGAATAGTAAAATATATGTTCTATAAAATTAGTTACTTCGTATCCTTTTATCCTAATATTTACTTTACTACTATATCTTTAATAAAGTTTGTATAAGAAATATTTTATATTGAAATTTGGATTTTATTATATTTCATAACACTTGTCTTTTTAGAGGAACTTATTCCACATAAATATAAGTTTAGATTTGCTCCAATATTATATTTTATTGCATTAATATTTCTACTTTCTTATTATTGCCTTTTTCTTATTTGTAGTCAACACTATTTTTAGATAGCTGCATTATCCACCCACACCAATCCTTTCATATCTTGAAAGGCAAATATCCTTTACAAAATCCTATTTTATACTACTTTCTCCAATTATCAGCTAATATTCTTGAATCCATTCTTAAATAGACCTCTTTATTGAGTATGGATATGAGCGAGTCTAAATATACATGATATTAACCAGTCAATTTGATTCCATTTATTTTATTTTCATCACATATCTTGTTTTGGAGAATTCCTTAAATATTTTTTAAAATAAAATTGGGGGGGAGAGTAATCTTTTTAAAAAAATTTTCCATTGATACAAAATTTATCTTAAATTGAACAAATGATTATCTTCATTTTATAGCCTAATATATCAAACATATTTTGATATCAGTGTTTTTTCTCACCATATTAAAAAAGAAAGTATTCTGGCAAATTTCAGAAATAATGTTTACTGCTAGAGCCATAGTTCAAAGCATTGTGGAACTGATCATCTTTATGGGAGAGAGTAAGAGTCTTCAGAAAGGCAGGTGAGAGAGATACAAGGGGTGCCAAAAAATGCATGACCCATTCTGGAAAGTTGGGTTTCACTGGGACCTAAAGGCAAGGTGCATAGAAAGCATCTAGAAAAGATACAGGGAGATATACCAGAGACAAATACAAGGAGCATGTTGAGAGTAGTAGATATGGACATTTTAGCATAATTTTGATAAATAAAATATATTCCATCATCTATTGATGGCAAATAAAGTGTGACATGTTTTTTCCTCCTAGAAACAGCACAGCCTGAAAGCACTAATAAATTTAAAAGAACAACCAAATACATCATTTTATACATTATATTCAATGCAATTGAATGCAGAAAAACAAAACATACCATTTAGAAACAGTATAAAAAGAAATAAGGTGGAAAATCATGATGTTTACATAATTTTTGAAAAATAGACATATTTAGAATGAAAAAATAAAAATGTCTGGTAGAAAAAGAAATTCAGAAAATATAATCAGTTTAATAATTCTCAGTGATGATCATGAAAGATCTTGGAAGTCATGGAAAAATCTTGATGGCAATCAATCTTAATCAGACAATATGATTGGAAGGGAATATACTTATAGCTCCAATGAAAGGTAGCGTGTGAATAGACAGTAACCTCTATCTATCCCTACAATAATGCTACAGGATTACATGAGATGTCCAACACAATTAAATAGCTTATAAGATAAAATATTATAATATATTGCACAATGAAACTTGCAGGACTCAGACCACTGTCATATAGGAAAGAGAAAAGGCACACACATGTATACACACACCAATTGTATCATATCAGCTACTTTTAGTCACTCCCAAGACTGAGACTGATTTTTCTTTACAGGAAATAGGTATTTGACATATGAGTTATGAGAATTTCTATCCAGTTGACTCCAATTATGTAAAGTTATATACTTTTATAACTGTTTACTCGTCTTTCCCTATCTGAAACCTTTAGAAAAGACATCACTTGAAATGGAATATATCTGTAAATCACTTTGCCATATTAATATACATATAAAAATGTTTGGAAAAGAATTCTAGGAATAAATTGTCAACAAAACTATTATTTATTGAATCCTAATGTGGAAATGGCTGTCCAAGTGCCAAACAAAATATACATATGAGTACCACAGAGTCCTTGATTTGACCATATTAAATCAACACTATACTTCTATGAGGTAGGAAAAAGCAAAGAAAATTATCATTAAATGGCATATGGGAATAAATCAATGTATCTGTAAATACATCCTCAGATATGCCAAGATGCTAAGGATAGTTATTTGTATATTTGGCATATGATAATTTCGTTAAATGCTGAAGAACAAAGAAGCAGCAGCTAACGCTTCTCTCAGGACACATACAGGCTAAGTTTTTTTGGAGAGAGAGAATTATTATGCACATATACATTTTGCTTTAAAAAAGAATCTCAGTAAATTAATCTTTGATTAATTTAAATATGATGTCTCAACTCATTCCTTTGATTGCTACAAATGATTCATGCATGATAAAGGCAGTACTGAATGATTTTGTAATAATGCCTGGAAGAGTTCATTCACCTGTGTTTACATTAAAGAATAATTACTAAGTTCTGCAATTCTCACTAAAAGGAACAACAAAAAAATATTTTTCCCTTTAAGACTATAGATTCATTATTGCCAGAGTAATTCTGCTAGATTTGAAAAGCAAATATCAATCTCTATATTTCTAAACTACCTCAGAATACTACAGCTAGAGCTTCGTTTTTCTTCACAAACATATACACATACACACACACTCATTTGTTTATTAAGTCTTTGAAATTATAGAGGCACAGTATAATTACTTGAAAATTTATCTCTGGTATTTTAATGTAGAATATACTCTTCTTATTAAATAGATCACTCTTCTATATAATCAAAAATCAAAACCATGTCTAATCACAAATAAATGATTTTAACTACCAAAGCAAAATGACCCCACATCATTTAGAGATTTCTGTACACTTTTCAAATATTGTTTGTACTTCATTGAAATGCCCCAGTCTGTTCACTGGGGCATATATTTACTTTTATTAGTTCTAACCCAATATTTTCACAGAGCCTTTACTTTCATTAGTTCTGTATGCTTTCCTGCTTTTCTCTCAGGCTATCAGCAGCCATTCCTTGTGTTAGTAAATTTTAGGAGAACCTATGTCTTAATATCTTAATATTCTACTCTCAGTTTGCTACTATCTGAGAAAACAGAATGCCCAGCCATACAAAACAATAATTTAATATTTTTTACAGGTTACCAGATGGCAAATGTTCACAGAAAAGTGATAAGACATACATTTCAGGAACGGATCAGATACCTCTTTTCTTACCTCTGTATGTCCATGCTCTGAAAAACTGATGTGCCTAAATGACTTCCTAATATAGTGATTCTATATTCAATACAAACAAAAAAGATTATAATTCATGTCCCAAATTTCAAGGTTCCAAGTCATCATTTAATTTCTGTTATGCCATTTGAGGGTGCATATTCCCAATCATTACAGTCATTGAATGCATGAAGCCAATTGTCAGGGAAATAGTTATCTATGTATGATCCTCAAGAGAGCATTTTTCATGTCTTTGTTCCTCAGACTATAGATGAGTAGATTCAGCACAGGAATGATGATGGTATAGAACACAGAGCCCACCTGTGCCTGGGTCAGGGATGATATGTTATCAGGCTGTAAATATGTGAAGATCAGGGGCCCATAGAAGACTGTTATACTCAGGAGGTGGGACACACAGGTGGAGAAGGCTTTCTGCCTGTCTGCAGCAGACTGGATCCTTAAAATAGATGAGATGATGGTGAAGTAAGTGATTGTGATGATGAGAAGAGAACTAAGGAACGTGAACCCAGCTAATACAAAGATCACCACCTCTGTGCTGAATGCATCTATATAGGACAGGGCCAAAAGAGCTTTGGTGTCGTAGAAAAAATGATTGATACTGGAATCACAGAACACCAAACTGCTTATCACCCAGATCGATATTAGAGAATTTGTGATGCTTATCACATATGGCATTACTCCCAGTCAATTGCAAACTTTCTGGGACATGACTACTGAAAAGAGTAAGGGATTGCAGATTGCTCATAAGCCATTGAACCCAGAAGGAAACCCTCACTGCACAACAAACCAACAAAAAAGTATATCTGGACAAAGCAGCCAACAAAAGTGATGGTTTTCTGGTTGAACTGGAAATTGACCAGTGTCTTGTGTGTCACAGCAGAGGAAGAAAATATGTCAGTGAATGCTAAATTACTAAGGAAAAGGCACACAGGTGTATGAAGCTAAGGTCAATTCTAATTAACATTATCAATCCAAGATTCCACAAAACGGTGAGTAGGTAAATGAAGAGGAACAGAAAGAAAAGGCTAACTTGTAGTTCAGGGTGATCTTCAAATCCAGAGAGGATGAAGAGTGTCACCTCAGTGAAATTGGATCCAGCCATTTATTTCAATTCAGCCCTTAAATTTACCTGTTGCATATCAATAGCGCAAATCAGAGAAGCATTCAAGTCTAACGATCTAGTAATCAGAACCCACTAAAACTCAAATAATGAGAGTAACAGAACACAATTATTTAATGACCTAAAGTTAGTTGATAAGTTATACATGATTTTCACTTTTTATACAGATTGTCAGGCACTAATAAAAATTTCTAAGTTCACGTTTGTGGGAAATTGGTTGTACTTCTAAATAATTATTTATATGAAATTATTTGAAGAGATTTTTACTCAGACATATTATACATTGCCTATAACTGTTGATGGGCCTAAAATAATACCCATCGAATCCTGTTAGAAAATATAAAGCTCATTTGGGAAAGGAAGCTCCATAATCTGTGAATTAAATGATAAACTTGTGTGGGAGCCTTATTTTCTGAACACCTAACTGCTTCTTTCAAGGTTATTTTAAAAAGAAGCAGAACAATACTTAGTTCCTTAGACTGAATAAAACTTTATTAGATTTTTCAAATAAAATAAAATAAAAATAGAAATAGCTTGCTTGTTTGACATGTTTATGCAATATCCTTTTTCTATATGCCTTTTCTCTCTCGGTAAGCTACAACCAAATAAAAAACAATATATGATTACTTCAAACTGTTTGTGGTTTTGTGTGATTAAAATAATAAAGATGTATATTTACCTAGCATATCAGATAACAACCAGTTCACTTCCAATAGTGATTTTTATTTATTTATTTTTCTCCCCTTCTCTGCCCCGCCTTGACCTGGTTGTCTGTTCTCTGTGTCTATTTGCTGTGTGCTCTTCTCTGTCCACTGTAGGGTGGCACTGTGTGGGAGCGCAGCGACAGCAAGGGTCGGCTCGTCTCCAGGCGCCGGTGCGAGTCGGACCCGGGTGGCGGGAACGGGCGTTAAGGCCCTCTGCTTGGGGTTCGGGCGTACTGCCCGCCCCTCTGCCCAGCTGCACCCGCTTCCCCCTCAGTGGCCTAACCCCGCCTCTCCCCCGAGGGTCACCGCCGTGCCATGACAGCCCCGCCTCACTGCCGCCGAGAACCCTGGCTACCCCGTCTTCTGCCCGCAACCAGTGATGCACCCCTGCACGAACCTATCAGCCGTCTGCCACCCCCCGGCCACGCCCCCTGCCCCTCCCCCATCTTCGCCCTATATTAACCGCTGCACTTCCTGAATAAATCAGACTTGCGCACAGATCCTGGTCTCCTCGGTAGTCTTCTTCCTACCGTGCGTCCTCTGCACCTTGCCGGCCCCAGAGCGCCTTCTCGGAAGGCCCCTCCGTGTGTTGCAGCCCTCCGCCCGAGCCCACACCGCCCCTGCAGCGGCCCTCCGGGCGAGCCCACACTGCGACAGTCCACTTCTGTTGTTGTCAGCGGCACGGGAATCTGTGTTTTCTTTTTGTTGTGTCATCTTGTTGTGTCAGCTCTCCGTGTGTGCAGCACCACTCCTGGGCAGGCTGCACTTTCTTTCGCACTGGGCAGCTCTCCTAACGGGGTGCACTCCATGCGCGTGGGGCTCCCCTATGCGGGGACACCCGTGCGTAGCAGGGCACTCCTTGTGCGCATCAGCACTGCACATGGGCCAGCTCCACATGGGTCAAGGAGGCCCGGGGTTTGAACCACAAACCTCCCAAGTGGTAGACCGACGCCCTAATCACTGGGCCAAGTCCGCCGCCCTCAAAGAATGATTTTCAAGGCAAAGATTAAAAGCCTAAAAACAGTAAGATGAATTTGATTTAAATATGAAATCATTGAATTATAATGTAACATTATCTCTCATTATAGAGAACTAATTTCCTATTGCAAGAAATGAAGATTAGTTTAGTTTTCACATAAAGGAAGAAAATATTAATTAACGTAACCTGGCAGCCTACTCCCTCAGTCTCCCACTCACAGGTTAAGCAGTCGGTCCTATAGGTAGTAAAAAAGATGCCCAAGAAAGAGCTAAGTCAATACCAATTCAGCACTAAATTCCATTCCTTATTTGGCAAAGGGGAGCAGATAAAAACTAAAATGGTTGGAATGTGATGGGGGAAGCAGTTAATCATGAACTTTTGCACAGGAAGGTTAGATCATCTTGGATAGGTTGTAACTTCTGAAGTATCCAATCTATGGAGAAACAGAGGAAGGGCTTGCATGCTAAGTTTAGGAATATAAATTGTGTCATTCTTCTTTGTTTGGGGTGCCAGCCACATGTTCTGGTTGTGCACCCCTTCTTACAAGATGGAGAATAAATTATTTTCTTCTCCACAATTGGGTGAGCCTTATTTTCTTCCAGAAGAAGAGTTCTTTCTTACACTAATAAGATTGACATAAATATTTGATAAATAAATACAATTGTAACCAATATGTGCAGTTTGGTAAAGTTTGATTTAGACCTAAAACACTTGGTTGAGTAATCCAAAGGGACTTGATGATATATTAAATATACATTTAGTTTTCCCATGTTCACAAGCATTGCTATTTATCCTTTCATTTATTTAGTAAGCATTTATCAAATGAAAGCATTTTGTCTTGGCAGTCATAAAACATACTTTTCTTAACACTTACTGGAAGATGCAGACAAGTTAAAAGAAATGTTTCTTAATGTAGGAAACACATACACATATTCAAACACAGTTATGGAAAGAATAGGATGATGAAATTAGATTTACTGGATATGCAGTTGTCCAAAGAAAATCTCTTTCTTTTCAAGGTATCTTGTAATTATTTTCATGTTTAGGATCAAACAGTAAGAAAAGAAAATTTGCAACTCTACCAAATTCACTATTAATTTTTTGGCATTTAATTATATTTGCTTCATCTACAATTTGGAATCCTGTGAATTGTCAATATAATGACTTGGATCTGCTATTATTGTGGCTAGAGATGCTGCTGCTGTTGTTGATGTTTAGCTGTTTCTTATTTCTTATACACTAGACCAATATCAATATGATGATGATGAAAATTCAATTTTTTAAATGACAATACTATTATGTATATTCCCATCCATTTTGGGTAGAAATTTAAAGATAAATTCACTGTGGTAATTTTTTATCTTTATATGACTTCTGGAGAACTAAAGTACTTAATTTTCAACTCAAGACTAGATTTGTATTTTGCATTAATTCTGTTCTTATTGTATTTCTAAAGCAATCCCATGAAAAAGAATTGTCATTTGAAATTTAGTTTTTTAAACAGTCTTATACTAGCATACATCCTCAAATTTCCAAACTCTTCTCATAAAGGAATTGGTCAATTAATATCTTTCATCTCTTGAGATTTATATTTTAATTGTAACCTAAGGAATTTACTTAATATTCCCAGAATACACTCCCAGTGAAAATACTTAGATGTGCATATTCCTCGCTTTTGTGTGTTTCAGTCTACATGGCTGCACAAAATTGAGAAAATTAAATGATATAGCTTCAAAACCATTTATATAGTAAAATAGGATGTGTAAATACTAGTATAACAGAATATATTAAAATGACATTTTGTACTTTCACTAATTTTACTATACACCTATTGTTTATGTTTGCTCCTATGTGAATGATATACTTCAATAAAATACAAAAAAAAAAAACCAAAAAGAAATCCAGCAGAAAGAATAAAAGAAATAAAAAAAATATGTTCATCAGATTTTTTTGCATATGTGTCTCCAAGCACCTACAAATATATACCACCACTATCACCACCACCAACATCATCAATATCATCTGTAAACCTTTGGAGATTTTATTATATGTCAAGCATCATTCTCAAAACTCTACATTTAATCCTATTGCAGTCCATGAACAAGGCACTATTATTCTACCATTTTATTGATGAGGAAACTGAGTCAAACCTTATTAATTTAACTAATTGTTAAATTTGGAATTAAGTCTAGGCTACTTGTTTTAGCTGCTGATCTTTTTACAGTCCTGTTATACTATTCTTGAGTATTTATTGAAATCTTTATGTTTTGATAATTATTATCATCACTGTCATCAATGTTCTTATTTTATTATAAGAGCATGTGTGGTCTTGGATCCTGGGATATTGATCAAAGACAAAGGGAATTATATTATTAGTAGACATGTACACAAACTCTTTTATAAAACCCTAAAATGCAGTGAAAGTACATGTGAGAAAAATGTTAGAGAATCTCAGATAACTACTGCTTCCAATTGGGCTTGCCATTTATCCCTTTTAGCAAGAAGAGGTGAACTTTTGTACTTACTGATTTCATGGTGTTAATATAGGTTGAAATAATATTATCATCCATGTCAACTATAAATAAAGAATACCCCTCATATCTTGGATTAATATTTATATATACATGATTTTAACTTGCTAGTGAAAAACTTCTCCCAATAATTTGCTGATTTTTTTTTACTGTGATAGATGGTAAAATTTATAAATAACTCTAGATTGTTTTTACTTATTTAAATATTTCAACAGGAAATATACTAAGATATAATAGGTGAGAAAAGAATCCTGTTAAATAATTAACTCACCTATTCATTCAACAAACAAGTTTTGAACATCTATAATATTCTACCAAATGACAGTCACATTCCCAGTAATCCTGGGACTATGAAGTTGAATAAAATACTGTTTTTTCCCTACAGAAGTAACCGTTCTAAAAGAGGAATTAAATGTGAAAACAAAATTTTGCAGTTCCTTTACAAATGACAATGTGCAGTGGTAGAACAATGGAGGAAGTAATCCAATTTCCTTAGGGATATTATAAAGAAAATCTTGAGAGAGGTAGGGATTCTTGATCTAGGTCTTTGAGAATGATAATTTTCTACAGAAAAAAAAATTTAACAAATTGAAACCTTAAGGAAAGTAGTATGATCATAAACTTTCTACCGAGATAAAATTGGGATACATTAAAGAGTAACTAGTCAGGCTACATAATGAAAGATATTAGGAAGCTATTTCAGTACTTAGGACTAGAGAATGTGAGCCAACTAGAGGAAGGCAGCATAAATGATTAATAATGAAGAGAACATTTATTTGAAGAGTATTTGGGAGACAAAAGCAACAAGAGCTAATCCAATAAACATTTAGAGAAAATAAAAGATATCAATTGAAGGTGACTTGCTAGGAATCTGGTTTATGTGACTGAGTGTATAGAAACACTTCTATCCAGGCAAAATAAAAGAAATTAAAAGAAGGAGTAATGGAATGGAAATACTAGTTTTAAAATGCTGAGTTTGAGTAAAGAAATATTTTTCTTGGGTTGGATATTTGCATTTTATTCACTTTTGGATATAAAATGCTCAAAAATCCAACAAAATTGTGAATGTATCTCTACCCAGACATTCTTAGTTACTGCAATTTTCTTGTTTTGTTCTTGAGGAACAAATCACTAGCACTGCCTGAAACTTAAGATGACACGACTTTCCTAATGAGTCTAATGCAAACAACTTTTTTCATCAAGTTTGGTTTCTTCATTAGGAGCAAAATAGATTATAAGGTCCCATTCAAATCTAAATTTCTGTGATTCTTGAAGAACATGGCAGAAAAAAAGAGGTGCTATTAAAGCTTTTTCCAAATTCATAATTTATGGTCTATTTAATGAGGTAATGAATACCTCATTGTTGAAATGACACCCTGAAGCCACAAACATAATCATCTGTTGTTCAAATTCCTCTCTACAAAAGCTTACTGAATTGTCCATATTTTGCTTGACTCTTCCAGTTATGGGGGTCTTCATCTTCAGCATAATCCCACTTGACCTTGGGATATTATACATAGTAAACCTTATTATATTGCAGGGACAGATGCCAGACATTATATATCTTGCCATAACCCACTGAATGTACTGGGAGAGAGGTATAAATTAGAATGTAAACTATTATCTATGTGGTGCAGCTGTACTCCAAAATGTATTCACCAAATGCAATGAACGTGCCACAATGATGAAAGAGGTTGTTGATATGGGAGGAGTGTGTGTGGGGGGGTGGGGCTTGGGGTATGTAGGAACCTCTTATATTTTTTGAATGTAACATTTTTTTGTGATCTATGTATCTTCAAAAAAACACAAAAAATGATGCGGTGGGGCTGTGGGGAGTGGAGCATATGGGAAACTCATGTTTTTTAATGTCCTGTTTTATGTGATCTATTAACCTTAAAAAAAGATAATTTTTAAGAGGTGGGGTGGGGGTGATGGGGTTGAATGGGACCTCATATATATATATTTTTTTAATGTAATATTATTACAAAGTCAATAAAAAAAAATAGGAGAAATTACTGCTCAGTTTGGCCTAAATTTAAATATTGAGATTCAAATTATTTATAAGCAGTACTTTTATAATGCAGTATTCATATATTTGTACTCTAACAATTTTTGTTGGCAAATGATAAAATGTAATTTAGATGAGGACGAATTACAGAATAAAATGAATGTATATTTCCCTTAGAAAACACCACCATCTCCCTAACAATCCCTGCTTATAATTTGAATTTTTACTTTTAGTATTTCCTTATGCAATTGTATTAATACTTATCAAATTCATCTTGCTCACGATCATTTTATCAGTACTTTTTATATACTGTTCACAGTCCCTCATTCTTTAGCTTATAAAAGAGTCTATCAAATATTTTATCAAAATTGCTTTACCATAGAACACTTTGACATACTCCATTGTTTATAATTTTATGACAAACATTCTTCAACAAATTATCTTTGGCTGCATAGAATTATACAAGATTTTAAATTATTTTCTAAGATGTTCAGAAATAGAACGATATTGATTAAAGTGTATATGGATGTTTAGGGCTTTTGTGTGAATGTGCAAGGTCTACAGGCAAAGCTTATATTGATTATCTGCTGTTACTGATGCAGGATGGCTCCAACTCAGTATGCCTTGGAAAGGAGTGAAATTAAAGTATGTAAAAAAAACAAACAAAACAAACAAACAAACAAACAAACAAACAAAAAAGTCTACTGTTAAAAAAAGTCAGTTTGTTTCCACCTAGCATGTAAGCAGTGAAGATATTACTGTTATGCCTTTGATTCAAAATTTTTAAAAGTCATACAATTTTTCCCTTGAAACCATTTAAAAGAAATCTAATTCTTTTCTCTATGACATTCCTCTAATAATAAAAGACATTTTTTTTAATTTTTGCCCTAAACCTTTAATTCAGTGGTTCTCCAAATGATGTTTTTATTATTTTGTTACTTTACCCTGCAAAAGAGCTTAAACAAATTGGAACATGTTAAAAATGTAATATATACAACTATACATATTAATTTAGATTTTTTTAGCTATAGTTGAATAAAGGAGAGCATCAGCACCTTATCATACAAATTATATTTCTATTATAATGTTTTTATCACCATGGCATTGTTAAAAGTCTTTTATTAGTAATAAAATCAAGATATCTCTTAAAAGTTTAGCTATAGAATTAAAGAAAGAGAACACATTTCATATCCATACAGTAGACTTAGATTAATTTATTGTTTAATTGTTAAAAATCATAAAAATCTTGTCAGAAACAGATGGTCAGACAGTACAGAAACAGATAAAACGCACTTTAGGAAATCTTTGACTGGACAGGGCTCCAAATAAAGTTATATAATTGCTGGAAAAGCTGTATTTGTAATATAAGACCTTGCTAGGTTGGAGAATTGCCTTTGGGCCATTTTAGAGGCTAAAACCATTGGGAAAATTCCTACTAGCAATTTATAGCTCAAGTAAGAAATATTTACCGATATTTGAGTCCTTCTCTTTTCTAACATTGTCCCTAAACAATAGCTTTATATGCATTTTTATGTTATTTCAGAAAGCCTATTACCTTGTGTCCCCGTCTCCTTCCCGCCCAGTATTGTCAGCCGGCGCTGCCCCTCCTTCTCTCCTTCTCTGTCTTCCGCCTAGCCGTTATCTAGACAGCCCACACTTTCCCCTTCCCCTCCCTTGCTCCTAACCCCTTAGCCGCCTACTGTCCAGTAACCGCCTACTGTCCAGTAACCGTCTACGCAAGCAACAGCACCTGCCGGCACCAATCAAGTCCCTTTACGTATCCCTAGACCCTATAAAACCATGTCCCCTTCTACAATAAATCAGACTTGTGCCTAGGGCACGTCTCCGTGGTGTTTTTGCTTGCACCGCGCGTCCCCCGTGCCTGAGCGAAGAGAGCGAGGGCCCAACGGCTTCGTGCCGACTCCCCTCCTCTCCTTTAACCGTGGGGCAGCCCCCGTCCGGAGAGCTCACCCGGCCATCCACGTCGACCCTCCCGGAGGCCCGCAGCTGCCCACAACCTTGGATTTCATCCCCTAACTTTTATTTAACATGCTTCTATTTGTGTGATTCTACACTGAAATAGGTCCAGTGACCATTTTCCCAAATCCAATTATTTAGGAAAAATAATGCAGAAACTCTTTCCTCAAATTGTTTCTGATACAATTAATTGATAATTTAGGGAAAGAAAAACAAGATCACTCATTGTATCTTCATTAATTTTCTCTTTGTTGGTTTTGATTTTTTCTCTTCCTCCTTGAAATTTACATATATATATTCATTTTTAAATTGATTAGGATATAATAATGAATTTCTTAAGTAAACACAAAGTTTTATTACTAGAGGACTTAGGTTCTATACAAATCTATTGGAAAATGATTTGACAAACTCCCAAATAATGTGTTTATATATGATTAACATTAATAGTATTAATTTCATGTTCCTAATATTTAACATTAAGATTAATAGGATTAATCTTAGATTAATTGAAGATTAATAGGCTTATTCTTAGGTTCATAATTTATTAGGAACCTATTAAAATAAAAAATCTAAAAGTGGAGAAGTTTTACATATAAATATTATTATACTATAAATTGCTTTGTGAAATATAAAATAATAAGTACATAACACCAGAAGATGGATACCTTGATAGAGCCAGTGCAGATATAATTATTTGTGATAATTCAGAAAGCTGCTATGACATGTCATAAGGACTTGAATATTGGCCTATGGTTTCTCTTTTGAAAACTTGGTTATAATAACCACATCCTATCAAAGTATATCTATGTGCTGATGTGGCGACATGAGACCAAAATATTTAACAAATGTAATTATTCCTGAAGAAAAGAGAAAGAAATATACATTTTTCATAAATCCAAAATTATTGTTTACTATACATTGATAATGTGTCATTTAACAACAATGGTTTGCTCTCCTAACAATTGGAGTGATAACAATGGTGCTGGAATGAATTTTTGATGCATTATTAAGTGAACAGAATAACAAAAATCATATGGATTTGTGACTGAAAATAAACAATATGGGTGAAAATTATCAATGTTTTTTAAAGCTGTCAGCATTTTCAAACTATTATATTTATTTTAATAGTTTATAATGTTCGTTGACATTTCCTGAAGGCTATTTTTGATGAATTCCATTGTATTTTTAGTAGAATATATTTGCATTGCTATTTTGGTATATCCATTAAAAAACTGAAAGAAGTGAAGATGTCACATAAAAATTTAAAAATTATTTTTAATTAAGTAATCTAGTTTTCATATTTCTAAACAAATATGGTACACTAAAGAAATTTAGGAAGTTCTGTTTGCTTATGTAAAATAGAGAGGCCTGTGCACCTTTATATGGTTACATGCAGGTTTTAATTTTAGCTCTAAAATATTGGTGTTGTCTTGGATAAAATTTAACTCCTTTGTTTACTCATCTGTAAAATGCTTCAGTTCTTGGAAGAAGGAAAATGGAGTGCACGCTGTGTAACTAATTGTCCCCCAATTTTATGTGTGTGTACATGTGTACATTTGTGTTTTGTTGTGTGTTTGCATGATTGTCTACCTACTAGTTCTTCTATATTCTTTTACCAAACTGACAATCATATTTTATAACTAATCAATTCAGAGCAGAAAGGTATCGATTGATTATACATAAAGTTAATAGAGATTCAAAATAATATTCAGGGCATATAGTCACACACACATATTTTTCCAAAGTCAATATTGAGTATATCTCTTCACATAATCTTCTTTGAAAATACCTTAACCTTTTCACCCATATCTCCTGTAGTTATTTGAACTATGAACCTACCTATAATGCCATTACATAGTCTTTAAGCTTCTGCTTGAAAATTCATGTTCACTGAACAAATGTTTTTCTCTTAAAAATTCTTCTAATTGCTTCTTTGGTCTCTCTGTTTCTCACACTATATATCAGAAAATTTAGTATTGGCAGTAACAGAGTATAAAACACTGATAGAATTTTGGCTCTATCCTTTGGGTAGCTAGAACTGGTTCCAAGATAAGTAAATATCATGGTTCCATAGAAGAGAGTCACCACTGTCAGGTGCGAGGAACATGTGGAGAAAGCTTTATATCTGCCCCTTGCAGAGCGTAACTTCAGGACAGTGAGAAGGATACCAAGGTAGGAGCTAACCACTATCAGAAAGGTGGTCACAGATGTCACTCCAGAGAGGACAATAAATAAAACCTCACTGTGTTGGGTATTGGAACAAGAGAGTTGAAAAAGCAAAGGGATATCACAGAAATAATGGTTAATGATATTGGGCCCACAGAAGGACAGACTGAGCAAGCCACTCAGGTGGGTGAGAGAGTTGGCACAACCTATTAGGTAGGAAGCAGTCACAAGGTGGATACAGAACGTAGGAGTCATGAGACCTGTATAGTGCAGTGGGCGGCAAACTGCAACGTACCGATCATATGCCATGGCAGCCAGGAGAAAGCATTCACTTGTCAGGAACATGTTAGCGAAGGTATACTGAAGGAGGCACCCCTGGTAGGAGATGGCTTTCTGTCCTGCCAAAAAGTTCATCAGCATTTTTGGAATAAAGACTGAAGAATAGCATAAATCCAAGAAAGCCAACTGACTAAGGAAAAAGTACTTGGGGGAATGGAGCTGGGAACTAGCCAAAATTATTGTGATAATGCAAATGTTGCCCACCACAGTGATGAGATAGAGCAGGAGAAACAGCACAAAAAGGACAGTATTCAGTGCAGGGTTTTCAGTCAGTCCCAGAAGGATGAATTCTGTTATCATAGTGACATTTCTGTCAGCCATTTATGTGATTCCCCTAAAAGAAATACACAGAGAAATGCAGGTAAAAGAAAATAACCTAAAATTACACTTTGTATGTATGAATTAAATCTACCACCATCTTTAGAGAACTACATGGTTTTAATTGTTTTAAGTAACAATCCCTAGTAAACTAAATTCACACAATCCCTTGGATTCTCCTAACAGGAATGTAGGTTAGGTAGAGCAAGTTCAGGGGATGGATTCTAGATAACAGTATATTCCAGATTCCAGAACAAAAAAATCAAGGACCTCATAATTTAAGGAAGAGCAGACTTTGTCAGAGAACTCAATATTTAACAGGTATATTTTTTGAGATCTCTGAAAAAATTATTCTGTATGATAGATTTTTAATTTAGATAACTAATAAACATTACACATATATTAAACAGTAATATAAAGGAAAAACTATGTGTTTGTACATTGCTTCAATCAATAAAACAGACTATTCATTAACAAAGTAAATGAGAGTCAGTGGAGTCTGGGAAAGAGAAAAGAAAATAAAGCAAAGATTTCAGTCATAACAAAGTTACTAATTTGTCAAAACTCATTTATTCCAGGATATCACTCTTTGCAATTACAGCTGATATGGTCATTTCATCTAATGCTGTCCCACAGCATTTCTTATTCAATACCTTGTATTTGTTCACATCAGATTTTTTCGTGTCATGATTTCTTTAATATCAAATCAGAAAACTTTCTCTTTATATTTTAATTACCTGTGCTGAAAATTTCAAATCTGATATCAGGAACAATATGCTTCCAGAACAGTCAATCATGTTTGATTTGTCCTTTCAGCATTTCATCCAGGAGATGTTAAATCATTAAACTGATTTTATGTCAAGCTTTATCATGTAACACCAAATACTAAAAAATAAGGTTCGTATGTATATGTTTGGGAAACACTTTGGTTAATTAGTGTTTAAGACAGATTTTTCATGGCAGGACTTTTCACATCACAAAATAAGCTACTCAACTTTCTGACTTTCAGAAAAGAGTATGTAATAAACATCATTTTACAAATTAATTTGACAACCGAATATTCGGTTTTCACTGAATATTTATGAATATAATGCTCCACAATCCATAATTTAGAAATAATATATCCCTGGTATTGAATAAATAGAGAAAACATGAGCTAGGTTTTCTACATCTTATTACAATGTAAAGTAAGCTAGTTATTAAAATTAAAATTCTGTAAACAAGGTTACAAGATAGCTTTAATTATGTTCATTTTACTAAAAGAGTAAGAAGTTAAAAAGAATGAATTCTCTTTCTACTGCATTGAGCTGTGATTTCTTATTAGTTTCCTCTATAAACCTTCCTCAATGGTTAATTGTAAGAATTAAATAAGAAAATATATGAAAACTGTGTGGCCCATCACAGGTACCCTCCAAATGTTGTTTATTTGAAGTAAAAGAAATAAAGAAAATGGAAAATGGACCATCTTTTCACATATCCAGCAAATGTTATTTTTGATTAAATTGTGTGTACGTGTGTGTTTTGTGTATACTTTGACTTTTTAGGTTTAGTTTTGTGTAGTTTGCCTTGCTTTGATTGGTCTTTGGTTTTTATCAAACCAATGTATTACTTTGATGATCAATTTCTTCTTGTTTCACTGTTTTTATATTTGGTTTTCCTTTTTATTTAATAAATACTCATTTTTGTCTGGACTGCTTTTCCCACAATTCTTTTCTTTTGCTATGAAATCAGTGATAAAATAATCTGTGAATCTAAAAATTACTTCTGGTAATGGAGCTCAACAAATCCTGACCCATTTTCTCAGTTTAATGAAAGTCAACAGTTTTTAATAGTTTTAGAAATTAAAATATTTCTTTAAAGATGTTCTTTTGAAAATCTATTTAAATAGAAGATGTGGAGCATTTAATACAGCTACCTAAAAAAATAAGGAATAAAGTTATAAATTATTTCAAGAGAGCATGTTAATTTTGGCAACAGACTAATTAATTCTACTGCATAAAATAATTAGAATGGATTTGAAGCAGATGCTTTTTTTTCATATTCTTTAACCAGAGTTATTGAGAGTTGCTCTTTTAAAACCATAGAAATTGTTTATAAATCTTTTGTTATGACACGTAAACATGACACCTACCTGGTGTTGAAATGAAGTCCAGTCTCTTTTCTCTTGTGTTTCCTGGTGTGTTTATATTTGTCTCAGGTCCTTTGGAGAATGGAATCCCCAATGATCTTGTGAACACTGAAGTGCAGTTCCATCATTTCAGATCATTAAAACAACTAAATATAAGCCTGAGGGAAGTAAGGTCTCAATAATATCTATCCAAAGTGTGGCAAGTCTCATAATTGCCTTTTTTCAATTTTAGAGAAGAATTGTCACAGATGTTCTTGTCTCATCTTTATGATATTTCACAAAAAAAACTTGCCATTTAAAATGATAACATTTCAAATTTTAAAATTATAATAGTTCATAATAATATTTTGTTTTAATGTAAACAGGCCTATGTTCTCCTTGTGGGTGATCATAAGCTTCTATAAATACATTATTATAGGTAATATTGGGGACCCATAGCTATGTTTCAGTGTAAGAAACTCCCAGAGAGGTGGAAGAAATAAGTAGAAATCAGATGCATGCATGTGTTTTCATATACATCTCAATTTTAATATAAGGGATAATTTAGTCGATTAAGAAACTAGGATAAATATAAGGATCAATATTTGTTCAAGGCATTGACTGAACACATAAAGTAACATTTATAAATATTTATGAAGTAGATACTTGGAGGATGCAGTGAAAATATGAAAAGATAAATGGGTGGTAACAATTTTTCCAATTAATTTAAAAAGTAAAGTAATAAACCAAGTAATGATTATAACTAAAGGCACTAAGATATTCAAAATGCAATTAAAAAAACCCACAACTACATAAGAACTAAATGAAAATTTCAAGTACTTTAAAATGAGGCAATTGTGAGAATGGACTAACGCAGCAGGGAATACTGTAAATGTTTTATAAATATAAGCATTTATTTCTCTCTGAAATGAGATTTCTATGTAGTAAATCCCTAATTCCTTCTAGATACTTTAAAATATTATTCCTATTCAACAAACAATTTTTTTTAGTTAAATATTCTGATCCACATTGTTCTTATTGTAAGTGGCCCAGAATAATTAAAGAAACTGTTCAAATTCACATTGTAGGAAGTGATAGAAAAATAATTTCAAAACAACTGATGTAAGAAAACTTTGCCTTTTTGCTGTTTATTCTATAGTCTTCTCAGTATTTATAAACTATGGGGTAAATGTAATGATGATGGCATTTACCCATATGCATGAATTATAATTGAAAAGATTAGAAATATCCAGTCTGAAAAGAGTTTTACAGGAAAAAAAAACAAACCTGAATATTTAAGTACTGTAAGAATACAAAGTGAGAAGATATGAATTCTAAGACTGAAAAAAGCTGTAAGGAGAGTGCTATTTATTGCTTACATTGAGAAAAATGTGATTATTTAATTGATGAAAACTGGCAAGTATTGATTTTGGAGGGAAGTGTAGACAACCATGAGAACATTTTTAGCGTCCATTCTATATTATATTAGCGTTTGGTGGGATGGCTATATAATCCTTAAATGTCCATACTGGGATTTAGAATTTGACTAAGGACATTTAGTCATATTTGACTAAAGGACAACTGAAAGTTTTCCTCAAAGCTGGGATCAGTGTAATCAGTATACACTAATTCACAGAACCAAACTTGAAATATTAGAACACAAATTCATGTTGGTCTTTGGGTGTCTTAAGTAACAAATAGAATGAGAGTGAAAATGTAGCCATGGCTGGTCCAAACAGGGACAGCAATTTCTTTTCCTGGCCATTGGACCAATTTCCAATTCACAAACCCCAAGACTACACAAATGAAATTTTAAAATATATGCAATTTAAGGAAGATGAATATCTGCTAAATCTTGATTTCACCAAGTGTTATTGTAGAATAATAACCAATTTTATGTATGTATGGGGGACTGGAACTACAATTGTCTATTCTAAGATTATTTTCCCTGCTATTTCCTTGGTGATCAATGGAGTTGCATCAGATATTTCATTGGCAAACCCTTACTTTTTTCCTGCTGACAAAGGATAAATGTCATTTAGGAACACTTGGAATCTGCCTAACTCAGTTTCACTCACTTTCAGATTAAGGTTTTTAATATATCTCTCTATCTTTTATATATCTATAACAAATTAGGAAATATAATTAATTTTCCAATATTCCATCCTACCAATTTGCCCTCCCATTTGCTTCAGAATTCTAGGGGAGAGACCATTTTTCCCCATTGATGCACCCAGTTCCCATTTATAGTATAATATTATAATTATATGCTAATGTAAATCAAAGGAAGGTATTAGTATTAGACCAAAAAAAATCATTCTTTCATAAAGTACCTCCCCACATGCACACACAAATAGTGTTATTTTGTCTCCTTTTGGGAGTATAGCCTCTTCTTTTATAATGTGCATTGTATCAGAATTTCTAAATTCTTTAATATGTATTTCTGAATCTCAATTATTTCACCATATAATATCCTTTATCTTTTATAGTTTCATTGCAAGATATTGAAAGTACTTGAAAAATTGTGAAGGATTAAATAAAAATAAGTTTACCTAATATTTATTTTATTTTATTTTAAAAATGTTTAATAGATTAAACCTCAGATTTCCATTCTCTAACCTCATTCTGTTTTCTGGTGACTGACATTGTAGCTATTAATTTCATGGGTTTGCTCATTTTATTCAGTTCATAATAGCAAAATCATATAGTATTTATGCTTTTGTGTTTGATTTGCTTCATTCAACATAACTTCCTCCAGATTCATCCAAGTTGCCATATGCTTCATGACTTCATTTCTTCTTAAAGCTGGATAATATTCCATAGTACGTATGTACGTACTTTTTATTTATCCATCCAACAGTTTATGGACACCTGGGTTGTTACTATCTTTACCTTCTGGCAACTGTGATTAATGCCACATGAACATTAGGGCAAATGCCTGTTGTGTTTCTGCTCTCAGTTCTTCACGTAAATACCTAGTTGTAGTTTTGGCATATGACATGGCAGATCTGTATTTAACTTCCTTAAGAACTGCCCTACAGACTTCCACAGAAGCTGTATATTACCACCAATGGTGAATTAGTGTTCCTATCTCTCGACATCCTCTCCAACACATGTGGTTTTCTGTTTAATAATGACCATTCTAGTAGGTGTGAAATGTTATCTCACTGTAGCTTTGACTTGCATTTCCCTTATAACCAGTGATGTTGAATAGTTTTCCATGTGTTTTTTCACCATTTGTATTTCTTCTTTGGACAAATGAATATTAAAGTCTTTTGCCCATTTTTTAATCTGATCACTTGTCTTTTTATTGTTAAGTTGCAGGACTTCTTTATAAACCACAGATATATAAAACTTGCCAGATGTATGATTTCCAAATATTTTTTCCTATTGAGTAGACTTTTTTCTTTTTCACCAAATCCTTTGAGGTGCCAAAGTGTTTAATTTTGAGGAGGCCCTATATATCTTTTCTTTTTTCTTTCTTTCATTGCTTGTGCTTTGGGTGTAAGGTTTAAGGGACCTCCATCTACCACAAGAACTTGAAGACATTTTTCTACATTACCTTCTAGGATATGGTCCTGGCTTTTATATTTTGGTCTTTTATCCATTGTGTGTTGATACTTGCATAAGATGTGAGATAGGGGTCCTCTTTCATTCTTTTGGTTATTCTCCCAATACCATTTGTTGAAGAAACTGTTCTGTCCCAGTAAAGTAGATTTGGTAGGCTTATCAATAATCATTTGACTGTAGAGATGAATGGAATTGAAATGAAAGTTCTATTTCTGAACTTTAAATTTCATTCCGTTGATCATTGTGTCTATCATTGCACCTTTAACATGCTTTTTTGACCATGTAGTTTGTAATACATTTGAAGCTAAGGAAACATGAATCCTGCAACTTCACTCTTCTTTTCTAGGATGTTTTGAGCTATTCAGAGTGTCTTTTCCTTCTGGATAAATTTGGTAATTCAGTTTTCCATTTCTGTAATGTAAGCTTTTGGAATTTTTTTGGGATTCACTGAATCTGTAAATCAATTCAGGTAGAATTGATATCTTAACAATATTTAGTTTTCCAATCCATGAACATGGAATGTCCTTTCATTTGTTTAGGTCTTCTTTGAATTCTTTTTGTAGTTTTTTTGTGGTTTTCTGATTGCAGGTCCTTTGTTTCCCTGGATAAACTAATACAAAGAAATTTGAGTCATTTGGTTGCTATTGTAAATTGAATTCTTTTCTTGATGTCTACCTCAGATTGTTCATTACTAGTGTACAGAAACACTACTATCTTTACTATTTGATTTTGTGAATTGATATTGCATGCTATTGATCTTGCTAATTGCTCTATTTAGAATTTCTATTACAGTGTTGAATAACAATGGTGACAGTAGGAATCCTTGTCTTATTCCTGGTCTTAGAGGGAAAGCTTTCAATCTTTCCCCATTGAGTATGATGTTGACTGTGGGTTCTTCACATGTTCCCTTGATCTTGTTGAGGAAATTTACATCTATTCTTATTGTACACACTGCTTTTAACAAGAGAGGATGTTGGATTTTGTCAAATGAGATTATCTTGGTTTTTTTTTTCCCTTTGATTTGTTAATGTGGCATATTGTGTTGGTTCATTTTGTTGTGCTGAATCACCTTGCATACCAAGAGTAGAACCCACTTGATCGCCTTGTATAATTATTTTAATATGCCATTGGATTTGATTGGACAGTAAATTATGAAGGATTACAAAAATTAAGATTATTTATTATTATTTTAGAATTTAATTCTGAAAATTAAACTTTACACCCAAATGCATTTACATGTTTGTCTCATAAATCAATGTCACCTACATCATACAGGGATTCCATACATCACCCCACAACAAACACTTTGCATTGTTGTGAATAATTTCTAACACGTAATTTAAGTGCATAGTCACATTGTTAATGTTAACTATAGTCTGTGTCTTACATTTTGTGTATTTTCCCTGAACCAAACTTATTATTATTTTTTTGGATCATAAACCAGGTAATTATCTTAAGTGTATAATCCATGGCTTTTCATATAATCACTGAGTTGCACATTCATAACTTCAATCTATATTAGGACATTTCTGTTACTAACAAAAAAAATCAACAACCAAAAAACCCACTATCATACCCATATATAAGTGCTATTAATTACAAATCCATTGATGTGCTTTCACAATTTCTATTTATTTGCAACTTTTTACCAATTCTACACAGATGAAACTTCAGCTTTCTCTTCTCTAACCCATTCTGTTCTCTGATGACTTATTTTCTAGGTATTAACTCCATGAGTTTGCTCAGTACATTTAGTTCATTATATCAAAATCATAAAATATTTGTTCATTTATGCCTGGTTTGCTTCGCTCAATATAATTTCTTCTAGGTTCAGCCATGCTCTTATATGCTTCATGATTCATTTATTCTTACAGCTGAATAATATTCTTTCACGTGCATATACCACAGTTCGTTTATTTATTCTTCAGTTGATAGACACACAGGTTGTTCCATCTTTTGGCAATTATGAATGATGTGGCTATGAACATCAGTGTGAAGATGTCTGTTTATGTCACTGCTCTCTGTTCTTCTGGATATATACCTAGTAGGGGTATTGTCAGGTAACATGGTTGATGTATATCTAATTTATTTTTGGAAACAGCAAACAGATTTCCACAGCAACTGTACCATTGAACATTCTCTCCAACAGTGAATAAGCACTCTTATCTCTCCAAATACTCTCCAAAACCTAAACTTTTCTGTTTTGTTAATAGTGGTCATTCTACTAGGGGTTAAATGATATCTCATTGATGTTTGATTTGCATTTAGCTAATAGCCAGTGGTGTCAAACTTTTTTCATGTGTTTTTTCACTATTTGTATTTCTTCCTTAGAAAAGTATCTACTCAGATCATTTGCCCATTTTTTAATCAGGTAATTTGTCTTTTATTGTTGAATTTTAGGATCTATTTATATATCATAGTTATTAGACCCTTGTCACATGTGTGTTTCCTATGTATTTTCTCCCACTGTGTAGACTGTCTTTTACCATCTTCACAAAGTCCTTTGAGGTGCAGAAGTGTTTAACTTTGAGGAAGTCCCATTTATCTATTTTTTCTTCTGTTAAACAAACTTTGGCTGTAAGGTTTAAGAGACTCCCACCTACTACAAGGTTTTTAGGTGTTTCCGAATGCTGTCTTCTAGGAGTTTTATGTTCCTGGCTTTTCTGTTTAAGTCTTTATTCCATTTTGAGTTGATTATTGTATTGGGAGTGAGATAGGGGTCATTTTTCATTACTTTGGTTATGGATATTCAGTTCTCCCAGCACCATTTGTTGAAGAGACTGCTCTGTCCCAGAAAAGTGAACGCGGTAGTTTAAAAAATCCATTGATCTGCAGTTGTGCATGTGGTTCAAGCAATTGGTTGCCCACCTTCCACATGGTAGTTCCCAGTCCCTTCTAAAGAAGATGAGCAGATGCTGCAATGAGCAGATGCCACAACTGGCACAACAACCAGGTGCTGCAATGAGCAGATGCCAAACTGCCACAATGAGCAGACACCACAACTACCACAATGAGCAAATGCTGGAATTATTGCAACCAGCAGATGCCACAATAAACAGATGCCATAACTACCACAACCAGCAGATGCTGCAATAAGCAGACAGAGCAACCAGAAAATGCCACAGATACCTCAAGCAGCATGCATTGCAACCACCAGACAACACAACCATCGTGAAGCAGAAGTGGCTTAAGAAGTTGGGCACTTGCCTCCACAGTGGTGGTCCTGGGTTCAGTTCCTAGCATCTCCTAAAGAAGAGGAACAGACAACAAGTAGACAGAAGTAGGAACCATCTGGGGAGGATAGGAATTAAAATTTAAAAAATAATAAGTTGATCATAGAAAAAGTGAGGGTCTATTGCTGAACTCTCAATTCAATTTTATTGATCACTATGGCTATCTTTGTGCCAATACAATGCTGTTTTGACCACACTGTGGCTTTATAATACATTTCAAGGCCAGGAAGTGTAAGTCCTGCAACTTCTTTCTTATTTTTTAGAATTTTTTGGTTATTCTGAACCCTTTCACTTCCAAATAAAATTATTAATTGACTTTTCTATTCTTGTAAAGTAGGCTGTTGTAATTTTTATTGGTATTGCATAGAATCTGTAAATCAATTTGAGTAGCATTGATGTCTTTATGATGTTTACTTTTCCAATCCATGAATACAGAATATCCTTCCATTTATTTAGATCTTCTTTGCATTTTTAGCAATGTTTTGTAGTTTTCTGAATACAGATTCCATACATTTCTGTATAAATTATTTCCTTGATATTTGAGTCTTTTTGTTGTGATTGTAAATGCAAATTTTTCTTGATTTCCTCCTTGGCTTGCTCATTTCTAATGTATTGAAATGTTATTGATTTCTGCATGCTGATCTTATATCTTGTCAATTTGCTGACTCATTTATAATCTCTAACAGCTTTGTTATTAATACCCCAGGATTCTCTACATATAGGATCATGTCATTTAAATGATCTTTTCCAATTTGGATATCTTTTATTTCTTTCTCTTGCTTAATTGTTCTAGCTATAACTTCTAGCACAATGCTGAATAACGTTGTGACAGTGGGAATCCTTTTCTGGTTCCTGATCCCCACTGAGTATGATATTGTCTGTGTTTTCATATAGCCTTAAATTATGTTGAGGAACTTTACTTCTATTATCTTTCACAGTGTTTTTATCAAGAAAAGATGCTGGATTTTGTCAAATGCCTTTCTGAATCAATCTAGGTGATCATGTTTTTTATTTTTCTCTTCGATTCATTAATGTGCTCTTTTATGTTAATTGATATTTTAATGTTGAGTCACCCTTGTGTAACAGGAATAAAACCCACTTGATCATGATGTATAAGCATTTTAATATGTTGTTGGATTTGATCTGCAAGTATTTCGTAGAGAATTTTTGCCTCTATGTTCATTAGAGAGATTTGTCTGTAATTTCTTTTTTCTTGTAGCATATTTATCTGTCTTTAGTATTAGTGTGATGTTATCCTCATAAAATATATCAGGTAATTTTCACTCTTTTTCAATTTTTTGGAAGAGTTTAAAAGGATCGGTGTTAATTCTTCATGAGAGGTTTGGTAGAATTCACCTGTGAAACCATCTAGTCCTGAACTTTTCTTTGTTGGAAGAGTTTTGATGACTGAATCTATCTATTTTCTTATAATTTGTTTGTTGAGTTCCTGTAAAACCTAGATAATCAATGTAGGTTATTTGTTAGTTTCTAGGAATTTGCCCATTTCATCTAGATTGTCTAGTTTGTTGGCATACAGTTTCTCATAATATCCTCTTATGATCCTTTTTATTTCTGTCAGGTGAGTCATAAATTCCCCCTTTCATTTCTGATTTTATTTATTTGCATCTTCTCTCTTTTTCTTTGTTAGCCTTGCTAAAGGTTTGTCAAATTTATTGATTTTCTCAAAAAAACAAATTTTGGTTTTGTTTATTTTCTTTATATTTTTCTGCTGTTCTTGTTCTTAATTTCATTTATTTCTTCTCTAGCCTTTGCTCTTTCTTTCTTTCTGCTTGCTTTGGGATTGGTTTGCTGTTCTTTTTCTAATTTTTCTGGCTGTTCAAATAGATCTTTGATTTTAACTCTTTCTTCTTTTATGATGTAGTCATTAGGGCTATAAATTTCCCTCTTGGCACTGCTTTCACTGTATCCTATAACTATTGATAAGTTGTCTTTTGTTTTCATTTGTTTTGAGGTATCTATTAATTTATTTTGCAATCTCTTTGACTCACTGATAGTTTAGGAGTGTGTTGTTTAGCCGCCATATATTTGCAAATTTTCCCCTTTCCTGCCTATTATTGATTTCCAGCTTCATTCCTTTGTGATTAGAGAAAGTGCTTTGTATAATTTCAATCTTCTTAAATTTATTGAGAGCTGTGTTGTGGTCCAACATGTGGTCTATCCTGGAGAAAAAAAAAAACACCATGAACTCTTGAGAAGAATGTATAAC
This sequence comes from Dasypus novemcinctus, assembly GCF_030445035.2. NCBI lineage: Eukaryota > Metazoa > Chordata > Mammalia > Cingulata > Dasypodidae > Dasypus > Dasypus novemcinctus. The sequence continues at coordinate 37,575,503 of NC_080682.1, forward strand.
CTACTGATTTGGGGTGTAATAGTCTATATATATCTCTCAGGTCCAGCTCATTTATAATATTGTTGAAGTTCTCTGTTTCCTTGTTGATCTTCTGTCTAGTTCTTTTATCTATTGATATGAGTAGTATGTTGAAATCTCCAACTATTATTTGTCAGAGCTTGCCTTATGTATTTTGGAGCACCCTAGATAGATGCATAGATATTTATGACTATTACTCCTTCCCATTGGATTGTCCCTTTTATTAACATGTAATGGTCCTCTGCATCTCATATCACATTTTTCCATTTGAAGTCTGTTTTGTCTGATACCAGCATAGCTATCCCTGGACTCTTTTGGTTACTGTATGCATGAAATATCTTTTTCCAAACTTTCACTTTCAGTCTTTGTATCTAAGGTGTGTCTCCTGCAGAGAGCATATGGATGACTCATGTTTCTGTATCCATTCTGTCAGATTGGTGAGTTTAATCCACTGACATGGAATGTTATTACTGTAAAGGCATTACTTACTTCAGCCATTTTATCCTTTGGCTTTCATATGTCATTTTTAAAATCTATCTCTTTAACTTTTTGGTTACCCTTTCTGATAATCTTCACTTCTATACTCTCATCCAAGCCTTTACTCTTTTTTCTTTCGTCTGGTTGCAGAATTCCATGTATTGATTCCTGCAGAGCTGGACTATTGTTTATGAACTCCCTTAGGTTCTGTTTGTCTGTGAATATTTTAAATTCATCATCATATTTAAAGGACACTTTTGTCAGATAAAGAATTCTTGGCTGACAGTTTTTCTCTTTCAGTACCTTGATTATATCAAGCCACTGTTTTTTGGCCTCCGTAAATTCTGGAGAGAAATCTGCACTAAATCTTAATGATATCCCTTATATGTGATGTTCCACTTTTCCCTTATTACTTTCAGAATTTTCCCTTTATATTTGGCATTTGGCATTCTGAATACTATGGGTCTTGCTATAGGTCTATTTGTATTTATTCTAATTGGAGTGTATTTTGCTTCCTAGACACATATAGTTATGTCTTTCAGAGATTAGGAAAGTTTTGGCTTTTGTTTCCTCAAATACTCTTTTACCCTTTTTCCATTCTTGTCTTCTTCTGGAACTCCTATAAGACATATGTTGGTGCATTTCCCATAACACATATATTTTTTTTCCATTCTTTTCTCTCTCTGTTCTTCTCTTTGCTCAATTTCGTTTATTCTCTTCTATGTCACTAGATCTTTCTTCCATGATTTCAAATTGGCTGTTGTATGCCTCTATTGCATATTTAATCTCACTATTTTGTCTTTTATTCCCATAATCTCAGTTATTTTTCTATCCAAGCCTTCAAAATTTTTCTTTTTGCTATCCTAGTGTCTTCATAATGTGTTTTATTTCTCTAGCCTTGTTGTTCTCCCACAACATGATTTGATTTAGGAGATTTGTATGAACGTCATTGATTAGCTATTTCATCTGGAGCTTAGATTTGTTCCTTTGCCTGGTCATATCTTCTATTTTCTTTGTTTGGCTTGTAAATTTTTGCTGATGTATAGGCATCTGATTCTGATGTTGACTTTACTCTGATGTTCAGTTTCTCTCTCTTGCCTAGGGATTTTATTGTTAAATAGCTTTGTGCTACCACTGTACTTTTGACTCCAACTTGTTTCAGATATTTAGGACTGCCCTTGTTTAACTTCTCAAAACAGGCTCTGGAAACAGTAATGGGGATAGCCTTTTGATTAAAAGGATATAAAGAATGTATTATTGAAAGTTCCCCTGTGTTTCTTGGTGGATTTAAGAAAATCTCAAAGACTTAGTGGCTTCATAAACTTTTTAATTTCCCAAAAGTTACAATGAATAGAAGGAAATATGGGATAGCTGTGTGGAGAAATCAGAAAACATAATCTCTAAAAACAAAACAACACAAAATAGAATTGATTCTGGCTTTCAATATTTTAGCATGGGAATCATTATAGAAGAAAATATTACTCAGACATAGTTGTTAGAAAAAAATGTATCAAAGGACTTTGAAGTAGTAAAGCAAACAGTCATATTAACGAAGCCCAGTCTTTGAATTCCTTGGATTTCAAGAAGGCCACCAAAGAAGATTGAAACTACTGTTTTTATAAGGGATCCTAGAAATTAACCCCACACATCTTCTGAATTTTCATTCCTCCAGTCTAACATGACTTCCAACAGGTAAGGCTTTTGCCGGAGTTTAACCTGCATCATTCGGGATTAGATAGCAATATTACACCCCATTAATTTACACATGCTTCTAAATCTGAATATATTTTATTCTTTATATTTAAAATATTTTCTTCTTAAACCCAAGTTTAAAAGCTAATGGATCATGTGTTAGGTGTGGGAATTGGGTGGTACTTTAAGTTTGAGGTAGAAAAAGGTTGATTCAATATTTTGAAGTCCTAGCATATTCTAAGAATCTGTTGCATTCTTCATATTTTGAAATATCCATCTTTCCAAGTTTGTATATGAAAGATAGAAGAAGAGATTGAATTTTCTGGCTCTATATTCTCTTTTTTCCTAGGATATATTAGATCAAAGGCAATAAACTATCTAACAGGACTTTATATTTGCAGGCATTTAGTTAACAAGAATTAAAACACAATTAAATAATTATATGCAAGGGGTCAATTGGGTCAAATATCTTCTGTAGGTCTCTGAAACTCTTGAAGCATATGAAATAATATCTTTAAAAGTATATATTTCTAGAAAGTGAACTCACATACATACTAATCATTAAATACATTGAACTGGTTCCCAGATTGGTACATAATGACAACTGATATTAAATTGACATTATTGATATATATTTTATAAGGATACATAGGATTTGACATGTAGAAAAAATAATATTGTTTAAAAAATTAGGATAGATTTTTGTGGAGCAGGAAATCTTTGTGTGAAAAGTAATATTCAGATGTCATATTAATTAAAATATTAGTGCTTAATATATTAAAGTGTTATATTTATAAATATGATACTTTGGTAGTCAAATTAAAGTTATTGAGGAATAATTATGATACCAAAAAACCTATCCATTTTAAGTATATAATTGATAATTTTGATAGATAAATACTCCAGGGTAATTATTATAATAATCAAAATATAGCGCATTAACTTTCAAAATTTCTTCTTCACATTCCAAGACATCTCTACCTACAAGCCTCAATTCCAACATGTTGCTGATCATCTTTCTCTTATTATATATGAGATATGCTTTCTAGAGTTTCATGGAAATGAAGTCATACAATATATGCTCTTTTGCATCTGGCTTCTATCAAGCAGAATAATGCTTTGAGAATCATCTGCATTGTTGCATGAATCAGTAGCTTTTTCCTTTATATTACTGAGTAGTATTCCCTGGTAAGGATATACCACACATTGATTATCCATTGACTTGGTAATTTAGTCAGAATTGTGTCTCTCAAAAAGACATTTTTAGCCCTAACCCTGACTCTATATACAAATATGATTTGTATATAGGATCTTTGAAAATGTTACTAGTTATGTTCAAACTGAATCAGAGTGGGCCTTGATCCAATAGAACTGGAGTGCCCATAAACAAGGGAAATCTGGTCACAGAAGGGTAGAGACAAATAGCAATGTGATAGTGGCAGAGATTGTGTAATAGATTGTCAGCTAATCACCACCAGAATGCTGCAACACTTTGAAGGAACCATGTCTATGCCAGAACCTTGATTTTGAACTTCAAACCTCTCAAACTCTGAAATAGTAAATTCCTGTTGTTTAATGAACAATAAGTGGTGTTTATTACAGGAATCCTGGCAAAATAAGACATGTGGTGATTAATGTTTAGGTTTTTTCAAATGTTTGGCTGTTATGGTTAAAGCTGCTATAACCAGTAGATAAAAGTTTTTGTATGAACATAACTGTTCAGTTCTCCTGGGTAAATGTATAGGAAGGGAGACCTCCAACCCATAAATATGGGGCATCTTTCCGTTTTTTAACATCTCTAATTTCTCTCAATATTTTTAGATTTTCAGTGTCTTTATGTCATTCTGATGTATTTTGTTGAATTTCAAAATACTGTATTCTTTTCACAATATTTTAAATGGAATAACCTTCTCAAATTCAGTTTTGATTTGAATATATAAAACTTAATTTTTCTATATTTATTTTGTAAGTATTTCTTAGGATTTTTAATGTACAGAAGCATGCTATGATAAGAATGGCACTGTACTTCCTTCTTTCAAATCTGGAAATTCCTTATATTTTAATTGTTTATTTATTTTTTTAAATTTTTGCTCCTTTTATTTATTCCTCTTATATAAAAATTTTTAAAAAATTGAAGTATATAGATCATACATAGACATACTAAACAATAAGTGCATAGTAATAGTTGCAAATTTACAAAACAAACATACGTAACTTCATACAGAACTATCATACCTATCACCAATACCTTTCATTGTTGTAAAATATTTTTAACTAATGATTTAACAGCATCCTCGAAATATTAGCACTAACAGAAGTATCTTATATTTCGTGTATTTTTCCCCAACCCACCCTATTGTTGTTATTTTTATATCATTTATACATGAACATACATAAACAATTAGTGTACAGTAAAAGTTATGAACTTACAAAGCAAACATATATAACATCATACAGGGGTCCCATAGAGCAACTCACCTCCAACTCCTTGCACTGTTGTAAGACACAATTTTAAAAAGGCAGATATATATATATATATATGTATGTGTGTGTGCGTATGTATGTACGTATGTTTATTTAAAGGTGGAGTAACTTCTTTTATTTTTTATTATTGTTCTACTTTCATTTTTAGGGCTATGTAAACCTGGAATTTACTTTTTCATACAGTATTGTATGTGATAGGAATCTCAAGTGAAAAATTAAATAGAAAATTTTCATCAGATTTGTAAATATTTGTCCATAATTACTTCAAATTTCTTTTTGTTTTTAAATCTTTCTCCAGTTTTCTCCTTTTGGGACTCCAGCTATGCATGTGTTGATATGCATCATGGTATTCCACAGGTCTCAGAGGCTGTTTATTTTATTCATTTATTTCCCTTTTTTTTCTTCATATGGAATAATTTTTATTAATATCAGTTCAAGTTGATGGATTCTTTCATCTTCTCATATCTTCTCTTGATTCCTTCTAGTGAAATCTTCATTTCAATTTAATACTATTATACTTTTAACTAGAGAATTTTTATTTGATAGTTTTGTATAATTTCTTTCTCTTTGCTGAGATTCTCCATTTGATAAGTAATTGTGTTCATGCTTTCTTTCAGAATTTTTTTGGCTTTAAATTTGTTTCAATTTGCTATTTTTCTTTAGTTTTTATTCTATTAAAATATATGGATCCTAAAAAATCCCATTTTATCCACCTTTAATTATACAATTCAGTGGAGTTAATTGTAATCACAGTATTGTAACATTATCAACATTACTCACTGCCAAAAGTTTTCAATCACCAAAAATAGAAAGGCCATATTAATTAAGCATTAACTCCCCATCCCATGACTCCACCTGGCCCCTGGTATTGACTAGGTTTCTGGCTTTAAGATTTTGCATATTCTAATTTTTTCAAATTAGAATGTAAGATCATACAATATTTGGCCTTTTGTGAGTGGCTTAATTTACCTGACATAATGTACTCAAGTTTCCTCCATGATTTAGCATGTATCAGAGCTTCATTCCTTTTTAAGGCTGAATAATATTTCATTGTATTTATAAACCACATATAGTTTACCCATTCTTCGTTTAATGGATTCTTGATTCATTTCTATCTTTTGGCAATTCTGAATAATGCTTTTATGAACATACGTGTGCAAATTCTGTTTGAGCACCTGCTTTCAATTCTTTGGAGAATATACCTCCAAAGAATTAACAGGTCATAATATAATTCTATAATTAGCTTTCTGAGGAATCTTTTGTGGAGGTCCAGGGCCCAGGTACCCTCTAAGTCCTCACCACACAGCTGCCTATGTGAACTAGGTCTAAATTAAAGGTTACCAACCTCCCTGTGGTGGGGCGGGGGAATGTCTTAAACCAAATCTCCCCTGAATGGTAAAACTTCATCCCTGAGATAACATTACCAAACCCCAGGTGTGCAGTCACCATACCCTAGCAGGAACTTTGTTATCACACCTATGGAATGTCCTTATTCTGAGACCTCTGAGACCACTAACATCACCCCTCATTTCCTCCTGTTCTCTTGTGGAATGCCAACTTCATTCATCATTTGACTGGCCACAGCCAAATTTTCTCTCCTATCCATAAGTCCCAGTAAACTTATGTCTGATTGCCTGGTGTGTTCTTTGGTCTCAGAGCCTCACCAACTTGTGACCTCCAGGAGTTGCACTGGTATACCTCCAAATTTTCATAGCAGTTGCATTATTTTACATTAGGATAAAAAATGAACAAGTATTCCTATTTCTTTACATGCTTTCTAACAATTGTTATTTTCTGTTATTAAAATAGTAGCCATTCCAGGGAGTGTGAAGTGGTATCTTCCTGGAGCTTTGAATTGCATTCAACTAATTGTTAGTGATATTGGTGATATTTTCATGTATTTACTGGCCATTTGTATTTTTTTTTTTTTTGAGAATATCTATTCAAATCTTTTGTCCCTTTTATAATTAGATATTCTTTTCATTGTTGAGCTGTGGGACTTCTTTATGTATTTTGGATATTAAACTTTTATCAAATATATGGTTTCCAAATATAGTCTCCCATTCTCTTAGTTGTCTTTATACTTTTCTTGATAAAGTCCTTTGATATGCAAAAGATTTTAATTTTGATGAAATTCATAAATATATAGTAGCTAATGCTTTTGGTGTAAAGCCTAAGAAACAATGGCCTAACATAAGGTCCCAAAGATTTCACCCTATGTTTTCTTTATGAATTGTATAGTTTTCTTTATTTTATTTGGGTCTTTGATCCATTTTGACTTATTTTGTATAGTATGAGGTAGGAGTCCAAACTCTTTCATTCACATATGGATATCTAGTTTTTTGTTTTTTTATTTTTTTATTTTTTTAAAATAAAATTTTATTGAAGTATATCTTTCACACATGTAGATAAACAATACGTGTATAGTAAAAGTTGTGAACTTACAAAACAAACATGCATATCAGCATACAGGGCTCACATAAATCACCCCACCACCAACACCTTGCATTATTGTTTCCTTTTGTTGTTTTGTTTTTAATATATTTTTAATTTATTTTTAAATGATACATAGATTTCATAAAATGTAATATTAAAAAAATTAAAAAAACACAAGCGATTTCCATATGCCCCACCCTTGATATTTAGTTTTAGCAGCATCATATTTTGAAAAGATTATCCTTATCCTACAGAGTGGGCTTAGCTCCCTTGTCATTAATCGGTTGGTCATAGATGTTAGGATAATTTTCTAAACTCAAATAAATTTCATCAGTCTATGTATCTCTCCTTAGGCCAGTATCACATTGGTTTGATTATTGTAAGTTTGTAATAAGCTTTAAAATTGGGAAGTGTGACTTTGCTCTTCTTGTTTGCTCTTCTTGTTCAATATGGCTTTGGCTATTCAGGGTCCCTTAACCTTCAATATAAATTTGGTAATTACCTTTGTCATTTCTTCAAAGAGGGTAGTTGGAATTTTTTTTTTTGGTATTGCATTGAATCTCTAGTCATACAATTTAAGAACTGACTTCTTAAAAATTATTTAGTCTTCCAATCCATGAGCATTCTGACATTTATTGAGGCCTTCTTTCACTTCTTTCAGCAATGTTCAGTATTTTTATGTGTACACATCCTTTACATCTTAGTATAAATTTATCCACAGATGATTGATTCTTTAAATTACTATTGTAAGTAGATTTTTCCTTTTACTTCCTTTTTAGATTGTTCATTATTAGTATTTATAAAACACCACTGCTTTTTGTGCCTTGACCTTGTACTCCAAAACTTTGACAAACTAGTTTATAGCTTTCATAGCTTCGTTGCATATTTTATGGGATTTTCTATATATAGGATTATGCCTTTGCAAATAAAGAAAGTTGTACTTCTTTTTTTTCAAATTTGAATGTATTTTACTTCTTTCTCTTACATTATTGCTTAGCTATGACTTTCACTCCAATGTTTAGTAAGGTTTAGTAAGGTGACAAGCATCCTTGTCTTGTTCCTGATCTTAGAAGGAGAGCTATCAATCTTTCACTATTGAGTATGATGTTAGCTGTGGGATTTTCATAGATGCTCTTTATCAGGAAGAGGAAACTTTCTTCTATTCTTATTGTTCTAAGTGTTTTTATAAAGAAGGTGTGTCGGTCTATGTCAAATGCATTTTCTGTTTCAACTGAAATGATCATATGTTTTTCTTTGTTCTATTAATGTGGTGCATTACATTAAATGATTCCTTATGTTGAACTATTCTTGTATTCCTGGAATGAATCACATTTAATCATTGTGTATAATTCTTTTAATGAACTGTTTGATTTAGTATGACAGTAGTTTGTTAAGGATTTGTGTATCTATGTGCATACAGAATTGTGTTCTGTACTTTTCTTTTCTTGTGGTATGTTTATCTGACTTTGGTATAAGAATGATGTAGGTCTCATAGAATAAGTTAGGAAGTGTTTTCTCTTACATATTATGGATGTGTTTGAGGATTAATATTAATTCTTCTCAGAATGCTTGGTAAAATTCACTAGTGAAGTTATCTATTCCTGGCTTATCTTTGTTGACAGGTGTTTGATCACCAATTCAATGACTAATTATAGGTCTGTTGAAATTTTTCATCCTTCTTGAGTCAGTGTAGGCAGTTTCTTCATTACTAGAAAAAAATTAACTTTTGTTTTTCTTTATACCATTGCTTTTTAATTCTCTATTTCATTTTTCTCCACTCTAATCCATGCTATTTCCTTGCTTCTGCTCATCTTGGATTTAGTTTGCTCTTCCTTTACTTCAGGTAGAAGATCGGGTCTCTGATTTGGATATTTCATCTTTTTCTAATGTAAGCGTTTAGTACTACTTTTGTTACATATCATGATTATTTGTATGTTGTGTTTCCATTTTGATTTCCCTCAAGATATTTCATAATTTCCCCTTTGATTTCTTCTTTGACAAATTTTCTTAAAGAGTGTATTGTTAAAACTCCACTTATTTGTGAGTTTCCAGTTATCGATTTCTAGATTCATTCCACTCTGGTCAGAAAGATATATTGTAATATTTATTTATTTTTTTAATTGCTGAGTATTTTTGTGACCTACTATATGGTTTTCTTGGAGAATGATCTTTGTGCTCTAGAGAAGATTGTGTATTCTGCTATTGCCTTGTGAGATGTTCTTTACACATCTGTCAGGTTTAGTTAGTTTAAAGTATTGTTCATGTATTCTATTTCCTTACTGATATTCTATCTAAATGTGCTATCTTCCATTAATGAAAGTGGGGTATTGAAGTTCCCTATTATTGATATTGAATAGTCTCTTTCTCCCTTCAAAACGGTTATATTCTGGGGATCTAACTAACTACCTATATATATATATGTATGTTTGTATGTATACATAAAACTGTTAAGTCTTGTTGAATTGACTCATTTCAGTGTATAGGGTTCTTTTTTTTTCTTTTTAAAAAATTATTTATTTAAAGTGTATTTTATCTGATATTGATATTGCCATTCTAGCCTTCTTTTAAATATTATTTGCAAGGTATATTTTTCCCATTCTTTCAGTTTCAACCTACTTGTATATTTGAATTTACAGTGAGTCTTTTGTAAATAGCATAGAATTGAGACGTTTTTTTCCATTCTGCCAATCTCTGATTTTGACTGAAAAGTTTAATCCACTTATATATAAGGTAACTATTTGTAGAAGTTTGATATTATTTATGAATTACAAAAATAGATATTGGATTGTGTTTGTAAACTGGTCTTTTTCTCTAGGCACATTAGATTATATTAAATTCAGAGGTTTCGCTTTCACTCGATTAAATTATGATTAGGGATTTGATTTGGCCATGTCAGTAGGTGGGCAGAGACTCACAGAGATATCAGAAGAGCAGAGAAGAGAGTTATAGTTTTTATGATGGAGCCCCGGGAAGTAAACACACAGAGAAGAAGAACACAAAGGAAGAGAGACAGCTCCTTGGACATGGCAGAGGCCCCAGGAAGAGAGATAAGCTTGATAGTCTACAGCTGACCTTGTGAAGAGAATTGGGCAGGTAAGCTGGGAAAGAAAAATGTCTGGGAGAGAGAGAGAAGCCTTATAACAGCTGAGAGCTGAAATTGGAAGAAGCTGGGCCCATGGAGCCTTAAGAGGAAGAAGGAAGGCTGAACCCTCACAGAATCACCTGCCATCTTGCTCAAATATGTGGTCAATGACCTTGGGTGAGAAAGTACCTTTTATGGTACTTTGAGTTGGACCCTTTAGGGCCTTGTGACTGTAAGCTTCTATCCTATATAAACACCCTTTATAAAAGCCAACAGAATTCTGATACATTGCATCAGTACTCCTTTGGCTGATTAATACACTTGATAGTTCAGGACTTCCTGCTCACTTTTGCTATTTGGTCTTCAACATTCTTAGACCTTTTTGTACTCTTATTTATTCCATTACTACTTTTAGAGGTTCCCCCTTATAAGGTTTGCATTGATTAGCAGGTCATAAAACTGTGACTCCACTCTGATCAATCGACCAAGCTGCTTAAATGCAGAAGACAATGCATCGGCCCCCAAGAATGATCCATATCACAATGGGAATGGAGCAGATAAGGACCTGCATCACTTCTGGGTCCAGGCCCATCAAACTCTCCCACATTCCAAGAACACCCTACCTCTTGGCCTGCTTCTCCCAAGCCATTCTTGAGAAGAATTCACTTTTACAGCCTTTATTGGCCCCCTGCTATACTCAGACTCTACTCCCTTCCCCATAGACTAACATTTCCCCATCTATTTACGTACTGTATAAAGTCAGATCCACCACCTTCCAGGGGTGGGCTGAAGTGTAATCTTCAGACCACATCCTGGGAGAGCTTCTCAATAAACTTCATGCCTGCAGTTATCAGTCTCTGTGTCCCAGTGAGTGCCAATTTTGTCTAACAGCTACCTACATGTATATTTATTTGATTTTTTGTAGTGAACCATTTCAGATCCTTCTCATTTCCTTCTGTCATATATTTTCTTCTTTGATTACTCTGGATGTTAAATTTAATAACCTAAATCTATAAAAATCACATTTGATTTAATATCAACTAAAATTCATAGCATATACATACACTGTTCCTATACCCCTTTTTTGTTGTTGTTGTACCTTTTAAAATTCTACTTATTTTTATTATTTCTTTACTTAGTGTTCACTGCTGGTTTAGTGCAGTTTCATGGGTTTAAAAAAAAAAAAGCCTTTTATGTTATATTCTATCTTTATGGATTGTGTGTCCCAAACTATGTATTTACTTTACTTTTTATTCATCTGTATTTCAGAAATTTTACCGCAGATCTTTTGTTTACTTATGTCATTTAATCTCTTGTCTAGTGTCCTTCCCTTTTAATCTGATGTCATCATGTAGCATTTCTCATAGAGCATATCTAATGGTGACAGTCTCCCTCAGCTTTTGTTTATCTGGGAATATCTTAATCTATGCCTCATTTTGAAAGTCAGTCTCACTGGATATAAAATTTTTGTTTGGAAGTTCTTTTCTTTCAGCACATTAAAAATTTCATCCCACAAATGTCTTGCCTCATGATATCTAATTAGAAATTGACAATTTATCTAATTAAGGCTCTCTTGTACATGACATGTTATTTTTCTTTTGGAGCTTTCAGAACTTGTTCTTTGCCCTTGATATTCAGAAATTTGACTACAAAGTGACTGGTAAGGGTTCTCGTTATGTTTATATTGTTTGGAGTCTGTTGGGGCCTATCAATGTGTATATCCAAATCTATCATTCAATTTAGGAAGTGTTCTGCCAATATTTCTTTGATTATTCTGTCTCCCTTTTCTGTTTCTATTCTCTTTCTGGGATTCCCACAAGGTGCATATTGGTATGCTTGATGGCATCCCACAGGTGTCTTAGTCTCTATTCATTTTTCTTTCATTATATTTTCCTTCTCTTCTCCTAAGCCTGAATCATTTCAATTGCCTTATCTTCTACTTCACTGATTCTTTCTTCAGCCAGCTCCATTCTGCTCATTGAATCCTCTAAGAAATTTTTAATTTTAAGTATTGTGAACTTCAACTCCAGTATTTATGTTTGGTTCCATTTATAATTTATATCTCTTTATTGAGAATCTCATTTTATTCTCTTCATGTTTTCCTGATACACTGTAGTTGTTTTTTCTCTTTTCCTTCAGTTATTTGAATAGATATTCTGCAAAGATACACAAACAGCCTCCATAGCTAACATGAGAAATTTCTGATAATCATTAGTCACTAGGTATTTGTAAATCAAAACTACAATTGCATACCACTTCAAACCAATAGCATATTTAAACAATGAAAGAAGATAAAACAGGAAATAAAAAATGTTGGCAAGGGTGTAGAAAAATTGCAATCTTATATCACTTTTGTGAATGTAAAAATTGCAGCCACTATAGAAAACTGGTGGTTCTTTAATAATTTAAACACAGAATTACTAGACAGAAGAGCAATTCCTTTTTCAGCTGCATACTTAAATAGGAATTAATATGGGTGTTCAGTACTATATGATTGCATAACAATATATTAATAATCTTCCATCAATAATAAAAAAGGAAGTATGCTAAGTGAAAGAAACTAGAGAAAATGTACTATATATTGTTTGACACAATTTATACAAAATGTAAGGACAAATAAATTACAGAGATGAAAATAGATCAGAAGAATATATGGCAGGGAAAGGATAGAGAGATTGGGAATTGACTACTAAAGGGTAGGGACTTTTTGTTTGTGCTTTGTTTGTAATTTTGGGGGTGTTATGAAAATGCTTTAATATGGATCAAAATGATTAATGCACATCTCTGTGAGTATACCAAATGCAATTGATTGTACTCTTTGAATGGGTTGTATCATTTATGAGTATGCTTCAAAACATTTGATTTTACAAAAGGAGTTGAAATAGGTGTTCAAGCAAAAGCTTTGACACAGTTGTTCAGAGCAGTATTATTCACAATAAACAAAAGGTGGAAGTGACTTAAGTGTTTGTGTTACTCAGGGTTCTCTAGGGAAACAGAATCAACAAGGGATATCCTTTGATAGTAAAAGATTTATTAGATTCTCCCTTGTAGTCCTGGGGATGCACATGTCCAGGTTCCACAGGCAGGATACAACCACGAGCTCTGATAATTGTTTATTGAAGATTCTTGATGAGTTCTGGGAGATGTTTGTTGTCCAAAGATGTGCTGGTAAATTTTCTCTCAATACTGGAATCACTTCCCCTTTTAAGACATTCAGCTGATTGGGTTAAGTGTCACTCATTGCTGATGAGATTCTCTCTGATTGATGTAATTAAAACCAGCTATCTATGATCTACCACTGCAGTAAAGTCAATGGTGACTAAAGTCCATAAATGGCCTTCTATTACAGTTAGCCCAATGGTTGTTTGACCAAACAACTTGGCACAATTACCTGGGCCAGTTGACACAATAGCCTAACCATCACAGTGTCAAGTGATTTGATGAATGAATAAGCAAATTGTGCTAATCTAAAGTTATTATACCATTTTACATTTCCACCATTAATAAAAGAAGATATCAATTTGTCCATGTCCTCACCAACACTTGTTACTATCTCCTATATACTTTCCTTAATCTTCAAAAAGTGGTATTTTGTGGATTGATTTGCATTTCCCTAATGACTAATGACACTGAACAATTTCTTCATGTTCTTATTGTGTAATTGTATATCTTCTTTGTAGAAATGTCTATTGAAATGCTTTACACATATTTTCTTTGGAAACCAGTTAGGTAGTTCTTCAAATATTTAATATGGAATTACCATGATTCCAAAATTCCATTCCTAGAAATATATCCAAAAGAAATGTAATCATTTTTCCAAAAGAAAACTTGTAGCCAATGTACATAATAGCATTTTTTTCAATACATGTTATATATTAGAACAGGTATGGGTTTATAGAAATTCAGATTTCTAAAAAAGCCATACTTATTTTCCAGGATTCCGTTTTATGTTTCCTTGTCATGTCTCCTAAGAATCCTTTTGATTTTGATACTTTCTCAGCATTTCCTTGTTTTGAAAGACCTGACAGCATTGAGGAGGAATGGCCAAGTATTTTGTAGAATATCCCCCTATTGGAATTTGCCAGATGTTTTCCTCATGATTAGACTGGTTTTATGGGTTTGGGGGAAGAATATCAGAGAAATAAAGCATCATTTTCACAACAACATATCAAGGGTACTATTAGGGAGTCACAGATAAGCTCAGAGTCATTTTTCAGCCCTTGCTTACCAACATCCCTTTCAATACACTTCTATTCCATGGTCTGTGGAATAGTAAGGTCTAGTGGAGTGGTCTGATTGTACCTTGAGCCCAAAACTGGGAAGCATGTCCATTTGCTTATTAGGGCCGGAATTCTGAAGAAAAGTGCTTGATGCATGCTTTTTGATCAGTAGCAGGTCCCCTCACACTGAAGAGTACAAATACCCAAATTTTAGACAACACAATCATCCCTTATCTACGAAGCAAAGAAGGGAGTACAGAGTATCTATTCACAAACACTGACCAAAGCAGTGTTGGCCAGCGATTATGGGACCTGTAACCCTACTCTTTCGGACCCGTTGTGGTGTATAACTAATAAAATAGTCCTCAACTGATAATCTCTCTTGTGGCTGAAATGTGTTCCCATAACAGACCATGAAGCAACTCACTCCATAGGTACATACAAGCAATATTATTGTTTTCTTTTGTATTGGTGCTGATCCCTTAGCTGAGGTAGCATTTGGCAGGTTTCTCCATTGTAAATTTCTGAGCACTTCTTACTTTCTTGCACTATAAGAATATCCAAGCTAATCTTGTATATTTGTAGTCCCAGTCCTAGAATCAACCACTTCTCAAAAGGGGTTTCATTCAATTTAATGGGTATTGGATTATACACTCAGGGGGCCATTCTTCACCTCCCCCAGGTAATGACAGCCCTTCTCTTATGTTTTGATATACTGGTTGGCTTAGCTCTTTCCCTTCTCTTAAGGGAAAGAGGAAGAAGGAGGGTTCTATTGTATCAAGTATACAAATACCACACCAGTTTTGGGGAAGTTCTCAGAATGCAACTTTCTCACAAATCCAGTACAAACCATTTGGAGCAGTAAAGGGGCCCTCTGCAGTGGAGTTCCACACTGTGATTAATTTGGGGAAAGTATGATTTATGAGAACGAGGTCAGTTTTGTTCCATATTTCCCAAGGCTCTGTTGTATTGGTGATATAATTTTGGACATCGACAACCAAGGTATGGCACTAGGTGTATTCATTATCTCTACCACAGCTTGTAGATGGATGATTCGGTTTAGCATATAGATAGGGGTTCGATAACCCCACATGCCATCCTCTGCCCAAGTTGCTGGCCCATAGTATTGGATTATACACTCAGGGGGCCATTCTTCACCTCCCCCAGGTAATGACAGCCCTTCTCTTATGTTTTGATATACTGGCTGGCTTAGCTCTTTCCCTTCTCTTAAGGGAAAGAGGAAGAAGGAGGGTTCTATTGTATCAAGTATACAAATACCACACCACTTTGGGCTGCACTTTTCATTTCTGGAGTGCACATATACTTATTGTTATGAGTATATGTCTGCTCCCAGCTGAGCCCTCCACAATCTGTGTTCCATGGTATCCTGTAGTTTATAACTTGACATGTGTTAAATAAGAGGGACACTCGTTGGTTCTGGCTAATGACTGTGGTAGAGGAAAGCAGCTCCCCATTTTGATCAAGCACTCTTATTTCCCATTTCTGGGAGACTGTTGGGGTTTAGGGTCATAGCAGGTTATTTGACCAGATGCGTTACAGACACTATAGGAGATTCTCTGAAACCAACAAGTGATTATTGATCCTTGCAGGTGTAATGACTATGATATATTACTGTGGTATCGACATGGGCCCCTGTTTGCACTTTTTGAATACATGGCTCAAAATCTGTGGAGTTGACCTGGAACTGGGGGAGGGGGGGTCAGGGCTAGGAGTAAGAAAAATAGCTGAAGGGGTATTGTAACAGTTTAAACCAGATTCCTATTCTTCGGCTGTGCATAGACCAATCAGCTTCCAGGGTGTGACTGGAGCAGAGCTCAGTGTTCTGTCCTCAATTTTCAGCCATGTGTGGACCAGTCAGCATCTGGGGTGTGACTGGAGCAGGGTTTGGTGTTTCGTTTTTTTACAAGATGAGTTTTGTTGAGCTGTGAGTATCTGGAATACAGGTCCAGGACTCTGGGGCAGCTCGCTTGACTCGGCTATGGTGTATCCATGGGGCGATTTCAGCTACTTTAACTGCAGTGGGGGTGGATAAAATAACAATATAGGGTCCTCACCATCAAGGGGTTAGTGGAGTTGACTTCCAGTCCTTGGCCCAGACTGCATCTCCTGGCTTGTACGGGTGTACAGAGCTGCTTAAGCTAATGGGGGCACTTTCTTGGACCCAGTGATGCATGTTTTGTAGGGTTTTTCCTAAGCTGATCGTCTGCTGAGCTATTGATAAGTTTCCTTTATTTCTGAGATCCCCTTCTATATTTCTGATTAAGGGAGGGTCTCCCAAAGAGGATTTGATAAGGGGTTAGGCTTAGCTTTCGGCTCAGACTGGGTTGAACTTGGAGGAGAGCACTTGGAAGTACTTGCACCCATGTTAGCCCAGTTTCTTGGCAAATCTTGGCAATATAAGTCTTTATTTTATGGTTCATTCACTCTACATTTCCTGAGCTCTGAGGATGGTAAGTGGTGTGCAGTTTCTATTGGATGCGCAGTGACTTTGCAATCTTTTGAATGATTTTGGAGATGACTGTGGGTCTGTTGTCAGAGCCAATTGAGAGGGGTAGCCCATAGCAAGGAATGATTTCCCTGAGGAGAACCTTGGCTACTTCTTTAGCTTTCTCTATTCGAGTGGGAAAGGCTTCCACCCAACCAGAAAAGGTGGAAACAAGAAGTAGGAGATGTTTATAGCTTCTGAATGGTGGCATTTTTGGTGAAATCAACTACTAGATCTTCAAGAGACACTGCTAATTCTCTGGACTCCTGGGGCTCCCATGGGCCCCTGGATGAGGGTTATTTTTTGCACATGTCATGCACCACTGGCATACAGCATGGGTGATAGCTACTAGTCTTGAGATGTAGAAGAATCTTTCTAACACTTCTTTAAGATGGGTTTTTCCCAAGTGTGTGTTCTCATGGTAGTCTTGAACCTACAGTTGTGGCTAATATTTGTGGCACAACTATTCTGTGATCAGGCAATGTCCACCATCCATTTTCTCCTTATGTCCTGCCCTCAGAGAGTATCCACTCTCTCTCAGCTTGAGTATATTGTGGTTCTCCGTGATTCAGAGGCTGCAGGATGATAGCAGGCAGTGTATAATGGAGGTTCTGATAATTAAGAGGTTGAGAAATGAGAGCAGTGGCAGGTTTTCAGATAGGGATCCTTTCCATGCCACTCTTTTTGCTTCAGTGTCTGCCCTCCAATTTCCTTGGGCAAAGGGACTGTGGCTTGTCTGGTGTCCCTTACAGTGCAATACAGCCACTGTGACAGGCTCCCAAACTGCTTCTAGTAGCTCCAGAATCTGTGTGCCATATTTAATGCTCTTTCCTCCCGAGTTAATGAGTCCCATTTGTTTGTATAAAGCTCCATGTGCATGCAAGGTAAGGAAGGCATATTTGGAGTCTGTGTAGATGTTAACTTTGGCTCCAGCTGCAAGTTGCAGTGCTTGGGCAAGGGCAATGAGTTCAGGTTTCTGTGCCAATGTCTTATCTTGGAGGCGCTCAGCCTCTACTGTGGTTTCGGATGTTATTGCAGCCAATTGCTGCCTTGCATAAAGCTACTTCCATCTGTGAAGAACTCCATGTCAGGATTTGCCAGTGGCTGGTCTTGGAGGTCTAGCCAGCTGGAATATACTTCTTGCAATGTTTCCAGGCAGTTATGGGTTGGAACCCCTGGCTCCACCAGTAGCAGCGTAGCGGGATTTAGAGTTTTTACAAGTTCCAGCTGGGTGGATGGATTTTCACATAATAGGGTTTGATATTTAGCCAGGTGACTGTTAGTAAGTCAATGTGTTCCTTTGGCTTCTAAGATTGTGATTACTGCATGCGGAACCTGGACAATTATAGGCTACCCAAGAGTTAATTTTATAGCTTCTACTGTAAGCATGGCTGCAGCTGTTATGGCTTGCAAACATGAGGGCCATCCCTAGGCTACAGTGTACAGCTGTTTGAATAGATATGCTACTGACTTTTGCCAGGAATTGAGGTATTGAGTGACTATTCCTACTGCAATGCTTTGGCAGTTGTGAATGTAGAGGTAGATCTGGAAGTCTGAGTCTCAGTGCTTCCATTAGAGCTTGTTTGAGAGCAGTGAAAACGTTTTTCTGTGGGCTTTCCCAGAGCAGGGGATCATGATCTCCCCCTTTTGTGGCTTCATATAAAGGGCTTATGAGGACCCCAAAATTGGGGATCCAATTGTGCAGAATCTAGCTGCCCCAAGGAACTCTTGCAGCTTCTGGTGGGTATTGGGTTCAGGGAGACTACAGACTGCTTTCTTTCTTTCAAGTTCCAATTCACAGTGCCCCTGCATTATTTTATAACCTAGATATTTGACCTGAGGTAGGCAGATTTGGGCTTTTTTCTTAGACACCCGATAACCTTTTTGCTGTAGATGCTTTAGAAGAGCATGGGTTCCGCCAGCGTAGTCTTGGTAGGTGGGACTTCTGAGAATGAGGTTATCTATATATTGGAGGAGGAAACAGTTATGGCTTTCTGGTTTAAAGGATTTGAGATCACTGGCCATGGCTTGTTCAAAAATAGTGGATGCATTTTTAAATCCCTGAGGCAATCGCATCCATCTTAGCTGCTGCTTTTCGCCTGCCCCAAGTTCCAATTTTTTCACATAAAGGTGAAAATTGGCTGGCTCTGAGGCACTACCCAAATGCAGAAAAAGGCATCCTTAAGATCTAGGCATAAAAAGTAGATTGCCAATGAGGGTATTAAGCTGAGGAGAGTATAAGCTGTAGAATGAAGGGTTATTACTGCTAAATTAACTGCTCATAAGTCCTTGACTGGGAAGGAATCCCTATCAGCCTTTTGAACTGGGAAGAGTGGGGTGTTCCCCGGAGACTGGCATGGCCTCAATATGCCTTCATTCAGTAATCTCTGAATATGTAGCTGGATCTTTTCTTGCACTTTGCGTGGAATTGGATATTGCTTTATGCTTACTGGACTGGCTGTAGGCTTTATTTCAATAATAATTGGAGGAATGTCAATTGCCATCCCCGTTGGGTTACCCTCTGCCCATACTTTGGGCACATCTTCAAAGGAAGCTGCATGGGCATAGATTGGTCAGTTTCACTGAGGCAAAGCAGTCTCCATTCCTCCTGCAGAGAAAGGGGTAGCGCTATTTCCGGAGGGTCCTGTGGCCTCAGTGACAGTATGGATTGCCCTCTAGCATCAAAGGTAATTTGACCTGCAATTTAGACAGCAGGTCTTGACCCAGGAGGGCGACTGGGCACTCTAGAAGATAAAGGAATTCGTGAGTGACCTCCTTACCCCCAATATTACAGGTCCTGGTTTGAAGGAAGGGCCTTTGGGTACTTTTGCCAGTTGCCCCTAAGATGGTGGCCTGTCTTTTTGAGAGAGGCCCAACATTACAGAATGTTGAGCCCCAGGGTCAACCATCATAGGAATGGTGCAGCCCCCAATTTGGACTCTGACCATAGGCTCCATGGGACTGAGAGAATAGGAGCCCAGTTTGTCCTAATAATCTCTATCAGATTCCTCTATTCCTGCCAGCCCAATGATTTGATTTGAAGGTTTTTTTCATGAACTTTTACAGACCCAGGGTTTGGGTCGTAGATGCCTCACTAGTTTTGCTGGCTAATGTTTTGACTGCAGATGTGCGTGTGTGTGGGGGGGGGTCGAGTGGCCGACTGGGACACTCTTGTTTCCAATGCCCATCTTCTTTGCAGTATGCACACTGATTTTCCCTAGGTATGGGCCCTTCCATCTCTTTGGGGCCGGAGCTTCCCAGGTTACTCTCCTTGACACAGAAATTGTTTTACAATTGCTGCTGTCAGAAGATCTGCCTTCTTCCTCATCTTCTGATTTTCTTCCCTTCTTGTTTCTGCATCGCCTTTCACATAGACCTTAGTACTACTTCCATGAGCTGAGAGATATTCATTCCAGCAAACTCATCAAACTTCTAAAGCTTTCTTCAGATGTCAGCCTGTGAATGGGCAATGAATGCTGCATTGACCATTGTTTGGTTCTCAGGAGTGTTTGGGTTAAAGGGCATGTATACTTGAAACTCTTCACACAGTCTCTCATAGAATTGAGCTGGATTCTCATCCAGAGCCTGTAGAATATGACTAATCTTTGTCATATTTACTGCCTTGTGGTGCCCCACCCTGAATCCTTCAACTAAGGCCCTATGGAATGTTTCTAGTCAGTTGAGCCCAGCTGTGCTCTTCAGATCCCACAGGGGGTCCTCCTCTGGGAACTATAAGCAGGTGTATTGATCAATGTCCAAAGTTCCCTCAAGTGGTGCTCTCTAAGCCAGGTTAGAGCTCCCTGTGTGACACACATTCTTTCTTCAAAAGTTTAATAAAGTCATTATAAGTTGTTTACTATAAGCCCAGGTGGGTTTGTGGGTCTGTATGATGGACTGGAAAAGGTCTGTCATGGCCTGAGGCTTCTCTGAGAATGGTGGGGTGTGGTTTTTCCAGTTAGAAGGTCCAGTTAGAAGGGCTGATAGATGGATGTCCAGTTCCCCCCCTGAACCTGGCCATTTGCATCGTAAAAAATTGGGGTCCAGGCTTAACAGAGAGGTAGCTGAAAGGCAGCCTTTCTCTCTGCTCCCTCTGCCCCTCAGGCTTCTCATGGTTTGAGTTGCCACCAGCTGTAAAAGCAGCTGGTCTGTATTTTCCATTGCAGAAGGGGCCAAAGACCACTGCTGAGACAGTAAAAGCTACTGTGGGCATGACATAGGGTTATCTGGTGCAGATGGTGATAAAGGCAACTGCAGAGATGGTATAGGTGCCCTCTCTGATGGTGATAAAAGCAGGGGTGGGGATGGTGTGGGCATTGCACTTCCCGGTGCAGATGATGACAATGGGGCACTGCTTAGGGAGATTAGCTCATTTTCATTCCTTAGTACTGCCAGGGCAGGAGTCATTGCATAAGGAGGCAGAAATTCATGTTCATATGGTTCTCCTAAAATGGGCAGATTGGCACTGGACTTAGGGCACACTTTCTCTGGGCCCCTTACATGGTGATTATTTGGTCTGGTCCCTAGGACGGCACTCCTTGGTTTCTGTATTAGGCAAATTCTAGCTTCCTTAGTCACACTCTTCCCTAACCAAGGTGGATTTTGGCTCATAGTATTTTCCCAAGCATCGATGTAGGGGAATTGGTCTGGATGTCCTGGATTTCCAGTTATTGCATTGTGGACTTTACAGATGATCCAGGGGCTTCATGGAATTCGTGGGGGAAGTTTTTCAGCCCACAATCTAATAGTGTCCTACTGTGTGTGTTTCCCATAGTCCACCCTGTGCACAACAGTCACTCAAGCCTTACACTTCATCTGTCTCTGGCTGCATCCCTCGCAGGAGCTTTCAGTGCCCCTTAACCTTAGCAGATTGGTATAAGCCCCCAATTCAGAAGACGGCCCCTTTGCAGGGACCCCCCAGACCACCCTTGATTGTATGAGGTCACCACGGAATCACAGATCAGGACTCCACACTCACCCCGCAGAAGTGGTTTTCTGCATCTCATTCAGTGGCCACAAACACAGGCACACAACCACCCCCCTTTCCTTTCCTCATACCTGGAGAGAAAATGACTTCCTCCCATATTCTCAGGGTACTGGGGCCTCCCCTTTTAGAGATCAGATCAGGCTCCCTCCTAATTTTAGAATTAGGATTTTCCTGCACTATAACCCCAGGGGTCTTACCAGTTTGACATGCAGAGCTCCTTGCTTCATTCTCAGGGTCTCTCAAACCCTCTGGTGCCTCCAGTTAATCCAGGAGGGCTCCAGTGAAGTCTGCAACCTCTTTCTGGACTCAAATGGGGTGTCCAGGGGCACCTAGGGCTGAGTTTCACCAGGGCCCTCCCAGCCTCCTCGGAGACATCCAGGGAGTAGGCAAAAACTGTTGCCACCTCTGACTTTCTCAGAGCAATCCTGGATGAGCCCCAGAAATGTTATAAAAAAGTTGGGTGTATGCAGTATCAAATGCCAGGACATGAGAACTCTCAGAAGGAAGCTGATTCATTTCAACTGTCCAGGCTCAGCAGACTCCTGTTCTAATAAAAACCAAGCCCTGAATAGAATTTTAGGGTTCCTTTTATACGGAAGACATAAGAGTGGGGAAACAAATGGTGCTTGTATGCAAAAAGACATTTTGTTAGTTTCTTCAAGTGTTTTATCTGAATATTAGATAGATTATTCCCTCCAGGTAAACATGACTTAACACATATTCCCCACATTTCAAGTCAGCTTTTAGTATGAACTCCCCACCTTCCAGGTAGGCTTTTAGCACATTTGGCTTACATCCTCCCTGAATATCCAAAGCCTATAGAGTTTATACTTCTCAATTGGCTTTCTAGGCATATTTGGATATAAAATAGGTTTGGATACAATTTTAAACTTATGCACAGGCTATATTACTATGGCTGTTCCTTGAATACAGCAGAGGTCTTAGCAATTGTACATGTCACATCTTAAGATGAACTATATCTGATCATTGGAAACAAGTGTTTACAGGCTCTCATAGATACTGGGGCCACCTTCTGTATCCTAAATCCCACTGCTATCAGATTTCAGTTAGGTTCTTTGACTATGCTGGAGAAATGAATTTCAAGAGAAAGCCAGGTGAGTTAGGCCAGTAATTTATTTAGGTAGGGTGGGAAAAGAACTGGGAGAAAATAACAGATCAGGGGTCCCAGGTAGAGAGGAAGGGGCTGAAAAGTGATAAAGAAGGCTGATTTACAGGCTACAATTTCCTGTTATAGGTTATAAATGCCCAGGTTTTACTTGTATGGTGATCCAGGCAGAGGAGAAGAAGCTGGAGACCGGGTCCAGACGCAAGAGAGTATAAAAGAGCCAACTCAGGCCCTGCACTGCTTTTCAAACTGCTAATTATTCCATCCCTTTGCTAATGGCAGGGGAGGAGTTTCAGCTCTTCACCACTTTGATTGCTTATGTCCCCCATCAGTCTCCCAGGAGGGTCCAATCATAAAGTCCTTGTGGGAATATCTGGGGCTACTCCTGGTTCCAGAGGAAGTCTTCTAGTGGCAGAATCTTGTGGGAGGGTCTTTCAGCAGCCATCTTGGGGTTGCTGATGTCCATGTGGACTTCTTGCCAGGCTCCAGATCCATCTTTTGATTCTCTGTCTTACTACCCTGCTTCACTACCACCCTCATTAACTCTCCTCCTTGGAAAATAGAAACAGTTCAAATGGTGCAAATCTTCAACACACCCATGATCATCTTTAAATCCCTCCCAATTCCCTTTCATCAAGGAACTTTACAAGGCATTCATCAATTTTTATTAATTCCCTTTGTCCCAATTCACCTTCTTGGAAGGGATTTCCTTGAATTATTCCAAGCACATATATCTGTCTTCCCAAATGGGCAAATTAATTTGGAACTCTTACAACCAAATTCAACAAGCCAGTTAGGGAACTAAGTCCCACACATTCTCCTGTTCTTTCTGTCAAAGAAATAAAATTTAAACATCACCCTTTTTCAGATAATACATCAAACCATTTATCATCTGTATTGCCTACTGATATGATCCCCTTTCATTCTGTCCCATCTTTCTCTACCACCCAGTGCCTCCTCCTAGGCTTTAGCTGAATCCAAAGTATATTAACCGTCTCTGCATCAAAGACCAAATGAAAATTAAGAGGAATTTTAAGCCTTTAGGATATTGTAGAAATTGGATTCCATTTTTTTCTGATAGCTCAACCTTTATATGCCTTGTATAAAGTCAAAAAAATTGAGGCCCTAATATCAGATAAAACTGTTCAAATAACTCAAGGAAATTGTTAAAGGTTCTCCCTTATAAGGTTTGCAATGGTCATAAGACCATGACTCAACTCCTATCCTGGCATAAACTGAAGAAAGTCATCCTCCAGCTGTGACCTACTTGACCAATTGAGCAAGTCCTAGACTACAGGCCTGGAGGCAGCCCATCCCTTCCTAAGAATGAGCACAGGAGCCATATATCAGTGGAGTAGATAAGGGTTTTCACTCCGTCAGTGTCCAGGCACCACCAGCCCCTCTCACATTCCAAGAATACCCTATGTCTTAGTCCTAGCCCACTAACTCTTAGCCATTTGGCCCCAGGCTGTACTCAGTTTCTCTTCCTATTGATATACTATATAAAGACATATTGACCACCTTCCATGGGTGGGCTGAAGTCTATTCTTCAGAACCTCTCTGTTGGGAGAGCTTCTCAATAAACTTCCTGCCTATAATCATCAATCTCCACATCACCAAATTTGGTGCCAAAACCTGGAGCTGTAGTCACATTGAGACTAATTGATTGGTGAGGAATCTCTGCCCCACTGATGTCAAGAACCCATTCAACACCAGACACCAAATCATAGCTGGGTAAGTCTGCTCTAGTATCCTGCTCTCTCTTTTTCCATTGTCCAGGAAAACCTGCCCCAAGTCCTAACACCATGGCAATGATTCTCACTGTCCCTGAGGGCCACAGCAGGCGGGAGTCCTATGTCCTCGTGGGAAGAGAACCCTTGGCCCTAGAATCATCTGGTCACTAGTATGGTGTTCCAGTTCCTTGGGTGATTTCCCAATGATTTGGGTACGCCTGTCTCACTCAGAATCTCTCCTGTACTCTTTCTCTTCTAGAAATCCTTTGTCTCACCCACACCACCTAAAATGGAGAATTCAGTTTTGCTTCCCCCAAAACCACACCTCTGGATTGTCTCCTTCATAACCTTAAAACTCTAAACATGGGGATTGACAGCATCCCTTCTTCTCCTTTAATTACCAAGCCAATCATATGCTCAATAGAAAAATCATACATTCTCCCCTCAATTTCTTTTAATTCCTACATTTCCCTCCCCCATCTTAGGCTGTGACATGTTGTCCAAACTACACTCTTCCATTATTTCACTCATTTGTTCCCTCAAATAACTTCCTTCTCTTGTCCACCCCACCTACCACTTTCCCAATTCCCTCTGATATTCCTCCTATACTGCAGGCAAAAGTAAGTCCCCAGGTCTGGAACAATAATTCTCCTTCAGTCACAACTCACCTTCTCCCTGTTAAAATAATCTTAAAAACAACCTTCCTCCTTCACAAATTTTCCTTGGTATCCCCTGTCCCTCAGTGCTTGACAAAGCTTTAAGCCCCACTATTGACAAACTCTGTGCTGCTGTTCTTTTGCACCCAACTATGTCACTCTTAATCACCCCCATCCTGGCAGTAATCTATCTTGGATAAATCACCTCAGTATTTTTTCCTCACATTCCTTATCTCTTCTCTTAATTTACAAAGCTATTGTATCTGTCTCCACCACTGACCTCCAAACCCTCCAGGCAACCCTTCTACAAAACCCTGGAGTCTTCTTACATCACTCTTCTCCTCTCAATCCTGCCACCCTGTTTCCCACAGAACATAATCCATCCCCAGAAATGCCTAACACTAATTATATCCATGATTGTAGTGAAATGCTTGATCTCCTTGTCAAGCCCCTTCCTAATATTTTAGGGACCCCTCTTCCTAATTCTACTCACCCATGGTTGATTGGTGGCAGTTCTACAAAACTTAACAATTTCACCCAGGCCAGATGTACTATTGTTACCTTAACTAACACTGCTGAATCGAGTTCCCTCCCCCGGCACAACCTCACAACACTCAGAGCTCATAGCCCTCACCAGAGCATCAGTCAGAGGCAAGGGACAAACCCTGAATATGTACACTGACTCCAAATATGCATACCACATTCTATACTCACATGCTCCTGTCTGGCAGGAGAGAGGGTTCCTAACTTCTAGTGGGTCCTCCATTGTTAACAAAGATCTCATCCTGCAATACTCAAAGCAGCATCTCTCCAACCCAAGCTGCTATAATTCACTGCAAAAGACTTTAAAAATTGAATTCTCCTATACCTGTTGGTAATAACCAAGCTGACGCTGAAGCCAAAGCTTAGACTATCCAACTGATGTACTATAAGAAAATTATTAAGAATTGTGAATTCATAAGCCTTCTAATCAATAGTGTCTGCTCTTTTAGCCTAGAATTGTGAATGATTAACTTTTCCATTGTCCTTTGGAATGTTATAATGCTGTTATGCAGGCAATCCCCTCACCTACTAACCAAAAAACAAGTGTTTAAAAGGAGCAATCTACCAGACACAGCATTTGCACATCCTGCTTGTATTCCCTGTAAAACTAAAAACTGAAAACCTTCATGTTCCTGTTCAGTGTACCATGTATAGAATATAGCACTTTGGGGCATGATATCCCTCCTTGAGGGAACTGGCTATAACTCTGGAGATGGGCTTTGTTGTTCCCAACAAATTACAAGTTGCATGACCACGCCGAGATCATAGATTTGGTCTCATAAAAAGAGGGCCCCTTTTGGCTTCCTGTTGAAGTCTCACCCAGGAGGAGACACTCTGTCTGGGACTGTTTTTCTAATTGGGACTCTGATTGGCAGCCAGAGGGACTTCTTGGCCTCATAAAAGATCAAATGTTATTTTTCTCCCAATTTAGTGAGGATATGTATAGACTTTCACTCTTCCCTATGTCTTTAATTGATTACTTTCTTTTGTAACTGCTCAATAGTTATAACCATTTGATATAACCTGAAATGAATTTGATTCAATAAAGCTGCTTTTATATAGCATTTAGAGTTTCTGCCTTTTCCTTAGCAAAACACCAACCCCACCCAAGTTCACACTCCACCATCACACACATTCTTTTGGCACTTTCATAACCTGCACCCTCTTAGACACCTGAAGAAATCTTAAAATTTCCCCTTATGGAAGCAGAACAAATTGAGGTATAGTTCATCAAAAATGGAAAAATTACTTTACCTGAATTAAAAACACATGACATTCTCACCTCCCTGCACAAACCAGTGCCATGTAAGACACAAACCACTTATACAACTCTTATCTAATTCTGCACACTGCACTAACTCTCAAAACATTTAAAAGAAATGACAAAAAGCTGCTCTATTTGTCATCAAACTAATATTCATGGAGACTCTACACTTTTCTTTCACAGCCCACCAATTTAGAGGTTCTCAGTCAAGACAAGACTGGTAATTAGACTTTACTCACATGTCACCTGTGAGGAAGATTAAATACTTCTTGGTCTTTGTAGACACATTTTCCAGATGGGTTGAAGCATTTTCTGTCACCTCTGAGCAGGCTGATGTTGTAATTAGCATCCTGTTAGGAGAAATAATTCTCAGATTTGGCCTTCTCTTTCTCTGTAATCAGATAATGGCGCAGCCTTCACCTCACAGATCACTAAAGACATTTCTAGTGCCTTATCCCCTTACAGACACTATCCTTATTTTTTCTTACTTCTTCTCACCCCTATAATGAATCCTTTTACCCATTATATTACCATTACTGAGAGGATTGCTGATTCTCCTTTTTGGTCCTTGTCTCTTACAGCTTCTTGTCTGATTCATACACTGAATTGTATAGTCAACAAAAAACTCAGGAATACATGAATGGTGTCTTTTTGCTGCAGGAACAGTAATACCAACCTCTGTGGGCCCAGAAGCCAAAACCTACTGTTAAGGATGGAAGGGACCACTTTCCACCCCCTGACAGCAGGAAGTAGCCAGATTGAGTCAACATCCTAAATCCCCTCATCCTCTCATTCTTCCCACTACTCCCATGTATTAGTCAGTCAAAGAGGTGCTGATGCAAAATTCCAGAAATTGATTGGTTTTTATAAAGGGTATTTTTGGAGTAGGAGCTTACAGATACCAGGCCATAAGCATAAATTTCTTCCCTCATCAAAGTCTATTTTCACATGTTGGAGCAAGATGGCTACTGATATCTGCAAGGATTCAAGCTTCCTGGGTTTCTCCCTTCCAGGGTCTTTCTTCTATCTAGGTTCAAGGTACCTTTCTTCCTAGGGCTTGCTTCTTCCTGGGCTCAGGGTTCCTCTCTTCCTGGGGCTGGCTTTTCTTTCCTCTCTGAGCTTAATTCCCAGGTCTCCAGTTTAAGACTTCAGCATGAAACTCCAACATCAAAATTCCAACATCAAAAACCCTCAACTCTGTCCATTTCCATGTTTTTTATCTGTGAGTCCCCACTAGTGGGGACACAACACCCTAATGACATGGCCAAATCAAAGCCCTAATCATAATTTAATCACACCCAGGTACAGACCAGATTACAAACATAATCCAATATATACTTTTGGAATTCATAACCATATCAAACAGCTATATCTCATTACTCAGTTCCTTCATTATATATAGATATTATCAAAGAGTTAAGAATGTTGGAGGTTCCCCTGTACAAGGTTTGAAATGTTTAACATGTCATAAGACCATGACTCAATTCCCCCATAACATAAATTGAAGAAAGACAACTTCCAGCCATGACCTAGTTGACCAGTTGAGCCAGTCATAGCCTATAGGACTGGAGGCAGCCCATCCCTTCCTAAGAATGAACAAAGGAACCAAATAGCAATAGAGCAGATGGGCCTTCAACTCCTCTGGGCCCAGGTATCACCAATCACTCTCACATTACAAGAATACCCTGCCTCTTAGTCCACTACCACCCAGTCAGTTGACCGAAGACTCTACTCAGTTTCCCCACATATGGATGTACTATATAAAGTCATATTGACCACCTTCTAGGGGTGGGCTGAAGTCTATTCTTCATATCTCCTCCATTGGGAGAAATTCTGAATAAACTTTCTGCCTACAATCATCGATTTCCATGTCCCAGTGAGTGCTAGTTTTCTCTAACAGATATAAAGTATAGTTTGCAGTCACTCCTGCGTGGGGCCCCCTTATTACAAATTACCCTTTTTTTTTCTCCTTGCCCATGAGTGAGAATGGGGTGTTTTATGTTTCATTACATAAAGGCATAGAGAACCACATAGACCACTAGGATGATACAGCCAGCAGTCAGATGTCATAGCCAAGGTTCTTCCCCCTTGCATGAAGTCCATTGTCACAATGGAAAATTTTTTTGACTCCATTGAATAATTAATTATGGGATCTCCCATAATTATGTATGTCTCTCATTCTGTTGAAGTCCTTTATGCAAACAGTTTAACATTTTATGAAATTTTCTTGCTTTTCACTCTGATTGTTTTCTTTTGTTCTTTGTCACAAACTTAATCCTGCTTCTTCCTACTATTTCTGATGAAAATTCTCATAACAACTTAGTTTTAACTGACCAATTTTTAGCTCCTTGTGTAGATTTACAAGAAATCCCAATTGATAATGCAGATGCTATCTGGTATACAGAGGATACATACCCTAAAGTTAATGATACTGAAGAAAAGTCTATTTTTTTTTTCTGCCCAATGCACTTCAAAGACCATTTCCTAAGATTTGATGGTTTTAAAGAGAAAAAGAGCATATTTGCTAGTCTAGCAAAGGAGGTCAGTAGTCTCCAGGCTCAAAAAAATGTGCCCCCATTCTGAGGAGTTTAGGGTTTTTATGGATTCAAACAGTGGAGGGTACAGTGGTTGCCAACACAATATAGAAGAGGGTGAGAATGTTTTTTTTTTATAACCTAAACAATGTGAGACCAGTTAAGAATAGCCATGACAATGGTAAGTAAACGTAAGAGAGAGGCCCATCTAGGGCTAGTATAAACAGAGGTGAGACTTAGGATAATCATCACAGTAGAAATTACACACTCGAGTGAGGCTAGTCTAAAGCAACCACAAACAGAAGTGAGACCACTCTAGCTAGTTTCAGTAATTTCAGGTATTAAATTTTGACTATTCTATAATATACTGGAAAAGAGAGCAAGAGCATCAATATAAATATTTAGTAATCATAATCGTTTGTTAATTCTTAACTTTCAGTTATAATAAGTCAGGACTCTATCATTTTGGATATATAAATACATCTAACCTAATCATGAAAAGCAGAAGCAAATTCCTTATCTTATTGATTAGCTTTCAAGACCTGAGAATAATTCTTCAAGGTTCCTGGCTTCATCCAGTAAGTCCTCCTTTCTTCCTTGTGTCTTTCTTCCTTTTTCAATAAATGTGGCTTGTATTGTTTGATGCATAATTTCCTCAGTTTGTTTCCTAACTTTAAAATTTTGGAAGTCCAAGAACCTTTTCCCATTTTGAACATTTTTTTTCTTTTCAATCCCAAATGGTATTGTATTTCTGTTACAATTTTCTCAAAACATTATAGGTCTTCTATGAGTCTCACTTTATTTCCTTCTATTAGGATAAAAGCACTATCCTTAAATCTCATAATAAGCCCATCTGTACATTGGGCTCCTGCAGAGAGGATTATGTGTGGTACACACTTAAACTCTTTAAAGTAACCTTTATGTAACAGAAGTATTGATTCTCTGTTTTTCTGAGGTTTTAACAAAAGATTTTTGTAGTCAGACCCATGGGCTTATCACTAGACTACCTCTACTTCAGAGCCTTTATAAAACATTTCTTTATTTTAGTGCCTTTTGCCACCTAGGGAGGCTTAAAATTTTTGAAAGTTTCAGTAACATTTCCCTTTCTCAGTTATTTCCTCTGTTTATATCACTTCCCCCTTACACTTTACTATAAGCATAAAAAAAATATAGCAGTGACACCCTAACACTTTGCTTGGAATATCCTTAGCTATGAATCTTTTTTTTTTTTTTAATTTTTATTTATTTATTTTTGAGAACATCACATTACGTGACCTTTTGAGGCTGGCTTTTTTTTTTTTTAAGATTTATTTTTATTTATTTAATTCCCTTCCCCTCCCCCGGTTGTCTGCTTTCTGTGTCTTTTTGCTGCGTCTTGTTTCTCTGTCCGCTTCTGTTGTCGTCAGCGGCACAGGAAGTGTGGGCGGCGCCATTCCTCGGCAGGCTGCTCCCTCCTTCGCGCTGGGCGGCTCTCCTTATGGGTGCACTCCTTGCGCGTGGGGCTCTCTTACGCGGGGGACACCCCTGCGTGGCATGGCACCCCTTGCGCGCATCAGCACTGTGCATGGGCCAGCTCCACACGGGTCAAGGAGGCCCAGGTCTTGAACTGCAGACCTCCCATGTGGTAGACGGACACCCTAACCACTGGGCCAAAGTCCGTTTCCCCTTAGCTATGAATCTTGTCTGCCATATACATATTCTACTTTCTATATAATCACAGAGGATAATTTTATTAAAACTTCTTCCCTTACAAAGAACCCTTTCTACCATTTTTCAATAACAATTTCTCACCTCCTTTTGAGCCCTGCCCACATCACACTCAAAGTCAAGATTTTAAATAACAAACTTTCTAAAACAAGTTAGACTTTCTCTGTCATTCTCTTTATCCTCTGGCCACTTTCTGATTTCAAATCCATGCCCATGATTTTTGTTATTTGTTCCGGCAGCACCTGACATACAATTCCAAAATCTATCTGCTTTATCTAATATTGAATAAAAATCACCAGTTTTTGCAGCTTAAAACAATAAATGTTTATCTCACAATTGCTGCTTCTCAGAAATCTGGGCATGACTTAGCTGGATCATCTGTTCAAGGGTTTCTTACAATGCTGTCACCAAGGCACAGGTCAAAATAGATGTTATCTAAAGGCTTGAATGGAGAAGAACCCACTCTTAAATTCACATGACTGTTGGCAGAATCTAGTACCTTAAGTGTTGGCAGATTGAAGGCATCAGTTTCTAAATGACTGTACATTTCCTAAATTCCTAGCCATATAGTCCTGTTCAAATTTTTTTAAAAATTTGGATTAGGAAGTTTGCCTGTAATTTTACCAATGCTTTGTGAATCATGAGTTTTGGGGAAAGGGTTTTGCAAGTGGGCACTTTTGTATAAACATGTTTAAAGTATCAAATAAGAATTATAATGCAATTTAATTTGATTGGAAGTGGATTGTGGACAGATGGCTGAGAAGAATCCAATATTTGGTACTTCCATCAGAACAGCTATTGAACAGAAAGGAACTGTCTGAAACAACTATTATGAAATTCCAAAGGTCAGAATCCAGGGAATAGTAGGAGAAAGGGGCTATAAAGTTATGGTAAATATTAGTAAATTTCTCTCACCACATAGCTGTTACCAGCACCTATATCTTTCACTCTCAGAAAGAAACAATGGGATCCAACTCCTGTCTAGCTCACTGGTGGCAGAAAAGTTCATAAAATTATCATCTTCCACAAGACTAAGGGATAGACGTAGTTGATCCCTGATCATGGATTTTAATTGACAACTTTGGATCACAGGGGCCCCAGCTCTGAGGGTGGCCATTGGTCCAACCCTCCCTGGACAAAGGCAATAGTGAAGGATATTCAAAGACATTATGCTTCCTGGGGTCTGTGGGGACAGTTAGTTGAAGGGGTGTATTTGCTGGGCTCATCAAGAAAGCTTAGCTTTGGATAACAATGGATGAAGCTCTTGGCAACCTTCTAATCCCCTCCCCAGGACATTTTGGAGCTGGTCTGTACCTCTTTCAGAATTTCCTTGTTCTGTTTTGACTGGGAAAGACTGACTTGGGAAACTCATCTCTGGCATGCCCTCTCTCCCAGAACTTGCCTTTCATGTAGAAGCAGCTTGAGGCAATGAAAAAAATATAAGAAATTATAGAGACAGAAAGTCTGAGGCAAAGGTTTACCTGCTTTAAACACTTGGGAGAAGGAGGTCTGTCTCCTGGGAAATAGCAGTGATGTTTAAACTCCTTTAATAGGGGAACCACAAAACAACAAACAAGCACAAGCCTAGGACACAACACAAGCCCATAATAAAAAGGATAACCCTACACATTGCATTTGCCTTTGGCAGACATCTCCAATAAAAGTGTTGAAGCTCAAAAAAATCTCTGCCTCTTCACCACCTGATTAAAAAATCAAGAAACATACATCTCAGCAAATATATTCCAGAATTACTGTTTTAAAATATTAAAATGTTAGTGTGTGATGAGAATACAATTTAAACAAACAAAAAAATGAGAAATGATGTTCCTTCAAAAGGAAGAATATAAAAACTCAGAAAACATGAACAAAAAACTAAAGAATATGGAGGTACCATAAAAAAGCCTTTAAAAAATGATCTTAAGAATGCTCAAGTAGAAAAAGAATATACAAAGAAAGAGCTAAAGGATGTCAGGAAAACAATGACTTAGAATCCTAGTAAGAGACAGAAATTTTAAAAAGGAAACAAACAGAAGTTCTATGGCTGAAGGCCACAGTAAATGAAATGACAAATCCCAGGGAGGGTTTCAAAAAGAGATTGCAATTGCTAGAATAAAGAATAAATGAATTCAAAGACAAGACAATTGAAATGAATCAGGGTGAGGAACAGAAAGTAAAATGAAGTAAAAGAAGCAAAAATAGCTTAAGACTTTTCTGGGACACCATCAAGCATACCAATATAGGAATTATGGAAGTTGAAAGAGAGAAAGGGGAAGAAGGAATATTCAAAGAAATAATGGCAGAGAGCTTTCCAAACTTATCAAAAGATGAAAACATGAATTTCAAGAAACTCAGAGAGTACCAAGTAGGATAAACATTAAGAAAAACACACCCTATGTTATACTGATCACACTATTGAAAGCAAAGCACAAAGAGAGAGTTCTGAAAGCCGTAAGAGAAAACCAATGTGTTATGTACAAGGGAGTCCCAATTACACTGTGTGCAGATTTTTCATCAGAAGCCATGGAAACAAGAAAGCTGTTAGTTGAAATACTTAAATTCTTTAAAAATTACAACTGTTAACCAAGAATTTCATATCTGGTAAGACTTCCTTTTAGAATGAGGGATAGATGAAGACATTCCCAGATAAGCAAAGGATAAGGTAGTTCATCACTACCGCACCTGCCTTACAAGCAATTCTAAAGGGCAAATACATAAAAAGTAATGTCAGGGAAACAGATGTGGCTCAAGCAATTGAACTCCCACCTACCAAATGGGAGATCCTAGATTTGGTTCCTGGTGCCTCCTAAAGAAGACGAGCAAGACAGTGAGCTGATGTAATGGGCTGGTGTGGTGAGCTGATGCAAAAAGCTGATCAACATGAGACGCAAAAAGAAAAACAATGAGTGACACAAAGCAGGGTGCAGAAGTGGCTCAAGTGATAAGGTGCCTCTCTCCTGCATGAGATCCCAGGGTTTTTTTCCCCCCAAATATAAAAGATTAACACACAATGAGCAGATGCAGAAAGTTCAAACAACGAAGAGGTGGGGAGAAATAAATTAATAAAATACATCTTTAAAAAAGTAATGGGAATCCTGTGGTTTAGCACTTGCAATGTACAAAGTTATAAGTGGTAACAATTTAAAAAGTTGGAGGGGTTAGTGGGATATAAGAAAATGCATCTATATACTATTGAAGTCAAGTTGGTGTCAAAAAAATTTGACTGGTTTATATTTAGGATGCTAAATTTTAACCCCATGGTAGTCACAGGGAAAATGCATGAAAAATATATACAGATAGAAAAGAGAAGTCATGCAGTTTTGAACAGTGCCAAAAAAATCCAATAGATATAAAGTAGGCATTAACAGAAAAATTTAGGGACAAAAAATGATATAAGACATACAAAAGCTAAATACAAAATGTTAGAAAAAAGTCCTTCATTACCAGTAGTGACTTTAAATATAAATGGATTAAACTCTCCATTCAAGAGGAAAAGATTGGCAGAATGAAATACAAAAAAGCATGATCCAAATATATGCTGTCTGTAAGAGACTCCCTTGATTCAAAGAAGCAAAGCTATTTCCCATTTCTCCTTCTTTTTTTCCCCATTACTGATTTCCAGATAAATTCTTTTTTTTGTCAGAGAAGATATATTGTATGATTTCATTATTTTAAAATTCATGACACTTGTTTTTAGATCTAACATATGGTCTAACCTAGAGAGTGATCTTTGTGCACATAAGAAGAATGCATTATGTAATTGTTGGGTGAATTATATTATATATATCTGTTGGGTTTAGATGGTTTAAAATATTGTTGAGGTCTTGTATTTCCTTATTGAACTTTTGACTAATTGCTATATACATTATTGAAAGTGGTGTAATAAAGCTTCCTAAAATTAATATATAGCCACTAGTTTCTCCCTTCAAATCTAAGAATTTGCTTATATATTTGGGGACTTTAACATTAACTGCATATATATTTATAATTGTTATGCTTATCTTCCTGTTGAATTGACCCCCTCATCATTATTAATGATCATTTTTGTACCTTGAAGCTGGGTTTATATTAACAGTCTATTCTATCTATATTAGTTTGTCAGATAGCTACCACAACTCTCTTTTGGTTACTAATTACATGGTTAATATTTTTCTATCCTGTGAAATGGGAAATTCACAAATATGTCAAAGTTAAACACCACACTCTTAAACAACCAAAGGATTAAAAATGAAACCACAAGAGAAAGTAGACAATATCTTTAAGTGAATGAAAATGAATATACAACATACCAAAAGCTTCTAAAATGATGCAAGGGCAGTGCCAAGAGTCAAATTTACAGATCTAAATGCTTATAATAAAAAAGAAGAAAGGCTTCAAATAAGATGACTAATGTCAAAACTGAAAAAAAACTATAAAAGAGCAAATTAAATCCAAAATGATCAGAAGAAAAAAATTAAAATTAGAGTGGAAATAAATAAAATAGAAAGGAGGAAAAACACAATAGGAGAACCAACAAACCCAAAAGTTGGTTCTTTGAAAAAACAATAATATTTACAAACCATTATCTAGACTGACAAAATTAAAAATATATATATAATACAAATAACAAAAATCAGAAATGGAAAGGGGAACATTACTACTTATCCTGCTGAAATAGTAAGGAGTGTACGAGGATACTAGGAACAACTGTACACCAATAAATTAATAACCTAGATTAAATGGGTAAATTCTAAGAAACAAACCAACTACCTACACTGACCTAAGAAGAAATAAAACCTCTCAACAAAACAATTAGTAGTAAAAAGATTGAATTAGTAATAAAAACCTCAAAAGAACAACAACAAAAAAAGATCATATGGTTTAACAGAAATTTACTAAACGTTCAAAGAGACTTACCTTCAATGCTGCTCAAAGTCTTTTTAAAAACTTGAAAAGTAGTAACACTCCGTAACTCATTCTATGAGGTTTCATCACCCTCATACCAAATACAGATAAATATACCACAAGAAAAGGAAATTATGGACAAATATCTCTTGTGTATATAGATACAAAATCCTCACTAAAACACTAACAAACTGAATCAAACAGCATAGTAAAAAGAATAATACAACATGACCAAGTGAAATTTATCCCAGGTATACAAGGACTCTTCTACAAAAACAATCAATTAACATAATACACCACATTACCTGAATAAAGGGAGAAAACCATATGATTATCTTAATTGATGCTAAATAGGCATTTGACAAAATCCAACATCCCTGCTGTATAAAAACACATGAGCACTAGGAATAGAAGGCAAAGTTCAGAACATGATAAGGGACATTCAAGAAAATCCATAGCTAACATCATAGTTAATGGTGAAATATTGAAAGCTTTGCATTTAAGATCAGGATCAAGGCATGTATGTTCATTGTCAACACCATCCTTCAACATTTTATTGGAAGTCCTTGTGATAGAAATTAGGCAATTAAAAAGAAATAAAATTATCCACATTAGAAAGGAAGAAGTAAAATTTTCCATATTTGTAGATTACATGATCCTAAATATAGAAAATCATAAAACAACAACAACAAAGTCCTAGAGCTAAAGAATGAAATTGGGCAAGTGATTAGGTACAAAATAAATGCCCCCAAATCAGAGCTATTTCTATACACAAACAATGACTAATAAGAAGAACTCAAGAAAAAAATTAAAAATTACAATTACAATAGCAATCAAAAGAATTAAATATCTAGAATAAATCTAAGGATGTAAAGACTCTGTACACATAAAACTACAAAAGAAGTTAAAGACCTAAATATACAGAAAGATATTCCATGTTCATCGATAGAAAGACAAATTTTGCTAAGAACCTACCCAAAATAATTAATAGATTCAACAATCACAATCAAATTCCAACGTTCTTTGCAGAAATGGAAAAGGAAATCCTTAAATTTGTACACAAGTGTAAGGAGAACTGAATAGTTTAAAGTATCTTGTAAAAGAATGAAGTTGGAGTAATCAAACTTCTCATTCTAAAAAATTATTACCAAGTTACAAAAATCAAAACTAGTTGATATTGACACAAGGACAGGCATATACACCAATCAAATGGAGATCAGAAATGAACACTTACATTCAGGGCCACATGATTTTTGACCAAGGGACAAGAAGTCTCAATTAAGGAAAGATAATCTCTTCAGCAAATAGTGCTGCAAAAATTGTATCATTTGCAAAAAAAAAAAAAAAAAAAAAGAAGATAACCCCTACCTCAAAGCTTGTGCAAAAATCACCTCAAACTAGGTCAGAGAGCTAAATATAAGACCCAGAACTATCAAACTCCAAGGAGAAAATGTAGGGAAGCCTCCTTGGTACCTTGCATTAGACAATGGATTCTTAGATTTATGTCTCAAAGTGCAAACAAGGAAAAAAAAAAGATACAGAGAGAGAGAAAATATACATAAACATGATCTCATAAAAATTTAAAATTTTTATGTCCCTAAGGACTTCATCAGGATCGTAATATGACATCCTCTACAAGAGTAAATATTTAGAAACCACATATTGGATAAATAAAAACAACACAATTAAAAATGGGCAAAGGAGTTGAAAAGACATCTCTACAAAGAAGATCTGCAAGTGGCTAGAAAGCATATGAAAAAATGCTCAACATCTTTAATCATCAGGGAAATGCAAATCAAAACGACCATGAGGCAGTTTTTCATGACCTTTTGAGTGGCTACTATTAAAAAATGGAAAATTATATGTGTTAGAGAAGATGCAGAGAAATAGGAACCCCCATTCATTGCTGTTGGAAATGTAAAATAGTGCAGCCACTGTGACAGATGGTTTGGTAATTCTTCAGTAAGTTAAATATAGAAATACTGCGGCGGCTTGCTCGGTCAGTAGAGGTGGGGTCTGGCTGCGGACGAGGGGTCGGTCCAGCTCTGGACGATGGGGTCGGTCCCGCTTGGGACGAGGGGTCGGTCCCACCTGGGACGAGGGGTCGGTCCGGCAGCAGACGAGGGATCGGTCTCACAAGGGGTTGCGCGGTTCGGCTGACGGGGTCGCCCGGCGAAGCCGGCGACGAAGGGGTCGCCCGGAGAAGCAGGCGACGAAGGGGTCGCCCGGAGAAGCAGGCGACGAACTGGGGACAAGGGAGGCCAGGCCCTTGTCGGGGGCTCTCAGGACTGGAGGGCGCACGGCAGAAGAACTACCGCGGAGACAAGGTAAACACGCAAGTCCACTTTACTGAGGGAGAGGCAACAGTTTTATAGGGGCTGGGGAAGGCTGATTGGTCGAAGCCACACCCTGTTCTGATTGGTTGCCGGCGAAAGGTCAGTGGGCGGTACTGGATGGGGGAGGGGCGGTGGTCAGGGATTGGCTGTCGCCGTTGCTGGGGGAAGGGGCAGGGTCCAGGGATTGGTGGCTGCTGCCGCTGGGGTGGAGGGCAGACCTGAGTTTCCCGCCCACGCCTGGCCGCCGCTGCTGTCGGGGGAAGGGAAAAGGGCGGGCTGGATTTTTCCGCCCACACCTGGCTGTTGCTGCTGTCGGGGGAGGGGAAAAGGGCAGACTGGAATTCTCCGCCCTGCGCCTGAGCAGGGAGAAGGAAGAAGGGTGCCGCCCCACAAGGCATCGGGTGGCGCCATCCGGGAGGAGGGGCGGCCGCGGAAGCATGGCTGCCGAGAAGGGGAGACCCGAGGGCACTCTGCGCCCATGCCGAGCTCCCCTCGGGGGTGGCGGTGGGCCCGACCAACCACCCCATTATGGGGGCAGCGGAATTAGGCCTACCGCGGCCGCTCCCCCGCCAGGCCAGCAAACCACACTTCAGCCCGAGGGGTGACCGCAAAATACCATAGGAACCAAAATTCAGACTTCGAGGTACATACCCAAAAGTACTGAAAGCAGGAAAACCAATAAATAGTTACACATTGGTAACTTTATAGTGGCATTATTCACAATTGCAAAACTTGGCCAAATAGTTACATATAAGAGCCAGAACTTATATTCTGCCCATCAATAAACGAACAGATAAAATGTGGTAAGCACATACAATGGAATATTACACAACCTTAAAAAGGAATGAAGTCCTGACACATACTACAATATGGATGGATTTTGAAAACAGCATATTGAGATAAAACAGATGTAAAAGAACAAGTATTGAAAGATTTCATTAATATGAATTAATTAGAATTAACAAAGTCATAGAGTCAAAATCTAGAATACATGTATCCAGGAGACAAAGTGAGGATAAGGAATGGGACATTAGAGCATAAAAGGTACAGAGTTCCTGTTTGGAATGATGGAAATATTTTGGACATAGATGGTGGTGATGGCAACATAATATTTTCAATGTAATTTACAGCACTGGAATATATATGTGAATGCAATTTAAACACAGAATTAAGCATAATAATTTTTTTTTAAATGTGAAGAACGGCAGTACATATTCAGTGAACCCTGTGTTAAACTATAGACTGTAGTTAACAATACAATTTTAATTTCTTTCAATAATGGTAACAAATGTTTCACACAAATACAAAGTATTAACATTAAGGTGTTATGTGAGAATCCTATATTTTATATATAATTGTTTTATAAACTCACATATTCTCTAATAGAGAACAGCAAAAGAGTAGAGACAAATGCACTTGGGTCTATAGAGAATGACAATTACTTTTATATATGCTGATTATAATCAGTAATCAATTAACATGAATTTAAACATTAACAAAATTTTTTCATTATTTTTCAAAATTTGAATGATAGGTTCTATTACTTTCAGCTTTTAAAACTATAATAAAAAGATATTAAATGACAAAGTTGTTAATCTTTTTCTTCCAAATTTTCACTCTCATTAGTTTAACATTCTTTCATACATTTCCCTTTCATAAACAAATATAAAATAATTTATCCACAATAAGGAGGATATACTTATTTTAGAAAAATAAAAATAAATAATACTTATTATAATTTTATTTATTTATAAAAATATGTGTTTTGAATAACCTTCTGTGAGAAGATATAAATCTATCTGCATAAATAACTTTATGTAAGTATACAAATGAAGATACACATGTATTATTTTAAAAGTGAGTATAGAGGAGCCAGTGAAGCTCAATGGTTGAAAGTCACTTGGCTAAATATGAGGTCCAGGTTCAATCCCTGGCCACAGTTCCTCCCCTCCAAAAAAATGCAAGTGTATAGCATAGACTATTATTTTCTTTTGTGCAAATTATTTTCCCCCTCCTTTTTCCATTTCATGGTCTTATGTCCAAAACCCTATTCCTATTAAGACACACCCTGGGAAGCCTATGTTAATAGTTTACATTATATCTTTGTTTCCAAGTTTTGTGTTTTTTTTTTTATCACTAAGTATGGTCATACAGTCATTATTTGATTTCCAGAATATTGTACATATATAATTATTTGTATGTAATCTCATTAATCATAGTCTTTTGCAAAAATCCATATCAATAGTAAGAATGTTAATATATTCCACTAAAGAATAATATAATATTCCACATTATTGAATTGTGATAATCCAGTCACATTTTCCCCTAAGGATGGGCATTCTTTAGTTCCAGGTCTCTGGTCATTAGGAATTGTGCCACAATAAATTTCTCTGTAAGTATATTTTTTTGAAGGCTAATAACAGAAACGACATGGAGTTCTGCAATACTCTATTTATCAAAGCAGTTAGGAAACAGTACAAATTCAAGGGAAATGAAAAATTCTATTCATCGGTGTTAGAAGTGAAAAATAATTTGAAAGTACTTTTAATTTCCCACAACTACCATGATACAGATATATATTGCTGACATTTCTCATTTCCACATTATTTTTAATTTTTTATTGTATTTTTCGAAGTTACATAGATCACCAAAAAAAAGTTACATTAAAAATATAATAGGTTCCTTAGCTTTTAACTTATTCATGTAAATACCTAGGTGTGCATGTGAGAGTGTGTATATGTGTGAACTCTTCTTATTTTATCACATGCACACACACAGTAAAGGTAACTGACTGAAGAGGGACATATAATCACATTATCCAAAGGATGGAGTAAGGACATTTATATCAGACAGGTAAGAGTGAAGATATGGTTAGCTCTGTTCCCTGCTGAGGTAGACAAATCAAACCCATGACGAAGGCTCAGTATGCATGGGGCACTTCTTTGGAGCAGTTGAGGTGTGTTTGAGTTGACATAAATTTACACTTTTAGTACTGCTCAATTTAGAAAAAAAATGACATGAAAACTGCAAATATTTTGAAACAAACAGCAGACCACTTTAAAAAATGGGGTGTTTGTGGGAAGATAATGATGGAAAAACAGGTAAAATTCAATGCTCTCACAAATACAATGGAGAAGGAGCCATACCTGATGGATCTGCTTTGGGGGTCAGCAGACCAGGATAGTACTACAAAACTCCCAGAAGGGTGAGGGACAGAGAGATGAAGAAGCCAAAATGACAAACATGAATTACCAAGTCTCTGTGGTGTCCAAGAAAGGCTCTCCTCCCCCACCCCTAAAATATGAAGTTGGGGTAAAACCTTTTGCTTACTGCAGTTGACCAAGAGGGGAACAGATATCTTCCTCCCTGTCAGCTGTTCCAAGGGGGAAAGGGAGGGAGTTGGGGAGATTTTCTTTGATGAAGTTAACCAGCAGAGCTAGCACAGGAAACCCAAGACTGAAACACCTCTGTGGAAAGGTTTGCTGATGAGTGCCATGTGCTGACTAGTCTGGAATTTGCATGAACAAAAGTCCTCACTTCTCCCTGTATCTTTATGCATGAGAGAAAATCTGTGCCACATTAGTGAGTCCTTGTCCCTATTTTGATAGTTTAAACTGAGCAATTTTCAATACTTAGAATATACTGAACCAAATATCAAAAAGAGTTGTGAAAAAAACCCCACAATGGACAAGAGAGAAATTAAGCATCAGAGTAAATCCACCTATTCAGTTGTCTAGACATCAATAAAAATTATAAGCCATAATAGGAAACAAGTAGAGATGGCCCAGCCAAAGGACTAACCAAGTGTCATGAAGAGTTACAGGACTTAAGACAATTAATCAGTGATAATCACACAACTCTCTTAAATCATTTCAAATAATTTAAAGAAAACATGACTAAAGAAATAAAGGATAATAAGAAGACACTGGGCGAGCATAAAGAGCAATTCAAAAGGCTTCAGTGAAAAGTGACAGAACTTATGGGAGTGTAATACAAAATAGATGAAATTAAACATATATTAGAATCACATAAGAGGAGACTAGAATTGCTTGAAGGCAGAATTAGTGATTTCAAAGACAGAATACCTGAATGGGAAAACAAAAGATAATGGAAAGAAGAAAGAATATAAAAATTGGAACAGTATCTCAGGACACTGAATGGCAATGTAAAACAAACAAATATTTGTTATTGGTGTCTCTGAAGGAGAAGAAAAAGAAAAAGGGGCAGAAAGGATATTTGAGGAAATACTAATGAACTCTATCCAGCTCCTATGAAAGACAAAAGTAACAACATCCAAGAAAAAAAATGGACCCAAAAAGAATAAATTTGGATAGCCATATCCTAATATTCAATAATATTCAGAATGACAACTAGCAAAGATAGAGCATTCTGAGAGCATCAAGAGAAAAGTGAAGCATCAAATACAAGGGAAATTGATAAGATGAAACACTGACTTCTCATGAGAAACCATGAAGATGAGAAGAAAATGGTATAATATATTTAAAGTATTGAAAGAGAAAAATTTCCAGTCAAGAATTCTGTATCTGACAAAATTGTCTTTCAAAAATGTGGGTGAGTTTAAAGTTTCACAGACAAAATAAAACTAATAGAATTTTACCAATGACCAGAATTTCAAGAGATACTAAAGGGAATGCTACAGCCTTAAAGGAAAAGAAAAAAGACAATAGATTTGGAGAAGAGTTTAGAAATGAAGATTATTGAGAAACATAAACTAAAGGATAAGAAGATACACAATAGAACAATATGACAACAGAGAGTCAAAGGACAAAATGGATGAAATAAGTAATGCCTTTACAGTAAAAACATTGAATGTTAATTGGTTAAACTCCCAGTCAAAAGACATAAATTGATTCAATGGATTAAAAAAGCGAGCCATCTATATGTTGAATACAAGAGCCCCACCTCATACTTAAGCACAGAATCAAGTTAAAAGTGAAAGGTTGTCCATCCAAACA